>NW_002476463.1:0-1200000 GCF_000189635.1 Tetrahymena thermophila SB210 | reverse complement strand
TAAAAAAAATACAAAAAATTATGTTATTACAAAGTAAAAAATTCCGTTTAATAAAGAACATACAGGTTTTAATTGATAATAAGCATAGAATATCATATAAAAGGCAAAAATTAAAGGTTAATTCTAGGCTCAATAGCTAAACAAATCCAACATAAGATAAAAAAGATGAGTAGCTATTAAAACATATGCCACTAAAATCCGTCGCATTATACTTATCAGCTAGTAAATTAATAGTAAGCAAACTATAAAACTTCTCCTATTAAAAATGACAAATGCTCGCCCTGTACCTACTTTGATGATTCTGTTGAGCAAGAAAATTTTTAAGCATAAGATGACTACAATATGGATAAAATACAATTTTAAAATTAGGATTGCAACAATTATCTTCATAATATCAGCAATCTGAATTTAGAAAATGAATCTACTGTTCTAAAAGATGACAATTATATTGATTAAAATGTAGACTAAGAAAATCTATCATTAAGTAAGCTACTCTCTACTAAATTCATAAACTTTTTTATTATTATGGCAAGTTTTCATATTAAAATATATTAATACTTTTTCAATATAAAACAGTGATGGAATCAATTCCTGTCATAAGAGAGCTTATGGTGCTAGCTGAAGCTGATTCAAACGGAAAGATTTAGTTTAACAATTTTTTTAAACTCCTAAAAAAATTGAAAATATGCTCAAGTCAAGTAATTATTAGATCAATTTATTAATTTACATACAAAAACTTAATTGAATGAAACAATAGCTCAAATACATGCATGCAAATAAGAAACATAGAAAAAATCAAAAAATTAAATATCCAATCAATAAATAGATAGATAACAAAATAGGATGATAAGTATTTTCAAAAAGCTACTAACGAATATAAAATGAGTTAGAAATAAGTTTTCCATCAATTTTTTTTGTTAATAAATAAAATAATATTAGCAATTAAATTAAAAATGGGATCTAATAAACAATCTAACAAAATATATAATTAATGAGTAACAGAATGATTAACTGATTAAATAACTAAAATATAATTTAAATTTAAAAAAAAATACAGATTGCTGAATACTTAACATATACATAAATTAATGTTTTACTTTAATTTTTAACATTAAATACTTTTTTAATCCATATTAACATGTATCACTATAAAAATTAAAACAGGTTGAAGCTCAAAAAGTCTTTATACGTATTAGTGGTCAGAGTTATGACTTTTGCTCTCATGAATGTAAATTATTTTTAACTTTAATCTTAATTTAAAGAACTCAGGATGTATTTTTAACCACCAATTTATCAGAGTTTTGTCATTCATGAACAAAATTTATATTTAATATTTGATAGGATTTTTATAAAGTTAGTTTAATTATCGAATTTATTTATTTATTAATTAATATATTTTTTTTATAAAAAATTAGAGTTTTTCTTGTTTTTTAGTAAGGAATTAAAATCTTTAAATTTAACTGAAATAGCAACCACAGAATTACTGCTAAGACTTGGTATTTATTATTCATTTTAGAAATTAATATAAAAAATAATTTTTAATTTTAATTTTACATTTATTAATTGCTAACTGATTGATTGATTATTTAGATGATTTTATAGTCTTCTATAAAATTCCTACTAAAACTAAATGTTAATTTAAATAAAATTAAAAAAAAAAGTTTTGGAGTTTTTCAGAGTATTAGGAAAGGAGAAAGTTTAATTAGATTTAAGAGATTTAATGATCTACAGCAAAGCACATTTAGATCTTGATTTAGACTTTGTAAAATATTATTTATGATTTTACTAATTATTTGATTTAAAGTATTTTTTGTATTATTTTGATATTTTGACTGAAGGAAGAACTCACACAGTCTTTATTATTTAATAGTTTTACTGGAAATATATTATTTATTTTTAATTAATTAACAAAAATATGAAAGATTAAATAATTTGTAACCTAAATAAAATGTCTTATATTTATTTTCATAATTATATAGATATAACTTCTTGAAATTTTTGAATTCTATGATAATATTTATACAGGAGTCATTAAAAAAAAATAGTCTATAGTATAATTCTTTTAAAACTGTGCTCCAAAGATTACTAAAGTTATAAGTGATCGCTTTGTTTATCAATTAGAAGATTTTTTATAAAACCAAAGACCAAAGCTAGACACTTCTACTACTCTTAAACTAAAAGTTTATGACGATAAAGAAGTAAAGAGTGGTTAAAAAAGGGCATTAAACACATTTGACATTAAACAGGAAAGAGAAAGTATTTAGGGATTGCTTAAGAAAAATTTCAATCTTAACTTTGAAGTTGCTGTTGAGGAAAATAATGATAAAGAAAATCAAGTAGAAAATGAAATAGAAGATTATTTTTAAGAGAATCGCCCTAAAAATAAAGGTTGGCTACAAAGAAAAAGCAAGAAACATCAAAATAAATGGTCAAATTTATTCTTTTACATCTACCACGATAACTCACACTTAGTTTCTATCAAACCCACTTCTCTTAAAGTAAAATTATATCATTTTAAAGCTGATAATACATTTATTTTAGATTAATCTTACATTTTTTATATTCTTAATTTAATTAATAGAGAGAAATAAGCTGCCTCAATATAGAATTATTTAAATGCAATTTCATAGAATTGCTAGATTATTAGGAAACTAGGAAGGCAAATATGGAAAGAAGAAAGCTTAGAAACAAAAATTTTATGTCAATGACAGAAGGAGATAAATTAAATACTTACAACAACTCTAACGATGCATCAAAAATGTCTAATTCTAATCTTCATACATAATCAATTGCAAGAAAAAATGAATTATAAAATTTCTTTTTATTCGATAAATCCTCTAACAAAAGTTATTTAATAAGATCAGAGGAAAGTATTACTATAATGAGCATTATTTCCTTCCACAACAAAACAGTAGTCCTTAATGAAAAGAATGATAAAGATTTAAATACTAAGCTATAAAACTTTCCTGAGTACTATAGATAATACTCTGGTATAATTGAAATTGCAATGTGCGATAAAAAATCAATTAATATATCTTACACGAATCTCAACCAATTTTCTTTCAAAAAATAATATCTTGTCATAGATTAAGGTAAATTAATAGCTTTCTATGGTTTATTATATAATATATTATTTGATATGAATTAATAGGTAAATGTAAAATATATAACATCAAACAGAAAGATAAAATAAATCTTATGGAATACGAAATTAAATTAGATCCAAAATTACCTCATACTCCATCATGTCAATATTCTTTTATGCTTGAAAAAACTGTCAAGCCAGATTAAAATAACAATGAAGATGAAGCTAAGAAGAAAGAAGAATAAATACAATCCTAGCATTCTTCAGTAGTTGTTTTCAACCCTTCAAATAATACGATAAATAATGAAAATAATAAAATGTAAAATAAATTAAGTATAAATCTAGGAGAAAAAAGCTTAAAAAATGAAATTACTACTAATATATTAAGTCCTAAAGTGTTATAATATAATTGCTAATAATAACAAACTCCAAATGGTCAGTAGCAGAGTAGCAAATAAGGATTCTTTTCAAAAATTCTGTAAAAAATCTATAAAAAAACTCCAGATCGTTTAATAATTGCTGCTGATAGCGAGTATAAGCGCAAATAATGGATTTTCACCATTAATTTCCATAAAACCATGTTAGTTAGAATGAAAAAGAAGAATAAAGCTAGCTTTTGTTACTACCAAAGTTTCAACACAAATTAATTCTTTAGTAATCTAAATACTCAAGAAAACGAATTAAATTAAAATTTGCACACTTTAAGTATTCACAATAACTTGAATATTAATTCATAAACATTAAATGGATCATAATTAAATAATATAACTCACTAGCAACAACTTGCTTTAATTAAAAATAAAAGATAAAATAACCGCTCTTAATTTGGTAGTGGAGATTATAAATAAAATGGTCAAGCTTAAAACAAAAACAATTTAAAGCTAAGTGAAGTGGAAGGTGATAATGATTACTATGATATTTTTGCTTAAAAAGATGTTGTAGAGGAAGTAAAAGAGGAAGATGATGAACACAATGATGATTCCCCAAAATAAGCATTCAAATATAATCCCAACGATTATTAAAACAAAATTCATTCAACTTAAGCAGCTGCACATACTTAAATGCCTTAAAATATTTATCACACTCGTTAAGGTTCACAAAATTAAGTCTTGAATACAATTAATTCTATGAACAATCCTTAATACACCTCGAATATCCAAAAACAGTCAATTCTTAAAAGTAAACTTTTTAATATTATCAAATTACAATAATTTTTAAAGCTAAATTCAAGATTTTTATTTAAATAAGCTAAATAAAATTTACTTTAAACTAATTGAAAAAAATTATTTTTGATGAAATAACAAAAAAATTTTAGATTTTACTTTAAAAATTTATCAACTTTTGATGAAATAAAATTGAAATTGGATTTAAATAAATAGTTTTTATTTTATTGAATATACTTTAAAAATAAAAAATTATTTAATTAAATAAAGCAACTGAAGAAAATATGTACACAATGAGCTTTCCTTAAAATAACCCTCTATTTAAAAAATCGATTGTTATGTTTGATAACAATAAACTAATAATGAATTCAAAAGAAATAAAAACTTTTACTGATGAAGAAGTGTGGTAAAAGTTTATAAAGCATTTTTTGGCATTTAATCATTAATACAGTGAAATAGATTTATCTACTTAAGGTACTTAAGTGGGTGCAGATAATATTCATGCAACAGTGAATAATTGTTCTTACCTAAAATCGACTAATCACACATAACCTTTGTCAAAAAGTACACCTTTAAATAAGTTTTTGAATCATAATCAGTTTATTTTTAATGGAGTTGAAAATCATTATGAATAAACAATAGAATAAAATAACCAAAGTTTAGAAATTTAAAATAAAGTAAATATAGACTTATAATAAGAGAATTAATTTAATGAACTGCAAAGTTAGAGGTATTTACAAAAGTAAAATATGACAGGAACTCGTTTCTAAGAAAGTTCTGTTTTCGAAGAATTCGAATAAGAGCATATTGAACCTTGTGCTTAGAAAATAAATTTTAGATAAATAGTTATTCAAAAGTAATTTTGAGAACAATATTTAAACAATCAATCTTTACAAATGTATTATTTTTTTAAATAAACAATATTAAAATAAATATAAAAATTAGATTTCTATTTATTAAAAAAAATCTACGATAACTTGATAACTTGATTTCTTTCAAAATTAAAGAAATACAAAATAATAATGTACATAATAAAAACAAAATAAATACTAAATAATTTTTCCTAAACAAATAATTTAAATGTTTACTTTATATAAAATGTTAAATGTGTAATAAATGTAATATCTATTTTATTATATACATGTTTTGTCTAGCTTTTTGATGTTTACTCTTATTATAATATTACTTTTACTTTCATATTTCTTTGAATTTGATATATTTTTAAACTTTTTTATATTTGTTGATATTCTTCAATTTTTTAATATTTAAAATTAAAAGTAAAATTTATGAGTTATTTAATTAAAATAAATAATATTCTTAATAATTTATTAATTTTAGTTGTTCATAAAAATCAACTCACTATTTTAAAAATAACAGTAAAATTAACTCAAAAGTATCATTTTAATAAATAATTTAAATACTTTTAACAATTAAAATCAAATTAATTAAACACACTCAAATTTTGCTCAATTATAAAAGTTAACACCATAACTTTGATATAAAATAATTATAAAAATATCCAATATGATTCATCTATTTATATTTCTATTTTAAACATAAAATAAAACGAAAATATTTATCTTTCATTCAAAAATTAAAAAAATAATAAAAATTATAAAATTTTCTAGATTTTAAAGAAGGCTTGTTAGACGATGATCCAGAAAAAAATAATATAAACTTGCAAAATATTAAAACTAATTTGTTTAATTTCTTTAGAAATATTTAGAAATAATATTTTATTTTTTTTGAAAAACTAAAATCTTAAATTTAAGAATTCTTTGCTTTTTTTTATTTAAAACTTAATTATTAAGTAATAAACACAATTTTTAGATTTATTTAAATAAAATATAAATTATTTACTACTTTTTAGAATTCGAATAAAAAAATTTTAGAAGGTAATGATAAATAAATCAATTTAAAAAATATTATTTTTTAATTTTTAACAAAATCTTCAAAAATCAATTAATTTTATCTTATATTTTATTTTGAGGCATTAGATAATTTTATTACGATGGATTTTTACAAATTAGATACAGAATATTCTTGATTTAATGATTGAATTGGCTGATAAAAATTTGATAGGATATAAAAGAGATGACTAATTAATTAATTACAAAAACCAGAAATTATTAAAAAATTTTAATAAATTAATAAATTATTTAATTATTAAGAAAAAGTACTCAAATTAAAACTTATTTTCATATAAAGTAAAATTAAAAATGTCAGATTTGAAAGATAAAGCAGCTTAATTACTCTTTTCAAAAATATCGGACATAGACACTATTTGTTATGATAAATGTGTTAGCACTCCCTAAAAAAAGTTAAATAATAATGAAGAATATTGCTTAAGTAATTTGAAATTACATTTTTACAATTTATTAAACAGATTAGAAATATGAATTAATTAATTAGTTGCTTGATTGCTTGCTTTTTAAAAGTTATGAATTCCAATTAAATAATTTTATGATTTTATTATTAATAAACAGAGTCATGCACTATAAAATTGATCAATGCTTTAAATTTCATGCATACTTTAAATGAAAATGGTGGAGTTGATAGAATTCAACCTTCTAAGTCCAATTACTGATTGAAAGTAGAAGAAGATAAAAAAAACAAAAACTCTATTCGCATATTCAATTTAAATTCATATATCTATAAATTAAATTTATATTAAATGTACATAGTAAGACATGAAATGGTTGCCTAGCTTAGATACATCTAAAATCTTCCTTTTTTAAATTTACTATAACTTTGTGAAAGTAATTTATAAAAATAAGCATTCATACAAATTTATGTTAGTATTTCTATTGCTGAGTAGATATTTCGATTACTGCCAATTAAAATTTATTTTTTTCTCAATGAAAATTATTTGCCTGTTGTAATCAGTATTCGAAAAATTTAATATTCTAGAATTAAAGGAATAAATTAGAATAAAAACTTAAAAATATTTATTTTCTCTCTTGATTTATTTTTTCAAATCTATCTTCAAAGTATAATCAAACAAACAAGATAAATCAATAGCAGAAATTAATTAATTAATTAATTTTTTATCAAAATCTTTCTTTTTGTTTCTCGAATATTAAAAATAAAAATATTAGCAAGTAATCAAACACAAATCATGATATGTATCAACAAAGTTATAAAATTATGTCAAGAAATTTAAAACAGATTTAAAGCAGTTAATTTGTATTAAAAAAAATAAATCTTAGATTGTTAAATATGAAAATCGTTTAAATTTTAATTTTAAAAAATTATCCTTTTTATTTGGAATAGTCTTTGAATGCATAAATAGTTTGTTTATTTATTTATTTTAATTTGTACAAATATTAATTTATCTTTGTAATTAAATATTAATACACTAGAAATAATTGTATTTAGGAGTTTAATTACTTTTTGAATCAAACTTATTACTAGTTTAATGGCTAAAGAGGAATGTTTTAATAGTTTTAGTTATTATATTAAGCTGGTGGCTATTGATAGTATTGCTGAGGAGGCTATTATTAGTAATATTACTAAGGAGGTTAATAGCTTTACTAAGGCTAATATTATTAATAGTTGCCTTGATAGTTTTGTTATTAGTTATTGGAATTGTTTTTAATGTAATTTTAATAAATGTAATTTGCTAAAAAGGCTCCAATACCAATTACTAATAGCATTATAACTAATTTACCAAAGCCACTAAATGTACCACTTTTTATTTGATGACCTTCTTCGTCTTCTGGCTACAAATTAACAATACCAATAGCTTGTCTATCATAGTCAAATATGTTATATGTCTATCTCATAAAAACATCTCCTAATATCCACATATTGTTAATGCCCATATCAGGAAATTCAGCTACCAAGTATACACAAAAACCATCTTAATACATGATGTAATATTCTGGTAAAATATTAATTATTTGGTCATTATTATCAACATCTGTAAAAGTTAAACTAATTGTTGGGAAATTAGGTATTTGTTTCTAATTACACACACATATAAGCAATCCAAACTCGAAGCATCCTTTATTGCTTGATTTTTCTAATACCGTCCTATTAAATGCTTAATAATCAGCTGTAGGCATATGAATCAAACTAGTACCAGTGTCGATCAAAGCTAATCTTAATTCATTTTTGCCATTAAAAATGTCTTACTTATTATATCTTGCTGAACGCATTTTAATAGCCCAATAACTTTTGCTTACAACCTAGAAATAATTTATACTGTCTTCACTTATTAACTAATCATCATATCCACCTAATATTAATTATGAATTCTTATCTGTTGCCATGTTTTGTTGGTCTTTTGAATACTAACTTAAATCAATTGAAGAAAGCTTAAAAGAAAATTAATTTTTTTCTATTTTTTTCTCCATATACAATTTATTAACTAGACTGTCCTTTTTAGATACACCCATTCCCATTATTCCATCACTCTAAATTTAATTTTAAAACAAATATTTTATATTAATATATTAGCATATTAATAATATTTTACCTAGAATCCATCTAAATCTTAAGCTTAAAAGACAGAAAGAAAAGGGTAAAAAGTAGACTTATTACCTACAGTGATTAAATCTTTCGAATTATATCCTTTCACTTTGCCTTAACCGTATGCAATATCTTAAGTTGTATTAGAACAAGTATTTGTTTGACATGTATATCTACTATTTGCAAAAGTGCATTACTAGCATTAATCCTAAGGTAACCAAAGCTGATTCGAGCCTGTATCAAAAAGTACTGTAAATTACTAATTTGATGATCCAACTTTGATTTAACCAATATATTAAAAGTTAATAAAATTTGTGAGAGTCACGATTTCTTTGAATGTAGAATAGCTTCTATGAATATTTTCTTCTATTTCTTGAGGTGTTGATGCTAAATTTAACTTATTTATCTATGCTTTATTTTATTTTTCGAACTTTTAAATTATTTGCTAAATCTTTTGATTCCTAATTTTTTAAAATTCTCCAGATGTTACACTCTTTATATCAAATTTTTATCTTAAGGTATGTACAAGATCAATTTCTACCTTTTCTGAGCATGCTACTTAGTTAAAAAAGATGGATGCTAAGGCAATTAGTATAAATAGTAACTTTTAATTCATCTTTTTTGTAGAAAAACAATTAATTAATTTTTAATTTATAATATTAATTGTAATACTAAAAATTAAGAATTTTAATATCTACAAAAAGTATCCATTGATTATTAAAGGTAATATAGACAATTTAAAATATAAAAATAAACACTTTATTAGAAGATATAAAATAGATAGGTAGTACTAGCGCACATTTGAACCTTTAAACTTGTAATTATTGTTAAATCTTAAATAGGTTTGTTTATTTCTTTGCATTCCAAAATAATAAAACCCAGACATTATTTTCATGTATTTAATAATATTAAATGAAACTAATCTCATTAATTTTTCTTTAAATTTTGGTTTTCATCTTTGTTCAAACCCTAAAAAATAATACTTTAAATCCAAAAACCTACAAATTTAACCAAAAAAAATAAAATAAGTAGCAAGTTAAATTGACTATTTTTTCAATTTAATAAATAAAATAAAATAAAAATAGCTTTTGAAAATGGAAAATTTAAAATTAAATTTTATTTTTTAATATTGATTAAAGATGTTAACATTGAGATAAACTGTTGGATAATTTAATTATTCTTAAATATTTCTACTTATTAAAAAATACATCATAATATTTTTTTTAAATAACTAATAAAAATAGTAATTAGATTTTTACACTTAAAAATTATTTTTATTTTTCTAATTACAAAAAAAAATATTTGGATTTAAAGTATTTAAAAGTTAAAAGGTACCATTAATTAATTAATTACTGATCGTTATTATCTCAATTAATTAAAATAGATTTTTACAAAAATTTAAAATAGTATTTAATTGAAATTAAATTACATAATCAATCAATCTATAAGAAAACAACTAAAGTTGCATTCTTAAATTAAACAGATACATAAAGGTTTGCAGAAAATAAGATAAATAATTAATTAAAATATTCTAAACTTGCACTAATAATTTTAGAATTTAAAATCCAATTTAATAAATAAATAATTGAATTTCAATAGGCTGAACGTATTTTGAATACTAAAAAGAATCTTTCATTAGCATCTTGAGTAACTATAGCTACACGAATAGAATCATCAGCATTATTACGAATGATTTGCATTACAGGGGAACAGGAAGGAGCCCATTCGTGATATAATCTTTCATCAATCATTAAACCATTATTAATAGGAGAGATTGGGTTAGACAAACGAAGGAGCTCATCACTTGATCCACAACTTAATAACATATAGTTGCTTTTTTTGTTATCGAATGGGTTTTCAAAAAGAATTAATTCTGAGACTATAGTTTAATGTCCAACGATTTCTCTCTCCAAAGTATTGTTAGCTAAGTTCCAGATTTTGATTTTGGAGTCAGAGCCACCAGTGAATATGATGTTAGGATCCATATGAGAAGAGTTTATACTGTAAACATGGCAAGTGTCTTCAATTGACTTTTAGAAGGTGAAAACATCTAATACTTTACGTTGTAAACCTACATTAAATACATGAGTTAATCCCCAAACTTTAATTGTTTTATCACTTGAACCACTCAAAAGCATACTACCATCTTTTGAAATAGTCATGCAGTTAACAGGTCCACCATGTTCTCTCATTTAAGCCAAAGGAACTCCATTAAGAACATCCCAAATAATTATTGTGCCATCCTATGAAGAACTTAATAAAGTTCTACCATCCTTGACACTGATTAAACTGGTAACAGTTCCAGTATGACCCTTCAAAACTCTAATTGGGGAATGTTTTTATATATCCCAAACAATAACTTAATGGTCTCCCATACCACCTCCTGATGCCAAATATAAAAGTTCCTTTTCTTTCTCATTTTGTTAACGATCTATTTATAAAATTATTAATGATAAATAATTAATTATTTTGTTCTTTTTTAATTAATTATTTTATTATAAATTATTATTTTTGCTTGTTATTCATTTTTTAATTTAATCTTTTTTAAAATAATTTATTTAAAGCTATTTATTTGTTAAAAAATTGCTTGCTTGCTTGAATTTAAATTAAAAAAAAATTACTTTGCAAAAATTTGGCTAAATTTGAGCCCTTTTAGCTTTTTCCAATGTTCATTTCTGAAGGGAAAGCTCTAAATCCTCTAAGAGCGTTAACTGATGACTAGTGATAACCTTGGAGACTAGCTAAATGCTTATTTAAAGTAATATTCCAAATCTTAATGGTTGAATCTTTAGAACCTGTAGCTATAGTATCTTCATTAAGAGCAAACAAACACAAAATTGAGTCATTATGTGAAGTTGAAAATTTAGCTTCGATAGAAACTTAAAGACCCTTTTGAGGTCTGTAATCACCAATAACTGATGTTCTATCTTCAGAAATAAGGGATGTGATAGTTGGACTTACCTAAAAATTAAAAAATATCCTTATTCAAAATTCCTTAAATTCAAATTCAAAAATAATTAATTATCATCATGATAAAATTTCTTATTGTTGATTCGAAGTAAGTAATAAAAAATGAAATTTGAATAATAATTTACTGTCATATGTCTAAACTCAGGGAATTAAGTTGCATATGCTAAATGATTTAAGTTTCTAAGATTTTCACTTAAAGAATTGATAATGTTCATCTTGATTTCTGTTAATAGAAGTTAAGAAGTTTCGGAGTGATTGTAAAGAGGTAAGTGGAAAGATTGCTTAGATAATTCATCAGAAAGGAAATTCAAAAGCTTCTTTTCTACTTCCTTTTCGATGTTGTCAATAGTTGCTTGAAGCTTGCACTTTTCATCCCTCAATTTGACTATAGTGTCTGTAGCTACAGGATCTCTTCCATAATAAGTAACCATATTCAAAGTACTAATATTCTAGTTAGGTGCAGAAGTGTTATTCTTATTTGAAACTAAATAGGATTTTTCTTTGAAGTAGGTAACTCTTTCCTTCAAATTAGAATAATTTTCTTTATAACGATTTAGAAAGTCATCAAATTTAGAATGAAGTGTCTGACGTTGTTAATTGAACATTTCAACTACATCACTAATGGTTTAATCGAAATCTATATCAATTTTCTTCTTCTCTTTTGCAATGTGGGCTTCCATTTTTTGAACAGCCTCATCTTCTTCACCAATGGCCTAAGTTACAGAACGAGGAAGAACTAAATGTTACAAATCTTGAGCAAATTATCTATTTTATATTTATATTAAAAGATTGAAATGGGTTTTATATCCAATTATTAAAAGTCTCCATTTAATTATTTGCTAAATAAATGTTTTTCTATTATTTAATTTATTTCCAATTACCTTGAGGAAACGGTGCTTTATCCCAAATTAACATTTTAACTCATGAAGAGTTGATTGCCTGCTTTTCTATCACCCTTTCCTGAATCATCTTATCCAGGATTAAGCTTTTGTTGTATCTAATTATTAGTTGTATTGAGAAGTTGATTTCCTCCAACCAAATGGCTATTGAATTTGCCACCAGCAGCTCCACTTGGAGCAGTGGAATAAAAAAGTGGGTTATTAATTTTTCTTTCTGGTACTCCTTATTGAGTGTTGCTTACTCCTCCTATTTGTTAATTGCTAGATTGAGGAGGTTAAATTAATCTAGGATTAGCTACTATTTAAGATTAGTCAAGAGCTTTGTTTAATATAGTAGAGTTAGTCAATGATGATGCACTTAAATTTGGTTTTGAGGTAGGATTAATCTTATTTTTGTTATTCGACATCATGACTGATTCGCTTAAGCTCTAATCTTCTCCACCAATAGTACTTTGAGTCATGATAGGATTTCCATGCTCATCTTTTTTAACTGCCCTCTTTATTTTAATCTTTTTATTTTGTAAATCTTTAATCTTCGAGCCGAAATCGAACTCTTCGTAGATAGTGTTCATCATTTTTGTAAACCTAAACAAACAAACAATAAATAAATTCTTTCTTTCTTGCTTTACTTTCTATAAATTTTTTGTCAATTTTTATTAAATTTTATTATAAATAAAGAAATAATTCCCTTTTTTGATAATTTAAAATATTTAAAATGATAGAATCGCTCAGCTGCTCTTTCTAATAAAAATATAAAATATCAAAATTTTTATCCTGAAAATGAACACATGAAAGATATTTTATTAAAATAATCAGTAATTTTTCATTTTCTATTTTTCACATTATAAAAATCTGATCTAATAATTAATATAAAATAGAAGATAAAAGTTATCTTTCTTTTTAATCATCAAACAAACTAGTTGATTTATTTTTTGTCTATTATTAATTAATAAATCTCTCTTTAAAATATTTTCTATTTTTTACAAGTTATTTTAATATATTTTGACAATCAAAATATAAATTGAACTTTACTAATAAGATTTAATTCTAAAATAATTAATTTCTTATTTAAAATTTCTGTGAAATAAAAAAGTAAGAAAGAATTTGTTTGTGATTTTGAATTAATAAGTCCTTAAAAACAATTTGACTGACTTAAATATTGAAAATTAAATATTTTTAAATAAAATCAACAAAAATAAATTAAAAATTAAATGAAGATAGAGATCAATTTATTGAGAATTACATATAATTCTGTTAATTATTTAAAAAATAAAATTTATATCAATAAATATTACCAAAATTCTATGTACCAAATTTAAGTAAATTATAAATAGAGTTTGCTGCAATTAATATTTTTAATAATCATTTGGTAGCACTTATTTATAATTAATCAAAATTAAAGAGAATTATATTGTTAAAACCAAGAAGCTCAATAGAAGTAATTTGAATTATGTTTTTTTATTTAAAAAAAAACTTTTCTTTTTAAATAATTTGAACTTTCATAAAGATGATATGAAATAAATTGATAATAACTATAAAATGTTTTTAAATGCAAAATTTCTAATTTAAATTTTTATTCCTTTAATATAGCATAATTTTCATTAATTAACTCCTCCCTAATACCCATTTATAAGAAACAAATAAAAACTTTTCCTCAGGTTTTCGGTTGGGCATATATTTTGAGGAATTATGGTATATTATTATAATTATCAAATGCACTAAAATAAATATATGTATTTTCCATACTTTTTAAGAAATCTTTCTCACACATAAATAGCAATGCTTTTTAATTTTAAGTTAGTATATTAAAAATTAATCAAATTTTATAAATTTATAATTTACACTAATAAAAAAGATTTTTTTTTTAATAAGATATTCAAATTATTTTAGATGAAAATACTTTTTATTAGAATTAAATCTTTTTTAATAAAAAACTACTATTTTGATTTTTAACGACTTTTTATTATCGAAAAAGCTTCATAGTAATAACAATTTTTAATAAAATTAGCAATAATGCCAATAAATTGTAAATGAGATATTAATATGAAACATAATACTTTTGAGAATATTTTACTATATTTGTGATTAAAATAACTCTCTAAACAAACACCTAAATTCTTACATTATATTCGTTTGAAAATTTATAAAAATATAAATTAATTTGATTTGAAAGATAGAAAATAAATTTTTTTTTTTTTTAAATTAGTTAGTTAATTTTTTATATAAAGAAGATTTCTTAAAATAGATATTTATTTATTCTCCTAGTTCAATTTTAGTTATCGTAAACAATAGAATCTTGAGATTCTTCGTCGTCTTATTTAGGTTTAGTTTTAGGTACTGATTTAAATTAAGATTCTGTACTTTAGAATCTGCCTTCCATATAATTATTTTCTTCTAACATTTTATGACTTAAACTTACAAGCTGAGTTCTAGAGTTTACAAATTTCTAATTAAAATAATTTATTTAGACATATTTATTTTTATTTTTTATATTATTTACTTGCATAAAACTTGGCAAAGGAGAATTTGGATCTCTTTCTCTGGGTAATTAACGCTTGAAGTCTGGGCAAGTGGTACTTTTTTTGAAAATGAAATAAAACTTATTTATTTAATGATTATTTTTAAATGAGTTTTTACTTTCTAAATATAACTGATTTAGTTTTATAGTTATCGAAATCGTAGAAATTTTCATTATGAGTTAAAGCAGCCTTATGGAATGGCCTACGAGAAGGTATTTTTTGGAAAAGTGGGCCACTACTTCCTAAACCTCTTTTACCAAACTCGTAGTTGGGGTGATAATCTGGTGCAAATTCTTTATTTTCATATATTTTATTATCTTCTCTTCCAATAGTTTTTCTCATGTTAAAAGAAGGAACTCTCTTCATATTTGACCAAGTTTAAGATAGATGAATAGTTTCAAATCTATTTTCATGGGGATTACCTTTTTAGTTCATTAATGTGTCACCTCTTAATTTATTTTTATATAAATTCACATTATATTTCATCAATATTTATTAACAACTAAATCTAATAATTACCTTCCAAGTGATCTTCCATATTCAATTAAACCTTGAACCTTAAGTGGCAATTTTTCAGGAATTGGTCTTTAAATATAATATAAATATAATTAATTATTTCCTGTATTATTTATAACTCATTTTTACTATGTAAGCTCTTCATATGTCACTTCTGGTTTTTCTGAAATAGGTTTCTAATATTATTTTTTATATACTTCAAGGATGTTCCAAACTAGCTAAGGTGATCTAATTATAATAAAGAAAATCTATTAATTAAGCACTTATTTTTATTTTTCCTGAATAAAAATTATTTTTAAAGAGAAAGCTTTACTTTTCGAGAACTGTATATCTAGGATGATAATACCCAACAGGTTTAGGCGGATTTTTAATACCCTTTATTATATTTTTTTTAAAGAATTTGAATAGATTAAAAAACAGAATTAAAGCAAAATATGTATTTTATTTACCTTTATCTAATTCAAACGCTCACGTGAAAGCTGCTTATCAAATGGTTAATTGCCTTCTTTTTTATTTTTATCTTTATCCTCTTCATCTTTTTTTGCGTCATCTTACTTCTTTTTATCAAACTCATTCACTTTCTTTTAAAAAAAAAATATTATATTATTGATTTAAAAACTTACAGTTTTGAAATGCTATTTTAAGATTCAAAAAACTTAAAAAATAATTTAATTAATTAAAATATTTTATGAGAGTTGAAATTAAATTAATTTTTACATTTTCCAATCCTAATGAAGGATATGACGAAACCTTAAGCACTCTTTTTTTATTGTAAAGTATTTCATCTTTCCTCTAAAATATAATGTATTTTTCAGACGTGAATCTACCGGCCTTAGAAAACATTCCCAATCCTGAGGGATCATGTAAATCAGTAACATACGCCATTTCTCAAATGAATATTATTTCTAAATGCAGCTTTAAATGTTAATTCTACCCTAAAAAGTTTGAAGTAAATTCGATTTTATTTGACAAATTAATAGTTTCTACTATATTATTATATATTAATCAATCTTATCAAATTTTATTCTTACATAAATCAATTAATTTATCGAAGTTACGAAAGAAATATGTAAAACTGCATTCTAAAAAAACCTGATAGTAAATCATTTAATGAATGAATGATTCATCTTGAAAATTCAATTGATTACTAAGATTAATAACTTTTCTTTTTAAGCGTTTTATTTATAAACATTTCTTCTTATTTTATATGACTATTTTACTAAGCGTTCAAAAAAATTAAAATTATTTTTATTGAATTTACATGACAATAATAATTTAAATAAATTTTTATATGCTTAAATAATCATCGAATCACATTTTTAGTCAAATAACATTGAAGAAGAATTAGCTTTTTATAGCATAAAAATAAAGATAAAGGTAAATCATAATTAATCAATATTATTAATCAATATTCAATCATTTGAAAATATGAAAATCATATAAAAATATCTTAACGATTATTTGATAAAAACTTATTGTTTTAGGCAGATTGCATTCCTTAAATATATTTTCATTTTAAAGATTTTTTTAATATTCAAATTATATTTTTGTTAATTATGAAAATAAAAAATTATTTTTTAATTAGCTCTGAATAAAGAATTTAAAGCAAGTATTTTATAAATACTACAACAAATTATTTAATATAATAGATCTAATTATTATAAATCAATTAATATTGTTTATTTGCAAACATTAGTTTAATTATTAAATTTTGTTATTTAATTAATAAGAAAAAGTTTTACTTTTACAAGCAATTAAAATTTGTATTAAAAAATTAGATAAGAATCATAACTCAATAGTTAAGATTGAAAACAGGAATTGCTTTTTGGCATAGAATAAATTAAAATTTTGAATAGTTAGTTAACCATATTTACTTAGGAATAGATTAGAGATATATTAAATGGAAGGCGAGTAGTTATAATAAGAAGGAACTAAAATTTAATCAAAAAGCAAGCCTATAGATCCTGAATTTAATTTAGATGATGAAAAGGAAGCATAATATGTGGAAGCGAGAGCTTTAGAAGATCAACCTTAAATAAATTTAAATGCTTTACCAACTAGACTTTATCTTGAAAAAGCAATTCTTCCTACTGTATACTAAGCATTAGAGGCTTTAGAAAAAGAAAGACCAATTAATCCTATAGAATTCTTTTCATATTATCTAATTACACATAATCCTTATTCTTAATAACATGCTAAAGTACCCTTAAACAGTTAAGAATCAAAACCTGTTATAGCTCCAACTTAGGCTGAAATTAAATGAATAATTGATTAAATATTATTGTTTTTTATGTTTAGTCTTAGATTTCTCTTAAAAAATTCTTAATTATTAAATAATTTTAGTTAAAATGTTAAAAAGTATTTTCAAAAAAAATATAAAAATTTGAAATTTTTGCAAGATATTTTTTGTCATTCATTTAGCTAATGTTTTTATTATCAAAATAAATTATTTACTTAAAAATGAATTTTTTTTATTTAATTTTTAAACACAAAAAAACAACTTTTATCTTTTTTCTATTGATAAATTTTAAAATATTTTTTAAAATAAAAATAATCAATTAAAATTGATTTATTAAAACATACATTTTTCCATTAAATTTAAGCTCTTTTTTAAAGGTTAGTCTGTATTATTTAAATTTATGATTACTTTAATGTTTAGATCTTATTACATTCTTTAAATCTATTCAATATAATTTTTTATATATTTGGTAAATTTTACTATTTAAACAAATGATGAAGGTAGAACTTACAGATAAAAAATCAATTTTAACGAGGTAAGATAATGGAAATCCATTTTAAACTTTAGGCAAAGAATAAATTCCTTCGTTTTATGGGAAAAAATAGAAGAAAGAATTGGACCTATCAAGTGAGATTGATAAAATACTTGGTGGAGTAAAGACGGCTAGAACAGGAATTAATTTTGTTAGGCAAGATAGTAATCAATTAAAAAGAAATAATTCTTTTGAGAATTAAACAAATTTTCCCTAAATTAAAATGTAAAGTACTTCACCAAAAAGAGAAAATTCTCATCATTTAGTGAGCGCAGAAAAAGGAGTCGTTTATAAATTTAAATAAAAAGATTTAAGTCCTAAATCTAAAAAAATAACAATTGAGAAATCATAGTAGAACATGATATAAGATGAATAGTAAGAAGAAAGATTTCAATAACAAACCAAATAGAAAAAGCAGTAAACTGATAATAATCAAAATTCTGAGATGATTAAACGTGTGACAAACTTAAGCAACGTTATTTATATCCTAGGAAACTACTCTAATAATCTATTAGAAATATTAGAACACCATGATGATAAAGAAAAATACACTTTAGAGCTTATAAAAAAAATGAAATCAAAAGAATTTCTTTCTTCTTAAAAAGAGAGAGTTGTAAACATTAAAAGGCTATACGAAAGGTTTTTTATTGAAACCTTAATAAAGGATGGACCTAGTAAAGAAGTTAATAAAGAAATTGCTTAAATTATAGGACAGGAAATTTAAACCATCATAGAGTATTACGATTAGTATATCAACAATTAAGAAGAGTAGTTGAAAAAATTTAATACCTTCCAAGACAAAGAAATTATTTTGATAACTGATTTTTAGGAGGCTCTTAAAGTCTTGATGGATACATACAATTATTATTTCAAAGTAAAATTATTTTCTTTTAAAAAATTATTTCTCCAACACATAATATTTCTAATAAAAGGAATTAGAAGTTTTTGGTAAAAGTAAGCAAGACTATAATGTTTATATAAAATCTTTATACTAATTTAAAAGTATTTTAAAAACTGACCCAAGAAATGATAAAGTAAACTAAATTATTCAAGTATTAATTAAAGCAGTTTTATATAATATTATATGTGATAGGTTTGTAAGCTGTTTGAAGATTTAGAGGATCTCTTAAAAAGTAACTACGAAAAAATTGATAATGCACTCATTAAGATTGGAAAACTAAATAAAGAAAATGAAGAATTGACTAAAATATGTTAAGACTTACAAGAACAAAGGAGCCAATTTTTGCATAAAATGCTCACAATACAGACCGATAAGTAGGGAGCAGGTAATTAATTAAGTTATGATAAAAATAAGTCTTATTTATAACATTTTCTTTTTGGAAACAGAAAGTAATGAGCAGGATCAGAAACGAAACTCAATTAGCTCTTAAAATTCTAATATAAGGATATTAGAAGACTATTACACTTAAACAATTGAGAATTTAAAATAAGAAAATAAAAGATTGAATGAATAAATACAAAAACAAAGCAAGAAGATTCAGTTATACAACAACATGTTTAAAGATAACAATAATAATGCTTCTTAGAATGTAAATAATGGCATGCTTAATTCAGCCAATTTAAACTAAAAAGATAAAATAGAAATGGGAACTAATGCACATAATAATAGTGGGGTTTTAAATAAGAATAATTAATAGGATGATATAAAAAATAAGATTAAGCAGTATTATACAGCAGACAAACAAATTTAATGCACATTCGTTGTTGAAAAGAATCCAGTTTTAAAAAAAGAAAATGACATAACACATATTATTATTTAGCCTATTATATATCTGAAAAGTGCTACTGTGTAGTCTAAAGAGTGGACTTTAATGGTTACAAATGCTGTTTTTTCAGATAAGTTTTTATCTGATATCATGGATGAAAACGACCTACGTCCCTGCATACCAATGAATATTTATGTTTGTGAGTGGTTTCTAAAAAAATTTGGAAACAAAGATGTTGCAGAATCACTCATGAAAGGTAAAGAAATGAATAAATTATATTTAAAAAAAAAAATATTTTTTTTATAATGAAGATTATCTTATTAGCTTAAAAAAGTATGGGAAATAGAATGAAAGATTTAAGATATTTTGTGAAATATGCGGGTTAGATGAGCTATTAGAATAAGACTAAGATAACACTTCTTATCTCTACAACAATACAGCTTATGCAGTTTAAATAGGTTAAATTATTTATTATTGAATTTTAATTTTATAAGTTTTCTATTAAAGGTATAAATAGATAGAGATTTAAAAAGACATACATGAGAACTTAAGAAACTGTTACAATCCTATAGAAGATAGCTTATTTAGTAAGAATGACTAACAAAAATTACTATGGTTAAAATTAGTACTTGCCTTTATATCCTAATATTTTACAGAGGTGCTTGGACTTAGTTTCAAACGACTACAGTCTTAGAATATGGGAAACAATAGCTCAAGAAGAAAATTTATATAAATTAGATCTCTCTGCTTTAGAGAGCAAATTTAAAAGGATAGTAAAATTAGCAAAAAAAAAAAGTGAAACAGACAGTAATATTTTTTAATTATTTTTTTAGGTACAGCAAGATGTGATTCAAAGGACAAACGATCCTTTAGGAGTGTATACAGGAACATAACAAGAGTAAGAAGACTCTTATATTCGGTTCGATACTTTGTGTAGATGCATATTAGAAACTATGGTTGACTAAAGATTCTTTGAGCTAGAAGGAGTATACTCTTCCTTAAAATTGAAATCTAATCCAAGATTTGAATGTCTAATTGGGTTTTAAGATTTTACCAAAATAGTAAGTAAAGTGCTGCCTAAAAAAAGCAGTCGTTGGTTAGAAGTTACATACAGAGAATTTTGTTAAGGTAAAAATATACAAATATAAATTTTTAAAGATTAAATATATCTATTTACAAATTAAAATATAGGAGTAACAACCGAAAAAACACCTCTCAATGTAGCAGTTATGAGATTAATACCTTTTCTGGTTAACGATGACTGCATCAAATAAAATTTTTTAAAGATAAAAGCTCCTAAAGCAATATAAGAGCTAGTAAGTAGAACAGATAAGTTTGAAATGACTGATGATTCTAAAAAAGATGATAGTAAAGGTAAGTAAAAATCAATAACTTCAATGAATACAGTTAAAAATCCAAGTAAAACTGGAAATTCTATTATGGGAAATATTTTAAATAAAAATGGTTAGTAATCGAGCTCAAAAACAGCAAACAGTACTTCTAACAATAATAATAATAATAATAATAACAGTAATTCAACTACAGTATTTGATCCATAAATTGAGTAGTAAAAATTCAAAGAAAGGCTCACTTCTCTTTATGACACTGTTAGTTAATTAGGGTTATTAGAGGAAACATATAAAATGATGTACCCATTAATTAAATAGCTTGAGAAAAAAAATTAGAGTTTATTGGCTTTGCATACCAACATAAAAGAAGACTTCCTTACCCTTCCTGGATCAGTTGTAAAATAAATTAAATATGAATAATTCGAGGAAAAAACTAAAGAAGACATGATATTTGCTATTGAATCTTCTTGGGAAAAATTTAGAAAGATATTAGCCTTTATTACAAAATGAATCAATGAATGATTGATTATTGCTTAAAATAAATTTAATTAGTTTTATATATTTAATTGCAAAATAATAAATTATTAAAATTCTAATTATTTTTATTTATTATAATTACAAAATATCTGAAGCAAATAGTTCTTCATTTAATAACTGATGGCTAGTTAGTTAGTTGATTTTAATTTTAACTTCGAAATCAAAAAATAAAATAATAATATAATGATAATGATCTTTAAAAATTAAGAAATAAATTTAATAAATAATATTTATGAAAGTAAAAAATTTAATACATTTTTATTGAGTTTTTCATTATATTTAACCAAAAGACTTCCTTCGATATATACTTACCATAAATCCTCAATATGAGTGTACAAGTTAGTGTATTAGGGATAGTATATTAAGATTTTTTTACTAAAAACAGGCAAAAATAATAAATTAATTTTAAAATTTAGAAATATTATAAAAATACAATAAATATTTTAAAAAATTTTTTCGAAATTGGTATTTGATAAATTTAAGTTTTTGAGATTATTTTATTTCAATACCTTTAATTTGCAAAAAAAAGCTTTAAATAATTTTTATATAAATAATTAAACAAAATCAAAGAGTAATAATTGAACACTAATTCATTATTGGTAATATACTTAATTAATTAATAAACTTTCTTATTGATTTCAAATCAAAAGTTTATTTATTAATTAAAAAATGAACTTATTTATTTTTTAATTGATTAAAATTAAAAACAAAAAAATTAATATTTTAATTAGATTTTTTAGAATTAGGAAGAATTTAATCAAAAAATTTACAAAGAACAAATTGCAATTTGATTATACTAAAAAAATACAAGTATATATTATCAGCTAAACCTTGATTCTGATCCTAAAAGGGATGAATAGATGTTTAAATCAACTTGCGTTATTTCTTAATTCCTATTAATCTTGTCAATAAATTTCTTTAAATATAACTGCTGTATGTGTTTATTAGTAAGAATTTCTTCCTATTATTGAAGATGATTGCTTGTTTAATTTGAATTTGATAAAGATGGCATCTCGCAATTGGTTGAGTGGTTATCATTCTTTCTTAAGGATAGCTAATACTCTTTGTTTTTTGACATTTGTTATATATAGCTATTGTTTACCTACCTTTATAAAGGTAAATCACTGTCAATAGCAGCAATCTAATTTAAATATGCTTCATCGTTTTTATGAACTATTTTTTTATTTTTACCTTCTTCTAAGTCTTAAAGTTAAGCATTATATATAATAGGTTAAGTAATTTAGTTGTTATTACTTTGTTATTTATCTAAGATTTCTTAATTTTTATAAATTAGATTTTAATTATTGTTAAGACACAAAGGAGAGTTTTTCTCAAAATTTAATTAATCTAAATCCATTTCGCATCCACAATATTACAAAGCTGCGTATTATTCTTTGCTCATAAGCAATTTTATTGCCATATTAACCTTCATCATATTTCTGTATAATTAGTAAATATCGATTGATTTTTTAGTAAATTCGCACATCTTTTGATAGAGTTTATCCCTTTGAGAAGTTTATTTTATTATTTTACCAAAGAAGTATTGCTTGTAGAATTGAAAAAAATTTGATTAAAACTTTGACTTTCCTTCATTTTTAAATTCATTTTCATCGATCTACTTTTAAAAACCAATAATTTATTCCGCTGTTAAAGGATTATTTGAATTTTATTTTGTTTAGATATTTTAATTATTACCATAAAGTACATTTTTATCAATCTTTTTATTTATTTCATTTAGCTGGTTAATCTGATTTTTATTATCACTTTTATTAACTTTTAATTAATATATAAAAAAAAGTGAACCCGAGCTCAGTAAAAAAAAAAAATATATTTCATCTCTCGGTCCCAACAACTGGGACCGAGAGATGAAATATATTTTTTTTTTTTACTGAGCTCGGGTTCACTTTTTTTAATTAATCATCTTTTTATTCAGATGATAGTAATTTAAGAGCAGTGCTCCTATAGTATTCTTTCAAAAATAATGTATTTAAATGTTCCACTATTTTTGATTCTGAAAATAATCTTGTAAAAATACCTAATGTAAATAATATATTTACTACAGGCATAAATTGAGCCAAAGCTTCTGTAATAAGTGGGTATTGAATATGATTTATCTCTTAGTTTTGTTGTAAGAAGAACAAAAATTAAGCGTATCCTGTGAATCCTGCCTTTTAAAGTAAATTATTTGGGGAATAGTATAATGAGGATTTCTAATAACCAGATATAAACTTTGAGACTGATGTATTTTAGAAAAGGAAACCTTGATTAACTGTAGTTACTGACTAAGTTAACTAGTATTAATTCTAAAATGGTAAACTATCATCAAATTAAACTAATTCTATTTAGTATCCTTATTCATATTTTTAAGATTACTCATTATACTGAACAATTCTAATTTTCATATAAAACTAGAAATTGTTGTCTATTATATACTTTTTTATTTCATCAGGACTAGCACATGTTGGTAATCCTGTACAAGGCTAAACTGTTAATGTATATTATGACATAGCTTATGTAGTAGGATCAATAGTCAGAGTTTTTTGGGTATCAGTCATATTATTAATATCAAGGCACAAGTAACCTGAGAAATTTTAATCAGGACAATTAGTAATAGGAAGATCAATATAATTTTAATTTTATAAAGAAATATAAGAGTATTAAGCTTTAAAAGTGAGATATTGCTTGCCTGTAGATTATTCTAATTATTACAAAGTCAATCCTTAGCTGCTAAAGGTAAATCCAAAGACACTCTAACTTAGCTAAATATCCTATAAAGTTGTTTAATTTTTTATTTTAGTAGTAATTTTGGGAAGAAACTTGTTATCATAAAATAAAACAAGAAGATAAATGAGATAACCTAAAGATAAACCAAAAGCCGCAATAGTATACAAGCCTCCTTCTATTGTTTTCTTTTTCTTTTATAGCCCCACAAAAAATGAAAATTGCTATGAAAAGAAATCTAATTTTTATAATTTTTGCATATCTTTCTAGTATTTTTTATTATTTTTTAATTATTTTAATTGCAAAAAGTTCAAAGATGACTCATTATTTAAAAACTTTTTTTCTTAATTTTTCTTATTATAAATCGGGAGACTTTTTAAAATATAACAAAAGATACCAATAAATTCATTGTTTATTATTTTCGAATAGGAATTTTTTTAAATTTCATCAGAATGACTTTCAAGTTCATTTAAAGATAAAGTTCAATTGAGCAAATAAAAGTATAATTTTTTAAAAATTCGTTCTGCATAAAATCAAAATTGAATTTGATTTTTAAGTAAAATAAATTGATTACAAACAGCTTAGTCTCAAATAATATATTTGAAAAATTATAATTGATAAAAAAAAATAAGTATGATTTATTTCATTTTTAATTTTAATCTGAACCAATAAAATATCTGCATAGCTAATAATAGCATATTATTAATAAATTTTTTCTCTCATTTATTTTTATTTTCCGTAATTTGTATTTTTTACAACTCTAAAATAGTTTTTAAGTTAAAAAAAAATTAAAATTTTTAAGCAGTTCATTTTTTAGAAAGTATGATTAAAAATTAGTAATGATAATTAAGAAAATACAGTAATTAATTTAACTTTATTTGACTTCAACTTCGAAATTAAAATATATATATATATATATATATATAAATGGAATATAAAAACTACTTGACACTAAAAAAAATCAATCAAATAGTAAATTAAAATGATTTAATATTCTATATTTAATTACAATATTTGCAATTGATAATACAAAAACTAAAAAATCTAAAAATCAGAAAAAAAATTAATTTTATAATTTATCATTCTCAAATTCTTAATTGTATAAAAATTTTAATTAAAATAAAAAGCATGTTTTTCCAGTAATTGAGATATAAGAAATTAGCTATTTTTTTATTTGATTTACTTTAATATATATATAAATTTTAACAAATATAAATATAAATACTTAACCAAAATAAAAAGTATTAATTGTGTGCTAATTTACCATCAAAAGTTTTTTTATTAAAAAAGAAATTTATATGAATTGATAATAGTTAAAAAAACAAATGGTTTAAATTAATTAAATTTTTTTAATTTTCGAGGAATATCTTAATCAAAAAATAACTTTGAAATAAATTGATATTTTGTTTATTTACTTAAAAAATACACATTAATACTATCAGCCAACTTTTGGTTACGATCCTATAAGGGATGAGTAAATGTTTAAATCAACTTGAGTTAATTCTTAATTCCTATTTATTCTATCAATAAATTTCTTTAGATATAGGTGTAGCATATGTTTATTAGTAAGAATTTCTTCTTATTGCTGGAGATGATTATTTATTTAATTTGAACTTGATGGAGATAGCATCTCGCAATTTGTTGAATAGTTTTCATTATTTTTTAAAGATATTTAACACTCTATATTTTTAGGCATTTATTTAATATAGCTATTGTTTGTCTATCTTTATGAAGTTTAATTACTGTCAATCACAGGAATCTAATTTAAGCTATATGCTTCTTCACTTTTATGAACTATTTTTTTATGTTTACCTTCTTCTAAATCTTAAGCTTTACATATAGTGGTTTACTAAATTTAGTTTTAATTACTTTATTATTTATCTAAAATTTCTTAATTTTTATTACTTATATTTTCTTAATTATTGATAAACTAAGTAGAATTTTTTTCAAAATTTATTTAATCCATTTCACATCCACAAAATTACAAAGCTGCATATTATTCTTTGCTCATAAGCAATTTAATGGCCATATTTACCTTTATCATATTCTTATATAACGAGAAAATATCTATTGATTTTTTAGTGAAGCTACACATCTTTTGATAGATTATTTCTCTTTGGGAAGTTTATTTCATTATCTTACCAAAGAAATATTGTTTATAGAATTGAAAAAAATTAGCATAAAATTTTGATTTTTCTTCATTTTTAAATTCGTTTTCATCGATCTACTTTTAAAAACCAATAATTTGATCTGCTGTTAAAGAAGTATTTTAAATTTATTTGGTATCACTGTTTTAATTAATCCCATAAATTGCATTTTTATCAATATTTTAATTAATTTTCTTTAACTAATTAATCTTATTTTGATTATTGCTTTTATTACTTTCTAATTATTCATCTTCTTATTCAGATGATAATAATTTAAGAGCAGTTCCCCTGTAATATTCTTTCAAAAATAATGTATTTAAATTTTCTACTATTTTTGATTCAGAAAATAATCTTGTAAAAATACCTAATATAAATAATATTTTTACTACAGGCATAAATTGAGCCAAAGCTTCTGTAATAAGTGGATATTGAATATGATTTATCTCTTAGTTCTGTTGTAAAAAAAACAAAAATTAAGCGTATCCTGTGAATCCTGCCTTTTAAAGTAAATTATTTGGGGAATAGTATAATGATGATTTCTAATAACCAGATATAAACTTTGAGACTGATGTATTTTAGAAAAGGAAACCTTGATTAACTGTAGTTATTGACTAAGTTAGCTAATACTAATTTTATAAAGCCAAGTTATCATCAAATTAAACTAAATCTATCTAGTACCCTTATTCATATTTTTGAGATTACTCATTAAACTGTACAATTCTAACTTTTACATAAAACTAAAAATCTTTGTCTATTATTTTATTTTATATTTCTGCAGGACTAGCACACGTTGGCAATCCTGTACAAGGCTAAACCGTTAATGTATATTATGACATAGCTTATGTAGTTGGATCAACTGACAAAGTTTTTTGGATATCAGTCATGTTATTAAAATCAAGGCACAAATAACCTGAGAAGCTTTAATCTGGACAATCAATAATAGGAAGATCAGTATAATTTTATTTTTATAAAGATATATAAGCAAACTATGCTTTAAATATTAAATATTGCTTACCTGTAGATTATTCTAATTATTGTAAAGTCAAACCTTAGCTACTAAAGGTAAACCCAAAGACATTCTAATTTAGTTAAATATCTTATAAAGTAGTTTAATTTTTTATTTTGCTCGTAATTTTTGGAAGAAACTTGTTATCAAAAAATAAAACTAAAAGATAAATAAGATAACCTAAAGATAAACTAAAAGCTGTAATTGTGTACAAGCCTCCTTCTAAGGTTTTCTTTTTCTTTTTTTATCCCACAAAAAAAGAAAATTGTTAAGAAAATATATCTAATTTTTATAGTTTTTACATATCTTTCTAATATTTATTATTTTTTTTAATTATTTTGAAACCAAGAAAGTCTAATAACCATAATTAAAAGCCTTTAACTTAATTTTTTTCTTTTTAATTTTATTATTATTTGAGAGACTTTTTAAAATGTAACATAAGATCCCTAAAAATTCGTCGTTTTTTTCTAGTGGGAATTTTTTTAAAAATTCTCTTCGAGTTTAAAAAAAGACTAAACCCAATTTAGCAAATAAAAGTGACATTTTTTAAATATTCTTATAATATATTAACAAAATTTATCTAATTTTTAAATTAAAGAAATAACCTTGTTTTAAAAAATATATTCAAAAAATTATAGTTGATAACTTATAAAGTATAGTTTACTCCATGTTTACTTTTTATATGAAGCACCATAAAATTATTACTAAATAGATTGAGGGGAAAACATTATAGTTTTAAAGCTTTTTATATCAACATAAAAGAAGATTTCCTTAAATTCTCTTTACAGTCGTAAAATAAATTTTTTACTAGTAATTTGAGGAAAAACAAAAGATGCTATTATGAGATTTACTGTTAATTATTTGTAAAAATTTTAGCTTTTATCAAGAAGGGAATGACTATTGTCTGTGAATAAATTTAAACACAGATTTTAATATGTTGATAATAAGAAGCCATTAAAGTAAAGTAATTTGAATATTGCAAAATTTACTTTTTCAAATAAATTTGAATTTCTTTAAATAATAATTTTAAAAAATAATTAATTAAAAGAAACAATTTATTTAAAAGTAGTACTTAAAGATTATTAATTGAGTAAATTGATTAATATTTTTGTTTTTATAATGGAATTATTGACTGAAAAATATTAAAAATAATAAATCGTTAATTTTATTTAATTTTTTAGTTTTCAAAAGGGATTTCTAAACTAAAAAACTTACAATTAGATAAATTGATTTTATTTTAAAAAAACAAGTAAATATTATCAGCTTATTTTTGACTCAATTCCTATTAGGGATGAATAGATATTTAAATCTAATTGAGTTAATTCTTAATTATTATTGATTTTATCGATAAACTTCTTTAGATATAGATGCTGCATATTTTAATTAGTAAGAATTTCTTCTTATTATTGGAGATGATTATTCATTTGATTTAAAGTTGTTAATGTTGGCATTTCACTATTGATTTATTAATTATCATTATTTTTTAAAGACTGCTAATTTTCTTTATTTTTTTATTTTTATTTAACATATCTATTATTCATTTCAGGTAAATCTTTTTCATAAAGAGCCATTTAGGTTAAACTCTCTTCTTAATTCTAATTTACCTTTTTATTATTTATACCCTCCTCTATGTCTTATACTTAAACAGGATATACAGCTACTTAAGCATTTTAACTTTTTATGTTGTGTTATTTATCTGAAATTTCTTAGTTTTTATTATTTAAATTTTAATTATTGTTAATAGTGGAAGTAGAGCTTTTTTCAAAATTTATTTTGTCTAAGTTCATTTCACATCCACAGAATTACAAAGCGGCATACTATTCTTTAGTCATAAGCATTTTAATTGCCATGTTTACCTTCATCATATTCTTATATAATGAGAAAATATCAATGGATTTTTTTGTGAAGTTACACATCTTTTGATAGAGTTAATCGCTTTGAGAAGTTTATTTTATTATATTTCCAAAGAAATATTACTTATAGAATTGGAAAAAATTTGATTAAAACTTAGACTTTTCTTTATTTTGAAATTCGTTTTCATCAATCTATTTTTACAAACCAATAATTTATTCAGCTGTTAATTGATTTCTGGTATCTTGTTTTGTTTCAATGTTTTAATTAACAATACAAAGTGCGTTTTAATCACACTTTTCGCTAATTTAATTTTGATCATTTATCTTATTTTGATTTTCGTTATTATAAATTTTTAACTCATCATCTTTTTTTTCATACGATAATAATTTAAGGGCAGTACTCCTGTAATATTCTTTCAAATATAGCGTATTTAAATTTTCGACAATTTTTGATTCTGAAAACAATCTAGTACAAATACCAATCGTAAATAATATATTAACTACAGGCATGAATTGAGCTAAAACTTCTGTAATAAGAGGATATTATATGAAATCTATATCTTAGTTTTGTTATAGAAAGAATTAAAATTAAGCATACCCAGTAAATCCTGCCTTTTGAAGTAAATTATTAGCAGAAGAATAGTATGCTGAAGATTTTTAATAACCAGAGATAAACTTAGAAACAGATGTAGTTTAAAAAAGAAAACCTTGATTTAGAGTTGTTATTGATTGGGTTAGTTAGTATTAATTTTGTAAAGCCAAGTTATCATCAAATTAAATTAAATCTATTATATATCCTTCTTCATATTATTAAGATTACTCATTGTACTAAACAATTCTTACTTTCAAATAAAATTAGAAACCACTGTCAATTATATAATTTTAGATATCAGCAGGGCTTGCACATGTAGGTAATCCTGTACAAGGCTAAACTGTTAACTAATATCGTGATATTGCTTATGTTGCCGGATCAACAAATAAAGCTTTCTGGGTATCAGGCATGTTACTATAGTCAAGGCATAAGTAACCTTGGAAGTTTTAATCAATACATTCTGCGATAGGAAGATCAAAAGTGTTTTATGATTACAAACTTAAAGAGGAGTACTAAGCTTTAAAAATGAGAAACTACTTTCCTGTTGATTGTTATAATTACTATAAAGTTTTTCCATCACTGCTATAAGTAAATCCGAAAAGACTTTTGTTTAGCTAAATATCTTAATAACTTGTTTGATTTTTTATTTTGGATGTAATTTTAGGCAGAAATTTGTTATCAAAAAAGAAAACAATGAGATAAATGAGATAGCCTAGAGACAAGCTAAATGCAATAATGGTGTACAAGCCTCCCTCAGTAGTTTTCTTTTTCTTTTGCGGTCCAACGAGAAAAGCAAATTACTATGAAAAGAAATCAAATTTTTATAACTTTTACATACTTTCTAATATTTCTGATGTTTTTTATTATTTTAATTATTATTTTAATTACAAAAAAGAGTAAAATTCCTTCTTATTTAAAGTCTTTTTTTTCACAATTTCGTCTTAATATATAAATAGAGATACTTTTTGTGAGAAATAAATATACCAATAAATTCATCGTTTTTTTAGTGGTTATTTTGATTTTTATTAGATAAAATTTAACATATTATATAATCATTGCTTATTGTATTTCCTACAAACTCATCAATTATTAAATATTAAAAAAATTATATTTTTTAACATTTTCTTTTCTTTATTAAATATAAGTGAGAGTCTAAATCATACTTAAACATTAAAATTTTAAGGTTTATATTTTCATCTGAAATAATGTAATTTTGGAAAACCTTTAACTTTTATTATGAAAGGAATGATTTTTTTTTGAAAATAAATATAAACACAAACCTTATTTTTTAAACATATTAAAATATTTTTCAAAGTAGAAATTTCAATATTTAGTTAATATAAGATAAAGTAATTAAAATATTATTATATTTTTTTTAGATAAAAAAGTTTAAATTGTAGTTATAGATTAAAAAAATATTAAAAATAAAAACAGATATATGTTTTTAGAAGGTATTAATTGAGCATTGATGATTCATATTTTTTAAAATGTATTAAGTATTAATATTAAAAATAATTATTTGTTAATTTTATTTAAATTGAGTGTATTCTAAAGGGATTTCTAAACTAAAAAGGTTACAATTAAATAAAAAGATATTTATTTATTTATCTAAAAAGCACAGGCTTATAATATCAGCTTATTTTTGGCTCAAATCCTATCAGTGATGAGTAGATATTTAAATCTACTTGAGTTAATTCTTAATTTTTATTTATTTTATCTATAAACTTCTTTAGATAGAGATGTAGCATATTTTCATTAGTAAGAATCTCTTCTTATTGCTAGAGATGGTTATTTGTTTGATTAAAAGTGGTTAATGTTGCCAAATCACTATTGATTGATTAATTATCATTATTTTTTAAAGAAAGTTAATACTCATTATTCTTTTATTTTTATTTAATATATATTTTATTCATTTCACTTTTTTAAGTTAGGTCTTTTTCAAATAGAGCAACTTAACTTAAACTCGCTTCTTAAATCTACTTAATCTTTTAATTATATTAGCCTTCTTCTATGTCTTATACTTAAGCAGTTTTAACAGCAGCTTAACTATTTTAATTTTTTATATTATATTGTTTTTCTTAAAGTTCTTAGTTTTTATTTTTTAGATTTTAGTTATTCTTAATTGTGGAATTTGAGTTTTTTTCAAAATTTATTTTGTCTAAGTCCATTTCACATCCACAGAATTACAAAGCGGCATACTATTCTTTAGTCATAAGCATTTTAATTGCCATATTTACCTTCATCATATTCTTATATAATAAGAAAATATCAATTGATTTTTTAGTGAAGTTACACATCTTTTGATATAGTTAATCACTTTGAGAAGTTTCTTTTATTATATTTCCAAAGAAATATTACTTATAGAATTGGAAAAAATTTGATTAAAACTTAGACTTTTCTTTATTTTCAAATTTGTTTTCATTGATATATTTTTATAAACCTATAATTTATTCAGCTGTTAAAGGGTTTCTGGTAATTTATTTTATTTCATTGTTTTAATTACCACTAAAAAGTATGTTTTGATCACGCTTTTCGCTTATTTGATTTTGATTATCGCTATTATAAAATCTTAATTGATCCTCTTTTTTTCCATATGATAAAAATTTAAGGGCAGTATTCCTGTAGTATTCTTTCAAATATAATGTATTTAAATTTTCGACAATTTTTGATTCTGAAAACAATCTAGTCAAAATTCCTATCGTAAATAATATATTTACTACAGGCATGAACTGAGCTAAAATTTCTGTAATAAGAGGATATTGTATGAAATCTATTTCTTAGTTTTGCTATAAGAAGAACTAAAATTAAGCAAATCCAGTAAATCCTGCCTTTTTAAGTAAATTATTAGGAGAATAATATGATGAAGATTTTTAATAGCCAGAGATAAACTTAGAAACAGATGTAGTTTAAAAAAGTAAACCTTGATTTAGAGTTGTTATTGATTAGGTTAGTTAGTATTAATTTTGTAAAACTAAATTATCATCAAATTAGATTAATTCTATTTAGTATCCTTCTTCATATTATAAAGATTACTGGTTGTACTAAACAATTCTTATTTTCAAAAAAAATTAGAAACCATTGTCTATTATATAGCTTTAGATTTCATCAGGGCTTGCGCATGTAGGTAATCCTGTACAAGGTTAAACTGTTAACTAATAAAGTGATATAGTTTATGTTGACGGATCAATAAATAAAGCTTTTTGATTATCAGGCATGTTACTATAGTCAAGGCATAAGTAACCTTGGAAGTGTTAATCAGTGCAATCTGCGATAGGAAGATCAAAAGTAGTATAAGATTATGTACTTAAATAAGAATACTAAGCTTTAAAAATGAGAAATTACTTGCCTGTTGATTGCTACAATTACTACAAAGTTTACCCATCGCTACTATAAGTAAATCCGAAAACACTTTAGTTTAGCTAAATATCTTAATAATTAGTTTGATTTTTTAACTTGGATGTAATTTTAGGCAAAAACTTGTTATCAAAATAGAAAACGATCAGATAAATGAGATAGCCAAGAGACAAGCTAAATGCGACAATTGTGTACAAGCCTCCCTCAGTAGTTTTCTTTTTCTTTTATTCTCCTACAAGAAAAGCAAACTATTATGAAAAGAAATCAAATTTTTATAACTTTTACATACCTTTCTAATTAATAATATTAATTATTATTTTAATAACAAAAAAGAGTAATATACCTTCTTATTTAAAGTCTTTTTTTCTCAATTTAATCTTATTAAATATATAGAGATAGTTTTTGTTACTTAATAAAATTTAACAATTTATTCATGGATTTTTTGTGGTGATTTTTTATAGTTTCTTCTAAAATCATTAGAGGTTTTAGGACAATTTAGCATATTATGAAGTCATTATGTTTTATATTTTCTGGTAACTCTTCAATAATTAAATATTAAAAAAAAAAAATATTTTTTAACATTTTATTTACCTCCTCAATTTTCGAAAAATAATTTTAATATTAATTAATGATGCTTCATTTTTGAAAATTTAATCAATTTAATATTATTTTTATATCATTCATACCCTTTAATACATTTATTCATACAATTTCAATAATTATTTTTGGTAAACGAAATTTATTTTTCAATTTCAAGTATTTTTTACTTTAAAAATTTTACAATAAAAAGAAAAAAAAGTTTTTGCTTTAAAATATTTTTAAAAATGTTATAAAAAGTATGTATTTAAGACAAATTCTATTATTATCAAATAAAAAAAGTATAAAATAATTTTTAAAATGATTGTATAATTACTATTTTTTAAAGCTAAATCACCAAAATATTTATAAATTATTACATTGATTGAATAAATTCAAAAATGCAAATAAAAATATTAAAAAATTGACTAGAAAATTGAGAAATAAATGTAAAAAAGAAAAAATAGATAACTTAAAACATAATAAATAAATAAGCTAAAGAAAGAATATGAGAAAATTATTTGAGTCATTTGATAACAAACTGAAAATTAGATTTTTTAATTCAAGCTTTTATATGTAATAAAAAAGAAATTTAATAAAGACAAAACATGTAATTTTAAAAAAAAAGTGATTGATACATTTAAATATAAAAAATAATCAAAATTTAAAATAAAAATACATAAAAATATAAAGCTAACTAACTAAATATTTCTATGTTTTATAATTATTTCAAAATATGATAGAAGAATTTCAGTTTATGTTATAGACTTACTCTTATTCCTAAGATGGCGCAATTCTTCCTATAAGAGATGAATAAATATTTAAATCTATTTGCGTTAAATTTTAATTCTTATTTATTTTATCTATAAATTTGTTCAGATAAAAATGTAGCATACTTTTGTTTGATAGAATTTCTTCTTACTGCTAAAGGTGGTTATTTATTTAGTTTGAATTTGACAATGATTGTTATATTTCAGAATCAATAGATTAGTTATCATTTTTTTTTTAAGATAGCTATTACTCCTTGTATTTAGATAATTAAGTTTTATAGCTATCATACGCTTATTTTTTAATAGATAAACCATTATCAACACCAGCAGCGCTCATAGTTAAACTATTTTTTTCTTCATTTAGATTGGTCTTTTATTGAATTTTACCCTCTTCTATATCTATCGCATAAGTAGGATATATAGCTGCTTAATTATTTGGATGATTATTATTACTATTTTAGTTATCATTAATTTAACTAATAAGCTTTTGATTATTATTTATAGCTGAAGTAGAGCTCTTTTCAAAATCTATTTAATCTAAATCCATCTCACATCCACAAAATTAAAGAGCAGCATATTATTCTTTGCTCATAAGCATTTTAATGGCCTTATTAACCCTCATCAAATTCCTGTATAATTCGAAAATATCTATAGATTTTTTAGTGAAATTGCACATCTTTTGATACATCGCTTCCTTTTGAGAAGTTTATTTTATCAAATTACCAAAGAAGTATTATTTGTAGAATTAGAAAAAATTGGCCTAAAATTTAGATTTTTCTTCATTTAAAAATACAGTTTCATCAATTTATTTTTGAGTATCAATAATTTAATCAGCTGTTAATAGATTGTTTGAATTTTTTTTGGTTTCGCTATTTAAATTATTACTTTCAAGTGGGGTTTGATCGCTCTTTTAATTTATTTGATTTTATTCAATTATATTATTCTTATTATCACTACTATAACTTTTTAAATTTTTATTTTTTTTTTCATTTGATAATAATTTAAGAGCAGTGCTTCTGTAATATTCTTTTAAGTATAATGTATTAATATTTTCCACTATTTTAGATTCTGAAAACAATCTTGTTAAAATACCTATTGTAAATAAAATATTTACTATAGGCATGAATTGAGCTAAAGCTTCAGTAATAAGTGGATATTGTATTTGATTTATCTCCTAATTTTGCTAAATTTAAAATACAAATTAAGCATATCCAGTAAATCCTGCTTTTTGAAGTAGATTATTGAGGGTGTAATAGGAGGAAGATTTCTAATAACCAGAAATAAACTTAGAAACGGATGTTGTTTAAAAAAGGAAACCTTGATTTACTGTAGTAATAGATTATGTCAATTAGTATTAATTTTATAGAGCTAAGTTATCATCAAATTGAATCAAATCTATTTGAAATCCTTCTTCATATTTTTGAGATTGTTCATTGTACTGAATAATTCTAATTTTCAAATAAAACTAGAAGTTACTGTCAATTATTTTACTTTGGATTTCAGCAGGGCTTGCACAATTAGGTAATCCTGTACAAGGCTAAACTGTTAATACAAATTAAGATATTGATTATGATGTTGGATCAGTAAACAAAGTCTTTTCAACATCAGACATATTATTAAAGTCAAGACACAAATAGCCTTAAAAATTTTAATCAGTGCAATATGTGATTGGGAGATCATAATAATTTTATTATTGCAAAGCTATAGAAGCATACTAAGCTTTGAAAATGAGATATTACTTGCCTGTAGATTACTGCAATTACTATAAAGTCTATCCATTGCTACTAAAAGTAAATCCAAAGACGCTCTCATTAAATGTAATATCTTATAAATTAGTTTGATTTTTTATTTTGGATGTAATTTTAGGAAGGAACTAATTGGTAAAATAGAAAACAAGCAGATAAATGAGATAACCTAAAGATAAACTAAATGCTACAACTGTGTATAAGCCTCCTTCAGATGTTTTCTTTTTTTTTTGTGGTCCTACAAGAAAAGAAAATTGCTACGAAAAGAAATCTAATTTTTGAAGTTTTTACATACCTACCTACCTACTAATTTAGAGTTGTTACTTTTTTGTAATTATTTTTATTTGATAAATTTTTGTTAAATTGTTTATTTTAAAGATTATTTCTCTTCTCAATTTATTATTAATAGAACTTTTAAAAACTTGATAAAAGACCACTAATTCATAGTTTTTTTCTTGTTGAAATTTACCTCATTCGTTTTAAATTTTTCAATTATTTTTTAAAATTTACTGTAACGCATATTTTCTCTCCATAAAGAAAATAAATAAATAAACAAACAATAATTTGGCTTATTTTTAAAAACTAATTATTACAATATAATGCAACAATTTATTTCTTATTTATTACAGATATTCCAAAAATTAAAGAATTGCTTGCTAAAATAATAGAACTTCTAACTTTTTAAAATGGTTTAATTTTAAATATAGTGAATTTATTTATTTCTTTAATATTTTTACAAAAAATAATAATTGCCAATTAGTTATAATACGCACGCATATATAATTATTATGAGAATTTTAAATAGTTTCATTAAAGATAATTGATTTTTATAAACTTAGACATGCATATATTTATTGATTTATAAATGAAATTTATAATTGAAATTAAATAATTTTAGCAGCATATTTCGATTATAAGTTGTGAATGTTTATTAGTAGTGAGTGAGTGTCATGTTATTTATTAGAAGTTTCATGGTACGTATATAAATGTATTTCTAATTTAGAACAATTATTTATTTTATAAAAATATTTTTTTAAATTAACTAAATTTTACCTGTCATTTTCATCTCTTTTGAGATAGTCACGATCAAGCAGAGATTCTATACGTCTTTTTATAAGAGGAATTTCTGGTTTAAAATTATTGATTAATTTTATAACTTCTGGGAATAAATCATTGTGTTTCATGGTTTTTCTACTTTTCATAATTCTAACAATGCAAGCATCAACAATAAATTCTCTTTCTCTATTCATTTCTTCCATAAATTAAGTTCTGCCTTCATCGTCTTCTTTTTATTTCTATTTTAAATTAAAAAAAAAATAATTAAACAAAATTTAAATTGTGTTTTTTAAATAAAAATAAATACTTTTTGTTGGGCTTATTTACCACCAGGAATACATTTTATTTTTTTAAGCTTATTTTAGAATTGGCTATTAATAGAAAGCTCTGAATTGTTATTAAAAGCGTCTCCTTCATCACTTTTGTTCAATATTTTTAATTTAACAAAGGGCATCAGTAAGAATTCAAGTTCATTCTCAGGAATTCCTGAAATTTAAACTAACTTTTAGTAGCTGATTGTATTAGCTTAAGATTAGATTGAAAGCAAAGCAACCATTTAATACGAGTTTACAATTAACAAATATTTCTCTTTAGATCTAAATTACATTTCTGCAGTACCTTAACTATATAACCAATTAATATTTCTACCTTTGTATTTAGACTTATAAAGTTATTCAAACTTTTCTATGCTAGACTTTAAAACTTAAGGTGTACTAACCTTTTCTTAGGTATTTGCTATAGGCCAACTACCTGTAGTGAGTACACTAACATTTAGTTCTATTCCAAGAGGACTAATATGTTTTCTATTATCTTAATTGAATTCTTCACTATTATTAATATCCTTCAGCATTGTTTCAATTTTATTGACACCAGTCTAACCTGCTTCAGTCTATTTTAACAAAAAATTCAATTAAATTTTCATTTATCTAAGATTAATTTCTCTAATAGAATAAAAAAAGCACTCTCAAATAACCAATGTAAATATCTAAAAAAAGTAAAAAATAACTAACTCATCTACAAATTGTGATATATATCTCTCTTAAACTAATTTAATTTTTGAGCAATAAAAAGCACATAAATTAATCAAAATTCTTTGAGAAAGTAAGATATATTTTAATTAATCTGAGAAGAAATTGGTTTAATAATCAAAAAAATGTTTCAAAATTTATTTTAATTTTAAAAAAATATTAAAATAATCATTTCAAATTTATACCTTGAATCTTGCTATTAATGACTTTTCTGCTTCTTTGTTTCTGGAAGTAGCGTTTAGAAGACGGTTTGAAAAGAATTTTTAATAATGTTTAAAGAAAGTATCTCTTGAATAGAAATAGACAAAAATACCAACAATTTCTTAAACACGATCTTCGATTTCTTGTTCATTTTAAAGCCCTTCTTGTTTCAAAATGATATCAGCATGAGTAGCAAGAAAGAAAGTACTTTTATCATTTTTATTTAAGAAATTTTAGAAAGCATTATCTCTTGCTTTTTAGATGGTAATATCTTGGTTGAAAACATCTTAGACCAAATGATCACATTCTTTCTTTAGAGCAAATACTTTTTAGACGAATTCAACTGCAATATCCTCTTTACAAAATAATTATTATTAAAATTAATTTAATTTTCTAAATTCAATTATTTTTTACTTTATGTAACTCCTTCTGATTTACGGCTATCAGATTATTCATTGAAAATATTTCCGTGGTAGTTAATGTATTAACCAAGCTTTTTGGCTACATGGTCAAGAGTTTCAGCTACTCTTTTGAAAAGTTTATATAAATTTTTCATTTCATTCTCTTTCTTTTCTTTAAGCATAGAATATAAACCTGTTTACTCATTATTAGCAAGTGTTTCACTTTATTGCTAGATAACGATTTGTTCAATTCTATTTACAATAATCTTTTATGATTTGCTGTAGAAGTATTAAGCTATTTCTTCTTCCTTTTAAAGGCTTTTTAAAGCTTATTCTACATATTCTGGAGTGCTTAAATTACTCCACTCATTTACCCTTTTTAAATAGTATTGCTCCATCTATTTATTTACAAAATACAATTTAATCCATTTCACATTATTAAAATCTATAAAAGAGTAATTTCAATTTTGCATTAGAAAAAATTAATTTTTATTTAATAATAAAATTTTTATCTTTTCAAAAAAACAATGAAAAACATTTTTTTTTTGTAATTTAACTTTTTCTACTTTTTAAAATTTAAAACTAAACTTTGATCATTAAATTATCCTATTTAATTTTAGAGTAGATGCTTTTAATTTAAAAAAACATCAGATAGAAAAGATATCATCAGAAAGGAGAAAAATAGACAAATAAATGAAGATTGATTGATTGATTAGGATATTTTTAAATCTTAGTAAATAGTCGAATAACTTTAAAATATTTTCCACAGCTTAATCAATTAAATCTTTTGAAGCAAATTAAAATTTTAAACTAGAATTTGAAAATCTAAACTTTTTAACACTGATTCTGTTAAACTTTGCAGACAATTTCATTTAAAATTCCATAATTATTTTAATTACCTCATCCGCAAACTTTGCTTAGAAATTATCTTCGTAATACTTAGAGCCATCGTCAACTTCATAAGCGAACTCAGAAGAGTTTGCAATCTTTTTTAGCTTTACAGTCTTTTTAAAGCCTACTTCTTAGTATATTTGAATAAGTCTTTTTACAGTTTCACGAGGAATTGATTAGTCTTCTCTAGCCATTTTTTAGAAATTTACAATGTGATTGAATAGTTTATTATTAATAATCTAAAAATAATCATCTCTGTATATCTTAAAACCTTCAACGTGGAGAGTAGAATTCTTGTTTTTTAAAAAGAATTAGTCAAGGTAGTAGAACAGACGTGAGAGCCAATGGAGGTAAATTTAAAAATTTTTATATTATTTATACACCTTTTCAATATACTACTCTTAATCCATAATTAAATTTGATTCTTAAACATCACCTAATAAATATTCCTTAATCAATTATTTAAACCAGTTGAATAGCCTTTCTTCATTATTTTATATTTTTTCATCTTTATTTGCGGTTGGTTCTTAGGAAGAATCACAAGCTTTAATAACTGCACTAATTTATTTAAATTTTTATTAGAATTTATATTTTTAAAATTCATTTAACATTTAAAATATTATCAAAAACATTGAAAGTAATATTCTATGAATAAAAATATTTTTATTTTATTGCAATACTCCAAATTCCAGCTAAATCTTACTAAAAAAATATTGTCTAAATGTCATTTCTTGGGAATTTTTAAATAGAGAAATATAAAATTATATCAAGAAAACTCGTAAATGTTTTAAAATTGCTTAAAAAAGCTAGAAATTTAAAGCTTAATGAATAATTATTGCAATTTATGTAAACATTAGCTACCATTTAAAGGTTTTTACAATGCTTCTAATATTAAATAATGCATTTATGCATAATCTATAGAAAAGAGGAATTACTTATAACATGGCATATACTCTCCGTTTGAAACGACAACATTCTCACCTCTCTTTAAAATCTTTAGTACTTTTGCATGTACATCGGTAACTAATTCACGAGCTTTTTGATACAGCTCTTCATTGACTTTAGCTGTGTGTAGCATCTTTAAATCTATCTAATTACTTTATTTCAATTTTCACTATTCTTTTAAATAATGAGTCTAATTTAAATTGAGTTATTCTGTATTTTTTATTTTATTTATTCAATATTGAAAATAATTGAAATATATAAATAAATAAATGAATACATACATACATATATTGATTGATATGTTTGTTTTTCATGTATATGTATATGATATCTATTTATATATTTATATGTAATAGATATCAGACATCTTTTTAATTTCATTAATTCTTTATTAAGCTGTGTTATATTCTATTCTCTTATGATATTTACATTAATATTTTAATTTAAGCGATAAATATTAAATAATCTTTTCTTTTCATTTTATTAAAACAATTCGATAAATTCTGATTTATTTCATTTCTACACCCAAATTTTAATTTTTCTAAAACGCCTCTGAAATTCCATATTGAGAAAAACTAATTAAATAATTTTAAATAAAATTATATAATTTAATTACTTTAAAATCTTTGATCTGTGTCCCAATAGGCAATCAAATTACATAAAACTTAAGAATTTATCTTTAACATAATCAAAATTTGAGAAAAAAGAAAAAATTTTATCTCTAAAAAATGTAAGATTGATATTTTTTTAAAATAGAACTTTCCATAAAGTAATTAAATTTATTTTATTGAGATTAATAATGAAAATCTGTAGAAATTTTTTAAAAAATAAGTAAATTTATAAAAAGCATCATTTATTTAAACTGAATAAAACAAAAAAAATAAATATAACAGCATTAGATTTTTATTTTAAAAATATTACTTATAAACAAAATAAAATTTAATTTATTTAACATGCAGACAGACAATTTGTTTTGCTTATCACAAACGAGGAGATTACTTCTATTGTAAAGGTTTACTATAGAGTTCATCAATTACTTTTTTGAATATTTATTTAGCTATGTGTCTCTAGAGCTTAAAACTACTAGTCAAGCACCCATGAACAGCTAATGATACAGGTTCTAGGTGAATTTTTTGAGCTTATTCAAAAGAAAATAATCCCTCTTTTTTACCAAAATCTTAAATTGTATTTAAGTAGAACTGATTTACTTATTAATTTTGGCATAAAACTTCAATTTTTTATTCTTTTATGTTTAATTCTTAAGCTATTTTAACTATTTCGTCAGGTTTTGGTACAATTACTGCAATGCAATAAGTTTACAAAGAATCACCGTGAACAAAAGCCTCTTAAACACCTCTAGCTCTTATGTAGATGTTTTCTATTTTTTCGGGAGAAACATATTCTCCTTATTGTAGTTTGAAAAGATTTTTCTTTCTATCAATAATTCTCAAAGCTCCACTAGGCAAGATAGCTCCGATATCACCAGAATGCATCCAGCCATCTGAATCAAAAGTTTCATTTGTTTTTTAATCGTCTTTGTAATATCCAGCAAAGACACTGTGTCCTCTAATGCATATCTCACCTCTTGGCATTGGATTTCCAAATTCATCTTTATCAGTGGAGAGATATCCCATGTCAGGAACATCTTCTAATTTGATTTCGATACTTGAAACAATACCACCTACATTATTTTCTTCTATATCGCCCATAACCTAGCTTGTTTCCATTCCTGTACCTTCAGTTTAGCCATAGCCTTATGCGACGTTACATGAAAATATTACTTTGAAAAAGTCTAATACCTTTTAAGAAATAGGAGCTGCACCAGAATTCATACTTCTTAGCTTTCCACCAAACATGTTTTTGAATTTACTAAAAATTTACTCATCATAAATTGGATGATGGAAAGTGTATGTTTCTTTTTTCTGTAGATTTTACATCTTTTCTTAAATAGCTTTTTGTATTATGTTTTACTATGCTTAAGGCATTCTGCTGATGAAAGCATTTATTTCTTCATAAAACTTATTCAATAGTCTTGGAACAAAAATAGCAACAGTTGGTTAAGCAGCAGCAAAGTCTTCTCTTAATTTCAGCATATCTCCTCCATAATAAGCAATTTTAGTTCCAGTAAACCAGCAAGTCACTTAAACAAATCTTTCATAAATATGAGGCAAAGGTAAATAGCTGAGGAAGACATCTTTATTATCGAACTTAGACTCACTTCTTTATTGACTGCATACAATAGAAATCAAATTTCTATGAGTGATCATAGCTCCTTTAGGATTTCCAGTAGTTCCAGATGTGTAGCTAAATGAAAAAATTGTATCAGAAGGAAGATTCTTTGGTAAAGGTACCAGCTATTTGCGACCTTAATCTATCAAGTCTTTGAATTTAAGAATTTTAATTCCTCTATTTTGTAAGGTTTATTAAGTTTCCACGCTAAGATCTTCGTCAATAGAAATGATATATTTTAAATCATGCAGATTAGTAGCCTTTGACAAGATATCTATTTGCTAGGTAGAACAAATGCATGTAAGTATTCCAGAGTGTCCTAATATATAACTTGCAGATTCAGGTCCTAGAGTGTCATAAAGAGGAACCATAGTAAAGCCATAAAGGGCATTAGCAAAATCAGAAATAGTCCATTCACGTCTATTCTTACAATATATTCCTACCATTTTTAAAGTTCCATCAAAATTTTGATTTAGGTTATTATAAAATCTAAAATTTTTGTGATCGTTTGAGACTTTAAGCAAGTTATAATTCTAAAATGAAGAACCTAAAGCAACTGCTTAATCATAAATATCTTGGTATTTTTCATATTCATAGACTCCTGTTTTAGGATTCTTTGTTCCTACAAAATCATATTGGCTATTTACTTTGAGACCTTCTTAGATTAGATCTTAGAGATTTAGCACTCCAGGGAGGGGTTAGTAGAGGAGTCCATTAACTGATTAAGGATTTCTCATTGCGTGAGAAGAATTAGGAAGCTTATTTCCAACTGGAATGTTATAAACTCTTTCTGATATTGACTTTTAAACTTAATTACCTACACTCATTTTTATTAATTTAGAAATTGATTTGTTTATTATTATTTAATTTAATTAATTAATTAATTTGTTGATTCTTTTTATAACCAGATGAGTTTTTATTAGGTAAAAGAATATCAAAAATCAGAAAGAATCAAATTTTTTTTGATACAGAGTTATTTTAATTAAGATTAGAAATTGCATCACTTCTAACTAAACAGATAAGAATAATTTATTTAAGTCTTTTCATTTAATAAAAAGCATATTCAAGTTTCTATCATCCGCTTCTTTTTAAATCAAATAAATGGTTGTAAAAGTTTTGAAATGAGTATTTCGAATCTTCATAAACACAACAAATATGCTCAATTTTATTTTAAAAATATTTAATAAAAACTGAAGAAGTGCAAAATTTGGAAGCTAAGTTATATAATTCTCAACTAAAATGTACAATTATGTTTCATTATAAAAATAAACGTTCACTTAAATATTTTTTTAAAAAGCATGATGCAATTTGTATCTTTTATTTTTCAATTATAATGCGTGTCTAAATAATACGTAAATTCTTTACATCAAATTACTTATCAGTCTTACAACTTTTTCTATTAAAGATAAAGATTTAATTAGCTTTAGGTTATTTATTTTTTTTGTAATTTAAATTATTACAAAATCTTTTCAAAATTTTATGGTATTTGGTATTCTCTCTAAAAATAGAAATATTAGAGAAACCAAATATCAGTAATCTATACATGCTAATTGAATCATACCATTTAATAAATATTTAAATAAGTTTTAGAAATAGTTGATACCTTAAAATATAAAATCAAAAATGTTGCCTTATATTAGCAATATGATTCCAAATTTTCATAATCATGAACTTCTTTAAATATTTTTCTTCTACCTTGTATAATATTTGCATTTTAAATAGAACATTTTTAATTAGATTATTAAAAAACCAATAATAAAACGTAAATCAAAATATTTCTTAATTTTAATAACTAAAATTTTACGTTTTAATGCTTTAGAAATAAATTTACAATTAAAAAACGTAAATATTATTTTAGTATTTATTTTATGAGTACGAATAAGTTATTTTATCGCTTAAGACAATTAAATAAATAATTAATTTACAATGATATACCCAATCAGTTTAAAAAAATACTGATCGAAGCTTATCCAGCTATTATTAAAAGGAAAATAGACTATTCTTATGTATTTTCTTAATCAATCCTTAGAACTAAAAAATTTCGCTAAATTAAGCATTTTTTATAGTTATTATTTTTAATTTTAATAATAAATTTTACAATAAAAATAAAATTATTTACAAAAAACATTTTCTGTTTAAATGGCTCTGAAAACTAAAATATTTCATTCTTTAAATTTTTGTTATCATAACAAATAAATACAATTAATAGTTCTAATAACAATTTTTTATGTTTTTACATTTTATTTGATGCATTAATAACTAATAAGCAATTTAATTAATAAGTTACTATTAAAATTATTTTTTTAATTGCAAATAACATTTTTCAAATTATTTAAAATATAGGTTTAATAAATCGAAACTAGCAATTTAATCACAAACGAGATTATAATTTTGGAGGTAAAGGAGTACTGTACATTTAGTCAAAGATCTACTTAAATACCTATTTTGCTATATGTCTTTAAAGCTTAAAGCTTTAAGTTAGACATCCTTTAAAAGCTAGTGAAACTGGCTCTAAGTAAATTTTATGGGCTTACTCGAAAGACAATAAACCTTCTCTCTTTCCAAATTCTTAGATAATTTTTAGATAAGCATCGTTTATTAATTTATTTTTGCATAAAGCTTCTATTGAGGTTTCAGAAATATTAAGTTCCTTTGCAATTTTAACTATTTCATCAGGGTTAGGTACTATTATTCCAACACAATATGATTACATTGAATCTCCATGAATGTAAGCTTCTGATACTCCTCTTGATCTTATGTAGATGTTTTCTACTTTTTCAGGTGAAATGTATTCTCCTTATTGCAACTTCATAATGTTTTTTTTTCTGTCTATTATTCGCAAAGCTCCATTAGGTAAAATAATACCAATATCACCTGAGTGAAGCCAGCCTTCAGAATCAATAGCCTCTATTGTTTTTTCCTCATCTTTATAATATCCTGCAAATACACTATGACCTCTTACACATATTTCTCCTCTTGGCATATGATTTCCAAACTCATCCTTGTCTGTAGAAAGATACCCCATATCAGGAACATCTTCTAATTTTAGCTCAATACCTGTAACAATACCTCCAACATTATTTTCAACATTATCTCCATGTACTTAGTTTGTTTCTAAACCTGTTCCTTCTGTTTAACCATAGCCTTAGTTAAAGTTAGCACTAAAAATAACTTTAAAAAAGTCAATAACTTTTTAAGAAAGTGGAGCAGAACCACTTCCGATTTGCTTAATTTTTCCTCCAAACATTTCATTAAACTTTTTGAAAATTTTCTCGTCATATATTGGATGAAAAACTGTAGGATTTTATTCTGAGTACAAATTTTTTAACTTTTCATTTATCGCTTTTTGAATGTACTCTTTTTGAGGTTGGGGTTGATTGTTAATAAAATTATTTAAATCTTCATATATTTTGTTTAGCAATCTTGGTACAAATATAGCAGCAGTAGGTTTTGCTGCAGCAAAATCTTCTCTTAATTTAAGAATATTTCCACTATAATAAGCAATTTTGGTTCCACTTAACCAGCAGGTAACATGGACAAATCTCTCGAATATATGAGGTAATGGCAAGTAGCTTAAGTGGGTGTCTGCTTCATTAAATTAATGGTCACCATTTTGCTTACTCTAAACTACAGAAAGCAAATTTCTGTGAGTTAGCATTGCTCCTTTTGGATTTCCAGTAGTACCAGAAGTGTAGCTGAATGTAAATATAGTATCTGTAGGTATATTCTTAGGTAGAGGAACACCATTTTTAATTCCTAATGCAATTATATCACTGAAAGAAATTATTTTAATGCCTCTTTATGTTAAAATTTGATTAGACTCCTTACTGTAATTATCCTCTAAAGATATTATATTCTTCAAATCAAAAAGTTATTTTGTTTTTGATAAAATTTCTATTGATTGAGCTGAGCAAATGCAAGTAGTGATTAAAGAGTGTCCTAATACATAACTAACAGAATCAGGTCCTAAAGTATCATAGATTGGAACCATTGTGTATCCATAGAGCGCATTTGCCATATCTGATATGGTCCACTCAGGTCTATTTTTACAGTAAATACCTACCATTTTAATTGTACCATCAAAATCCTAATTTAAATTGGAGTAAACTCTGAAAGTTTTTTATTCTCGAGATACCTTCAAAAGATTTAAATTCTACAAAGAGGAACCTAAAGCTCTAGCTTTCTTATATATGTTTTCATACGTTTCATATTCATACATGCCTGTCTACAAATTTTTATTTCCAATAAACTCCCTTTATCCAAAGTTTTTAAGTCCTTCATTAATTAAATCTTACAAATTGTGAATATTTGGCATTGGTTGATAAAGTAGCTTATCAAGTGACTTAGGGTTTCTCATCACATGTGTTGCATTAGGCAATTTATTACCAATCTAGATATTATAAACTCTTTTTTAATGTGAATTTGATTGAGGTAGACTACTAACTTAGCTCATATTTTCTTATTCCCTTTTTTTGTTTAATTTATCTTTTAATAATATTAATTTCAAAGTTTCCTTTATTAATCAAAGTAAAGTAAAATTAAATTAATCATTCGTTTTTCAATTAAAAAACTCGTCAAAAAAATATCACAAATATCCCAACAAGCTAATTTACAAATTTTGTTGTTGCCTAAAATCTATGGCTTTTAATCATAAAAAAATACCCATTCCAATCAATTTTACCCAGAATTTACAAATTAAGTAATTAAAATAAGAAAATTCATTAATATTCTGAATTACATTTTTACCATTGAATATTAATGTAAAAAAATGAAATTTATTTTTATTAAATATGGTGATTTGCATAGTTTTATAAAAAATAAATATGTACATAGATGAAAATATTAAACAATCTTTCACTCAATATCATTACACTTAGAAATTGATGACAGTATTCTTTCATCTGTTAAATCAAAATCTTATTTATAATGAAACTTAGCAATAAATTTTTTGATGTATCTTGATTACAATTCTTGTGACTGCAAAATCTACATTTACTGTTCAAAATAATTCAGCTTTCTGCTTTCGCCTGAATTTATCAAATTTATTTTTATTTTTTAAAATTAATTTACTTTAAAAATATTACCAAATTAAGTTTGAGTCTATTCTTATTAACTATTATCCTTTTAGTTTAAATAAATTGTTGAGCATCCTACAAGCTAAAGTGCAGCCAATTATTCTTTAGTCAACAATATAAGCACAGCCTTTTTAAGGAATAAGATATCTTTGTAAACTTAAAAAATATCTATGTTTTTATTAACTTCTTCTGAAATCGTTTTTTTCATTTAATGGCTTAATCCTAATCTGCTTAAATCTTTTTTCCTTTTACAGAACCTTATTAATATATTTATTTATTGAAAGTAATTAAATATTAAATTTTAAAATAATTCTGATAAAAGTTAGAATAACTTATTCAATTAAAATTATTTTTGTTTAATATTATGGTTGGTTCAATTTATTTATTTATTAATTAAATTTAATCTTACCTTGTTTTAAATATTATATTTTGCATTTTTTAAGATATTGAAAAGTTGTAGATCGCTTTTAATTTTTCACTATAGTAATCGAAAACAGATTTATTTTAATCGTTATTATTTTATTTATTTGCTTAATTATATAATGGATTGTCTGTTGTTTGAGAAATATTTTTAATAGAAGATGTTTTTTTAAGTCTTAATTAATTGGTAACTACTCTCTTTATTTATTTGTTCAGCATTTAGTTTGGAGAGCAATCACTACAAATACTTTAATCAATTTTCTATTAATTATCTTTTGTTGATTGCTTATAAAAACTAGATATGTTAGCTTACCTATCTTCTAGCATGTTTTCTTTTTATTCATAAGTAACAGATGACATTTTAGAAAAAAATTTAAGTGATTAGTTTTAATTAATTATCTTATCCGAATCGCCTATTTAAGAAGAATTAATATTTTCATAATTGATAGAAGTCAATCTTTTTATATCTAAGTTTTATTTTGTTTTTAATGTTAAAGATGGAAAATTTATTGACTAAGATTCATCTTTTTCTTCTACAAACTTATTCTTTTTTTGCATTAAGTCTAAATTGAATTCAAATTCTTAATTGGATTAAAAGAAGCTATTTAACTTTAGCAGCTAAGAATAGGAGTCTTAATACATATTCCTTAAAAAAAGCATAAATAAATCTTACATTATAGACCTTTTAGCTAAATATCTTCCAATAACCCCTAAAAACATTAAAAGAGTAAATGTACTATTAACCATAGCTAAGACTTAAGGTATTGTTTAATATTCGATTTTGATCTACTATACTATCTCATCAATTACAATATTAAACTAATTGTAAGGTCCAATACCACATGTTTGGATGCTGTACTATTTATCAAAATTTTAGTTGTTAATCCCATATTAAATTGGTGATGAAAATGTTTATTCAGATTATATAAACAAACCTTACTTTATAGTAGTACTCTACTTTTAAGTTTCGACTGTAGTGTAAACATATTAATTTCCTATAGCATATACAAATATATTTCTGTAGCTTATCAAAAATTTTTTTGAAGTTACATCATAGAGAGAAGAAGATAACATTAATCTTTACCCTGCATAATACCCATTTATTATTTAATCTATTTCGACTTAGGGTGCACAATTATCAGGAATAGTAGTTTTTACATCATCTAAATCTAAGCATCCATAAATATAAATTTAGATTGAAGAGTATTGGCTTTATTATTTATAATTAAAGAGCGTGCTATTCTATAACTTTGAAAAATCAACACAATTAAATCCTTACAATGATTCATTTTAACATTCTATTATATCAAGTTATATAGTTTGCTAGTTAACACCATTACTAATCTAAAATTAAGCAATGTATACAACATAAGTCAAATTTTTTTATTTCTACAAAGATTCAATGCCTTTATTTAAATCGTATTCAAATCTGAATCCTAAAAAATCATTATTTAACTCCACATCAATTAACTAAGAAGATATTACATTTTAAGATCTGTAATTTGGATCAATCAAATTATGAAAATATTATTGAAGAATATATGTCAAATATGTTAAAGCAGTAAAAACTACAAAAATAGTAAGTAAAGTACCTAAAAATGTTCCTTTCTTAGAGTTTAGATTACCTAAATTAAAGGTAAACTCAGTTGAAAACATATCTAGCTTTGCAAAATTCATCTTTACTATTTAAAAATTTTAACTTGACTTTTACTTGATAATATGCTAGCTTTATACAATAATTCTACTTATACAATTTTCTTCTATTTCTTTTTATTTTTCTTGTTCTTATTTTTGATAATTGTAAATTATTTTTTCTACTATTTTTTAATTAAATGAGTAGCTACTTTTTTTGCCTAGAATTTCAATTACACAGCAACTATAAAAAGTATGTAACTATTTTAAATAGCTAAAAAAAGAAATTTATTTTTGTTAATCTTACATCTCGAGTTTATGATAAATTTAATCAGTAATATAAATTTAAGAAATCTTAATAAGAAAATAAATAATATCAGTGTATTTTTGGCAAAATAAAATTAAAAAAAACATTCTACTTTATATACTTAAATTACTACTCATTAAATTATGTCCAGTTATTTGACTATTTTAATTATTAATTTTTCAATAACTATCTCCAAAAACCAAAAGAAAATGCTTTTAAGGGTTTACATACAAAACATTTGATATTAAAAAATAAAACTCAAAAATAACTAAACCAACAAAATAAAATCTATTCATTTTTAGTTATTTGTAAATTATAACTAAATATTTAATTTACGAGCATAAAATAATATATATTCTCAATCAACATTGTTACATTTAGAAATAGAAGATAAAATCCTTTTATCTATCTCTTCAAAACCTTATTTGTAATGAAACTTTGCAATGAATTTTTTGATGTATCTTGATTATAATTCCTGTGATTATAGAATTGACATCTACTACTCAAAATAATTGAGCTTTCTGTTTTCACCTTTAAAACAAACAAACAAATAAATAATTAATAAAATTTTTATTTATTTCATGAATAGAGAACTAATAAATTACCAAATTAAGTTAAAATCTATTCCAATTTACTATCTTTTAAATTCAAATAGATCGAAGAGCATCCAACAAGTTGTAAAGCAGCTAATTAATCTTTAGTCAATAAAATTAGAATTGCTTTTTTCAAAAATAAGATATCTTTGTATACCTAAAAAATATCAATATTTTTATTAACTTCATCCTCTATTGTTTTGTACATTTGATGGCTTAATCCTATTTTATTTAATTCCTTTTTTCTTCTACAAAATCTATTCAATTTAAAAAGCAAAATATTGTTTTTTTGATTTTTAAAAATTTTTTAAAATAAAAAAATAATTTTACCTTGTTTTGAAAATCATTTTTTGAATTTTTAACGAAATTGAAGAATTGTAGATAGTTTTTAGCTTTTAGCTGTAGTACTCAAAAACGGATTTATTTAAATCGATATTACTTAATTTATTTGATTATTCTATTACTGGACTTTCAAATTGACGTACGCTTTTGAAAGAAAATCTTTGTTTCTATTAACTTTTATTAGTAACTGGTGTTTTTATTTATCTTTTAATCATTTAATTTGGAGAGCTTTCACTTGATACACTTTAATCAATTTTCGATGAGCAATCTTTAATTTATTACTTAAAAGAATTAAAAATATTAACTTGTCTATCATCCAATGAATATTCTTTTTAATCATGAGAAACAGTGCATAATTTAGATAAAAATTTAAAAGATGAGTTATAATTCATGGTTTTATCTTAGTCGCCTATTTATGAAGAATAGATATTTTCATAATTTATTAGACTTTATTTTTTTTAATCTAGCTTTTATTTGGTTTTTAACATCAAAGATGGCACAACTATTGATTAAGATTCTTCTTTTTCCTCTATAAACTTACTCTTGGTTTCCATGAAATTTAAATAAAATTCAAAATCTTAGTTGCTTTAAAAGTAACTATTAAATTTTAGAATTTGAGAATAAGAATCTTAGTACATATTCCTTAAAAAAAGCATAAACAAGTCCTACATAATAGATTTTTTTGCTAAATACCTTCCAATAACTCCTAAAAACATTAAGAGTGTAAAAGTGCTATTGACCATAGCTAGAACTTAAGGTATTGTTTAATATTGTATTTTTATCTACTACTATACCTCATCCATTACAATGTTAAATTAATTATAAGGTCCTAAACCACTAGTTTAAATACAATACTACTTATCAAAATTTTAATTGTAAATTCCATACTATATTGGTGAAGAAAATATTTCCTCTGATTATAATAGAAAGCCCTACTTTATTTTTGATATCTGCTTTTATACTTTAACAGTAGTTAAAACATACTAGTTTGCAATAGAGTACACAAATATGCTCCTGTAATTTGCCATAATACTCTTAGAAGATACATCATATTAAGAAGTTAGAAGCATAATTCTTTATCCTGCATAATAGCCATTTATAATTTAGTCAATTTAGTCTTAGCTTGCACAATTATTTGGGATAGTTGTTTTTATATTATCTAGATCTTAACAGCCATACATATAAATTTAAATTGAAGAGTAGGCATTTGATTAATAATTGCTAAATAATACATTATTTTATAATTGAGAAAAATCTACGCAATTAAATTCATTTAACTGTTCATTTTCACATTTTTTTATATCTAGCTAGATAAATTACTATCTATTACCATCATAAATCTCAAACACTGCCATATAGACGATATAGGTCAAATTTTGCTTAACCTGCAAAGGGTCTATGCTTTTATTTAAATCATACTCAAATCTGAATCCTAAAATATCATTAGTTAATCCAATATCAACTAATTAGGAAGATATGACATTTTAAGATCGAAAATTAGGTTCGATCAAATTATTAAAATATTATTGAAGAATGTATATTAAATATGTCAAAGCAGTTATAACAATAAAGAGAGTTAGCAAAGTACCTATAAATGTTCCTTTTCTTGAGTTCAAATTTCCTAAATTAAAGTTAAACTAAGTTGAAAATATATCTAATTTTGAAAAATTCATTTTTCTTTTCTTTTTAAATAAAAATGTATTCTGGTTTAATAACAATAATTCTACTAATTTTCAATTTGTGCTAATTTTCTTTTCTATAATTAATTACAAAGTAAATAACATAAAATTTAGACTAATTCTAAATGCTAAATGTTATTTTCATTTTATAATATTTTAATTAGAAAATAATCAATTATAAAATAAAAATTAAAGCACTACTACCACTAATTTTATACTACTTGCATCCTATTATACTAAAACCATAAAACCACCCTTCTTATTTATAACCTGTTATATTTTTAATATCATATTCAAAATATAAATCTTATCATCAACTAAGTATGATTTCAAAGGTGGTTTTAATCAATCTTTTTCAAATTAAATAAATTAGTGTGAAAAAAAGAAAAATTTAATACAATCAACTCAAAATTAAATTTAATTCTAGTTTAATCAAAAAATAAATAATTATTGAATTTAAAGATAAGATAAATAATGGTTTATTGAGCAGATGTTTGCTTATTACTCTCAATGAATTGAAAAAATCATTAACAACTTTTTTTAAAGACTCATTCAAATATTTTTTATGTTTTTAATAAATAAGCAAAAAAATATCTTTTTAATTTGCCATTTTTTTACTTCTTCCAACATAGAACTGAACTTTTGAATAGTATCGTTATTTTTTTATTAAATGATTAATTTTGACTAAGCATATGAATATGGATGGTATAAATGCTCTAGCATCTACTAGACTTAAAACGTGCACAATTTTAACAAGCCCAGCCATTAAATCTTATTTTTTTAAAATTTAACACAGTCTGTGGTAATTGGTTTTTTCTCGCTTAGATTTAATATATATTTTTATATTTTTGAGATATAAAATACTTTTAGATTTATAAATTAAAACTAATTGAATTAATTATCTAGTATTTAATATGATTCATTAGGCAACCAAAAAAAAATTTCACATAAAACTAAAACATTACTTAAAATATTTTTAAGATTGAAAAGTATAATTAATATGCTTTCTTTAGGAGATTATTTTTTCTCATAAAATTGTCATATTTATTTATATTAAAAAAACTTTAAAAGCTAAATTAATTTTCTGAATATTAATTCAAAATTTGTTGTAAATATTTTTTATTATTTGAAATAATATTTTTTTTTCATATATTGTTAAAAATAAAAAAATAAATTTTACAATTATTTCAAATTATAGAAGAAATTATTCTTTAATCAATAATGTCTTCTTGATGCATTTTAGATGTTATTTTATTAAAAAATATTTCTATATGTTCTTTTTACTTCTCTTATGATTCAAAAATAGTAAACTACTTTTAAATGTGATTGAAATTTGAAACTATATATTTTTTAATTAAAAATGTTTACTAGGAATAAAATAATGTTTAATTAATTTAATTTTTACTGTTAAAATTTGAAGAAAATCCAACTAGTTAGATTGCAGCTAATTGCTCATGACTTAAAAGAATCATGACAGCTTTCTTTAAAAATATGATATCTTTATATATCTGCATAATGTCAAGGCTTTTATTAACTTACGCTTCTATTTCTTACTTTGATTAAGGATCTAATCCTTTAGAAATAAGGTATTTATCTTTTTTGCAGATCCTATTCATAAAACATTTATAATTAAAATTTAAATAAAAATTAATATTATTTACTGAGATTTAAACAGAGTTTATTGCAATTTTTTTAAAAGATATTTATCCTAAAGCCAGTTTAAGATTTAAATATGATTCTAAATTTTATTTTTCATTTCTTACTACTCTTATGTTTTTTAAACCTGATTTGTAATTTTATTTGTAAAATCTAAACTTTTTTTGGGATAATAATGACTACTTGCATCAATATCTAAAAGATTTTATCCTTTTATTGTTTTGCTTTGATTTTAAGAATCAATTTTGAGAGTGTTAGATTATTATGAAGACATATTTAGCTTTAATACAGAATTATTTGTATTTATTTTTTTCTTTTTCTAATTAAATTATGGGATATTAATTGTTCTTTTATGTTTTTGTAAATATTTACTGTCCATGCTAATATGTAAATATTTCTGTTTATTAAATTAATTTAAACTATTTTAATTATCAAAATCAATATTAATACTTTTGTGCTTATCTTCGAGTTGAAAGCTATATTAATTTTGTTTTTCATCAATAGATATTTTTGATTTAGTTTCTAAATTAGGCACCTAAGAGAATTTATTGTTTTAAACTTTTTCGTCATCTTCATGTTCATAATAATTCTCTCGCTCAGTCAAAACAGGTTCTTAATTTTTTTGAATGATATCATTTGCTTATAAAATACTTTCAAAAGTTCGAAGATAAATGTTTGATAAAATTAACATAAAAATATCTCTTTTAATCAACTCTCTTATATAATTTTGCCTATAAAGCCTACACACATTAATAGTGTTAAAGTACTATTACAGAGAGCTAATATTTCTGGAAATGTTGGATATTAAATTTTAATATATTGAACAATTTCATCCAGTTCAAATGTAACTTGTAAAATTTATTTTTATCCAGTTCTTTGAGAAAATTGTTCATCAAAAGTTTAATGGTCTACATTATATTGTATTGGTGAGCTAAAAAAATCTTCTCTCTAAAACAGACTTCCTTACTTAACTTAAGTAACCTATTTTTAGATATTGTATAAATATAGCTAAAATTATGAACCTTACAAAAAAACTACTTAGCTCCTGTAATTTACTTACTACTTTTTAGAAGTCATGTTAAATTATGAAGTGTAAAAGTTGAATCTTAGATTAGCATAAGGATTATTAATTATTTAATCTATTTAAGTTTAGTTAGCACAATTGTTTGGGATAAATTATTTAAATTGATCTGTATCAGAGCATCTATGAACAAATATGTATAAACTAGAAAAAATATTAGCCTGAGTGCTTATTAATAATTATTAATCTTAAATCTAAGAAAAATCGAAGCAGTTAAAACCATAAAGCTAGGGATCAGAACATTTCGTATAATTTAATTCAATCAATTAATTATTGCTTCCGTTTTGAAATAAGAAGTATGTTTAAAAAACAAGATAAGTTTAATTTTACTTTGACTACAAATCATCTAAACTTTGATTGGTGTCATATTCATACCTAAATCCAACTAAATTTTCTTAAAGGCTAATACCAACTTAATCTTAGACAAAACTTTATGAAGCATATTTAGGATCAATTTGATTATCAGAAAATAGTAGAAGTAAATAAATGAAATATCCTAAAACAATACAAAAAACAATAACAGTTAATAATGCTCCTGTTACAGTACCTTTTCGCTAACTTTTATCAAAACTAAACTAAAAGAAGGAAGAAAACTAATCTAAATCCTTGAAACCCATGTTACTTACTTTCTATTTATTCAACTAATATTCTTAAAATGCTTCAAAAATAAATTCAATTTTAATATAAATTGTTAAAAGCAGTAATTATTCTGATACTTAACAATAATTCATTATTTTAAAAAGTTGATATTTTTATCATATTACTAATATCAGATAATTATTTCAATAGTAGAATATATAAATTTAGTAGAATAATAAATATTATTTTTAAAATTTAAAGTAATAAAAAAAGGTATCAAAATAGGTTTCTAACCTCAACAAGCAAACAAAAAATAAAAAATATTTAATAATAGTTTTTTATGAAGAAATCAAAATTATTAATCAGACATTTAATTTTTAGAATTAAACATTATTTTCATTCATTTTATATGTAAAATAACAATAAAAAAAGATTAAATGTTTGATAAAAAAATAAATTGATATTTCTTCATCAAATAATTAAATATTTGAGAAAAGAACAAATATAAAATGAAAAATGTAATAAATATATAGTCAATTGATTTAACCTCATATAAATTTGTAGTTAAAAAATTGGTACTTATGAGGATTTTATTTATTAAGATTTATAATCTTGATATACCACATTCTACAACAAACAATAACAATTAATAACGCTCCTGTTTGTTACACTGCCTTTTGGCTAATTTTTATCAAAACTATACTAAAAGAAGGAAGAAAACTAATATTGTTTATTAAGCTTATTTTCTTAGAATGCTTTAGAATAAATTCAAATTTTAATGTAAATTGTTAAAAGCAATCATTTTTTTATAATTAAAATTAATTGATTATTTTAAAAATGTTGATATTTTTATCTTAGGCAACTTAAATAAAATAAAAGTTAAAAAAAAGTTTTAAATTTATGAAATTCTAAATAAACTAAAAAGAATATGCAATTATTTTTGTTATATTTGGGAACAACAAACATTAATAGTTAATAATGGACCTATTTGTTACAGTGCCTTTTGGCTTATATTTTTAAAGTCCTTCAAAAATAAATTCAAATTTTAATGTAAATTGTTAAAAGTAATCATTTTTTTTTACTTAAAATAAATTGATTTTTTTTTAAAAGTTGATATTTTTATCTTAGGTAACTTAAATAAAATAAAATTTAAAAAAAAGTTTTAAATTTATGAAATTCTAAATAAACTAAAAAGAATATGCAATTATTTTTGTTATATTTGGGAACAACAAACATTAATAGTTAATAATGGACCTATTTGTTACAGTGTCTTTTGGTTAATTTTTATCAAAACTATACTAAAAGAAGGATGAAAACTAATTTTGTTTATTAAGCTTATATTCTTAAAGTCCTTCAAAAATAAATTCAAATTTTAATGTAAATTGTTAAAAGCAATCATATTTTTTTACTTAAAATTAATTGATTATTTTAAAAAGGTTGATATTTTTATCTTAGGTAACTTAAATAAAATAAAAGTTAAAAAAAAGTTTTAAATTTATGAAATTCTAAATAAAATAAAAAGAATATGCAATTATTTTTGTTATATTTGAGAAAAGGAAATATGTATAATAAAAAAATGTAATAAATAAATGGTCAATTGATTTAACCACAAATAAATAATTTATAAATTTTTAGAATGATTGATTTATATTACCAATCATATAATTATATGTGTGATACTTTGTATTTAAAAAATAGGTACTTTTGTGGACTTCAATTATTAAGATTTATAATTTTGATATACCAACTAGATTTTAACGAGTTTTTTCTTGTGATAAATTAATTACCTCCTTTTCAGAAAAATAGAGCAAAATAAACAACAAAATTCAAGACTTTTCAAAGAAAGTGTCAGTAAAATAAAAAAACCAAATAGCTTTCTTAGTATTAAATCAAGTACAATTATAAGTTAAAATCAGACTTCATGCATGAAGCCAAAAAAATAAACTAGGAAAGATAGTTTGTAAAATAAAATAGCTTTTTAATGATTTCCATTAACTCAATATTTTGATTTTAATTCTCAATAGTTAAAGTAGTGATGGAGGCTTTTCTGATGGATCTTCAAAGCAATTTAGTGTTAATAAGAAAAAAGGGGAAGCAGAAAATTCATAGCAATTAAATAAGAGCGAAGAATTGGATCCTTAAGAAGCTTAATTGCGAGATATAAACTTCTTTAATGAAAATCTACCTCCCTCATAACCAATTGTTGTAAAGGATTACTCATTAGAAGCAGATATGATATTTGGGTAAACTGTAATTTTATTTATCTTTAACTAAGATATATGAATAAAAAATGAGTATTTGAGCTTATTTATATTAAAATGATGTAAAAGTAGCAGGACATAAAATTTTTAGAATATTATTTATTGGTTTTAAAAAATGTTTTTAAATTAGCAACAACAAATTTACTTTTATATTACTAATTCTAATTAAAAGAAATAACAGATTTACTTACTAACTATAAAGAGAGCTTATTTATTTTATAATTTGCTTATTTACTTTGAACAAATCAATCAAACATATTTATCTAATTTAATATTAAATAGATGGTAGCCAAAAATATAGTTTTAAGGGCCAGTGCCTATGACTTTTGATAATAACATTGTAGATATTATTATATCTCATCTAAATAGTCCTACCTAAAATAAAACTCCATATAAATTAATTTATTTAGGATTTCGCCCTTTAAATACTTTGAAATTACATTCTGCTTATTGTGATAATAATAGAGAAGATTCATATTATTTTAAATTCAACAGTCTTTATGGTAATTCTCGAATGAATGGCTTCTTTCACTCTTTAGAAAAAAAGAATAAAAATAAATTTGAAATGCCATTTTTGGGAATGAACCCAAATCTTTCAAATAATAATTAAAGTATAATTAAAATAAATGACTAAAATGATGAAACAAACTAAAGTACTTCAGAAATGTTTAGTTTAACATAAGGAATTTAAATAAATTTGAAAACACCCTAAAGTAATTTTAATAAAAATGATAAATAGTTCAGCCTTTTTTTAACTGAAGAAAACAGAGAAAATAATAAAACTTTGATTTTTGATTCATATTTTGAAAGTGGCAATCTTGACTGTGTTGTGCAAGTTGCTTAGAATGAATATGATTTATTTATGAGAGTTGATTCAAATACTAAAGGGCATCTTTAGTGGTATAACTTTAAAGTGAAAGGTGCTTAAGCAAATTAAAGAGTGAAATTTAATATTTGTAATTTCAGTAAAAACAAATCTCTTTATATGAGAGTAATTCAAATTTATATCAATTTTATTTAGTCTATTTTAAATTAAATTAAATTAATTTCATCAGGGAATGAAGCCATATATTTACTCACAAAAAGAAAACCTGCTTTTTAAATCTGATTGGTCACAACAAGGAGAGAAAGTAACTTATTAGCTTAAAGAATTTAGATATCCATTCATAAAAGAATATATAGATGAACTTAAGTAAATCCTTAAACTTAAAGTTTCTATCATTAAATTTCATAAAAAATAGGCCTAAAGTTTATTACCAGCTCTCATTTGAGTATGTCTTTAAATATTCAGATGATGTTGTAAGTATCGCGTACTGTCCCCCATATACATTTTCTTACTTAACTATGTTTTTGAGGGAGTTATCAACAATACATAAGCTTTAAAATGGTAATTTCCTTAAAGAAGAAAAATTAAGCTCTTCAATGAGTGGTTTGGATGTTCCTCTATTAACTATTACAGGTAATGAATTAAAATTTTAAGAAGCTTAATATTATAAATGTAAATTAATATAACTTTTTAATAGATTTTAACTAAAGTGAGGAGGAAATAAATAAAAGAAAAGTCATCATTATATCTGCTAGGATTCATCCAGGAGAGTCAAATGGATCCTACCTGATGCATGGTTTTCTCAAGTACATGTTTACTGAGGAGGCAAATGAATTAAGAAAAAAGTAAAGTATAATTAAGATATTTCATTTAAAAAATATAATAATGAATATAAATAGATGCATATTTAAGATTGTACCGATGCTTAATCCTGATGGTGTTGTTCTTGGTAACTATAGAACTGGTATAGCAGGTAGAGATTTGAATAGAGTATTTGCAAATCCAGTAATATTTTACTAATTCTTCCTTTTAAATATCTTACTTTCTTTCTAAACAAACAAGGACAAAATGCTTTATCCAACTGTCATCGGGCTGAAAGAATTAGTTTCAATTACGAAAAAATAGTATGGATAAAACTTGATCATGTTTTTAGATTTACACGGTCACTCTGTTAAGAAAAATGTATTCACATATGGTCCAGATTATCCAATATTTGATTTAAATTACTACAAATGCAGATTATTCAGTAAAATACTAGCAAAAATGACAGATATGTTTAGATATTTTTCTTGCATTTTTCGTATTTCTCAAATGAAAAAAAACACAGCAAGAGGAATTTTTTTTAATAATTACGATATTGGAAATTGTTTCACTGTTGAAGCTTCTAATGGAAGCTACTACATAGGTATAATTTTAAGTAATAATCATATTTATCTAAATTATTTACTCTTTATTTAGGTAATCAAACTACTATTGATTTTACAATAAATGACTGGCTTAGTATGGGAGAGTAAATAGCTAAAGGAATAGACGAGTATGTTCAAACAATCATTGATTATGACTAAACATAATAAGCAAAGCTCCAATAAAAAAAGTTAGAACGTGAATAAAAAGCATGTAATTAAATTCTTTTAAAAAAGCTATATTTAGTAAATTTGTAAATTAGTGGATGAATAATCATTTTTAACTTCAACTTAAGCTACTACAGCTGGAAGTAGAAGTGATAATTCTGGTTTTATAACTTAAAGAGCTTTAATCTAAAAATCAATTGTAGAAGAAGTCACTCCTGCTAGCTTGATTAAAATAAGGAACGATAGGCTTTCTTAAAAATTTTAAAGCGATTCTGAAAATGAAGGAATTTTATCTTACTTAAGCAAAACAAATGGTAAACCAGATAAAAAAAAGAAGGCCCAGTACTATCATAAAAATAAAATGAATTTTAAAATATAAAAAATAAATTAAAAAAGTATTAACTTTAACAAGCAGTTTCTACTTGAAGAATCTCCTTTCTCTAAATATTTCGTAAATTACTATAAAAATTACTCTTTATGATCAATCAATTTAAACTAAATAATTCTTTATTTAGATTTAAAATGTGTAATTTTTTAAAATCATTTTTATTTTCTAAAATTTAGTCTAAAAATGCAGAGGAATAAGAAAAGCAAAAGTAAAATGATGCAGAATCAGATGGATTTTCAGAAGGTGGTTCTGATAGTGAGTCAGAAGGAGAAGATTATGATGTAAAATAAATATTTATAAAAAATTTAATCATATTTAATTCTTTTTAATAGAAAGCTTTCTTAAAAAATTTTTAAGCCACTGTTCAGAGAGACTTTTAGCTATTTAACAACATCTTTAAAAACTTAGAAAATTTTGATGTCAAAACAGAATAAACATTAATTAAAAGAAATAATCCAGATAAACTTAAAGAAGAATATTTAAATGATAAAATAAGTTCTCAACTCATTTAAAAAAAGAATGAGTTAGGGATAAATAAATTTATTAACGATAACAGTATTAGATAGTCATATAATAACCAATCAGCCTTAACACCAACTCATTTTAAAGCACCTGTTATTAGACCCAAAACGAATGATAAGTCTTTGAAAATAGAATATAAATCAGTCCCATCTTCTTAACGGTATTTATTTCAATGATTTATTTTTTTTTTAAATGTATTATTTTTTTTTTATTATTTGGATTTGTTTTAAAAATTAATTTTCAGATTAAAGTAAATCATTAAAGAATTAACAAATCTTTTCTAACAAAAGAAATACACCTTAGAAAAAATAGTAAATTGTAGGTAACTCATAAATTGGGTTAGATATATTCAAAGATAGAAATAATTCTAAGAAAAAATAATCTAGGATCTAGCTTAAGGATAATAGTAATTTACTCAGTAGCTAAATAGCATTTTTGAATTCAAGCGAATAAAAAAAAATGATAAAAGACCATATTAACTATGATAAATACGATGATTTATACAGCTAAGAATTCACTTAAATTGAATAAGCTTAATATCTTAATCCTATCAGTTCTAGAACTGGAAGATATAATAGTGCAACTCCGTTCAAGGATGATAATTTAAATATAATTAATCTATTTCACAGAGTAAATAATACACCTTTAGTTTAAACTACTGATAACTAAAGTTTAATGAGAATTATTAACAAGTTGAAAGATGTAGAAAAATAAGGAAATGAATTAGAGGAAATTCAAGGAAAGAGAGTACTTGTTTTAACTAATAATAGCTACTTTAATAGCCTAAATGATAATAATAATATTAGCAGTTAAAAATTGCCTTAAAATGTTAATTAATCATTTAATTAGATTAGAACAAACTCTTTAGCCACTAACCGAGCAGTGATAGATTCTAGCTAATTAAATAATAAGAAATAAGCATTTAGTATTTAAAATTAGCAAATTCCTTCATAAGTACATCTTAAGAGCATTTTAAATACCACTTTATTTAGTAATTTAGCATAGATAAAAGAAAAAATTTAAACTTAAATAATTCCTCCAATAAGTTTTTATCAGTAAAATGCTAATATAAACTAAGGATAATCACCTAAACGACATCTTTCATAATCTTATTAGCAATTTATATAGCAATAGCAAGCTAAGTTAGATGAGTGTTCTCCAACTAAACCTCTTTAAAATTAATAAGCTGATTCATATTATATTACAAGTAATGGCTTTGGATTCAAAGAAAATAAAGATGAATAAATCTAACTTATGACAGGTCTAAGCAAAAAAAGAGAAATTTAAAGTCATACTAACAATAATAATAATAATTAAAATGGCCATTTATATAACACATTTCACAATAAATTTAATTCTGCAAATAATTCCCCGATTTAATCTCTTTCTCCAGTTAAAAATTCTTATAATTCTGCTAATTACAGTTTTTCTAGAAGAGTAAGTTATCAACCTCATTAAACTACTAACTCAAACTATTCAAACAACTAACTTAATGTAGCCAATCCTAATTCCACTAATAGTTTTATTAACTTTTCACCAAGAGAAAGTTCTAACAAAAAGATGAACTGTCCCTCTGCTTTCTACAAAATTAAAAAACACTTTACTTCAAAGAAAAAGGTATTTTAATTTTTAACTTATTTAAATAAAATTTATATATTTCAATAAAAAATAGAATGAAGAATACTAAAAGTAAACCAATGGTTACAACCCTAATGTATCTTATTAACAACAGTACTAAGCATAAATTTGATTTTATAATAATTTTTATTAACTCCTTTTATATTATATAATTTTGAGTGTATAAATATGTATATATTAAAATATAAATAAATAATTAAGCAGTAATTCTTTTCGATATAAAAATTCTTAAACTAAATATACCTGATAGTTTTTTAAATCAAATTTTACCTCATAAAATTTATTTTAACAACCATTTAAATTTTAATATTAATTAACTAAAATTTTTAGTTAAAAAAATAAATTGCATTTATTAATTTTTACAATATATAAACTATTATCATTTTCAAATATTTTGCAAGAATTTTTTTAAATTAAAAGTTTTTTTCTATATAAATTTGTGTTAATGTTTTGTAACATAATTTTTGGCAGACTAGTCATATTTTTTTCTCATGTATATAATCCTGAAGGCTAGTTAATGGTCAAATTCAGGGAGATTTTAGTTTGATATTTACATTATTAGATCTGATGTTTCTTTTTAATATAATATAGCTATTTTATACACCTAAGAAAGGTTGAAACCCTTTTTAAAGAAAATTACTTTAATAATATAGAAAATTAATATATTAATTATTACTTCTTAGAAGTAAGATTTGAGATAATCTCGGCAAAAGTCAATTTCATTTTGAAGGAATAAGCCAAACTTCTTTTAATTTTGTATTTTATCTAGCTTATTTATGTCGACAAAGCAAGTAATCATTTACTTTTCAAATTAGTCAACTATAATATTCTAAATATAGCTAAATGAAGATCTTGGAACTCTTCTTAATATCAATGAGAAATACGCCTTATAATTAGGGAGTAGATTGATTATTCCATAAAAAGCTATTATTATAAAAATTTTTATTTTCATATTAAACAATAATTAATTTTCATTTACCACTAACAGAGAATTCTTTAATTGATTATTAATTTAGCTAGTGAGAATCTAAATTTTATAGGTAACAATCAAAGAAATTCTTCAGAAAAATGAATACAAATGATTTTCCAAGAATTTCAGAAACTTTCTATTTTTGAATAAATTAAAATTGAATGAATATTTTTTTAGGATAGAAATAATGCTATTAACAAATGCTTGCTTACTTTCGATGCAAAGTTGATGTTATCATTTATGATTTCTAAAATACTTTATCCCTTCAGATGTGAATTTTAGTTAATTTAATCAGCCAAAAATCTTAAATTTCCTAATCTCAAGCAAATTGATCTCAAAACTTACACTGAATTGTTTTTTTAAAAAGTTTTATTCATAAAAAAATAAAACTAAAATAAATATTTACAATTAGTTTCTTATTGGAATATGTCTTCTTTGATAATCTCTTCGCAGTACTTGTCAATTGGCTAAAATTATATATCTTGAATATTCTTTGATAATTCAGACAAGCTAGAGAGTACAATATCGCAATAATAATCGCAAGCTTTTAAATAAAAGATAAAAATTTAATATGATTTAAAAGCAAAATAATATTTTTACTATCTAAAAGAATAGTTTCGATTAGATAATTTATAATTTTAGTAAAGCTAAAAGACTATGGACAACTTAAAACTAAAAGATTCTCTATGGATTTAAATAAGATTGATACAAAATCTTAGCTATTTTTGCTATTGTAGTAAACTTGATTCCCAACGCTCTCTTGATTTTCCCATCTTTCATTTTGAATACACTTGGTTGTCATATTTGCCAACTCAAATTTGCTTTTACATAAAATAAATTATTTTTATTTGTCAAATTTTATAACCAATTTATTTACTAATTTTCAAGCCATAAATCAAGCAATGGTAATGCTATTTCATAATATGAAAGATCCTTAGTGAAGTTTGTAATTTTGTCAAATTTTTATAATTCTTGACATATCAAAAGTATTAATTCATATGACGATTTAGGAATATCAGTTTTATTTTGTATAAGAATTTTAATTTATTCATTGATATCTGAAAGGAGATTATCAACAAACAAAACAATTAACTCATGCTATTTGAAATCGAATTGCCTTTAGAATTCAGGAATATAGATACTAAATAGAAAAATATGATCTTTTTCTTCATGCAGACAGCTCAAAATTTTATATATTCTTTTCAAATTTGTTTCAGCTATAAGCTGCTTATCATGGCTTTCACCTGGTTATTGCTATTATATGTCATCCAAATCAGAATATTAAATTTGATTTTCGAAATCTGTTAAACTGTTATCTTTTTTATCATGCAAAAAGATATTATTTATATTTTAATCTTAATTTTTTGTAGAAATATTTTGAAAGCTAGCAGACTATTACTTTGTATTGTTGTTGTTGTTTTCTTCTTATACAATTTTATCCTATTAATTATCAGAGGGTATTTATTCTGTTTGGTCTGCTTCTAAACTTATAGATTTTTCAAGAGGAATTTTCACATTAAGTGAAGGCTACTTTAATGTGACAAAACCGCTAATCTTCATCAGCTCAAAAGAAAGATTTTTTCCTGAGTGTACGAAATGCTATTATATGTAATTTTATTTTGTGTCCTTTTCATTCAGTAAGTAAAATGATAGTAAATAATCATATATTTAGCAGAAATATGGAAATGCAGAGTGACTTAACATGACATATTTATGGATATTATCACAAACATCTTTTAAATCAAACACAAGCTCATTCACAAGTTAAGTTTAAATAATTTGTTCACCTTAAAATGTCCCTCTTTCATTATCAAAATGGAAATCTAAAGTTAACTCTTTAAAGCAAAGTAAAAACTAAAACTTTTTTACACTTTTAAACATTTTAATATAATTTGTATAACATTCATAAATGAGGATAATTTTTAAGGTATGGCTACTCAATTTCAAGTAATTATCACTAAAGCTCTTTATTAACTCAAAGCTATCAACCCAATGTTCATGTAGCATCTTATATATTCAAAAAATAAAATTCAATTAAACTTTAACTTTTGTTAAATATAATTTTTTTGAGTGAAGGGAATTGAACAAAAAATTGTTGATTTTTAAAATATAAAGCAAAAATTGAAAAAAAATATTTTTCTATGTATTCAGTTTTATTTAATTTGATTAAATCAATAATTTGAACTCTCATCCATTGGCTTTTTCGCTTAAAATGATAATTCATTTTTATTAGCTAGAAGAAAATTAGAGAAAAGAAAAATATTTTTTGTTTTAATTTATTTTATCTGAATAGCAAAGCGTTAAAATTTTACTTAGATTTAGAAATTTTTAATTTATTGAAAAATGTATTTTAAAATTAAAAAAATTTAAGCCAAAAAATAATGTTGAAAATAATAATTTTGTTAGTTATTTACCTAGAAATCTGATTGTTGCTCAGGATCATAAGGGAAAATAAGTTATTTAATTAATATTTTGATTATTTAGTACGATAATGGGTAAGTGATTGTTTAGATAAGCAAAGTTTGTTATTCTTTTATATTCATTAGAATATCTTCATATTTAATTATATTACAGAAGAAAATTTTAGCAAAAGACTCAAATGATTCAACAGATTAATCAAATTCAGCAGAATTTAATTCGTAATTAATGTTACAGTACCATTGATTATTTAAAGCAACTGTAATTAGAAGATGTTAAAGTAGATTTTTCATAAAATCTTAATTTTTCTATATTAATGAATCTTTTTCTGAAAAATTTATAATTTTATAAAGCAAAATTTATAAAATATTGTTTCCCTTTTCAAAATTTTCAGCCTACTATTTATTAGATAATATATTCATTATATTCAAAATACTTTTGAATTTTGAGCTTATGAAGCTTCCAGAAGTATCAAGATCTTTTTCTTTAATAGCAGAAGAGTTTAAAAGATTTTCATCAATAGGTTAGTTATGAGTTATGCTGTGAATCAAAGCATCTTATTCAGGAGTTATTTTAAATAACTCTCTAAACAATTCTTTTATGCTACTTTTATCATCCTAGTCAAAAATATCATGATTTTATATTTTAAATACAATCAAGCTATATAATAGAATCTCAAATTATTTTTGATTGTATTTAATCTTTAATTAATCAGTAAATGGAGTTATCAAGTCTATTAAATCTTAATGATAATTATAATCTATTTTAACCTTCAAATCGTTAACTTCCTTTTGTTCACCATCTAATTTAATTTAGATTGGTTTAATAATAAATTTTAATGTTTTTAAAGAAATAAAATTGATCATTATATTCAAAAATATTAATGAAAACTATTTTTTTTTAGTATTTATTTGAACTTTAACTTACTACTTTATTAATGAAAAAATTTAAAATTTAAATTAAATTAAAGCCTTATCAAAAAACAAAACTAAGTATTTAATAAAAGCATTTTGACCTCTTAAGTTTTTAAAAATTATTGAAATTTTATTTTACAATCTTTTTGCTTTTTTTTAATTTTTCATATTTTGCTTTATTTGCTTAAAGTTTAAATATTTTAGTATAAATTATTCATTTAACTACTGTGTATTCTCTAATTTATTCTGAATGAATTTAAAAATTATTTACATATTTTATCAACTCTTTGTTTAGAAATTCTATAAGTTTATTAAAAAATGGTCTTGTATTAAATTTAGAGAATAGAGGGTATTCATTTAAAATTAAATTTTTATTATAAAAATGATTTATTTACATTTATTTTTCTTTGATTTAACTTTTTACTTGTTTTCTTCTAAATTTTCTTTGAAAAAAGTCTCTTTTTGGTCGACTATTTTATTCACATTCTAACTTTTAAGAAGCATCTCTTTCAAGAGAGTGTTATTTCTTTCTTTTATGTCTCGAGAAGCTTAAATATTTTAATACATACTCTTTCTGTTTGATGGAAAATAAGATTCTCTATGTTCGTGATAAGGTGCTACTACAGATGATATGCCTTTAGAAATTCCCTAGAAATTCATTTAATTTTATTCTACTTGCTCTTCTTCCAAGTACTAATGCAGCTTTTAAGCTGTTTAAGTTTTGAGAAATCTCTATCCTATATCAATTAGTTTACTGCAAGAAACTTTTGATTAGCTCTTAGAATTATTAATCAAACACTATAGAGCTTTTATTATAGATAAATAATTATTAAATATGTGAATAATAAATAGAAGTATTTATTTTTATCAGACAACTGATCTAACTAAAATTACTATCACTGATCTATTTTTTTTTCTATTACAGCAATAAGATTCAACAAATTTAAATTATTTGGTTTTACAAATTTAAATAAAATATTCAACCTGAATTGGCATCATCTGACCAGTTTTATAATTAAGTTAAAGGTATTTTTTCATTTTCGTAATCTTTTAAAAATGCCTGTCTAGATGTAATTATATCTTCATCTATAATTCTATTAAAAGAGCTTCTCATATCTATCATTTATTCATTTATTTTATTTATTTCGCCTATAATACCTGTTTAAACATAATTGCAAAATTTCTTTTATTGTTCTACTTTATCTAAAAGTTCTTTTCTAAGCTTGATTGAAAACTCCTTGATATTTCTTTTTATATAATAATTTTAATTTTAATGTTATCATCACTCGATCAATAAATGCATACATGTCTCTATCAAATTCTGACTCTTAAAATATGTTGTAAATATTAATTTGCTAATCTACCATTTAACCTTCTAATTTATTAAAAAATAAAATGTAAATGGAAATAAATAAAACATGATATTTTCAGTAAATTCATATGAAATTTTTACATTTTTATCCATCTAACAGCTATTATAAACTATTTAAATATGTATTTTGTACTTCTAAAAAGCTTTGGAAAAAGAAAGCCATTGCTTTTGAGATTTTTTCATAATCATCAATTTTTTTGTTAACCACAAATTTAGATTTCTAATTTTTAATATTCCTAAAATAATCATCTTATTTGAAAAAATGCAATTTTACTAATATGGCAACCTCATCTAATATGTGAAACTCTTATGTTGGCGACTATATCATAAAGCTATATCTAAAATGCTATTTATATTTTACTTTTTAAAGCTTTTTTATAAGATGGTTTTTTAAGTGCTTAATTAAGCAGAGTATATTAGAATTATTAATTAAATAGTGTGCTAAATTTGATTTATGAGGTAAAATTTATTGATGATAAATATCTAATATTGCTTTTACAAAAACATAAAAACTGATGTTGATTAAATGAGAGGAATTAGTTAATCTATTTCAATTGCTATTTTTACTTTTAAAAACTTGATATATAAAAATTGTAGCTATTTACTTAATTAACTTCATAGTTATTCATCATATACATTTAAATAAATATTTATTATTAATATAAAAATAAAATATATTCATGATTTTTTAATATTTTTCGATTATTTCATTTATTTTAAGATAATAAACAATAAAGTTTGCTAAATTGGTTTATTTTAACAATTGAAAAAGTCAAAATACTATTTTTAACTTGCATTTTTCTTTTTAAATAGATTTTATGTTTGTTTTAATATTTATCATTCACTCCTTAGTATAAACAATCGAAAAATAAAATATATATTTAATAGAATAAAAATTATCAATATTTTTAAAATTTTAACAAAATTCCACAAAATTTAATTTATTTATTGATTTGTGCGAAAACCCATGATTTGTAAAAGATGTTTAAAATTTAAAGATAAAAAAAATAAAGACAAAACAATCACAAAGATAAATGATCAAGAAAATTAATTGTTTTAATTTAATTCTTTTATGAAAAAAAAATTATTTAAATTAATATATTTTTAATTTTTAACTTATTTTTTAATACAAAAGACAAGTAATTTATTATTATTTATTATATTTGTTTATCTAACTATTTTGTATGTTGTAATTAACACAACATTTATATTAAACTCATACTTACTTCTCATTTACTAAAGACCATTAAAAATAAAATACAAATTAACTAAATATTTAAAATTATCAATGTTTTAATTTTATTGTCAAATAAAAAATAAATAATTTCATTTATTATCAAACTTTAGTTTCAATTTTAAAAACAAATTTCTAACAATACTCTTATGTAATTTCTCAAATTATAATTTACTTAAGGATATATTCTATTTTATTATAATATTTATCTTTTATCTGATTACAATTTTACAATTTATTTTGAGAATGATAATCATTCCCTCATGAATCATCATACTAAAATGCTTATTTATAATAAAATTTATGTTCGTTCTCTATTTCTATAATATTAAAATCTTAGAATAAATGAACTAAATAACTAATATATGATTCCGATATTAAAGGATATGAAATTTATTGTAGATTAAGTGCTTTAGTTAGTTTATCTTTCAAATATTTGTAATTACAACCTAGAGCTCCTCTATCTTTCACAGTTTTTGTAGCAATATCTAAGATGTTTTGGAAAAAGCCAATAGAAACTTAGTAAGAAATATTGGGGTAAATGTATGAAACCATTTTAAGGGCAGAAATAGAAACAAAATCTTCTAGCGATTATGCAATTTTAGCATAATACTATTCTTTTTAATCTACTTGATATTAAATGCTTAAAGTATCGTAAAGTTGTTAATCTTTTGCAATTTCTTGAATTTTAATTATTACTTCTTTTTTTTCAGCTAATTCATTTGATTCAACATCCATTTCATTAATCTATTTATTATTATTTGCAGGCTATTATTATTAAAGCTTTTAAATCAGCAATTTATGGGTTATTCTCATCAACTCGCCAGCAATTAATTCTTTATATTTTAATGTGTTGATGTTTTCTTAATTGCTTTTTATTTGTGGTATTTATTATTATTTCCACAATAAATGCTCTTTAGATTCTTTATCCTAAACTACTTTATCAATCTTCTACTAATTAATCTACTATTCTTTTTATTTTATTTATTGCTGTTCATTTAAAGTTTTACTAAGCTTATACTTTTGAATGAGCAAATATTGCAGCATTTCTTCATCAGCTGAGTGAATTATTCCTGTTTATTTAAATAATTAACATATTAAGCTGAATCAATAATTTCAATATACGAATTTACTAAATCTCTCAACAATAATTTTGCAAACCTATCCTGCTCCAATATTCTTCTTTTTAAGGACTCCAATTCCTGTAATTGCCTTAAATACACTTATTTCTTCCTAGCAAAATTTATACATATCTAGAAACAATTCAGCTTCGCCTGTGGAGTCTTAAACTAGCAATTAAATTAATTTGAATATATATTTAAAAATATATATTAAGCTATTATACTGATTGCTATTTTATGTGGCACATCTTTTTATTAATTTTATTCAGAAGAAGGAAAATTAGAAAAGCTCAAAATCAGCCCTGTGAAGCATACTTTAGAAAAATCTGGAAGGGAAGGTAATTCTTTTAAAAAAACTAGTTCAAAGTTATCTTCCATTGCAATTATATGATTTATAATATAAAAATTGTTTGAAAAATATTATTTTTTGGCGCTTAATTTTGCAAATTATTAAAAAATTTTGGATATATTAATATCAATATTATTAACTCAAACATATTCGCTTAGAATTTATAATATTTTTTCTTAATATTTATATAATTTGACTTAAAAACACACAATTAATATTATTTTTACTATGTTTAAATAACTAATTTTTAAAATTAATTTAGATAAAAAATAGATTAAATTATATGAAAAAAATGAATATCTCAAGACTGAATAAAAAAATATTACTTTTTTTTCAAATATTAAATCTACATTTTTTGTTTTCAAAAATCTGATTAAAAGAATACATTTTTTTGGAAAAAAATATTAAAAAATAATTTATTAATTATTAATAAAGAATAAATTTTTTGGTATAATAACGATGAACAAATGATATATTTTGATTGAATTAATCTATTAATAATTTGTGTTAAAACTAATACGAATACACAAATACATAAGTTAAAGAAATGAAAATTTGAATGTTTTTTAAAAAAATTAAATTTCAAATGTCCTTTATTGATATTGTGTTATAGGTTTTTTTATTTAAAAGTATCTTTGCTCTCTTTGTTAAAAAGTCTCTCTGTTATTCTTTCTAAATTATTTATTCTTGCAAGTTAGAATATATGTCCTTTATCACACGCTAATTCAAGTACCTTTATCTACCGATTTCTATGATGTTTTCAACTGAACGAATTTACTTATGTTTCCAGAAAAATCTTATTGCAAGCAAAACTGAAAATTGAGCAACAGTGTAGGTAATAGGTTCGATTATATCCCAACCTTTTTTCAAAATAAAATTAATTTTAAAAAGAGTTAAAATAATTTAATTTAGTTATTTATATTAGAAATAACAAAAAATTAGTCATACCTAACCATTCTACATGGAATATCATATAGTAGAAAGTAGCTAAGTGGCCTAATGAGATAAGTAAAATGAGTTTGAGGTAAAAGTAAGATTTTTTGGTTGCAGCTTCAAAGAGATTATCTCTTCTATCATACAATTTAGAAAGCTCCTATTCGATGATGTTTTGTTGATGTTAAATTGCTTCAATTTCTTAGTTAACTGGAGCACTAAAACTTTTAAATGTTTTTATAAATATATTATCAAGTTCAGTCTCAGATAAGTTAATATCTTTCTTTGCTGCTGCTTTGAGGTTTTTAACTTCTTATTAAAATTAACTTATAAGATGAGAAAGTACCCCTGCGTGGGAAGGATGTATTTTATTTTTTTAGCATTATAAAAACCAGTGAAGAGCACCTTAATTCTCTTAAGATTCCTTTTCAACCTAAATTAGGTACTGGTTGAGAACACTGTGACCACTATTTCTCAATACAAATACTTCATCATCGACCTCTATGATTACTTCACCCATTTCGTCACTTCTCAAAAAATTAAATAAATTAGAGTCCTAATCAACGAGATTAGAGCCACTTCTTGTAAAGTCAAATTCAACTGAACAGCTAGGATACTCAAATTCTATCATTTCTTTGAGAATGTTGAAAGTAAAATTCTCATTTATAAAATAAATTTTCCTAGTTCCATCTAATTCGATTTCTAAGCTGACACTATTGTGTCTGAGGATTAAATCAATATCTTTTTTTGTTATAAAATTTAAAAATTCAAATGATTAATAGCAAATTAATTGTTCAATCATTTATCTAAATAATGTATTTGTGAGTAGAAATAGCTAATAAATTACTTTTGGCATTTGGATCTAATTCAGTTATCTACTTTTGTTAAGCTTTAAGGTATAAAAAATGTTATTAAATATGAGAATGAGCTTAGCAAAGATTTTACTTGTAGATTTTTAGTTAGTGTGTTGATGATTATGGTTGTGATCTAATATTTTATAATATATTAAAAACTATCAAAATTGCAACTAGAGTATTTTACTTCTTCTAGCAGTTTAATTGCTTTAGTTTGTGGTAAAGCTTCTTTGTAAAGCGAAGGTTGAGAAAATATTATTTTTTTTAAAGAACATGCTATTAGCAGCAGTTCTAAATAAACTTCTTGTAAACATCGTTTGTTTTGATACTTTATGTGATAGTTAATTTGTTAGTTAATCCTACGATTTTATTTAAATTAAAGCAAATTTATCAAATTGGAATAATTTATTGAATAGTAATAAATCCTATTTTCAAAAAAATATGTTTAATAGATATACAGTGCCCTGCATGAATTTTGAGAAACTTTTGATATATTATATGATTTTCTCAAAATTCATGCGGGGGACTATATTAATAAAAATATAACATAATTTTCATAAAAATACAATATTAAAAACAGAAAATAATTGTCTGAAATAAATTAGTTTCTTCAACTCCTTTTTGTATTCCAACCCTTCAATTTTCATTTCTCTTTACGACTTTAACTGTCTTTTCGCATCTGATGCATTTTAACTCATCATTCTCTTTAATTGATAGGTTATCTGCTTATTCATATTCTCCATTTTTGTATTCTTTCCAATAACATTCATACCACATGTGATCCCATTCATAAAAGTATGCAAAGGCGAAGTGGCATTCTGGACAATAGAACCCTTATCCATACCAAAATTCAGAGGGGATTGAATTTTTATTTTACTCTGAGTTTTCTTATTGCATTGATAGTATGAAGAAATTTATTTTGGATGCTTTTCTTTTTTTCTGTGTTTAAAAATTAAAAAATATATTTTTATTTTATTTTAAAGTATAATCAAGGCATTCATATGTTAAATAGATGTTTAACAAATAAAAAAATATATTGCTTCAACAAAGAGTTTTCATTGACTTTTAAACCACTTTTTTATTTATTGATATATTTTTTTGTAAAATTTATTTAATATTTAAAATTAAAATTAATTTATTCTATTTAATATTTTTTAACTTATGATTTATTTTAAATCATTTACTAAAATGTTTAGATTATATAAAATAATTTAAGAATATTTCTAATTTTTTCAAAGACTTTACTAAATTATTTGCTCAAAAATTTAAAAAACGAACTTATTGCAAACAAATAATTGAGATAATTGTATTTTTATAAAAAACAGCTTAATTTACATTTAAAAAAACTAAAATAGTCTTATAAAAAATTTATTGAAATTTAAATAATTAAAAAAAAAATGAATAAAAATTTTGATTATGATAATTAAGCTATTTTATTATTTTTATCTTACTTTATGCTGATTGATTAATAAATAGATGATTATTTTTTTTACACAGATTATTTATAATAAATATTGATCAATAATATAATTCAATATAAAGAAATGTAATTGTTTTTCTAATTATTGATGAAGAAAAATTAGTTTTAAAATGAGAATTTAATAAAACTTAAAATAAATTTGAATACAGAATTTATTGGTATATATATTATATATAGTAGTATTTTGTATTTTTGACTAAATTTTTTAATTTCATAAATCAGTTAAAGTTATTTGCTTGCTTTTGTAAAAATTACTCAAAAGACTTTTCTTATTATGCTTGAGACTGGCTATCTGAGTAAGTGAATTATGGGCATAATAGTTGAGGCAAAAGCACATATTATAGAAATTACAAATTAAGAAAGCAAAATATCCTTTGGAAATCTAAAGTTAACAGCCATTTAAGTGAATAACTATCTTTGCATACTCATAGAATATCCAATAACCATACCTACAATAGTTCCTATAATGCAGCTCGAAAAAACTAAGACAAAAGATTCGTAGATATATATCAAAGATAATTTTAACTTAGACAGACCTACAGCTCTCATTATTGCTATTTCTTTGCTTTGGTCATAGATATTTGCCGTCATTGAAGATATCAGAGAGAAAAAACAAAGAAGCATTACTAAGCCTCCTAAACCAGAAAATGAAATATTAATCAATTTCATATTTTATTCCAATTCTTCAGAAGAGCCCTTAAATGACCAAATATATCTTACTAATAAAAAAATATTAATAATTGAATATTTAAGTTTAAGTTACATTAATAATTAGAAGCAGCCCTAAGTTTAGATTTAATAATCAGTTCATTTTCTAAATCTGCATCTATAATCATTCTATCATAAATATTAGTTTATTTCTTATTAATTATACTCTCAAGTATTTGCTGAAAAGCAGGAATAGATATAATAACATTTTGCTCTTAATCTAATGAAGATAAACCTCCTCCTTGCATATTTATACCTGGAAATGAAGAAACAATAGAAGAAACTTAAAATTAATAGTTAAAAACTGTTTATTTTCCATCTGTAAACTCTAAGAAAACGTAATTTTCATTGCTTCCTTCATCTAAATTTACATCAGAGCTATAGAAAAGCTATTCTGCTAATTATTTGCTTATTATTATTTTTCCTACTTCTTATGATGAATATAATTCTTAAACAATATCTAAACCACTTGATGATTTTTATTCTATCTTTAGGAATTATTTATATGTTGTTTGCAAGTAATTTGGTTACAAAGCTAAAACTCTAGTTCTCAAATTTAATGTTTAACCTTTATTTTTGATTCTAAATTAACCATGAACACCTATACATTTTTAGTTTTTTAAATATATTTTTAATTATTTTGATTAAAATATACTGTAAATTATTATTATTTTAATCAAATCAATTTTTAAATTAGTGATGGATTTGATATTTTGCTAGATTTAATTTGTTTTATAAAAATATGGAGGGAGATATAAATGAGGTTTGCTTTACTTACAGTATTTAAATTAATTAATTTTTTTAGTTGAAAATTTAGTTTAAATTGAACTTTAATGAATTTACCATTATCTTGTAAAGTTTGTTCTATGTTTTGTGTTACCATGGTATAAGATCTAATATATTCTTTTAGATCAGATGAAAACATGTTTTCATAAGAGTCTATTTTAAAGCCATTAAAATTATCAAGCACACAATAGTTTGCTCCAAAACTTAATAGAACTTGATAGTATTAGGAGTCAATTTAAAGACTCATTGCACTCCATACAAAAACTACAAATGCAATACTAAGTCCATACATAATAGAAGTTCTGGTATTTTTTATTCTATGACAAGTTAAGTTCTTAAGGACAAGTTTTTATGAAGATGCCGATATCCAAAATAGACACACATAGACAACTAGTTTTTCAAAGAGGTAAGAAAAGTTAATACTTACAAGTATCAATCCCACTAAAAGTCCAATTAAAATAAAGAAAAATATTGTTATGAGCATACTCATGTCTAATGTAAAAAGCGATAGAGGCAATAAATAATAGATAGAAAATCCAAAAAGTGAGCAAAGTAGGCCAAAGCTAATCTATCCCCAATTAGTATTTTTACCATCTAAATCAACAGTGATCTTAACTGCAGAACTCTTTGACCTATCTTTATCAAGTGCAAAACTAAGTGAGTTACTAAGCGCACTCTTGATTGGTATTATCGATGAAGCCAATGGTATAAATAGCCCTGTAAAATAATGATTTAAAGATATAAAAAATAAATTTTTTTAATCATTTTATAATTAATAAATTATTTCATGATAAATTTTATTTAAACATTTTTATTTTTACCTAAAAATAAGCATAATCCATATGAATTAATAGATGGCGAGTTACTGATATCTAATCCAACAATTTCTTTAGCTTTTACACTGGCAATAGCTAATATCTAAGTTGCAAGGAGTATACCGATTATAACTCCTGGAATGACAAAAGAAAGACTTTAAGAAAGAATCATGATAACAACACCTACTTTGTTAAGTCCTATTATTCTTAATACACCTAGTTCGTATGTTTTTGTTTCTACAGATACAAGTAGTAGATTATAGAGCATCATTATGCTAAGAGAAGAGAAAAGAAGTATAATCATATTTGTAACAACACTTAAAAACATCTAAGCATATTTGAGATCATGAAATAGCTTAAGTATTGGTAAATTAATTGAAACAGGATAAACACCTAAAATTCTTATTATTTCACTTGCTATGAAGTTTCCTCTTATTTCAATTTAGTCCATATTTTGTTTAGTATAAAAATCTACTCTGTTTGGCAAATTGAGCACCATCTATTAAATTTAATAATAATTTTTTAATTTTTACAATAATAAAATATTTTTTATTAATAACTATTTGTGTGATAAAATAATATATTCCTTTTTGAACATCAATATATTTATTATTAATTTCATCTCAAATTTAAATATTAGTTATTATTAATGGCTTACTTATGCAGTATGCTAGTAAGGATCCAATTCAAACAAATTGTCATAATATTGCAATAAAGGAAAGTAATATTTCAACTATTAATTAGCGTGCTTATTTAAGAGCTTATATAAATATTTAAATTCCATGAAAGCAGCCTTCTTCATCGTGTTAAATGACTCTTTACCAACATTTTTATCAATAATTTTAGCAACCTTAGCTGAAATGTACGTGTCAAACTAATAATGTTCAAAGTTAGTTAGAGAAGTTTAGCAATTTTGTTCATTTCCGTCAAAGTGAAACCAACAAAAAGTTTAAATTCCATAGAAATAATAAATATTAGGCTTGATAGAGAACAAAACAGTGCTGCCTTCTTTGAGTTCTTTTATTAAAAGTAGAAATTTTAATAATATTATTATTATTTAATTTTTCTATATATTTTGAAATTACACATCTCATCTGCAAGTTCTTAATTTATCACAATTTAATCTTCTGGAATCTCTGATAAGTCAAATGATCTCCCTAATCCAATATTTCTTTCCTTTTCAGTATCTATAAATATCAATTCAGAATCTTTTTAATTTGGACAATAGTTGAATATTTCTGGAAATGAAGAAAGTGGAGTTGAACTATCTACAACACAAGCTCCTTACTATGATACAAGAGTAATATTTAAGTCAAATACAATTCTAGGTGAAATTTGATTCTCTAAGCCTAAAAGCTCAAGTCTCTTCTGAACTTATGTGAAGTTGAATGTTGATTTATCCTCATATCTATTTTTGTAGAATGGTACTATATTTTAAAAATGTATTAATTAATTGAGTTTATTTATTCGCAGAATTTGGTTTTAAAAATGACTTCTAAAAGTGCAAGAAAAATAAAATTACTATAAATGTAATCTATATTAGTGGTAAACTTCATATCTATTTATCCATAAGCTAGTTCACCAGATTGCAAATAAATTAATTAAGATTTATCTGTAATTGTTTAGGTAATTTATGCAGCACAAACTACTACTATGATTGAAACTAGTGATAGCAAAAAATAACAAAATCTCCTTTTCATTTCGATTAAAGAGTTCTTCAAGAAGTAGGACATTGAAGAAAAAACACTCTGCTAAACTACTTTTAACTCTATTTCTTTCATTTATTTGCTTTTACTATTAATTTACTTTCCTTTTATATTTCTTTTCAATTATTTATTTAATAAATTTTGAGTCCTTTTTTTAAAATATCAATACTTGTTTAATGCTTATTGCTTTGGTAGATTTATAATTTGCTATCAAACAAAAAGATTTAAATATTTTTTATGTGTTTAAGCAAGACACTGATTTAACAGTAAATTAATTGAGAGTGTATTAACTATCCTTTCAATTCCTTTAAATTAAATTTATATAAGCATGAGCATATACATACATATTGGTAATAGTTATTGTATATTTTACAAATGATAGGAAAAGAAACATTACAGCTTATGAACATTAAATTAGCTATTAAGAAGAAAAGAGAAAATTACTTTATGGCAAACTATTTATTAATTAATTTTTTCTTATTTGTACTTCTTGATTGTGATTTAAACATAAAATATATTTTTTATAAATTAAAAATAGATAATTAAAATTAAATTAAAAAATTAACATAAAATTTAAGAGTTGATTTAAAAAAGCATTAACTTTTTAATCTTTACAATTCACAAAAAAAAAGGAGAGGTTATTAGAAAAAATGGTTAAATCTGAGTATATTGGATTATTTAAAAAGATTGAAGAATAGGATTAAAAGCTCAATATTTTTAATAGGTTATCTTTTAGAATATTTTAAAAATATTACATAAAAGATTTATCTTTAATAGGTAATTTTAAAGATAATTAAAATAAGGTCTTTAAAATCAATCATAAATAACAAAATCATTTATATATTTAATAATTTGCTAAATAAATTAAATAAGCTTAATAAATTATTATAAAATGAGCTATTTTTAATTTTATTAATGTTTGTTTCATTTTAAATAAATCAAATTTTATTATTCTAATAAAATTCTTTTACCCAAAAAAATAAAAGTAATATCTTTCTTTCTTTGCTCGATAAAAAATCTAATCAAAAAATAATCAATAAATACATGGGTTAATATATTATTAAAAAAGATAAAACCTGGCACTGAATTTCTATAGTCATTCCTATATGCCTAGCTATTTAAAATGTTTTTTATTTTTAATTCAGTTACTTTTTTTTAATCTTTCTACATAAAGTTAAAGCGATTTTCATAGTAATTATTAGAAAAGGAGAGATATTATGATAATTTTTAATAAATAATTTTTTTATTCCCTTTAAATAATAAATACTTTTGATATTGAAATATTATTTTACTAAAATATATTCAAGCTTTACTGTAAGATTTAATATTAAAATTAATAGTTTTCGGTTAAGAATAAATATTTGCTATTTTTTATTAAATAATTGAAATCATTAATTTTTTATTACTTAATTATAAAATTATTATTATTTGGTTGATTCTGAAATATTATTTTATTAAAAAATTAAAGTTTAAATAAAAAATTTATTTGTAAAACATATCTTTTAGATTTTGAAATGTTTGTTTTTTTAAATTATCATTTTTCTAATCAAATAAATAAAATATTAAATGCTTACTATAATTCAAATGTAAATGCATATTTATATAAGCATATTAGTTAAAATTGAAAGATTAAAAAAACACTTCTTAAAATAAAGTTCATAATCTTTAAAAAATGAATGAATAAGTAAATAATTTTTTCAAATAAAGTAAAATAATTTATTATTTCATAAACAAGAGAATAAAAATTAATTTTAAAATTTAGATTTTTTTTTTTTGTTTATTAAAAGTATAAATATCAATTTATATATACTGAATATTAAATTTTTTTAATTTATTTTATATTTTATTAATCAATAGACAGATAAAGTAGTAGTGAGACCGCATATTTCAGTAGTGTCAAATTCTTTCATCAAAGGACCTCTCCATGAACCGAATTATTAATCTTACCTTTATAAATTTAAATATATTTTTACTTAAATATTTTATTTAATTAAACTTTTATTTATTTTTTCATTATTTATAATTGAGAAAAAAAAAAAATATTACCAGTCTTAGAAGTTTGGTTTTTGATTATAGTTTATGTAAGAAAGTGGAAGGTTGCCGAAATTAGCACAGTTTGTGGTAGTACCGAAGATATTGGACCAGTCGAGAGATGATGAGCGAATACCAATTTTCTTACCTGTTTAGGCTTGGAGAAGGGAAATGTATTTTGTCAAAATTTCACAATTTAAGTTGGCATCAGTTGACCAAAAGCAATTTCTATCAGCTTTTTAAATGACATTAAACCAGATATTTTAGTAACCTGTAAGAAATTTGTAGTTTTCAGAGAATTTAGTTACTTGATACTCAGGAGTGTAAAAATTCTCTTATCTGACAGTATTAACGCAAGGGTCAAAAAGTAAATCTGTAGAAATCCCTTATTCTTATGCTCTGTCTATCTTACCTTAAACTTAGGGAGAAAATATTGTGGTGTTATCTTTATATCCATCAACAAGCTGAGTTGAGACTTTGTAGAATTTTAAGCATTAATACATATTTGCTTCATAGTCAAGTAAATCATAGAAGGCAATGCTGCTTTATGTATAGACGCTTGCAGAAATTAAGAGTATTAAAAAGCAACAAATTAATCTTTTATTCATTTTAAAAAATTTTTTGAGTTTTAATTTTATTAAATTGAAATTAATTATGAGAAAGTGATGATTAATTATTTTTTCAATAATTCAAAAGAAATTCAGATAGCAGTAAACTACCCAATTAAATTGTATATTTATTAAATTCAATGTAAATATAATTTTTGATGATTTCTTATTATTTAGAAAGGGTAGCTAGTATTATTATAAAATTGTTAACCAAAAAGGAAAATACATTACATCTAAACCTAATCTAAGTAAATAAAGTTTTTCTCATAAAACCTAATCTATTCAGGATTTTATGATATTACTTTATAAAAGATTTCTTTTATTAAATTGAATATCAAAAATCAAAACCCATTCGAAATAGATAAATAAACACTAACCTAAAAAAGTTCTTCTCAACTTCATCAAAATTTCAAAAATAATGTCATTCATTCTAAGTTAAATTTGTTTTATTGATTAGTTTAATTAAATTTATTTACTTTTTGGCTTAAAATATATTTTTTTTCTTCATATTTTGCTATTGATTAATTTTCATCTATTCAATCCACAACAATACTGTGAAATCATAAAAAGTAAAAGCAAATCTTATTTTAAAAAGTTTTGTTTTCATTTTACCAAATTTAAAAAATGAACGCTGAAAATAAAAATATAAAAACAATTTTCATATATATACTTAGTTTTAATTTTATTTAGTTATTTATTTATAAATAATTTTGTTTGAATCAATACACAGTCAAATCAGCATCTATGTAGCATTCGAATTTTCCCTTGGAGTAAGTTTTCATTGAAGGTTTAGTCCAGCCACCAAACTTTTATTCATTCCTTTTTATTAATTGTATATTTAAAATTATTTTAGATAAATAGTAAAATAAAAAAATAATTCAATATAGAAAATCATTGAAAACTTTTAATAATAAATTACCAATCACTGAAATTAGGTTTATTGTCATAGTTTTTATAGTGGAGAGGGAAACTACTGTACTTGTTGCATTTATTTCCAAAAAGGGCTTCCCAATCTTACTTGCTTGCCATTATACCAAATCTATCAACTCCAACAGCTGAGCGTCTAACTTAAGTCATTATTTCATCAAGAACTGAACAATTAACATTAAAGTCATTATGCCACTAGCAATTTTTAGATTAATTTTACTCTATAGAAATCCACAAAAAATCTCCTTTTAAAACATCGTGGTTTTGTTGGAAGTATTTAAGGAATGTGAGGAGTTAGTTTTCTTAACCAAAATAGGGGTAGTCAGTTGTGTTGATATTGATGCAGGGAACATAAATAGAATTAGTGGACAAACCAACATTATCAGCATAATTTTACCCTATTTTGTGGTAACGATCATAACCCCAGATCTATTTTTCAACTAGGTTTTAGTATTTGAATCCGTTTTAAGAGTTTCTCATGCATAAATACTAATCTTAGGAATATCCTGAGTATAATGGAGTAAATCCCAAGATTCCTTTTTAAGCACTTGCAAAAGAAGTAATTAAAAGGATAGTTAAACTTGCAATTAATAGTTTATTCATTTTTTTTTATTTTTTAGATAATTAATTAATTTATTAATTAAATTGAATTTTCTTTACAAGTAATAATTAAAGTTAAATTTTGAGTATTCAAGCAATTATTAGGTTAATCCAAACAATATTAATTGAGATAATTTATCGCCCTTAAGTCTATCTATTGATCAATTTATTGATGAAAAATATAAAATATCAAAGCACCATAAAAAAAAGATTATAAAATAAATATACTTCTCAATATTTTTTAATAATATTCATATTATTAGTGCCATCTCAGAAGTTAATTACAAAAAGCTATCTGTAAGTTTCTAAGTTTATTAGTTTGTAATTTGATACTTAAAAAAATACTGATAAATTCTTATCCTTTCTAAAACAGAAAATGTTCTATTATCTTTTATGGAAATTGATTTACATTTTACAAAAGGATAAATTTTTTAGGTTTTTTAATTAATTTAATCACCAAAATAAAGAAAACAATACAAAATTTGTTTTCTCTTATTTTTCTTATTTGTGTAAACATCATAAAAAACAAATTTTTATTCTAAAAAAAATTGTTTGATATCTGATGTAAAATTTTTTTATTACATTTAAATTATTTAATATGATAGCAATTAAAAAGTTTTTATTAGCTTCTTTTTGACTTTTAATTTTGACAATTCTCAATCAATCTATTAGAAAGTATCAAAAAAAAAAGAAAAACTAAAAAAATATATATTTAAAAACAGTTTTAACTTAAAAGTAATTAGTAAATTATAATATTATAATATATATATCCATATTTTATTAATTATTTATAAAAATAGAAATTATTTTCTTCTGTTAAATCTTAAATTTATTTTAATCACTTTGATAAGTAAAAATTCTTTAAGAATTGTATATAAATTAATGCAAAGGCTTATATAACTTTATAATAAAATATTGATGAGTATTTTCAAATAGTATTTCAGATCTATTTATTTTTATAAAAATTTTGATTAATTAGTATTCATCTCTGTTTAAATAAATGATTTTTACTTTCAAAAGGTCATTTTTTAATTAAATATTTTCTAAACTTAAATTGTTTTATATGTTTACATGAAAAAATGTTACCATATTAAAATTTTTTTAGTTTCGAAATAAAGCTCTTAATTTTTTTATAATATTATAGCTTTTCTCAGTATTTTTTTTAGATTTTTTTATTTTGTGTTGTTTATAGTATTAATTTAAATTAATGAATAATTATTTATTTTTTTAATTAAATTTTAAAAACTTTAAAAAGTTTAATTATTTTAATTTATAATGATGTAATTAAATAAAATTTAAATTTATTATGCATGTTTGATTAAGAATGCAAAGAGCTTTTTATTTTTTATTGTAACACTTATTCTTTAATTAAAGACAAAAGAATAAAAATTAATTTTAAAATTTAGATTTTTTTTTTGTGTATTAAAAATATAAATATGAATTTATAAATCTAAAAATTAAATCTCTTTAATTTATTATATATTTTATTAATCAATAGACAGATAAAGTAGTAGTGAGACCGCATAATTCAGTAGTGTCAAATTCTTTCATCATAGGACCTCTCCAAGAGCCGAATTATTAATCTTACCTTTGTAAAATTAAATATATTTTTACTTAAATATTTAATTTAATTAAACTTTTATTTATTATATCATTTTTTATGATTGCGAAAAAAATAAATTAAATATTACCAGTCTTAGAAGTTTGGTTTTTGATTATAGTTTATGTAAGAAAGTGGAAGGTTGCCGAAATTAGCACAGTTTGTGGTAGTACCGAAGATATTGGACCAGTCAAGAGATGATGAGCGAATACCAATTTTCTTACCTGTTTAGGCTTGGAGAAGGGAAATGTATTTAGTCAAAATTTCACAATTTAAGTTGGCATCAGTTGACCAAAAGCAATTTCTATCAGCTTTTTAAATGACATTAAACCAGATATTTTCGTAGCCTGTAAGAAATTTGTAGTTTTCAGAGAATTTAGTTACTTGATGCTCAGGAGTGTAAAAATTCTCTTATCTGACAGTATTAACGCAAGGGTCAAAAAGTAAATCTGTAGAAATCCCTTATTCTTATGCTCTGTCAATCTTACCTTAAACTTAGGGAGAAAATATTGTGGTGTTATCTTTAAATCCATCAACGAGTTGAGTAGAGACTTTATAGAACTTTAAGCATTAATACATATTTTCTTCATAGTCAAGTAAATCATAGAAGGCAATTCTACTTTATGAGTAGACACTTGAAGCAACTAATAGTATTAAAAAGCAAGAAATTATTCTTTTATTCATTTATTAAATTTTTTTAGTTTTAATTTTATTAAATTGAAATTAATTATGAAAAATGATGATTAATTTATTTTTTCAAAAATTCAATAGAAATTCTCATAGAAATAAAATACCTAATTAAATTGTATATCTATTAAATCCAATATAAATATAATTTTTGATGATTTCTTATTATTTAGAAAATCTCTTTGATATTATAAAAAAATTGTTAATCAAAAAGAAAATTACACTATATCTAAACATAATCCAAATTTAAAAAGTCTTTCTAATAAAACCTAATTTATTCAAAATTTTATGATATTACTATATAAAGGATTTCTTTTATAAAATCGAATAATAGAAATGATTCTATATAAATAAATAAACACCAACCTAGAAAAGTTCTTCTCAACTTCATCAAAATATCAAAAACAATGTTATTTATTCTAAGTTAAATTTGTTTTATTGCTTAGTTTAGTTAAATTTATTTACTTTTTGTCAAAATTATATTTTTTTCTTCATATTTTGTGATTAATTAATTTAATCCTACATCTAGTTAATTGTTAAATAACTTTATATTTAATATCCGCAAAAATACTGTGAAAATATAAAAAAAGTAAAATCTAATCTTATTTTAAAAAGTCTTGTTTTTATTTTACCAAATTTAAAAAATTAATGCTGAAAATAAAAATATAATAAAAATTTCATATATATACTTAGTTTTAATTTATTTATTTAGTTATTTATTTATAAATAATTTCTGTTGAATCAATACACAGTCAACTCGGCCTCCATGTAGCATTCATATTTTCCCTTAGAGTAAGTTTTCATTGATGGTTTAGTCCAGCCACCAAACTTTTATTGAATCCTGTTTGTTTATCGTATATTTAAAATTATTTTAGATAAATAATAAAATAAAGAATTCAATAATAAAAATTATTGAAAACTTTTAATAATAAATTACCAATCACTGAAATTAGGTTTATTGTCGTAGTTTTTATAGTGAAGGGGGTAACTACTGTACTTGTTACATTTATTTCCAAAAAGGGCTTCCCAATCTTACTTGCTTGTCATTATACCAATGTTGCCAACTCCAACAAATGAGCGCCTAACTTAGTTCATTATTTCTTCAAGAACTGAACAATTAATATTAAAGTCATTATGCCACTAGCAATTTTTAGATTAATTTTACTCAATAGAAACCCACAAAAAATCTCCTTTGAAAACATCATGATTTTGTTGGAAGTATTTAAGGAATGTGAAGAGTTAGTTTTCTTAACTAAAATATGGGAACTCGGCTGCGTTGATATTAATGCAGGGAACATAAATAGAATTAGTAGATAAACCAACATTATCAGCATAATTTTACCCTGTTTTATGGTAGCGATCATAACCCCAGATCTATTTTTCAACAAGATTTTAGTATTTGAACTCATTTTAGGAGTTTTTCATGCATAAATACTTATCTTAGGAATATCCTGAGTATTATGGAGTAAATCCCAAGATTCCTTTTTAAGCTCTTGCAAAAGAAGTAATTAAAAGGATAGTTAAACTTGCAACTAATAATTTATTCATTTTTTTTTATTTTTTAGATAATTAATTAATTTATTAATTAAATTGAATTTTCTTTACAAGTAATAATTAAAGTTAAATTTTGAGTATTCAAGCAATTAATAAGGTTAAACCAAACTTAATATTGATTGATATAATTTATCACTCTTAAGTATCTATCTATTAATCAATTTTTCTATGAAAAATATAAAATATCCAAAAAAAAGCACAATAAAAAAGATTAGGAAATATACTTCTAAATATTTTTAATAATATTCATATTATCAGTATCATCTCAAAAGTTAATTACAAAAAGGAATCTGTAAGTTTCTAAGTTTACTTGTTTGCTATTTCTAATTTGAAAAAATACTGACAAATTCTCATACTTTTCAATACTGAAAATTTTCTATTATCTTTTATGTAAATTTGATATATTTTAAAAAAGAATAAATTTGTAAGGTTTTTTAATTAAATCACCAAAATAAAGAAAGCAATACAAAATTTATTTTCTCTTATTTTTCTAATTTGTGTAAATATCATAAAAAACAAATTTTTAATCTAGAAAAATAGATATAAATCTGATCTAAGTTTTTTTCTAAATTTAAATTATTTAATTTGATAAACAAATAAAAGGTTTTTATAATCATATATTTGGTCAGCAAACTTTTAATTTTGACAAATATTAATCTATTAGAAATTATCAAAAAAAGAAAAACTCAAAAAAAAATATATTTAAAAATAGTTTTAACAACAATTAAACACAATTAGTATATAATAATATTAATATCTTTTTGTTTTAAAAAATTATTCTTCACTGAAATCTTAAATTTATTTTAATCATTCAAATATGTAAAAAAGCTTTAAGAATTTGATACAAATTAATTTAAAGACTGATATAATCTAATAATAAAATTTTGAAGAATATTTTTAAATATTATTTCCAATCTGTACTTATTTTTGATATAATTTGCATTACTAGTTTATATCTCTGCGTAATTAAATAATTCATTTTTCCTTTCAAAAGATCATTTTTGAATTAAATATTTTCTAAAATTATTAAATCTATTAATTTTAGAAAATAAATGAAAACTTTTTGCACTATAATATTTAACAATAACAGCTTATCAAATCTGTTAGAATTTTAGTTTAATGAATAGTATTTAAAAAAGTTATTAATTCAAATTAATAACAATAAAACCTCTTAGGCTTTTTTTAATTGATCTTCAAGGTAAGGCCAAAAAACCTAGAAAAAACTCAATCTTTTAATTAAAATTTTGATTATTTTGATAGAAATAAATAGATAGTATATATAAATTTACAGTTTTTTATAAAAATTAAAAAAATTTCTTTCAAAAATAATTTAATTAATAACAAAAATAATTTTTTTTACAAAAAAACAAGTATGTATGAATGTATGTTAGTTATATATATATTTCACTCTTTTTTGTTTTAATTTTTATTTACAATTTTAATGTTAAATTTTAAGCATTTATTTCATTAAGAAGGATAAAAAAAATTTATTTTTTATCAAATTAATATAATTTCAATTGAAGAAAGGCTAAGTTGTACAGTTTCTGGTAGATTTTACAAATGGGGAAGATATCAGATTATGGGAATGCTTGCTGGATATTTTATTTGAAGAGTCTGATAGTAAAAATCTCTAAGGAGTTCCCATAGTTTCATTCTTTAACAAGCCTTTTGTCATTGGCGATTAGTTACGATCTTTTAATATCATCTTGCCATGAGGAGTATTCTATGTCTATAATATTTTACTAATTAAATCTTGCTGCTCTTTTGGTTATTTAGTTAATATTTCATGGGAGATCATTAATGCAGATACATTATTACTAATATTGCTGATAGGGATTCTATTTATTTATCTTTCTCTAGATGTACTGCTATTATTTGCTATAGGATCTTTGCTAATAGAGTGATCTAGACAACCTCTTACATTGTTTGAATCATATAATGCTACTTTCTTGTCTCTTAATTTGTTTGTCGTGGAGTTTTACCCATTATTTAAGGAAGAATTTAAGTTATCGCTACCAGACATATCTTCTCTATTAAAAATATTACTAAAATACAACTTTTTATAGGTTGGATTTGCTGAATTTGTTCGCTAAGAATTAACTTTTTATCTAAATTCATTTGCTAACGTCATCTCCTCTCTTTTATACATAGATTTATCCACAATAGCTAAACCTTGTCTTTTATCTCCTGATACATTTTCCCCAGTTAATATATTCTTGAATTGATAATTCTCAGCAGAATTTTCTCTTGAGGAATTCGCTGCTTTTTTACCAGGTCTATATCCTTATCCTCGCTATTACTAATTAAACAGATGATTAAAGGAGTCTTAAAATGTATCTGATTTTAATAGCTTTTTTGAAGGTGTATCGTTATGAAAGCCTGTTTCGCTTGTCCTGCTAATTAACTAAACTATTGTAGTATCATGGTGATCACGTTCATCGAATCTCTTTTTGCAACTTACTTTATCTGGAACAAAAGCTGGCCTCTTTTGAGGTGAATATTAATACTATTTTACATCATCTTTTGAAGGTAATCTGTAAAAGTCGCCAATTGTTGTATGAGGTAATTTATTTTCATTATTTTAAATATTTTATTGTCTACTGCTAGAAAGAGTCTCTTAATTAGGTATGTTTTACTAATACGCTTGCATATCTCTAGCAGAATTCTATTACTAATAAAAGTAGGAGTTCTAAAGATGATTTTATGATTAGTATGTCTGCTAAATAGGCTTTGAATCGCTAAAGCTATTATTTACCATTTTCTTTCCAGTTCTCCTAAGAGATTCTGTAGATGTATCCAGAGATGATTCTCTATTTTTTTGATATGCCATTTTAGAAAAGTGTAAATTTGAATAAGTATTGCCCTAATTAAATTAATTCTTCATGTTATATGTTGTCTTATAAATCTAATTTATTTTATCAATATCTCCATAGTTTTTTAATTTTGTTTAATGCTTTGCCTATTCTTGGTCCATGCGATTTAATGGTTAGCCAAACATCTTATCAGTATGAAATTTTTCAGGGAACATTCTCATTTATCCATTTTTAGGAGGAGATTATGCTTGAATGTTTTTCATATATGAATCCATGAAATGTGGGTTAATCATAATTCAACAATTCCAAAAAGATTGTAATTTCTGATAACTTAAAAATATAGTATTGTCTGTCTTAATGATATTTTATATCAATAAATATCAAGGAAATGCGTCTTAAATGATTTACTATAAGATTTTAAAGCTAATATTTAGGATTTATTCTACTATACTTGTATAAATTTTTATTAGTTAAATACAATAAAATTAGATAAATATAAATTTGTAATTTTTTAACTAAGATTTATTAATAATTTAACTATCAATCAAAATAGCAATGATATAAATAAGGTCACTTTACTTTTCAAATGCTTTTTTGATATCAAATCGATTGAGAAAAAAATAGTATTTTTAAGTAGTTTGATGCTTTTTTTTTTTTTGTTATATTTATTAAGATTATTTAACTAGCTTTCTTCTATCAAAATTAATTTTTTGTACGCCAAAGTTTTATAATCATTCATTAAATTTTATTTACTTTAAACATTAAAATTTATTTCCACTCATTTATTTCTAATTAATTAAATAATATCATCAAAACTAAATAAATTTCTGTTGATATATAAATTAAGCAATATATTAATTATACTTATTTTATTTATAATATTTAAGAATAATAACTCATCTATCTGCTTTAATTCATTAATTTTAAGAGTTTTAAATAAAATAAAAATATTTTCAATGACTTTTTTTGAATATATTAATTTAATATAAAAATTTATTTTATTTCAAAAACAGTTAAATGAAGGTACACAATATATTTATTTATTTATTTATTTATTTGATTAATTTGTTTATTTCAAAAAAATAGATAATTAATTTACCATTTGATGATTTTAAATTTAAGATATATATATTTATTTATACGCATTATAATACCGTGTAATTTTTTATAAGAATTAGAATAGCTTATTTTTATATAATTTAAGCTTTATGAATTAAATTTCTACTTATCTTTTTGAGTAACAAATATTACTGTGTAATAAGATAAGCAGATTTCATTCATATTTACTCAATAATCCTGTTGAATATGTTTATATAAAAACTGTAGGAAAATATTTTGACTGAAAAAAAAAATCACTAGTTTGCTCTTAATCTTTTAATTTGAACTTTTTATGTTTACGATTGAGCATATTAAGTAAGCTAACATGATAAAAGAAGAGTCTCTAACTTTTATTAGGGGTTTAAAAAAATTGGAGTTTTTGTGTGTGAGTGTGAGTGATAGTTATTATATAGGATTGCGTAGAATTTATTTGCAGTTTATAGCTTTTCATTAGTTATAGTGTAATTATATTTAATTTATTAGGTTTTATTAGAAAAAATTAAATAATTTCGCTAATAATTTGGAATATATTATGTTTTATTTAACATTTCGAAAATTTTTGAGAAAGGATTATTTATTTATGTGTAGAATCTTCTTAGATAGAGTGATTCAATGCATGTAGTTGTTATACATATTTGTGCTTGTTTGAATGGTGTAATATTCTTTAGCTTTCTTGATGCAGTCTAATGCTTGTAGCTCATTTTCCATGTTACACAAGCTCTTAATTTCAAACTTTTCCTTTATTAAAATAAATTATGTTAATTTAAAAATTTAACAATAAATAAATAAATTACAGATTCATCTATGATCTAGTAGATTTCATGGAGAATTTCATTATATTTTTTGGTGATGATGATTTCCTTCAAATGGGACAAATCAAATTTTTCTATGAATTAGAAATATTAGGTATTCTCAAACTTTTGATTCTTAAATATTTAAGGGATTTTAAAGTAAAAAGAAATAATATTGTTATTGAACTTCTTTGAAGTTATTCTGAGCAGATTTCTCATAAAAAAGAATGATTTAATTTAAACGAAATTATTTTTATCTTCTTTCGATGAAGCTACTTCCTATTATTAAAATTTTATTAAGAGTGATCTCATAAAATAAAAATAAATAAAACTTACTTTTTCGATAATATTATTCACTTTTACACCATTTTTGATTTGTTAAAGTTAATGGATTATTTATTAATTTGAACTTATGCTCAATACAAATTCTTTTTTTATATTAAAAAGTATTTAGAATAATATGACGATTGTTTATAATAACATTAAACATTATTTATAATTTTATTAATGATGATTAATTATATTATTAAAATTTATTTTTATTACCTTATGATAAGATGAGAATTCTCGGACTGGACTTATAGCTATTGGGAGTATTTTAAAAGAGTCGAACTTCTTCACTATTTTTGTCTTTCAGATTTTAGCATTCATAAAAGCTAAATGGTTTGTTTTACAAAATTTATATAAAATCATTCCAAGCTTCTTTTGAAACTTTGTAAGTTTGAAAGAGTCCTCTTAGCTAGAAATTCTTTTGGCTGATTTGCTTTTTGGCCATGTCGAAATAATTTTATTTTGTTTATTTTTGGAAGACTTGGCCCATATTTTGTATTTTTTTTAGAGCATTTGAGTTAAGAGGTTGCTAAGATTTTTTCAATAAATCTGAACTGTTTACAGTTTAGCTTTTTAGAAATTCCTCCTTCAAAGAAATAATTGACTATGGAGATCCAATATTATTACTATGAGCGTTACTGTTCAAACTGATACCTGTAACATTTATTATGGGCTCGTTTTACAGTTGTGACTTATTTTGGTTATTTACAATATTGTTACCTATCATTTAGTTAGAAAAAGACTAACTAATATGGGAGTTTTATGAATACAACTTTCTCTCTTTTTTATCTTAGATTGAAGATTCAGCCATAGAGTTTTAAAAATGGGATAAAGATGAATTCTGATGAGATTAATTTGATTAGCTTTGCTAATATTAAGATGAATACTATTGAGAGTTAGATTATTGTTTGCTAAAGTTATCCTTCGAGTTAGATGCTTCTCTACCTTTTTCTATAGTGTTACTGCTAAAAATATTCTTTTAAAGTACCCTAGAACTTTCCATCAATACTTAGGGGTTAGGATTATTATTATTGTTTCCAAGAATATTTTGGTTATTATTCATGTTATTTGTTTTAAGGGGAGCAGCTTGTGGCTATTCAGATAAGATATTTTTGTTAGAATTAACAGGTACAGTTTGGGCATTGTAAATTTAATTTAAGTTAATCTCATCTATATTTTCATCACAAAAGGAGTCTTCATTAGGAATTGTTAAGCTTCTTTCATTTATATCATTCGTTTTAATCTTTTGGTCTCTTGACATCTTAAATTTATTTTCACTCCCACTTTATTTATTTGAACTGTCCTAAGACTAAAAGTTGTTTAAAAACTTAGTTGTTGGAGTTCTTAGCTAATACTAGTACTAATTTAAAATTAAAATAAATTACATTTCATTAAATAAACAAAAAATTTATTTAGAAAAAATTAATTTAATCTAAAATGAGAATTCATTTTGAAAAACTAAGCCGAAATAAATTTGAAAAAATAACAAATTTTATCTGAAAATTCTTTTATAAATTTTACTTATTCTACTTTACTCATGAGTTTAGGTTTGATTGGTGGACTAAGAGAAGCTTGTACTTAATTGATTCTAGAAGATTTGTCTAATTTGTTTCTTGAAGCAGATGAAAACTATTCCTTTTAGAATTCTTCGAATTCACTTTAATCATCTTCATCTTGCTTAGTTTTAATTTTATGACTTGATCTTGGAGCTTATATTTTACTCTTCTCTATTTATTAGCTATTATTGTGTAAGCTGCTTGTTCTATTTTGAAAGCTATCTTTATTATTTACTTGGCTACCCACTTTAATTATTGGTTGGGTAAAGCTACTACTTGCACTAAGTTAATTACTTAAATTTGGATTGTTTTAATTTGAGCTTGCAACTTTGTAGTCAGAGGTAGGTTAGGTAGATTCTCTCTTAGAATTAGCACTCATTATAGATGATTTAGCAGATATTGCATTATTGCTTGTTACTTGATTGTTATTTGAGTAACTAATAGCAAAGCTTGCTGTTGGTATTGTATATTTCTCTATTGAATTGTTTCTTTTCTAATTTATAAATAAATTATTTACGTTACTCTAAACATTGCTTGAATTCATCGAATGGGGATTATTTATTCCTCCTGCTTAAACAGGCAAATTTGCTTAGGAAGCATCTTTGGAGCTGAAAACATTTGTGAAAAAATCAAGAATTGAGTTTGGTTATTTTCTAGGCTGTGCTAGCTAATTAGAGCGTATGCAATATTTACATTGCTCAGCATTGTGATCATTCAATTTTAATCCTTAATAAAGTATTATATCATGGCATGTTTTAAAGCCACCTTCTACTATGCTTATGTATGGAAATCCATATTCTATAAAATCGCTAGAAAACTTTTGAATAGTATAAACTTCTTGCTACTTTGCTATTAAAAAATAAAAATTTTAAATTGACCAATTTTAAAATATTAAATTAAACATTCAAGATAACATCGATTATATATTATCCAAAGTTTTTATTTAAAATGTTTTTTCTTTTAAATTTAATTATCCAATTTTTAAAATTTTAAAAGACTAAGTTAAAAATTTAAGATAATGTCAAGTATTTTTTTAAAGTTAAAAATTTTCTCTTTTAGTTTAAATTTATTTAAGATAAAATTTATTTACGATCTACGTAAAGCAAGGATTAATTGACATGAAAATCTGATTCGAAAGTTGAGTATTCTGAAACTATAAAACTAAAATGAGAGATATTCTTATATTCGATGTAATCACTTATCAATGAATCTAGTGTTTCTTAATCAAATTTATTCATAGAAACTAAAGTAGTTTTGTTTAAATATCCTTGGTTTTTAGACTAAACTCTAAGGTCAAAAGTTTTAAAATCTAATTATTTATCTTTGTACACTTTAATTGAGTTTTGCCTGCTGATTTCAATTATTTCTTTCAAAAAATTATTTTTATTCACATAACTATTTAATTCAATAGGAATAAGAGATTTTATACTGCAATATTTGCACTCTTTTTACTTATTATTTTAAAATATTCTTCCGTTATCCTCTGTAATATTTTTTCCATCTTGATGCCAATCCCCTAATAAATATAAACAAAACAATTTAAATAATTCACTAAAGAAAATATTTTTACCATGAAAAGTTTTAAACATGCTTTGGTGCTATTAATTTTAAAAACTACTTTAATAAGGGTTTTAATCTGTTAGATTTCCGTTAACAATTTTATCTAAGAAACTATTTTTTTCACAGTCAGGGTTAGGACACTGTATAACGCTTGGATAGAGATGATGAAGTAACTCTATAGGACTTATAGGCATAGCAACATACTTTTGAATTTAACCTGCTGCTTATTTCATTTCTAGCATAGTAGACTAATGCTTATGATAATTTTTTTACAATACATTCAGCTAATTAATTCTACTGCTAAAAGAAATTGGTGTCTGCTTACGTATCTCGAGTGCACTATTAAGTAAAAATATTTAATAAAAAACTATTTTAAGCTATATGTATTTTTACATTGCATAAATTTCTTTAAGGTCTGAAAGGTTTTCTATTTTGAGGGATGAAAGAGTCTATGGAATAACGGATGGATCGACTGACATTATCAGTTTTTTAGAACGTATCATAAGAGCAAGAGAGATATATAGAATGAGAAGTTAGTCATTTTCGATTAAAAATAAATCCCAAAGATTAAATGCGATATCTAGTTCTACTTTGCTAAATAAGATATAATATTTTAAACAAAGTTATTCAAAAATGAAAATAAATTATTCAATACCTTGAAAAGAGAGTAATGAACCATGGATAAGCATAAATTTCAGGAGAGATATCATTTTTTTGTAAGAAATTATTTAAATTAGGATCATGGTATTTCATCAACAGTGTGAAAGCAAAGAAAAAGCATTAAAGACTATTAAATTCCTATTAAAAAAATATTAATAAAATAAGTTGAATTTTTATTATAGCAAAAAATATTTTACAGAATCTTAAAAGAAGTTAGGAACAAATTTATCTAGAAAATTAATAAAATAATTATATGATTGTGAAAGAGTGACGTTATAGCTAGAAGTTGTAAGATAGAGAAAAGGAGCAGCAAGCTCATTTAAACCCTGTTTATATTTTATATCTTACTATTTACAATAAAATGTTAAAAAGTGTTCTAGTTTTATATGCATTTCTGAATCAAAAGTTCCACATCTTGTTCTCTTAGTGTCCTATCTAATAACCCTTTATTTTTTTATTTATTTATTTAATAATAATAAATTTATTTAGTCCAACTTGCTAAAGCTTGTGCTTTAATTCAATTATTATCAATAATATATATTGAGTTATTTATTGCTTGCATTTAGAGCTACTATTTTTATTTTTTAATGATAGAATTTAATTCATTTCTTACAACTAATTTGGTAGGTCTAGAGTAGAATTTAATATCATTTAATCATGAACTGCGCCTCTCTGTGTTTCATCAGAGGGATTTAATAGCAAATACTTTTATTTTTATTTAAAAAAATATTTTTAAAATTTAATTCTATGAAATTAGCTTCAAAATATTCTTATTATCGCCATTAAACTTGATTTTTAGAAATTTTTTAGTATCGCAGTTAAATACAATTTTTTACATCCCAAAAATGTGTGCGGTTGTGTATTGTCTAACTCTTACTCATCTATTCTTGATTGCTTACACTACTATACATAGCCTATAGATTTTTGATTTCGTTACCATTAATGCTTTCTGAAATTTTCCTTTCTCTGACTTCCTGCTCTGTTAAAAAATAATATTTTTTCATTTTTAAACTAATTTTAATCCATCGATTTAATAATTCTATTTGTTGCATATTATTGATGAATTGATTGATTTATATCAAAAATTGTGATCTAATTTTCAAAATAAGCAAATATGCAAACAAAATTATTTAATTATGTTAAAATGAATTTGTAAATGCTGCTTATTACTTTTTGATGATACTATAAAAGAGTTATTTCCTACTGTGTGTGATGTTTATTATGTGTTAGTGTGATTTAACCTTAAATTCGCATAAGATTTAGATGGGTTTTAATTCTGATAATATAAATTCTTAGATGAGTTATCTGCGAATGGCTGAGCCTTGCTTACTTTGTGGCTCTGCTATTAAGACAGATTCATAATAGTTGCTAATTTAATCCTAAATAACTGATGATTTGATTGCCTGCTAACTAACTAACTTACTTCTTTTCTACTGCTTTCAATTTATTTTTGTTTAAAAATTATTTATCAATATTTTCTTTCACTTGCTAAATTGCTTTTTACTTTTTTGATTTTTGCTTGCTTGCTTGCTTTTTTGTTAGTAGGTAAGTTGTATATTGGTTGCTTAATTTCTTGTATTAATTTTTATGTTTTTAATTGCTTATTTGCTTTAATTAATTGATTGATTGATTGATTGATTAAGACTATCAAAAATAATAAGTAATTTTCATTTAATTAATTAATAGATAATAATTGATTTTTGTTAAAATTTAATCAAATATGCCTCTTAAAATAATTTAATTCTGATCATCTGTTTAACCTAAAGAACAATAGACTTATTACCTATGATTGATTCTTTTATATTATAAAATGAGCTATACAAAATCTATTCTAAATTTATCCTCAAAATATAAGTTTTCTTTATTTTTTTTTCTTGAAATTTAAAATATTGAATTTGATTCAATAAATAAATAATTTGAGTTATTAATAATAATATTAAAAATGTTATTTTTAATTAATAAATAAATAATGATAAACCTAAATACTTGCTTGCTTAAATGTTATTTCAATCATTAAAATTGATCATTTATACTGTTATATTTTATAATTAAATATTCCTTTTACATCAGAAAGAAAAACTTGTATTTCATTAGATATAAACTTTAAGAAATCTTTTTAATTTTAGATTAATTAACAAAACTCAAATGCTAGATAATTAATTTACATCAAATTGAGGTATAAAAATATTTATAAAATAAGTTTTTCAAAAAATAATCATTTTTAAATATTCAACAAATTTTTTCATGTTAAATACTACCTCAACATTTGAATTATTAAATAGTTAAAACAGAAATTAATTTTTTACTGAAAAATATTTTTTATCAAGATGAAATTGTTAAATTATTTTAAAATTCTGATTCTATTCAAAGTACCTTTTTTACATTATGAATATTAAATTTGAAACTTTCAAAAACTAATTTGAGATACTTTATTGAATGTTTAATATACAATCAAGTTTTTTTCGTGATTAATAAAATTTAATTACATCTATATCTATTTATAATTTCGAAAAAATTAAGTCATAATTTATATGCGATAAAAAAAACTTTAATAATGCTTGAATAGAATTGAAATTTTAATATTTTAAACTAAAGATGTAAGGAGAAATTTCATATTATCAAATATAAAAAAGAATAAATATATTTAATTTTAAGTAATATTTTAAGATATTTATTTATTTATCTTTAAAATTTTGTGTGCTTGTTTATGAGTTTGTGATTAATTAATACGAGATGAGTAAAAAGATATTGAGTGAAAGAATAAATGGATTTTTTAATGTAATAAAATTTATCATATAATATAAAAATATACAATCTACTTTTTAGTATAAGATAAAGAAAGACCTAATTTAAAGGCCTTTGAATCTTTGATTCTAGTTTGATTTTTGGTGAATATATTTATTTATTTATTTACTCTGAATTTTCTGTAAATTAATTTTCATTAATTGTTTACTAATAAAATTATAGTTATATAATAGGCAGATTTATTAATTTAATTGAATAGAAGCTCCTAAATTAATTTTTCATTGGAGTTAAGCTTGGTTTATACGGGTTTGAGATTTGGAAACTATTCTATGTTTTTAATTCTTGTATTTATCAAAGGCAGATGGCATTACATATGCACCTGGTCCAGGAGTTACTTTTGTTACTTTGGTAAAATCATACTTTTGACCATATCCAAAAGAAGGATCAGAGAATCTGCTGCTTTTTACCAATTTTTCATTTGGACTATATTAATTACAAGGAGGAGAACATTTTGGGAACATATCTTGGAATACAATTCCTTTTCCATAAAATGAATATTTAGCTTTATTTAATGCAAATTTCTCAGATACTTCATATTAACCTACTCCAGGAATATCTCTACTAGCTTCAGGTTCTTTTATAGTTACTTTAGGAATATAAGTTTTAGAATAGTATGAGTAAGCAAGTCCAAAGGTCTTAGCAGTTGGGAGTGATCCTAAAGAGCGATGGGTGGAATATTTTGCTGGTGAAGGGTTTTCTTCTGCATTTTTTATCAGATATTGTGGGAGAAGACGCTTCTCGCCATAGCCAAAAGAAGTAGCTTTTTGATCTTTAAGAGTAGGAAGATCGTATTGAACGCCAGAATGAGATAGCTTAGGCATGGTAAAACGTTCTGCCTTAGGGAAGGTGATTGAGGTGGCAGAATAACGAAGGGATGATGCAGACATAAAATTAGATTAGGTTGATATTTAAGAGTTGCCTCCAGCCAAATTAAATTAGTTTTAAGAGAAAATATTGCTACCTTATATTCTTTCACCTTCAGTCAAGTTTTTAAATGTTGAACTACGATTAGGTGAGTCCAATAAATACTTCCTACTTCCATTACCTGCAAAATTTGATGATGAATGAGGGTAAGCTTTCTTAACTCCACTTCCATATTATGGGGTATAAACTTATTTTGCCTTATTATTACTAGTATATGGGCTTTCTGTGCTTTTAATATTAGTTGGAGTGTTCATACTCTCACTTCTGTTTACTTAATTCAAGTTTATGTTATCTACTTTTTCTTTCTATTCATTATTCTGGCCTTATTCCATTTACTCTTTTTCAACATGCTTGCTCTCTGATAAAGGTATTTCTTGAGCAAGCTTGGTTTCTTGTTAAGTTTCTAAATTATTTTCCATTTGTTTTGTTTTTTATTTTTTTGTTTCCAGTGATAATGTATGTATGTGTTGATTTTTGATATTAATGATTTATAAATATTCACAATTAAAGTTGTTTTTTATATTACTTTTTAATGAATAATTAGGTAGAGTACTTTATAGATAAATAGAGAGAGAGAGTGCCAATTAATTATCTTTAATAAAATTACAATTTTTGAGGTATCTTACCGAAATACATATTACGATATAATTAATATCTATTACCTAAAAATCATCCAAACAAAATTAAGTTTTTATTTATCCAAGTAAAAAAAAAAGAATCCTTTATCATCATCTTGATTATCATTATCATTCATTACCTCTAATTTCACTCTATGTTTATTTAAATTTAGAGATATTTATAATTGCAACATAAGGTTATATGTATCTTTTGATTTTTATTAAAATATCGTCACACAAATAGGAAGTATTACTATACAAATTATTATCACTAAAGATAGATGAGACTATCATTACACATATTTCTAGCAGATTTTTGTAATTTCTTTTTTCTGTTTTTTGGGTGAAAATCCAATCAATAATTAAATTTTATCTTCTAATAAATAAAGTAAATCAAAAAGATAAATACCCTAAATTAATTTTGATGATCATTGTTCTTCATTTAAAATTATTAATTAATTATTGTGCAAAAATTTATTTATAACAAATGTAAATTTGGTCAAATATGTACCATTCGTTTGTTAGTGTATTGAATAAAAGCAATTAATTTAAATGTTTCAATATAAATACAAGCGTAAATCAAGCAAATTATTAAGCATTTTTGATTCAAAGAAAAAATAATTAATATTTACATATTTTACACTTTTACTATTAAATACTAATAAAAATATTATCTAATTAATTAAATCAAGTAGATTAATTAATAAATAAATTAATACCAAAAAATTATATAAATAAAATTCTCTTAAAGAAAATAGAATTTTATAAAGATTTTCTAATTTTTTTTATTCAAGCACAATTAATTTTTTTTAAAAAATTTATAAATATAATTTCAAATTATTTTATTTTTTATATTGAAATTTAAATATTGCTTTAAAATATTAAAAATTATTTATTTAAAAAGTAAATTTTCATTTTTATTTTTTTAATAATTATGATTAATAAATAATTTTTCTTTTAGCTTATATAAGAATTAAAAAATTTGATTATGCTTAAAATCAATTTAAATTTAATTTATAATTATTTTTAATTAAAAACAAAACCTAAAAAATTAAATTATAATAAAATCATCAGTGATTCTTTTCCTTTAAATTTTGAAAAAAAATTTTTTAAATTTTATTCAAGTAAATACTTCAATTTTATTTGAAAAAATAAATTAGAATAAAAAATAAGAAATAATTAAAATATTTGAGTAAAATAATATTTTGTTTAAATATTTATTTGTTTGTTTGTTTGTTTGTAATTTTAAGCATTATGATTATTGATAGATGAGATATATTTTTCAGTTAAAAACATGAAAATAAATAAATTTCCTTTTGGATTTTTAAAAATTAGCTTTGAAATTTTGCGCAAATTAAAAGATTCATAATAAATAATTTTTATAATAAAATAAGAAAGAAACATAAAATTTAATAATATCCACAATAAAATATAAGATAAAAAGAAGATTTTAATAATAATATTTATAGAGCAATAAGGCAACAAACATGTTTTCTTTTATTGAAGATAGCTCGATTTATAATACACCTCCTAAATTCTAGGCTAAGGATAAATAAAAAATAAGTAAAGTATCTCCAGATTGTGTTTCATTTTGTGGAGACAGTGATAATAAATTTATTTTTGATGTAGATGATTTTCATAAAGATGATTTGGAATAGTATTAACAAAAAGATTTTGATTTTTAAAGCAAAATACAATAAGATGTCGATGATAAAATTAAAGGAATACGCAATATTTTAGGTAAGTTAGGTACTAGTCTCGATAGGCTCAGAGGTGAAGTAGATAGTATGATACATCCAGATTTTATGGCAAAAAAAATATTTAATTAATAGCTAAGTTCAAATCTATTTAATGGAAATAATAATGAAAACTATGAGAAAGAAAATCAAGAATCTCATATTACTACAGCAGTGTATCATACTGTTCCATTAAATGTTTTATTTGCATAAAAATAAATAGAGAGATCTTGCACAAAAAGTTGTTCTAAGATAAAATCCCAAATTAAAAAATACCAGAATAATTAATAGCTGCAATCATATAAGACTCTTTTAAAAGAAATTACATTTAATGAATCTAATAAAAAGATTTCAGATGAAAATTAGCTATCTACTAAAGAATAATATAATATTAATGCAAGAAGAAAACTTGATTTTGATTTTTTATCTGATGAACAATATAGTGAAGTAGAATCACCAAAATCCTTAGATGAATCAGAAATGGAAAAAATAGAAAATAATTTCGCATAATAAATGAATGAAAAAGAAGAATAAAATAATAATTAAAATCCAAGAAAAATATTTGTAAAAGATATTTCAAAAGAAAATAATTCTGTAAATTACTACTTTATATATAGAACTCATCATTGAAACAAAATCATTCTTTAATAATTTAAATATTTAATTAAAAAAAACTATAAAATTAATAACAATAACATATGTAAAGAATTACACAATATATATTTATTTAGATCTGTAAAAATTATTTATGAGTTAGTAAAAAGCTTAAATTTAATTCAAATTTTTGATTGGATTGTTTATGATTAGTTATTTTGTTATTATTTCCTATTAATTTAAAGTTATTTTTTATTGAAAAATCGTTAAATTTGTTAAATTAAATCAAATGTTTCGTCTGAAAGAATAAATAATATCTTTAATTTATTTTAAAAGAATTATTTTATTAAATGAACAAAATTTTAATTTAATTTAGGTAAATTATTTGTTTCCATTAAATTTTGTTAGTAAAATAGTAAATAATAGTTATTATTAAAAAAAAGTAAAACAAATATATAAAAAAATTAAGTTTGCAATTAATTAATTATTTATTTATTATTGATTAAAAAAGGAAACTATTATAATTTATAATTTCATTATTATACCTAAAGGAAACAAAAGATTAGTTTATTGGCTAACAATATTAGATAAATTAAAAACAATATTATTCAGTTTTTGCTTTAGTAGAAATGAGTATGAGTGATTCGGAAATAGAAGAGGGATTAAAAAAAGTTAGCCTCGCACACGAAGGCTATAGTATCCCTACAAGTGGATTCAAATAAGATATCGAAAAATTTTATGATGACATTCACACTAATATTGAAGAATTAAATCAAAAACTTATTGGGTTATTCAAGAAGAAAGAAGATGATTTATGCAATATGTATAAGAGAGAAATGACTAAAGCATAAAAGCGCTTAAGAGAATTGTAAGAATGCACAAGTGAGTAAGAACTCAACAAGAGAAAAATAGAAAAAAAGGAAAAGCTCCAAAGAGAGCGCTAAAAATTTTTGGAAACAAGCATTTATTTTTCAAATTAATGCAAGGAATTTAAAAATACTCTCACCAAGGTTGTTAACACAACTAAAGACTTGGAAGCAGAAATTAATTTTTTAAATGAGCAAATTGTTTTTGCAGATAGACATAACTAAAAGCTTTAAAATGAGTTGGAATAACTCAAAGATGAAATACATAAGTTTGATCCCAATGCTAAGCTTGATAATTTGGAAGATGTTTTGTCTCTACCTCCTAAGTAAAAATTGTTTGGAGAATAAGATGATTTTAAAAATCAAAGTAGTATTCAATAGAATAATAAATAATCATAAAATATTGCAAACAATAATAGCATTTCTGTCAATCAAAACAATAATAATAATTCAGTTTAGGGAAATAATTAAACAAGTATTATGACAAATGAATAATAACAGTAGCAACTATAAGGTAGTATAATGCTCTAAAATAACACAGGTTTTAATGCTAGCAGAATCTAAGGAGTTGGTAAATATGTTTCACCATACAGTAAAAGATAAATTATGAAACCAGGTGGTAATATTGATTAAACTGATTTGGAAAAAGCAAAATAAGAATTAAAGAGATAAAAAGAAATTAATGAAAAATTAACAGAATTTTTGAATGATCCATGCTTTTAAGAAACAGAATTTGAGAAAATTTTTATGGAGTGTGTACTATCAGTAAAGCAAAAGAAATTGTAACAAACTTAAGCTAATAAGCTGCCTTATGTTAAAAATAAAGATCAACCTAGTAATCAAGACGTCACTAACCCTTCTGGCTTCAAGACTGCTGATTCAACTCTTGACTTTACAACAATTTCAGAGCTTGATTTCAATGAATTTAACAAAAGACAAATCTTGGAGGAGTTCTTATCAAAAGAAGAAATTAAAAAATATCTTTACACTTTAATATTCAGCAATAATAACAATTCAAATCCACCAACATCTAAGAGCAAGCCATAATAAAAAGAAAATTCAAGCAGAAAAGCTCCATAAAATAAGTAGTCAAACTAACCAAACAATTTTGAAGAGGGAAATAATATGCTTTTAGACGAATTAAAGAAATGAAAAATAATTTCACAGAAAAATTAATAATAAAAAGACATTTATTGGCACTATTTATTTTTACATAAAACATTAATATTATTTCACTTTGCATTTAAAGTTAATTTTTTGTGTAAGATTTAATAATTAGATTATGAATTAATTAATTAAAACTATCATTAAATTTAAAAGCACAAATCTTATGTTTTTAAAATATTATTTTACAGCTAAATAAATTCCTAATTCAACATTTAAAATATTTACTTTGAAATATATTTAAATTTAATATAAAAATCTCATAATATCATTTTATTTAACAAAACATAAATTTCCTAAAAAACTCTTGATATTTATCTATCTGCAAAACCATATTTAATATTTAATTAGCATTTATTTTAAGATTTATATTATTTATTTTATTACTAAGATAAAAATATTTAAAGGTAACTGTTTTAATAACTTGTTGTTTTTAACTATTTTAAAATTAGTTAGAAAAATCAATCACCATAATTAATATTTTAATATTTAAATATAATATACTTATTACATGATATTACTTCAAATTTTATTCATAAAAGGATCTCAACATATTTAAATTAGTAAAACTTAAAAATATAATTGATTAATTTTATTATTAAATAAAATTTTTTATTTGTAGTTAATCATTTTTTGCTTAAAATATTGTAAATTAAATTGAAAAATAATATTTCATCTATTTTTAGATTTTATTTGAGTTAGTAAAAATTCTGAATTATGCAAGCAAAATATAATCCACTTTATATTTAAATTCACATGAATAATTTTTTAAACGTTAATAAGCTTAAATTTTTAAATGTTTAATATTTTATTTTATTGCTAAATAATCTTTTCTTTATTTTTCCTTCTTAATTGTTTTAAAATATCTAAAAATAAAAAACAGACAAGCATGCATGCATGCATATCATATCATAGTTAAGATTGTTTTTAAGTTAATAAAAGAAATATAAAAAATAACCAATTGAGTGAAGAGATTGAATTTTCGTATTTTTGATTTTTTAGTTGTCTATTTATCTATTTATTAATTAATTTATTTATTTCCTGTATTAATACACAGAAAAATCTAAGAGCCTACTTATAATAATTATTAAATACATTAAAGATTTTATAAATAGTAAAAGAAAACATGAAACACTAAGCATTAATTATTACTGCTGGCATTTTGCTTGCTACTTTAACTGGTTTTGTTGCCTTTGAAGCTTTCAGATATAAGCAAGAAAAGTACCACGATAAGCTTAAATAAATCATTCAAAAAGTTAACAGCTCCAACTCTACCTGGAAGGCTGGAGAAAATACTAAATGGATTAATTCTGATATCGCAGGAGTTAAAGCTCATATGGGTGTCAAATTAGGTCAAGAATCTGGAATTAAGCTTGAAACTGTTTCTGCTTAAGCAAACGGTTTACCTGAAGAATTCGACGCTAGAGTTTAATGGGGTGACAAGTGCTCTTCTTTATGGGAAGTTAGAGATCAATCTACTTGTGGTTCTTGCTGGGCTTTTGGTGCTGCTGAATCTTTATCTGATAGACACTGCATTCATCTTGGTTAAGATATTAGACTTTCTACCTAAAATCTCCTTACTTGCTGTGCTGCTTGCGGTGATGGTTGCGATGGTGGCTGGCCTGAAGCTGCTATGGACTATTATGTTAACACTGGTTTGGTTACTGGTGATTTATATGGTAACAATTCCTGGTGTTAAGCTTATACTTTTGCTCCTTGCGCTCACCACGTTACTTCTGATATCTATCCTCCTTGCACTGGTGAATTACCCACTCCTCCTTGCATCAATTCTTGCGATTCTAACTCCACTCACACTATCCCCTACTCTAAGGATATCCACAGAGGATCTAAGGCTTATGGTATTGCTAAGGATGAAAAGGCTATCATGGCTGAAATCTATAAGAACGGACCTATTGAAGTCGCTTTGACTGTTTATGAAGATTTCTTAACCTACAAGACCGGTGTTTATCAACATGTTACTGGTGATGAATTGGGAGGTCATGCAGTCAAGATGGTTGGTTGGGGTGTTGAAAACGGTACTCCTTACTGGACTATTGTCAACTCTTGGAACGAAAGTTGGGGTGATAAGGGAACCTTCAAGATCTTGAGAGGTAAAAACGAGTGTGGTATTGAATCCTCTTGTGTTACTGCTCTTCCTGCTTACTGATTAAAAATAAATAATATACTCTAGCATAAAATTAATTAACAAGGATATCTTTCTTGATATATTAATGAAATTTTATAAATATTTATGATAGATTTATATGATATTTTTATACTGTAATTAATTTCAAAGATTTTAATGATAAAACTATCTATCTATATATATTTATTTATCAACTTATTAGATTAATTATTTACTGTAAAATTAATAAACTACTTATGAAATAAAATTATGACCCATATTAATTAAAATAATTTTAAGTTGAGAATAAATTCCTTTAATATATCCTTTTATGGTAAACATGCGTTTATTGAACACCTAATACCAAATATTAATTAATTCTCTCACTATATATACCTCAAATATTTTTATTTTTTTCATATAAATTTTAGTATACACCTTTACTCAAAGTATTTTTTTTAACTATGTAAAATGGATGTAAACTACTGTATTAAATACAAAAATATATTTCTTCTAAAATAAAATTACTATGATTAAATAAATGCTAAATTTTTGTTTGATTACTTTTAATTTATACCAATTTAAATAATTGATGCGAAATTAGCAATTATCTACTTATAGATAGAACAAAATTTAGAAATAAAGAACTGAATAAAAAAGGTATTTAAAATAAAAAATAAAAGATTGAATTCTAGAATGAAAATAAAAAACTAATTAGTTTTAATTTTTAAAATAATACTGTGCTGCCACACTTTATCTATTGAAATAGAAAAATATTGGTTTAAAATTAGCGTAACTTTAAATTTCTAAGTTTTTAAATATTGAATAACTCTACTACTAAATCATATAATAGGAGGATTAAAGTATTATTTATCAAGATTCTAAAACTAAAGTATGGATTTATAGCAGATTCAATTAACAAGCATAAATTACCTTTTCAATACAACTTAAAAATTTTGTTGGCAAACAGGATGAAAAAGATGAATATATGATTGAGGTAAATCATTTTCATTATTTATTTATTTATTCATTTAATTATTTGATTTAATTGATAAATTTAAGATATTTTTTTGAAAATATAATAGGAAGATAACACTAAAGTAAGATATCTCTATGTATTTTAATACAATAAAGGAGAATATCAAAAAATAAATTATGATGAGTTATTATAAGTATAAAATGGTTAAGAATTTGATTGTGAAGATTTAATTATGAGATATGGTGAATAAATGACAGGATACTTTAAAATAGTAATGAACTTTTATTTTTTGGTAAAATATGATAAAATATAAAAAATTTTTATAATCAGGATTAAAGTTATGTGAAATACACGAATACAAAAATTAACTAAATAACTTAACATTTTTCTCCTCTAGATAGATTGATAAGAACTATTGAGAACTTCGAAAAAACATCTTATTGTTTTTAATTTACAGAGAATAATATTAATTATATTTTTTGGAAAGCCAAACTTTATTAAATATAAATCAAGTTATCTGTATCTGAAGTTGTTGATGTAAGTTATTTAAAATAAATTAACCTAAAATTGATTTATTATCTTTAGTATGAAAAAAATGTAGTTTTAACCAAAGATAAAGAATTAATAATTTTTAATTTTGATAAAGAATCTATTACAATAGAAGCTAAGTCCCAATTATAGTGTCAAGATTGTTAAAAATTTATTCAGATTTAAACTTAAAATAAGGTAATTACTGATATTTATCCATTTATATAAATAAAACAAGAATTTATTTCACTTTCTAACTTTTAATAAATTAATTTTTAGCTTTTTTATAAATTTTGTGTTGATATTATTTTTAGATGTACTAAATTAACACTATTTTAATAAAATAATATATATTTGTCTCAACATAATTTTCTTTTGGTAATTAAAATTAGATTAAGTTCTTTGGGTATAGTAAGTATAAAGATTATGGTTCAAGTACTTCTTAAACTAATGATCTAAAAGCATTTAAAGATGATGAGACTAAAATAAATGATTCTACTTTGAATAATTAATTAACTAATGGTCTAAAGGTATTGAGTGAATATGAGACTGAAATATAAAAATCAATTTTTGAAAGTTAATTTATATTAATATCGCATTAAGATCTTTTAATTTGCGATGATAAACTATATCAGATATAATATGATTAAAATATTATTTTAAAACAACTTAAATCCGATTTAAATAAAAATGTGCGGCCTTTTTCTCCAATTTAATAATTACCTTTATATGTAAATTTTTACCAATCAATAAATAATTGTTTATTAAGAAAATATAATTTAGAGTTAAGTATTCATTTCCAAAGGAGATGATAAAATTACAATTAATTCATTTGAAACACTCATTTGTGAAAATGGTTAATATCTGAACTAATAGTAAAATTTTCACAAATCTAATTTATACAAATTATAAAAATAAAATTTTTTAATAGAAGACAAAGTGATGACGATATTTGTTCTCCTACGCCTACAACATGCGAATTGCCTAATCCTAAAAACATTTGCAATTGCGAGAATTTTTATTATTAAAAATCTACGTATTATATAGAACTTTTTTAAAATTTTAATAAGATAATCTGAATTATTTTAAAAATATTAATTAAAAGTTAAAAATGTATCCAGTGTGACTCTCAAATGAAATTTGATGAGTAAATAATTATTTAACTATTTAAAAATTTATTCATTCATTTATTTATATTTTTTCTACATAAGGTCTAAGGATTCTTGTTAGAATATTTGTCCAGAAGGATACTTTTATAAGTAAATCAAATTAATTAAATAATTTAAAATAAAAAATTAAAAAAATATTTATTTAGATATTCAGATTGTTTTAAATGCATTCCAAATTGTTTAGTTTGTAAGGATGATAAGGCTTGCATTTAGTGTGATTAAAATAATGGGTTTTATTTAGACTTTAAGTAATTTTTATTTAAAATAATCAAAACATTTTGTTTAAATTTTAAAATCTTTCTAGCTAAAATTGTTACAGTTGTGATAGTTCTAAATTCCAAATTATAAATGATAAGTAAATATTACTTATTTTATTTATTTTAACTAAAAATTTAAAATTTTTATTATTTATAGGAAAGATGGTTGTACTTGCAAATAGGGCTATTACCGAATGTAAAGAAACCAAAAGTGATATAATTATTAAATTACAAATTTATATTTATAAATTGTTTTTTAATTAAAAATTTTCAATCAAATTAATACAAATATAAAATATTAAAATAAAAAATTAATATTTATTTATTTATTTTTTATTTGATTGAATAATTAACAAAGATAGAACGAATTTTGAATTCTAGATTATTAAAATAGTATTTAATTATTTTTTTATTCAAAAATATTTTGATATTTTAAAGCTTATTGCTTTAATCGTTCTCAATAGAAATAAAAGATTTTTAAATATGTATTGAACTTGAATTATTAATTTATTTAAAAAAAAATAAGAATAATCAACTATACTTTGATACATTTTTTAATTATTTTAAAATTAATGCAATTTTTTCAAATTATCTTTTATTTAGGAATTTTTATTGAATCTGTTATATTTTTTTCTTTAAAAAAAGTTATCATAAATTATTATACTTGAATCGTTTTATGAATTTAATTAATATTCTCAAGTTTATTTTTATTTACCTCCTTATTAAAAAAAATTCTTAAATTAAAGTGATTCTTATCAAACAGAAAGTACGGTACATATAATAATTATTTAAATTTTCATAATTGTAATTATTTAATACTAAATTATTATAAAGTAATAGATAAATAAACTACAAAAATAGCTATATCAAACTTACCCATATTTTAAAATTCGAGTAAAAATAGATAGTTTCTCATTGGTAGAGTTAAAAATAATCTAGATCAATATAAAAAGCACTATTTGATTTCTCCCTAGTTTTGAATTAATCACTATAAATAAAAATAAATAAAAAATTAGGAGTTGCAATTTGTTGACAATCAAATTTCTTAACATAATGGATAATATTTAAGATTAAAAGTTTTGATTGTTTTTTGTGAAAACTGAGGGTTGGTTAGTTTAAGTGAAATTAATTAATTTATTTAAGCAAATTTAATTTATAAATTTTCACTTATTTTATAAAATATTTATTAACTTACCAAAATTTGATATTCATAAAAATATATATATATTAATAAATCTATCTATATTATAGGTTAAATTATCTTATTACAAAATATTATATAATAAAGCATATTATTCCTATTATTCATGGTAAATCAATATTCAATCTGAGACTTATTTTAATGACAACTAATCTTTTTAATTTAAGACATTTGTTTTATATTTTCTATTATTATTATGAATTAAACTAATAGCTTTAACTTTTTAATAAATTAAAATAAACTACAAAAAATATTAAATAGAATAAAGTTTTTAAATTAAAAATTATTTTAAAAATTTATAATAAAAAAAAATTAGCAGAATAAAAATGAAAAAGAAAAAATAAATCAAATAAAAAGTTAGCAAATTAATTAAAAGAGTTTTATTGTTTTAAATTTATTTTTATGTTAAAAAATATCATAATCCAAAACAAATAAACTATTTTTACTCAAGTTCAAGTGTCAAATTCGAGAGATTACTGCAATTTGCTAAAGCAGAACATAAGCCCAATGCACCTTATTCTTCTAAAAAATTATTCCTTTTCAAATATTGAAGAAAAAATATATTTTTAATTAGTTATTTAGAAGGAAAAAATGAATAAAAAATATAAAATAATATGAAATTAATAATAAAAGCAAAAGTTTAAGATAAAAAATGAGTTAAATTAAGAGAAAAAAAAAAAAACACAAGTACAGTAAAAAAAAGAAAAAAAATAAATCAATTAAAAACTAATAAACAAATTTAATGAGTTATGTTGTTTAAATTAATTTTTATAATTAAAAATATCACAATCCAAAACAAGTAAACTATTCTTACCTAAGATAAAGTTTCAATTTTAAGAGATTAATGCAATTTGCTAAAGCAGAGCCTAAGCCTGAGGCTCCTCCATCACCAATTTAATTATTACTTTTTAAATATTTGAGAAAAAATGAAAAATTAATAGTTATTTAGAAGGAAAAATGAAGAAAAAATTAATAAATTAACTCAAAATAAAAACAAAACTTTAAAATGAAAAATTGATTTAAATTAACAAAAAAATAAAAATTAAATTACTGTAAAAAAATTTTTTTACGCTCAAAATTTGAAAAAAGGTTTCTGTATTTTGATTAATTTTTGTAAAATATAAGAAATCAAATTTAAAGAAAATAATTAAGATTTAGAAAAAAAAAATATTCATTAGTAATATTTCAAATGCAGGAACAGCTATATTACCTTTTTTATCTATTTTATATTATTATTTTTAGATATACTAGATTAACAATCATTAATATAAAATAATATTTTTCTCATCAATATTTTCTTTTTATAACTAAAATTAGATTAAGTTTTTAGGATGTTTGCAATAAAAAGATACATCAACTTTTTAAATTTAAATTATTAATCTAAAAACGTTTAAAGGGTAAACGATTTAAGCTTATTTCTAAAGAAGTATTTTAATATACCATTAAGATCTTTTAATTAACCAAAATTAAGTCTTACAGATATAAGGTGATTAATCTATCACTTTTATTGAGATTAAATCTGCTTATAGTAAAAATATGGCTCTACTTCCTTCTTTAACTACTAATGGAATTAAATTATACCCTTTAATTGTAAATTTTTAATAGCAAATAATTGTTTATTAATAAAATATAATAAAGGGTTAAGTATTCATAATTTTAGGACTATTTGATAATACTGGCTTTATGCATTCTTTTGAAACAATCATTTGTCCAATAGGTTAATATCTGAACTAATAGTAAAATTTTCACAAAACTTATTTTGAAAACTAATTTATACAATAATAATAATATTTTTTAATAGAAGACAAAATGATAACGATCTTTGCTCTCCTTATCAAACAATATGTGATATACCCAATCCCAAAAATATTTGCTATTGCGACGATTATTATTATTAAAAATCTACGTAATATATTGAAGTTATTTATTTGAATAAGTTAATCTCTTTTTAACAATATTAATTAAAAGTTAAAAATGTATAAAGTGTGAATCTAATAAGAAATTTAACGAGTAAAAAAAAAAATAAATTTTTAATTGCTTAAAAATTTATGCATTCACTAAAATATATTTTTGCTAAAAAAGGTTTACCGATTCTTGTTAGAAATTTTGTGGCTTAGGATATTTTGATGAGTAAATGGAAATAATTAATTAAATTCAAATATTTTATTTAAAATATTTTTAAAAGCTTTTCAGTAAAACATATTTATTAATTAATTAAGGAATTCAGTTTGTTTAAAATGCATTCCTAATTGTTTAGTTTGTAAAGATGATAAGACTTGCATTTAGTGTGATTAAAATAATGGGTTTTATTTAGACTTCAAGTAATTTTTTATCTAGAATAATCAAAATATTTTGTTTAAATTTTTAAATTGTTAAAGATAAAATTGTTCCAGCTGTGATAACTCTAAATTCTTAATTATAAATGACCAGTAAATATTACTTATTTTATTTATTTTAACTGAACACTTTTTACTTTAAAGGAAAAATGGTTGTACTTGCTAGAAGGGATATTACCGAATGTAAAGTAGCTCTAAATGATCTAATTTTAAAATTATTTATTTATTTATATAATAATTTATTTTTTTAGTTAAAAATTTAAATCAATTAATTTTATGTAAATGTATGTGATATTTTAAAATAAAAATTAATATTTATTTATTTTTTCATTTAATTGAATAACTTTATTCATTCATTAATCCAAGATATTTAAGATAGAACAAACTTCAAATTATAAATTATTAAAATAGAATTTAATTATTTTTTTATTCAAAAATGTTTTAATATTTAAAAGCTTATTGATTTAATCCTTAAATATTTATAAAAGATTTTTAAATATGCATTGAACTTGAAAATAATAAGTTACTTAAAGAAAAATGAGAATAGTCACTCAACTTTGATATATTTTTTAATTAATTTAAAATTAATGCAATTACTTCAAAATATAATTTATTTACAAGTTTTAATTGAATCTGTAATATTTAATACATGAAATTATAGTAACCATAAAATATTATACTTGAATAGATTTATGAATTTAATTGGTTTTCTCAAGTTTATTTTTATGCAATTTTTATATTTAGAGATACTTTTTTGATTAACTAATTATAGATAGAAATAATTATTCTTTTTAATTATTTATAATTTCAAAATAAAAATGTAAAATTTTAGATTTAAGTAATTAAAAATAGAATTCTTCCTGATTTAAATATTAAAAAAATATTTTTCGTTATTTTAAATTATATAATAAATTAGAATATTAAATCTAATATGATCTAATTTATTAAAAATGTATTAAAAGGTAGATAAAAAAAAATTTAGTTTATATTCAATTTATAAAATAAGCATTTACACATATATTTGAATTACTACTCTAAATATATTTTTTATTTAATGTTATACAAAAATATGAACAATAAAAAATAAGAAATTGCATTAAATCAACCTACCTAACTTTTTATGGATCTCTTTATTTATTAATTAAATGTATTTCTATAAAAACAAATACTTATTTTCTAAATAATCGTAATTAGAATATTTTTTTTATCTTGATTTTATTTAATTCTGATCCCTTCATCAATCATTTTTTTAACTTTATCAGTTTTCTCTTTATTTATTCAATATTTGTGGATCTTCTTTTTTACTCATGTCTAAAAAAAATAATTCTTCAAAATTAAATCTATTTTAAATAATTAGTAGCAATAAAACTTTTCTTAATGGTTATAATTTAATTTATATGGATAATTATTAAAATTAAAATATATCTTCAAGTTTTACAACTTTGCAATTTTTAAATTTGCTTTTCTTTCTTTCAGTACTTTTGTGTATAAATTCTAAAAAAATAAGATTGGTGAATCAATAATTATAATAATAATTAATTATAAAAGAAATTATTTAAATAGTTCAAAAAGATGAAACACACTGCTTTAATATTAAGTGCAAGTTTTCTGTTAATTGCTTTAACTGGATTCGCTACATATGAAATCTTTAGATTTAAGCATCAAAAATACCATGATAGATTAAAATAAATAGCTGAAAAAGTTAATAATTCTAACACAACATGGAAAGCTGGCGAGAACATTAAGTGGATTAATTCTGATATTGCTGGAGTTAAGGCTCATATGGGAACCTTGTTGAATTAAAAATCTGGTGTTAAATTAGAAAAGGTTAATAGGTAAGCTAATAATTTACCCAGTGAATTCGACTCCCGTGTTTAATGGGGTGACAAGTGCTCATCTTTATGGGAAGTTAGAGATTAATCTAATTGTGGATCTTGCTGGGCTTTTGGAGCAGCTGAGTCCTTAAGTGATAGACACTGCATTCACCTTGGCTAAGATATCAGACTGTCAACTTAAAACCTAGTTACTTGCTGTGATGAATGTGGTTTTGGCTGCGATGGTGGTTGGCCTGAGGCTGCTATGGACTATTATGTTAACAATGGTCTAGTAACTGGTGACTTATATGGAAATAACTCCTGGTGCTAAGCTTATTCTCTTGCTCCTTGTGCACACCATGTGACTTCTGATGTATATCCTCCTTGCACTGGAGAATTACCTACTCCTCCTTGCGTTAAATCTTGTGATTCTAATTCCACTTACACCATTCCTTACCCTAAAGATCTTCACAAAGGTTCAAAGGCTTATAGTATAGATTAAAACGAATAGGCTATTATGACTGAAATTTAAACTAATGGACCTATTGAAGTTGCTTTCACTGTATATGAAGATTTCTTAACCTACAAGAGTGGAGTTTATCAACATGTCACTGGTTCCGAACTAGGTGGACACGCTGTAAAAATGGTAGGTTGGGGAGTTGAAAATGGTACACCCTACTGGATTATCGTTAATTCATGGAATGAAAGTTGGGGAGATAAGGGAACTTTCAAAATTTTGAGAGGTTAAAATGAATGTGGTATCGAATCTGAATGCGTTACTGCCCTACCAGCTTACTGAATAACAAACAAATAGCGTCTGTTGCAAACTAAAAAAATTACTGCTATTATAAATAAAAATATTAAATTTAAATATCCTAAAACTTTATAAATCCATATCATACATATATACATAACATTTAAAATTCTAATTTTTTATCACTTTAAAGAAATAAAACTTATATCAATAATTCTAACTAACATTTAAATACTTTTTCTATTTGTTATTCAAAATAAATAAATAATAATCAATCATCATCTGAGATTTTTATTTTAAAGTTATTAAGTAAAACAAGATAATTTATAAAATAGAATATGAATTCATTATTAAAAGTATCCTAAATTATTAGTTATTCATTTTTTATTAAATTATATTGCAGGAGGTTTAAATAAATATTGTATAATTATTCTTTAGAGCTATTCTATTTGATAGTCAAAATATGAAACTAAATTAAAAAAAAATATTATTTCAAAAGACTTTATTTTGATTTATAAATAATATTATTTTAATTTTTGGAATATCAAACTTAGGTTTAGTTTTAAGAATAGCATATTTTAATTAAATAATCAGTCAATTTTTGATCCTAATTTGGCTTCGAATAATTAAGGAAAAAGAGAGAAATTTAAAAATATATTAGATATTATTACTAAAATTATTTTTTAGTTATTTTAGTTAATATTTATAGTTGAATCAAGCTTTATAAAAAATAAGTTAGCTTTATCATACTAATAACAGAGCTAATTAGTAATTATTTAGATAAAGCATATTTTCAATTTCGCACATATGATTGGATTATATTTAACTATTAGAAATTATTCAACTAAGAATATTTTTTATCAAATTTCGATATATTTCTTTGTAAACAGATCCAAAAATGTCAATATTTGGAAATTCTAAAAACAAAAGCAAATAACTTTCTATCTTTAAAGATGATAAGTAAAATTTTCTTTCTCAGTAGATTTCCAATCCAATATTAGGAGATAATTAAGAAACTGCTGACAAAACAAGTTCTCAAAATCCAGTTTTTCTATTAGGACAGATTCAATCATTAAATAGTCCTTAAAACAAGTAATGTATCATTATGATTAAAACATAAACTTTCTTTCTTTGAATATTTAGCAATAAAATTAGAAATTATGATTGAAGAAATTTAATATTATTATGTATCTAAAAGAATTTAGCCATAAGGGATGTCAAAAGATGAACTGAAAACAAATGTTATATCAAATTGGCCTTATTTAAAATTACATAAATAAACAAACTAATGGTTGGTAGAAGTAAAATATCAATGAAATTATTTCACAATATGAAAAGCATTTTACTTATTTTTAATATAAGCGATTGTGCTATTAAAAATTAATAACTATGGCATCATAAATAATTTTTAAAATAGAGATAAAATAGAAAAACATGGGAAGTGTTAAATAATTATTATGAGAAAAGAAAATAAGACATGAGCATAACGGACAGAATATTATTTAATAGAAGGGTTTTAAATTGTGCTAATAGATTACTTAAAGAATTGATATTAGAAAGTGAGCAAGAAAACGAAGAAAAGCTAAATAACTATCTAGATAGAGGAATTAGAGCTGTTTTTGAGCTTTACAGATTTCTGAATATTTATATTACTAGAATTTTACCTTTATACAATTAAAATGACAAAAATTCTTAGTCTACAGCTCCAAATATATTAGATTAAGATTAAAGTTTTCTTACTTCAGAAGATGAATATTTAACAGAAGGTATAGAGAGATCAAAACCAAAAACTGTTAATGATGTCAATACTATGTACACCCTATAAAATTTTAATGATCTAAAACTAAAATATCGAAAAGGACATGAAATCATAACCAGGCAAAAGATAGAAAAAATGTTAAGTCTGAAAAATATTGAGTTAAATCGTAATGATATTATTCAATTTATTATAAGTTCAATTAAAATAGGAATAACTTTTATTTGCATGAGAATAAGTCAACTTCAAAAACAAATAAATATGAAATTAAAGCAATTATAAACAAATAAACAAAATTTGAGGAGAAAAATAAATATTTAAGATATTAGCAGAAAGTTTCATTAAATTTAAATAATAACTATTTTTCAATATTCTAGCCAAAAAATCAATGGCTTCTTTAAAATTCTAAAAAATTTTATTATTAATTAGTTCATTTGGAGCTCGATTAGTTTTTTATAAATGTGATATCTCTTTTTAATTGGGGAGCTTTTATGCTTAAGAAACAATCTAAGCATAGAATAGCCTATTGGTTTTTAAAAGAAGCAGAAAGGATAAGTGATTAGGTTTTATAGAGTAATAATGAGGAGCTTTTAAATGTTATAGCTCGAGTTCATATTTCGTTAGCTAATATTTATTTCGAAGCAGATCGGTAAATTTTTATCATTCTAAAAGAATAAGTTCAAACTAATAAAAACTATTTTTTTTTATAGAACTCCTTTGGCAATTGAAAAAATTGAAAAAGCAATACTCGTTTTACAGTGTGAGTTGCGTTTAAGATAAACAAAATGGGAATTTCATAAATCTAAAGATGCAGATGATGCAATTAGCAAATGTGTAAAAACTATGATAACAGGCATGATTAATTTAGCAACATATTAGGAAGAACTCTAACTTTATGAAGAAGCATATTTTAGTATTTAAACTGCAGATTGGTTCTGTACAAAATATGTAAAAGGTAGGCTAATTTATTTATTTAAATAACTTTATTTCAATCAAACTTGAATAATTTTTATTTATAGGATTGGATGAGGTCAGAAAATATTGCTCAAAAATATAAAGTGAGTTTGAAAAAAGGTATTCAGATTATCTTCAGTAGAAAGGAGATTTAGAGGTAGTTGCTAAACATGTATTTTGGGTTGAATTATTAAACCTTTATAAAAATTGGGATGAAGAATGTAATTTTATTTTTGTGTGGTGAAAAAATGAACTTATTTATTTATTTAAATTACTAAAAATAGAAAAGAATCTACCATCAACAATAAATAAGTACATAAACCAATAGCTTTATAATATTTTTAGGGTGAGAGATTTGAACAAGATGTAGTTTATTAAGCATAAATATAACTAGAAGATTTCACTTAAGGATTTAGAGAAGCAGTAATAGGATGAAAAGAAAAAAAAGAAAGAAATTTACAACAAATATTTAGAAGAAATGTAAGAAAAAAAGAATTAGATAAATAATAATCCTAATAGCCTATCTGATTAACAGTAGTTGGAAGTAGAAATCAAAAATGCTTCGTAGGTATCTTAAGAGTAAGCAAGCTAACTGGATGAGTAGATGAAATCTAGATTGTAAGATAAAAGCAATCCTGGGATTTAAGAAAAGAGTATCTCTAATAAAGACATATCTCTACATACTAATACTTAAAAAAAGAATAGTGATTAGATAGGTATGTCTGAATCTAGCAAGTAGAACTCTTTCTAATCAGATTAGATAGATGAAATTTAAGGTGAAAAAGTCAATTCTAAAGATGACGGTCACTCTAAAAACAGCTAGAGTGATAATACTTAAATAGACTTAGATGATTCAGCAAGTAGCGATGACTTCTTTGGAGATATTTTTGAAGGATTTATGTCAGATGATGACGACGATGTACTTAAATATGATAAAAATGCTATTACTTTATCATTATTTTACATTAAAAATAGTCAGGTAAAAAAAAGAGTGATGAGGATGACATCTCAGACAGCAGCTTAGCAGAGGCTAATTAGTAATTCAAGTAGGTTTAAAAGAAAAAATATGTGAAAAAGAAAAAAGAATATGGACCTAACTACAATCCAAAATTACTCACAACAAATATGTGTAATATTTATAATTATTTAATTAGGTATTTTTAAAAATTATTAAATTTTATATAAAATAGTCTTCTAACCTTTAGAAAATATGAAAGTCAACCGTGATTTACACCATAATCAAACAAAACTTAAACATAAAAACAAATAAGCAAAAGATGAACTTAAAAAGTAGAAATATTAAAGTACTGGATTCAAGTCTCCTAATGATTTCAAATAAGAGTTAGAATATAATTGTAAATCTACTTTTTAAAGATAATAAATTCATATTAAATTTGTTAAAAAATATAGTCTTCTAACCAATAAAAGAGGCTATTTAAGAAGGATACACAAAAAAAGAAATTATTTAATAGTTTATTCGCCCTCAAACAGCATACGAATATGACTTCTAGGGCATGGATCTCCATATAGAGAATAAGCTCTAAGAAGATCTTGGCTAAGATGGCTATGAAAGCAAACCCTTTTAATGGGCAAAGGAAGATTTTTATAATGAAGAGGAGATAGAAGGAAAATGTATTTTATTTTTTTAACAATAATAAATTTTTAAAAAAATTATTTCTGAAAAAAAAAAATAATATTTTTTCAACTGGATGTATTTTTTAATTTAAAAAAATGAAATCTAATTATTGTTGGTTTATATAAATATTAAATATTGTTATTAGATAGGAGAGAACAAAGGTATACTAGGAGAATATTGAACATTAAGAGAATATCTGAACTGAAGAACAAATGCAGACCAATCAATTATAGTAACTTTCCTAATAAAGTAAAACTTCTATTTATTCAAATAAAATATTAAATTAACATAAAAAATGTGTAATTAATTTTGAAGATTACTTTTGACAGGATGATAAAAGATGAAGCCTTTGTTGTGGAAGCTAAAGTTGGATTCTCAACAGATATTTAGTAGAAGAAGAAAAAGGTAGAAATGATTATATAAAGCGAAATTAAGCATCAAGGAAAAAAGAATCTAAGGGATTTAATCTTCAAAAACAGAGATAACTACTTATTTTAGGATGCTAATTACTTAAAGCATGTTTATTATGAATATACTTAAAAAAAGAAGCAATAAGATAAATTTAAACACTAATAAAACGAAAGAGATATTGAAAAGTAAACTCGTTAGAGCCAAGCTAAAAATACAGGAGGCTAAGTAAATAAAAGTGATATAGGCTAAATAGTGGAGAAAAATGGTGAATATTTTGATGACTCGAGAGAGTTTGCTAGATAATCTAAAGCACAAATTGAGGAGCATGAAAAATCTCCTATAAGTACAAAGAACTATAATTCTTCTTTAACACAAATAAACAACCACTTTAATAATACACTAACTTCAATCCCATCAGAAATAGGATTCGTTTAGAATAAAAATTAAGTATAGTCTAAAAAAGAAATAAATTATTAGAATGAACCAAAAAGTGTTAAGAACTAAAGACTTAAATGGAATATTTAGGAAGAGCCTGTTTCTAGCTCACAAATAGTCAGCACTACTAATATACCAAATTATACACCAGGAAAGAATTTAAGATTTTTAGATAAATAAACACCTAAATCCTAAAAAAGAGATAAATTACAATTTCACTCCGAAAAGAATTCTCCAAACAGGGCTTAGGGGAAAAGAAAATATTTAGACACATCTGACAATGTAATAAAATTGGCTGGCTAAAAATCGAAAATATTGTCAAAAGCTCAACAAATTCAAAAGAGGTACGAACATGATTAAGAAGATTTTATAAAATTTGATAATTCATAAAAAGCAAGTTACAAGGATAGGCTTAATCAAATGTCTCAAAAATCAAGCAAGGTAATTTAAAAATTTAATTTTATTTAAACAAAAGAACAGATATAGAAAAACTTAATTAATTTCTACTATGTCTATTTTATCTATTAATTTTATATGATTAATTTAGTTTTTGTTATCTAATTATTAAACTAATTAACAATATTTATTGTATTATTTAAAAGTCTCTCAAGATTGTAGTAGAAGAAGTTACTTAAAGCTTATAAAAAGATAAAAAGCAATTATAATAAACTAAATTCAAACTTGGTGTGTCTAAAAACATGGCTGTTGATGATAACTTTGGCTAAAGGTATAAAAAATATTTAATGAATTTATTACCCAATCAATCAATCCTTTTTGAAATTTGATTTCTCTAAAAAAACACTATTATTTATTTATTTATTTATGTTGTTCAAATTTTAGAATAAGAACTAAATATTACAAATAATAAGATAATTAATATTCCCCATCAAAATCAAATAAACTTTAAATACATTAAAAATTAATCGATTAAATACCACCTCAAATTGCCTCCAAATTATAAGCTTAAAATCTTATTGATTATTAAATAGGTTAATACAGCACTAAGAATAATTACTAACTAAATCTATACAAGGAATTTCAAGAAAAGTTATGAAGGATTATATGAGTTTTACAGAAGTAGTTCGTCTTGCAAGACTCAAGAAAAAGATGGAAATTATGCAAAACAAATAGCAGCAACAAGGATCTCTTACTAAATTTTGAAAAATTACATTAATTTCAATTACAGTTAATTATAAATAGAGTTTGTACACGATAAATTATTATTCACAATTAATATTTTTGTTATTAGTTGTTTTCTATTTTAATTCAAATTTATTAAAATTCTTTTCTTATCAATTTGGATATATTCACCATAAAATTTATGGTGTGCCTTTTTTTATTGATTTTCTAATTGAAAATTAATTTTTGCCTTGTGTAATTAAGAAAAAAAAGATTATTTAAATATGCTAGCCAATTAGATTATTATACTCCCTATATAAATTTTTTGAAATTTAACTAAAATTTTTTAGTAGAAAAAATTAATTGTCACTTAATTTAAATTCAAAAGTTGTGGTAAATAGCATAGCAAAGTAACTAATTATGTTTCGATCCACCTTTATATCATTTTTAGTGATCAATCAAAAATCTTATTTATTTATTGATTGATTGTTAAATGTAAAAAAAGAATGCAAATTTTTGTATTAGTTAGATAACCTTTGTTTCTTTCAGTTGTCTCTTTTCTAATAAAATATACGTTTAAATTTAAATTATTATTGGTCGCTTTTTTCAAATAAATACAAAAGATATTATCGAAATTTAATGAGCTAATCTTTTGCAGAATGCATATGAATAATATATTAAGCAAGATTTCTCACAAAACCATTTTCTCTTGCTATTGTGAAGTATATCCATTATTTGTCTTTTAATTTCAATTTGCTTCATAGAAAAATTGTTATTCTTGTCTGCTATTTAGTTGAATTATTAATTAATCTAACAATCGATCAATCGAACAAACATTTTTTTTCTAAATTTTAGAAACTTTCAAATTACAAAATTAATAATTTTAAAAAACAAAAAGCGTGTTTAGAGAGCGATTGTAAAATTTTAAGCTAAGAATCAAGCAAATTAGCAAACAAATTTGTTAACAAACATTAAAAAAGTTAAAAATTAATAGTTGTTTCTCATATATAAATTAATTAATGTGCTTTTTATCTTTCATAGTTTGTTTGAAGATTATTTTCATGATAATTTGCATGGATCTAATCAAATTTTCTTTCTTTTTGTAAAGTGCTTGCTTGCTTAGCTGATGCTTTTATATTAAAAAATTTATATAAAATTTTGATTGAAAAAGCAGCAGATTTGTAATAATTAATAAATAATAATTTGAAAAAAATAAGAAATCAAAAAATAAATATAAAAAATATAGTAAGAAGATGCCTCACTTCCCTGAAGAAATTGAATATAGCGATAAGTACTGCGACGATTATTATGAATATCGTCATGTCATTTTACCAAAGCATTTATTTAAAAAAATGACCCGTAATAAAATTATGAACGAAACTGAGTGGCGTTCTCTTGGAGTTTAATAAAGCAGAGGCTGGTAACATTATGAAATTCATCGTCCTGAACCCCATATTTTACTCTTCAGAAGAGCTATTGGTACCGATCCTCAAACTGGAAAACCTCCAAGCGATTTCAAGCCTCCTTATTGAACACACACATACACATACACACATACTCATACATACATACACACACATAATAAACAACATTAATTAATTTGTAAAATTTTCTTAAATATAAATGCATGCAGCTGCTTTGGAGATTAATTAATCTAAAAGAAAAAGATGTTCAAGAAACAAAAAGATTTTCTTTAAATACAGAAATGCTAACTAAAAATTAAAGACATTCATTTCTAATATTTTCTGTGATGCTTAGCTCGTTCATCTACTCTTGAGCTAATTTATCTCTAAAATCAGCACTCCTTAATAATTAAATTTATATATTAGAATTGTTTGTTTACGCACTTATCATCCTTATTTGTCTAACTATCTTTTATATATCATAAAATCAAATTAAAATTTCACTCAAAAAACATAAATAAATAAATCAAATTTTTTAAAAGTTATTGATAACATTTAAAGAATCTTGTTTTTACATTCATAAAACTAATTCTTTCAAATTAACAAATATATATCATTAATTTTATTTATTATTCTACCTTAGTTTTCTATTAATTTAATACTTCATATTTCATTATGAATTCGGTATTTTCAAATCAGAATATATCATTATTATTATTATTTTAATATTTAACTAAAAACTTTATAATTAATCATACAAATTAAATAAATACTCAAACTTTTATTCATATTTGCAGTCTAAATCAAATATGTTTGATTTAAGCTAGATTTTTAATAGAATAAAAAAATTTATATAAATTATTCTATAATTTTTTCACTTCAAAATTATTTAAAAATAAACTTGAAAAATATTTCTTTATTTTGAATTTTCAAATAATATTTTCTGATAATCCTTTGATTTATGTAAAATAAATTTGATTGATAAATAATCTCTTGAAAATTACTTTAAGTTTTTAGATTTTTACTAAAAGCTTATTTAAATTTATGCACGATTAACATAAATGTATCGTTTGAAGTAAAACTTTTATACCAAATTTTAACTTAATTACAAAAAATTTTAATTAGAATATTTAGCTAAGTAAATTATAATTTAGGAAATTTTAAAATAAATAAAATCCCATTAAACCAAATTATTATTAATATTGAATAGACCATTTCATCATTTAGCAATTATAACAAAGTTTTCAGGGCTTAAAATAAAATCGCAATATTTAACGATTCTTCCTTTTTTACCTTTTTTTACTAAATTTAAAATTCTTCCTATATCAACTGTCCTCTTTACCATTTTCCCAATCAAAGACTTCTTTTCTGAAGAGAGCCACTCCTTGTTATTTGGTTATGATTATTCAATTACTTTTTTAGATTCTTCTTACTTATTGTCTTAAGAATTCTCGTTTTATATCTAATTTAATTGTTCAGACACTTATTTTTATTCACTTTGTTCAATTTTTTTCATTATTTCTTCTTTTATTTACCCACTAACATACCAACTTGAGCAGTAGAAAAGAATTTAGAGATCTTCACTTGTATAGCCTAGCTCGTTCATCAAAAATTCATTATTTGTATAAGTGTCAGGACTGCATCTATGATGACAACAAGTAGCTATCATCATTCCTTCAAATTTCTAAGGGTTTTAACAGTTTAATAAGGTGTTTATTGATAAGTCAGTTGCTCCACCACACATATGTTTACTCACTCCAACAACTCGAAGATCTTGATTAATGTAAGGATACTTCTATTCTAGTAAAATTTAATGCAAAGCATTTACATTAAAATCTAATATGTTTGTTCTATACCTTAAATAAAAAGGATTATCTCTATGCAATCTATCCATTTTATTTCTTCTTGATTCTAATTCTAATAAAACATGGCAAGCATGATAAGGTTTATATGAGGGTTAATCCTCTTAAATATCATCTTTTTAATTTTATTCTTAATCCATTAAATCTTTATTTTCTTCTTTAATTTCTTCCACTGTTTCATCTGTTGAGAGCTTTTTCTTTTTTTATAAATTTACCTTACAATTAACTGAGTTTTCTTTCATGGATTCCATTAAAACTTCGCATGTTAATTCTGAATTTTCTCCTAACTACAAAGATTTGGCAATACCATGTGAGAGAAGTCCTTTTCCAGCACCAAATTCAATGTAAATATATTAATTGTTCCATATACCTTGCTATTTCATAACTTCTACCAATTTACATACCTACCTATGGTCTTTTTAAGTATCTGAAAAAGCCTAATTTTCAGTTTTTAATTTTTTGATAATTTTTTCTTTATCTGCATCATCATTTATATCTAAAAGATAAGTATAAATTTCATCTTCTGTCATTTCATCAACTTCAGCATACTATTTGTACAATTTTACAGCTTTTTGAAAGTTTTATTATATCTTTTCTACAAGCTATTTCAACTAAGGAGCTTATTCATTATATAATTGCTATAAAAATTTTTTATTATCTAAATCATGCAACTTTTATTATTGTTCTTCCCCTAATAATTCTAATTGTTGCTACTCACTTAAATTTGATTTATTATTAATTCCTTTAGAAAACCAAATGTTATTTTCCACATTATTTTTTTACTTAAAAGACTGACATTTTTTTAAGTGTTTCTCCAATTTATTAATATCCACATTATGATTAGGGTCAAGTGGACAAGGTATTCTTCCTGTCTTAGCAGTTATATTACTTTTCAGCTGCTCAACATTTTATTCATTATTGCTTTCTTAAAATTTGCTATTTGTATCTTCTTCTAAAAAACGTGCATTTTCATGTGCATGATGATGACAGTAGTCAAATCCTTCTAAACATTCAAATTTACAAAACCTATTTTTCCTTTTAAGAAACAATTTGCATATCCTCTTTTTTTCTACGATTTTCTAATCAATCTCTTGAGATTTTTCTGTAGATTCCTAATTCATTTTATAATCTTTTTTAAGAATTTATGAAGAACAAATACTAATTAAGTCCTTAGAGATGAAACAAGATATTTAACAAATAATTTATATTAATATTGACTTAGATTATTTAGTCTATTTTTTATTAAGCTTTGCTTTTATTTGACTGACTTATTAATTAATTAACTATTGATTTATTTGTTTGTTTGTTTATTTATTTCGCGGTGAAATTCTACAAATTAGAAAGTTATTAAATTTTTTCAGAAAAAATAAAAATATCAAAGTAGATTAAAAAAAATGCATTTCATTTAAAAATTTAACAAATTCATAGTAAAAATATGATAAAATATCTATGGAATGTTTGTTTGTCTCAACTAATTTTATGCAATTTTTGTTATTTTAATAAACTTTTTTCAAATTAAAAATTCATCTTTGCTAATATTTAAAGAAGGTTTGTTTATTTGCATAAATAAAAGTATTATTTAACTATTGGTTATTTTTATAATTTTATAGTTTAATAAAAAAACTAATACATCATTATTAATTTTTGATTTCAAACCTCATGAGTTAAAGATAGTGTGTTAATGATAGCTTTGATGAAGACGACTATATGGAAATGGCGTTCTTAAAAAAGAAGGAGACCTATCGTCTGAATATACGCAAAGCTAAAGTTTAGTAAGCTCTCTGTGAAATAAGACAAAAAAAGTTTTATGGAAGCACAAACTTCAGTCTAAATGATAACACAAATTTCAATTCATCAATAGAATTAATCGCAAAATTCAGTCCTTAAAATCGTTTGACTTAAAAGCAAATTTCATTCTTAAGCACAGTAGCAAACAAGAAAGATTTAATTCGATCTATTATCTCTTAGCAATCCTGCTCTTAACTCTTTTTAAGCGATGCAAAAGAATGGTTTTTAAAAAACATATAGTGCTTTTAAGATATAGAGCATAATTAGTTTTCAAATAATTAGCTTCAGTAGATTCGTGTTTATATTGACCTCGCTTAAGCAATTGAAGAAATAGGTGGTATATAAATAATTCATCTGAATGATATCCTTTTTTTGACACGTATGATGAATGTGTGCGACATCCAATAAAAATTAGAAATAATAGATATTATGGGCACTTTATATGATTCTTCAAAACTAAAGTAGAATATCATCTAATACTTGATTTAATATATTAATATGGATAAAATAGAAATTTCTGAAAGAATATTAGACATTTTTATTGATAAGCTAGTCAAATTTGACTCATATTTAATTCAGAAGCTAAGTTAGCACTTTTTCTAAAAAATGTTTAAGCGCTTACTGCATTTAAAATGCAAGAGTATATCCATGAAAGTTTTAAACATAGCTTCAATATTAATTGAAAATAGTAATATATATAATTTATTTGCTCAATCTAATTTATAAAGCTAAAACACAATATTCTAATTGCTGATATGGCACTTGGAGCTAAAAGATATTCCTTTGATGAAAGAAATAACTAAATTTCTATATTCAATTATAAATGAAAATAATGAGTGTCTCGAAAATATCTAAAGCATCATACAACAACTAATAGACTCTTAATTAATAAATAAACTATTTGATGTTTTCACTTCTTAAAGTAGGGAATATTAATTTTTTATAAGCCTTATTCTTAAAGTATTTTCTTATGCCAATCACTTTCAAATAGAACATTTCTTCGAAAGCTAATTAAAGTATTTTATAATGAACCATTTGGTTAATTGCTTAACATCTAATTAACCAGAATTTATCTTAAATGTCTTACAATTCATTCATCAGCTTCTATTTGAAGAGAATGAATATAATTAATAAAACTACTATCCTCGTAAAAAGCTAATCTAATCTTTAGATATATTAATCTATATTAATAGTTTGATTGGCTAAAATGACGATAGGATAAGTAACCAAGCTTTAAATATTTCAACTTACTTATGATATATTTCATATTATATAAAAATCCCAAAAAACACAAATAAAAATTCATTCTTTATTTTATCACCAACATTAATTATTTGTATGGCTTTTATTATAATTTATTGTAGACGCAAAATATAAATAATTTATTACTTTTCTTTTCTCATAAAAAGACAAATTTATTATTTTAAGATATTCTTAATAAATATTTAATATTTATAAATACTTGAAGAGTTTATCATTTATATAAAAGTTAATAGAGATAAATAAAATATATTTAAAGAAAAAATATTTAAAATAACAATTATTGTAGACCAAAATCACTTTATGATTTATCTGTTTCTTAAACACCAATTTTTATTCATATAAAATACTTCTATAAATTTGAATAGAATTAATTTTACAATAAATAGTTGCTTTAATATGCAAAAATACTTCATTTTATATAGTACTTTTTTAATAAAGAAAACTAAGAGGGTTGGAAATAAATGACTTTGAAATCTGAAATATCTACTATCTATCAATAGTCAAAAATTGCTGAAATTCTTTACATCCTTGACACTGATTATAACCCTCCAATTTTTGACAATAGTTTTTTTAAAAAGTGTTAATTTATGAGAATTGAATATATTTATTTTTTTACTCAATAAGCTATTTTAAGAATGATCTTAGTTATTTTCTTTCAAACTTAGAAACAGTCTAAATTTAAATCTTAAATTTTAATATGATAGATATTATTAATATATTAATTTTACTGGAAGGAACGAGTAGAGAGAGATTGATTTCCTTTTATTATATTTACAAATTGTTAAATATGCAATAATATTTTTACTAATTTTAATGGTTATTATGGTAATTATATTGCCATTTAATTAAATGGTCTGAGAATAATCAAAAATAGAATCAATACTCACCATGAAATCTAATTTTATATTATATTTGGTGCTGGCTATTCTTAAAATTTTATTGTAAAGTAATTAATTTAAGTATATAAATTAGCAAATATACATACTTTATAATATTTGATCAAACATACTTTGAGAAAGAAAGAATAATTAATTAATATACTTTTTGATTGATCAATGATAATATCTAAGCAATACAAATAAAATAATTAAATATAAAAAAAGAATATTTTAAGTATTCTGGTTTATATTTAAAAAAAGTGAATTTAAAAATAATTTTTAGGATTCACATTTAAATAAAAATTCTTTAAAAAAATAATTTTCTCACATAGATATTGTTCATTTTCTTCATTTTAAGTTTCGATTACATTTAATTATGTAGATTACTTATGTAATTTAGAAAAAGCAAATAAGTAAACAAAAAGAATAAAGTATTAATCACTGTACTTCCTCAATAGAATAAATTGTCAGCTAAGCTCAAATAAAAGAAAATGAATTCTAAGCTAAAAAGCCAACCTCAAATAAGTTGAATTCATCTATCTTTTAGAAGGATTTTCAAACATTTACAGAAAGTAGCAATTAGCTTCTCAATGATTATGAAAAACTTAATCTGAAAAATATTTCTAAATAATAAATCAAATTTAATCGAATCTAGCAAAAAAATAGTATTTAAAGGAATCATGATTCAATCAGCATAAAAACCTATTCTCCTCAAAAAGAAAATATTTTAAATAAATCAATTTAAAATGAAAAAAGGCATAATTTATCTGAAATAATTACTCGATATAGAAGCTCAACAACATAAGAGGATTCAAGGAAGAAAAACTCTGAATTTTTTTCAACTCCATAAAAGAAGATTTTATAATTTAAAAGTCCTGAAAATAATTTAAAGCACTCTTTTTCAACATCTTCTTTTATCACATAACCACCTAAAGAGGAAAATCATCAAATTAAGAAAATATTACACAGATCTCAAACTTATTAAAATCTTAACTCTACTTAATTATAAGATAAATAGCCTACAGTGGGGATTAAGAAAGAATAATAATGTTTGCTGATTAAGAGCGCGTTTACATTACTTCCAAATAATAGATATTTACCTCTTGATGATGATAAAATTATAACCATTAGGACTCCTGTATCATCATCTGATTCTTCTGACAGCGGTGATATCAATGAAGATTTAACTTAATCTCATAAGAAGGTTGAACCAATAAATGAATCTTCCAAGTAGTTTTTAAAAAATTTTCTTAAAGAGAGGAGATAGCAAGAGAAATAAAATACTTGCATAAAAATGAGCAATTAAGTTAGAAAAATATAATAAACGATCTTAAATAAAGTTTTGAATGAAATGAATAAAGAAAAAGAAAGAAAATTAATAATTAAAAACCTAGAAATAGTTAAATTTCTAATGAAAAACAAAAAGAAGTTAACAAGTGAAGACTATGATCCTCTTGTTCACTACCGCCCTAAAGATAACTTTTGCAAGAATAAAAAGACCATTCTAAAATTGAATAGTGGGTTTCATCCTCCTAAAGATAGTGCAGCAATAGCACGAGATTAGCAAGAAGAATAAAAAAATTTTATTATTCCATGCTAGAAGTAAAACTTCTTTGGGAGTGAATATCGTAGAATGCTTAATAGAGGAGTCCCCTAAATAGTTAAAGACCTTTAAAGCTTTCGATAGTGATTTGTGTTGAATTTATATTATAATAATTAATAACATTAATTGATATATTTTATAAAAAATGTTAATATTTTAAATTAAACAATGACATAAGCTTATCTAAAAATGAATTAATTTTTAAATATATTATTTATTATTGAAATTAAGGTATTTTTTAATTTAATTTAACCTGAAAAAAAGTTAAATCACTAGTAAAACTAAGCATATTTGTTTTTTTACTTACCTTTTATAAAGAATATTTGTATTGATATTATAGCTTTAAATTCTTAAAATCATAATTTTTCTAAAAATCACTATTAAGAATTATACCCTTTCCTAATTAATTCCCTCAAAAAATCACTAAAATGAATTTATAGAGCCAGAGGAAAGTCAAAGAAAATTAGAGTTTTATTTAAATAAAAAAATAATTAAATCTATGTAGACTTACTTTTAAATCTACACCATTTTATTTTTCTCAAATTTTTTCATAGAGGTTCACTTTATTTACAAATTAATATTTTTCATTTTAATTTTACATTAAATTTCTTTTATTTTTTTTATTAAAGAAGTAATGAAAGAAATCTGTTTTTTAGAATAAACATTTAGTCTAATTTTTTAATTTAAATCTGTTAGGAGAGTTAATTGATTGATTTTAGTTAATTGCAATATTTATATTTAATATAAAAAGAGATAAAAGAGCAAATAAAATTATTAAAAGTAAATTATTAAACTATATTTAAAAGAAAAAATTTAAATTGGCATCTACATTAAAATTTTAAAAAGATTGCTGTTGCTATTAAATCAATTGCTAAATAAAAAACACAAATAAAAATTAAAAGTAATTAAAAATATTTAATTCAATTTAAATATTCAATTTTATCTAAATTAATAATTAATTTGATTATAAAATTTTTAAAATTGATATTTTAAATATTTTCTTAATGAGAGAAAAAAACAAATAAAAAATAAATACATTAACACCAAACAAACATAACAAAAAAATATTATCAAATAATTTCCTATGTTTTGACTAAGTTTAGATTCTTCATAGAAAAGTTACACTTTTCTGGTTTATCTGTCTATGGCTTCATTTTACTTTAAATTTAAGGCTAAAACGTTAGTTTTTTGTTATTATTTCTAGTTTGAGGAACACTAATTTGATTTTAAGAAAACTCCTTAGGAAATTGTATATTGTTTTTAGATATACCAATTTTTTTAGGGTTTTTTTTTAGTATTTATAACTTAAAAAATTGCCTTGAAACTAATTTATCTATGTTTTTCTATATAATTGCACTATATTTAGGTATAACTTCTGTTGAGTTATTATGAGGATAGTATATTTTAAAATTGTAAAGCTTATCAAACTTCTTATTTAAGTCTTCAATGGTCAAGTAATGAAAAGATTTTTCTTAACCGTTTGTAGTTTGTGTAGTAAATTATTTGTGAAAGTTATTTTAAATCAGATTTGAACCTAGGGTGTAACTGTTTGCTAAATTGCTTGCTTAATAAGGATTTGCATTTGCATGGTTTACAATTGGATTTAACGAGCTAGGAATTTGCAATAAACCATTTTGTGCATTTGCAGACATTGATTTTCTTGGATCATTTCTTCTTTGCAATGCCTTCCTATGTTTAATTTGAGTCTCTTTTTCTTTTTTTTCTTTCGAATGTATTTTTTAAGAATGATTTCGTTTTTCTTTTCTACCCATGGAAATTAATTATTATAGCTGTTTATCATTTAAGCTTATCGATTGAGCTAATACACTTCCTCTCTTTATATTTATATCCTTTTGATCAGCGCTTAAATGGTGATCATCCGTATTTTGTGTGACAAATTAAACCTAATGTTAGAATTATTATAAGTCATCTTTATTGACTTAGTTTTTTCTTGTATGTTTTGGAGGGAGGGGATTTGAAGACTCAAGTACAAGTATGTTTGGTTCTAAAGCAATCAAATTATACGTGCTTAGAGGCTGTAAATTTTATTGTGTCTTTTTTTAGTGTTCTTGATCATGCTCAGGGATAGGATTAAGATTTTGCTATTTTGTGTTAATTTGTTAACCTTTGTTATCATAAATAACACTACCTCTAGAGTTTGAACCAACAAATATAGAACTCTTTCTTCTATTTATTTTATTTACTGAGAGTTGCTGCTACTACTATCCTCCAAACGAATCTAAGTCGCTGTTTTCTTTTGCCGTTGAAATAATTGATAATTAGGATTTAGATGTTTTTTGAGTTTCTGTTTCTGATGAAGAACTTTCAGAGCTTGAAATCTCATCATTTATGAGCTCATCTTCTACTCTAAAAAATTCTTATTCTAGCTTCAGCAAGTCTTATTGGTGGTCTGGATTATTCATAAAATTATACATTATTTCTTATATCATATTTAGTTTTAATAGAGTTCTGTATTGAATATCTTTTTTCCTTCGCTTATGTTCTGATCTTGTTAGAGAAGATACTGAATAATTGTGCTTTAAGAAGATAATTTATTTGGTTAAAGTTAACTGCGTTTTAGGGCATTTGTTAGATAGATGATCTCCCTAATTGCATTGATAGCATCTAATCGAGGCGAACTTAAGATTGTTTTTCAATGTTACCGCTTCTTTCACCATTTAGAAATTCTCATAGTCATTATTATTATGTCTTATCATCTCCAAAAAGTGCTGTCTTTTTATTTTATAAAGTCTGCAAAAATCGCAAGCTTTTGCTGTAGCGCCTCTAACTTATCCCGTTATGAAAGAAATCTCTCCGAAATACTATTTCTTATGCAATTCTTAAAAAACATATTCCTTCTCATCTCCCGTCCTACTCTCATAAAGTAGTTAAACTGAGCCTTTAACTATGTAGTAAACTGCTCCATCGTCTAGCTCCTACTATTTAAAGATAATTTCATTAGGAGAAAATAATATTTCTTCCATGTATTAAATTAGCTTAAGTTGTGTAGCTTCAGAAACAAAATCTCTTATAACTGGAATATCCTTCAAGAATTTACCCTACACCTCTCTCGCAAGATCTTCTTACAATTATTTTGAAAGTTTCTAAATTATCAGTTTTTCATTTTGCTTTTTCGTTTGGTTTGATTCCTTTTATTTAAAAAAAGAAATCAAAAAAATTATTTAATTAATTAAAAAGCAAATAAATAAATAAATCAAAAAACAATCAAACAAAGAATTAGTAAATCAAAAAATAAATAAATAAATAATTAATTAATTAATATGCAAATAACAGTCAGTTATTTTTTAAAATTAAGTGTTTATTTAATTTGTTGGATGAAAGAAAGTTAATCAAAATAATTAAATTTTCTAAAAAAAGAAATCAAAAAAGAGTTAAATAATTACTTTGTGTAAATATTCGATATAATTGCTAACTTTAACTCTAACTTTAGAATCAACTTATTCTTCAATCATATAGCAATGTATCATCTGCATGTCATTTTTATATTCTAGATTTGTTTTATTTATATTATCGATGATGCAACCAATAGAATTAAGAGAATAAGCCCATATCATTCCAGTGCAAAACATTGTTATAATTGTAAACATAATTTCGATAGGATTTTTAGGAGTGATATCACCATATCCAACTGTTTGCATTGTGACAGCTAGAAAGTAAAATGAATAAATATACCTAATATGAATTTCAGCATCGTTCAAATTTTCATTATCAATCCATGTATCGTTTCTCTTTAATATTTTGATTTCATAAAGAGCTAGTCCGTGCCACAAAATCGAAAAAAAATGACAAACACTAACAATCAAAAAGATAACTTTAAACAAATCAACAAGGTTTTTCTTATTTTTCTAAAAGCTCAAGAAAAAGCTAAGAGCATCCAAAATATTTGTAAGTTAAAATATTTTAAAAGCCATAAAACCAAACGCTATCTTGTATGTTATAGGATTAGTTATATCAATTTTAAAATAATTAATCATAAAAGGAATTAACCCAAGAATATCCCACACTAAATTTCCTTTGATATATTTAATGGCAACAGATACCCTATTTTGATTTACATTGCCTTTCTCTATAATCGCAGTATTAAATGTGAAAATAATATCAAAGATAAATTAAATATAACCGATAGTGAATGTCGTCCTATAGTCATTTGTGTCTAACTCAAAGAAAACTACCAAACTGATAACATATATGAAGTAAATAATAGAGACGGCAATTATTGTATCCCAAACTCTCTTAAACAAATGATTAGGCTAAAATAACTATATTTTTCTAATTACCCATTTAAAGAAAGATAAAAATTTTTAAAACCAGATTTAGAACTCACCAAATGCAATTGTGAACTTGCTTGTTTATTTTGATTTGGCATGATATTTCTTAAATCGGGCAGTAACGTCTCCTATTAATTAGTGTTGTCTTTATGTGATTTTCTCAAATATTCTTAAATTCTTTGTTAATTACCTATAAAAATGCTTAACATTTACTAATAAGTTTATTGCTTTCATCAATTTAACAGGAACTTTCTCTTTTTGAACAACAATTTCAGATTTTATTTCTATAGTGTTTTCTGGTCCCTCATCGAAAAGCCTTGTTCCAAAGGCTGGTCTATTACATGGGCTTTAAACTTGTTAATTATTCATACCTTAAATAGCTATCTTAAATTAATCTAGATTTATTTTCTTAGAGGATTAAACCTTATTTTGTAAAGGTTTTAATTAGCTAACGATTAAACTAGTATTTTAACTATTTGATGAGTCTTGTATCATCATGCTTAACTATTCATTTTTTACAATAGATGTGTTTTAATTGATTTCGATAGGAGTATTATCTCCTTCCTAAGTAGGAGTATTAACGTTAGCATTTGCTATTAAATCAGCTGAAACGCTATCATTAATGATTTTAAATTATTAATTATTATCTGCTTCCTACTCAAAATCAATAGATTAACCTTTTTTATGGTTTAACTATTTGAATTCCTCTTCAATCTATTTTTATAAACATGTTGAGTTAGTTAGTAGAAGTATTTTATATTTCTGATGATCAAACAAATAAAAAAATGTTTTAACCTTATCGTATATGTGTATTTAATTCATATGAAAATGGGTATTATCTAGCGAACTTGCATCAATGCTTATATCATCTAATTACTAACTTGCCATTTTGCTTTTTCAATATTCTCTCTCTAAAAAAGAGACAATCTTTTTTTAATTGATTATGTTATTGTGTATGACTTTTTGGAAAAAAATTAGCTAAGCTTTTTGACTAAATAATCAAATCAATTATTTAATTAATTATTTTAAGGAAATCAATAAAGAAACAAATACAAACTATTCAATAAAGTTTATTAAAAAGAAATTTATTATTTGTGATTTTATTTTTCACTTTATTAATTTCTGTAATCAAACTATTATGTTTTTTCTAATTAATTATTTATATAAACATTATGCATCAATAAATGGACGACTGATTGGTTTTGTTAGCTAAAAATTTGTTTCAAAATAATGATTTCATTAAACAAATGAATTTCCTATTAACTAATCAATAAAATATGAACCCATTATTTTAATTAATTTTGTAATATTCAAATACTAAAAAATAATAAAAACAAAATTAATTTTTCTTCTCATTTTTTAATTTCACATAAAATTATTTTTTTTTTTCAAATAAAATTTTCTAAAATTATGATTTTAATTTTAAAATTAACTTGTTTAAAGCTTTATAATTAAAATTAATTAAAACATGTTTTTCCTAACTTTATCAATAAATTTGAACTAAATACGACTTGTTTTAATTCATTTTAAATCTAATAAAAATTTCCCAAATTAAGTAAATAATTGCAGAAAACATAAATTTAATTTTAAAATTATTTTAAATTAATCTTGAATTTTTATAAATGTTGACTGCTCAAATTTGTTTTAAAACAAAATAAAAACATAAAGACTAACACAGAATTTATTATCAAAAAATATTTTTATAAGACATATCTTTAGTTTTCTTTAAATTGTAAATCTTTTCATTGAATTTATTCATTTTTTTACTTAGAAGTGTGTTTCGTGATGATTGTTTCTGCCTTATAGATTGTTTTAATTTACTTTATTATTCCCAACTCTATTTAAAGGATTATATAACTACACCTATATTGCAGTTAGGATAGTAATATTTATAAATTTTAAATTTCTCAAATAGTTGCAGCATATAATAGCTTGAATCTCCAGATTGCTATGAATAATCTTGATCTTATTCAAGTATTTCTGCTTAATAAAGTAAATTGTTATCTATTGGCAATTATAATTCTGAAGCTAATAATGTTTTCTTTGTATTTTCTCTCATATTAATATCTGTTAAAGTCTCTACTAATTTATTATTAAGATCTAAGTTACCAAAAAGTTAAGTGTTTGATAATCTGCTTTTATTAAAATCTTAATGTGGAGATTTATTTAGATTTTTATTCATAATATGTGAATTCCTCTGATTGTTCAAAGGCTGAAAATGAGGCTGTAAAAAAGCTTAGGAAAGATAATTTTGTATTGTATTGATGCTACCTCTATTTTAATTAACCTACTGAACTATACCAGAATTCCTTGATGGATAATTTTAGGTATTTTCATTATTAAATTTGTTTGAAAATTATAAATTCGAATCTGCTTAATTTATATCAAAAGTTTAATTTTTAATTTATTAATTTTGAATCTGATTTATTATTTGCAGCTACACTGCTGGCGATGATATCAAGGATTATCTCTTTTATTGCATCATCTACCTCAATATAGTTAATCTTTTACTTTTTCTTCTATTTGAAATACTGTTTTACTAGTTCTAAGGTATTTCGAAATTTATTTCATTAGAGTTTAATGAAGCTAAGGAACCTAAATAACTGTTAACACTTCCCTATTTAGAACGATTTTTAGTATATAAAGATAGAGTATTTGTCTTTTAATATTGATTTTATTTAAAGCTATTTAACTTCTCTAATTTTTAAAGTAATTTAATTTAGTTTGAATCTCTATCATTAATTTGATTATATTATTTTGGAATTTTATCTAATTCTAATTAATCTTTAATTTACTAATAAAAGCTTTCATCAAATGATTTAGATTTTCTTATTCTATTGGGAATATTTTATTTCTCATTTTATTAAATATCTTTGCTATGATAAGGTTTATTAATTAAATTTTATTCATTTTAAGGTTATTCAGTTGAATCAACTTAATAGCCTTCCTTTTACTTTTAATTCATTTAAGGTTTGAATTAGCTTTGATTTATCTATTTTTGTTACTATGTTTCATTTTCTTCCAAAATAGATAAACTGAAGGATTTTCTATGTAAAAATGTTTTTATATTTGGCTATTTTTCAAGCTCATGATTCTCGTTATTTGAATAATTAATTTATTATGAAGCTGTGGATAAAAAACTATGTTTATTATCTGAAGATTTTTACTATTGATTGCTATTTTCATTATTTATTTATCTGACTCTTTAATCAAAAGAACTATTTTTTAACCCACCTTCGTTTGGCTATTATAAAATGATATTTGCTTTTGGACTAGAGCTCGTTTAAATTTTACTTCTTGTTTAGTTTATTTATTCGTTCAAACTTTAGGATAAACTGCTAGTCTTTTGTAGAGTGCAAGATTTCTTAGAATTACAAAGTGAACTTGATCTTTAATCCCCATATATAATTTAATATTAACTTATTGAATTTTTTGAACTAGTTACTGAAAACTGTTAATTAAGATACTATTAATCCGGAATAGCTTCATTTTTTTTACTCATTTTAATAGATTGATTTCTTTAAAATTATTAAATAGGAATTTCTTATTGATTTTTTATTTCACCAAAAGATGAGTTCCGGTTCTAATATGTTTAACTTAAATTTAAAGAGTTACTTTAACAAGTTTACACCTACATTTTAACTTTATTTTAATCTTGTATAGAAACATTTTAATTTTTATTATTGTCATTATCTTAGCTATCATTATCTTCTTCCTCTTATTACTCTTCTTTAATTCTTTATGGATTACTATCAAATTTGTCTTATTTTACCAAACTATTTTCTAAATTTTGTAGTTCTTATGCTTTTTCTAGATCTTTAAGCTCTTAAAGGCACTCTTCTATAAAAGCCTCATCTTAACTTAGATGTAGTTCTTCTTCCAATTACTACAATTATGTAAGGTTTTCTTCTTTTTATAAGAATTGAAAGATTGCATCCGTTGTTTCAAAATTTTTTTCCAGAGAGTGAAACCTTTCTCTTTTTCTTTCTTTCTTGGTTCTCTCAATATGAGGTACAGAATTGTTTGTTTTTTGAATCATTGTCTACTTAGATAATGTTAAATGAATTTTGGGACACTTTATTGAAAAATGATCTGTCTTATTACAAATGTAGCATTTTATTTTAAATAATTTTTGATTTTCTTTAAATGTGAAAGCTTCTTTTAACATTTGGAAATTTTCATAATCTTAATCACTCTCTTTTAAACTTTAAAAAAAGGAATCTTTTGGAATTTTGTATGTCCTGCAGAAATCACTTGCTTAAGCTGTCATAATTCTTTAATTTCCTTGAATAAATTACATTTCTCCAAAATATTGAGATTTCTTCAATTCAGCTAAAATTAAACTTCTTGTTTAGTTTCCATCTTAATACTCATAAGTGATATGAACACTGCCTTTCACGATGTAATATAAAGCACAGTCATCTATTTCTCCCTGTCTGAATATGTACTCACCAGGTGAGAACAAGCATTCTTCCATACTTTCAACAATTTTAAATTTAGTTTGTAATTTATCAATAAATTCTATATCTTTTAAGTATTTTCCTTGAACCTCTTACACAAGATCAGACTTCAGCTTTTTTGAAAGCTTGTTTATAATATCGCTTTCTTATTATTTAGCTATTTCATCTGATTCCTTTTAAAATATTTATAAAATAAAAGCTTATACTTCATTCATATATTCAAAAAGTTTTTCTTAATTTTAAATTAAAAATAATTTGTTTTTTTATTTAAAAATTTTATTATGAATTACCTTGTAAAGATATTATAAATAGTTAGATATTTGAACTCTTAGAGCCTACGATACCTTTTCTTATCTCATGAGTCTATGTATTATCTGCATACTTTACTTATAAGATTTATCCTTCATTTCTAAATTATCTATTATAATACCTATTTTATTCAAACTGAATGCATAGAAAAAACCCGTTACAAACATCGTTACAGTTGAAAATATTATTTCGTAAGTTGTTTATGGAGTTATATCACCATACCCCACTGTTATCATAGTAACAGCAAGATAGTAGAAAGATTAGACGTACCTAGTAAATACATCTTCATCTTAAATTCCTCTTACTTAAAGCCAAGTGTTTTTACATCCCTGTTTTATTTCATATATAGCGAGTCCATGCCAAAAAAGACAAAAAACATGACAAACACAGCCAATAATAAAGATGAGCTTAACTATGTCAACAATGTTTTTCATATTCTTTTAATAATTTAAATAATAAGTTAACCTGTCAAATATATCTGAAAGAACATATAATTTCATAAGGATTTAAAAATAAATAGCCCAAGAATACAACCCCTATAATTATATGTTGAAGAAAAACATGAATAAAGGCAAGAGTGCAATTTAGTCCATGATAAAATTTCTTTTTAAATAAGTTATAGCAGCCTTTTTTCTGTCAAAAATAACCTCACCTTTCTCCAAAATTGCTGTATTGAATGTTAATAGCATGTCTAAGACAAAAAGAATAAAAACCACTTAAAAAAATGTAATAAATTAAATTGTGCTCATCTAAAAAAACGTCACTAAGCTGAATAAAAACATAACACTCAAAATTAGAATGGCTTATAAAATATCCCATATAAACTTAGAGAGATTGTAAGGCTAGAACATAGGAATGCAAAAATTTAAGTTTCTGACTACTATTTTTATTTTTTACAATACTTGCTTAAGTTTTGGAAAGTGATATAACAAGCTTTAGTTGTTAGATTCCATTAGAATGTAATAAACAGAAGTAGCATCATTAATCAAGTAATGCTATTTGTTAGTCAATTTTCCTAAAATCCTTGTATTTTTTGTTAAAAGGCGGTAAAAGCTCTTCACGTTTACTAGTAAATTAATTGCTTTAATTAGCCTAGTAGGATAATTTTTCTAAATATTATCTAAATTTGGGCTTGAATCCATTTTTTATTTACCTTCATTATCATAATATTATGAATTCTCTTTTGAGAAGTACTTCCCTTTTGATTTACTTTTATCTGTTATCAAGTATTTTAGCTTCTTTTCTTAATCATCATAATCTTCTTCTTTTCTACTTTGCTCTTTATTATCAACAGTAGTAAACTATACTTTAAATAATGAATTCTAATAACTACTTTCTTCTTTATTAGGATTTAACAAAAAATCATCATTTTAAGTATCACTTTAATTTTTTTAGATTTTATATTTTGTTTGAGTTAATTCTTCAGTTTTTAAGTCTTCGCTTGTGCAGTAACTTAATGTTTCAGATTATCTTTTATTCATTTTTTGCAAATCTTAATGATCCTTTATTTAAAATAAAATAAAATAAAATAATATCAATTAAGCTCTCAATTTTTTAACATACTTTGATATTGAACTAAATACTATTCATGTGTACGCTTAAAGATGCATCATCATTTGTTATATTAAAATCCATTTATTCTCTAAGGTATTTCAAGATTATGAATAATTTAATAAAAACTATTATTTCTACTTAATTATCTATCTATTCAAAAATATTGATTATTTATTTCTCAGTATTTGTTTAACTAAGAAAAATAATAAAGGAAATGAATAAACCTTGGAAATATATTATAAATTTTAACTATATTATAAAATAAACAACTAAATTTTAATAAAAAGTCAATTATTTAATAAAAGTTAATATAATCCATTAAATAATGTACTTTATTCATTTGTTGATTACTACTTATTTGCTCAGACAAATAATAAATAAATAATTAAGACATTATATTTATTTTTAGTTATTAATACTTAATATAAAAAGTAATTATATCGTCTTCCTCTCTTTATCAATTACATTTTTATAGTATAATTATAAATGACAACAATATTTTTATTACTTTATTTAGATCACATATAATTGTTTGAATATTAAAAAACCTATATTACTAATTCTCAGGTTTTTTTGAAGATAATTTTTTTGTGATTTTCAAAATACTTGTTCATGATCCCAAAATATAATAAAAATTCATATATCAATAAGTCAAATTTAAAAAATTTATTTTTAAAAGTTTATTCAAACAAAAATTAAATATAAAAAATTTGAATAGATAAATTTATTTAGGAATAATATGAGAAATTGCAGCAAATATAAGAACTTAAATAGTTTTATTAATTCTCTTTACAAATTAATTTAATTAAATAATTATCTTAAATTTAATTTGATGAGAAAAATTAGAATGAATTGATTAAATTTTAAACAAATACTTTTAAAAGACTTCATTAAAGATTTAGATTAAATTATTTTATAATTTATTAACAAAATAAAGTATTTAATTAAGGGATTAAAATTATTATCAAATTTACTTATTTATTATTTTTTTGCTCATAATTTTTCTGACTAAATTTCCAATTCAAATTTTGACATCTTTTTTTAACGTTTTTTGGCAAATAGGTTTTATTAATTATACTTGAGATTTTTAATGACTTCAGTGTAATTCTAATTTGGATAGTAGAAATTAAATAATTTAGCAATTTCGAAATTTTATAACATATAATAATTAATGTCTTATTCATAGCATCCATCTTACATTCCTGATAGAATTTACTGAAATTAATTTGATTGTTCATTTATCTAACTCATTTTTTTTTAACTCAACTGTCCAAACAGTTAATTTAAATTTTATTTTAACTGACTATTTCTTTGCTTAGTTTAGTTTTTATCATTCATTTAAAATTATTTAGACATTTAATTTTAGTATTTTTAATCATTTAATAATATAGGTTACCTGATTGATTACCTCTTATTATTTTAAATAAAGCTTAAAAGATTTTATTAAAAAGCTCCCAGCTAGCCTTAATATTATTGCTAAAATTAATTTAATAGCAACTATTAGTTAAGCGATTATCTTATTTACCTTTTGTTAATTGTAATGCTTTGTTGGTTTTAATAATTAAGTTTTGTATTTGTGGGAAAACTGCTCAAAGAAGATGTAGAACCTGCTATTTTTTTTGATTCTGTTATTGATTTTCGCTTTACTTAATCTCGATTATTATTATTATTATGAGTTTATGATCTCTGCACATTTTTTGAATGATGAATGTCTGAAGTATTTTGGATTTAAAAATTATTTTATTAAGAAGCTAGTTTCCCTATTGATTATTTTAATGGTTCTTCATACTAAATGTTTTTGTTACTCAATATTTTGTTTTGGATATTCTAATTACTAGCAACAGTTTTTATTGTATGATCTTTTTAAGTATCTTCTTCTTAGATTATAAGGCTACCCTCATTTTAACTTACTTTTTCTTTTTTATACTTAGGTAATTTAGGAGATAAGTTCTCATTTTCTGCAAGATATTGGGTAATTTTTTTGGAGTTAGTTTCTGTGCAATTATTTGTTTTAATTTATTTTTAATTTTATGATTTATTATTTGATTTTTGAGTTCGTTTTTTTTTTGGAAATTATGAACTCTAAGATACTTGCTCTGAAGAGATTTAAGAATTAGTACTACTAGAGTCTGATTCAGAGCTGCTGAATTAAGAGGATTGATTCTACTCTGATACACTTTACAATAAATTTGATTCATTTTTAGGTATATTATTTTAAATTTAGTCAACTATTGAGGATCTATATTTACCAATAGTTTAAGGAGGGCAATTATTATTGTTATTCAAATTAAATATTGATAATCTACTTCTATTGTTCTAATCTTTCTGTTCTAAACACATTATTTAGCTAGAGATGTCTGAAGGCTATTAATAAAATTTATCATTATGTTAATCAGTTTCTTTATGATAAATTTCATTCAGGAAATTTAATTTGCTATTCGAAACATTTTATTCGTCTTTTAATTTCATATTCTAATTATACACTTTATCTTGAGAAAAAGTGTCTTCTTCTGACTCAGATTCATCATACCACTCATCTAATTTCAAACCTTATTCTAACTCATCTAATATTTCAAAATAATTTTAATTATTATTTATCTCATAAACCCCATTTACGCATCTTTATATTAATTAGAGAGCTTTTGTTTTATCCATTGTTCTTCTATCAGTTTAAGATCTTTCCATGTGAGGTTCTGATTTGTTATTTTGACTTACTATAACTTGCTTTGAAAAAGTAAGATGAGTCTTAGGACAATTGATAGAATAGTGATCTCCTTGACCACATAAATAACATTTTATATTTGCAAACTTAAAATTATTTTTTTATATCAATGTTTCAACAGTCATCTAAAAATTCTCAAAATCTTGCTCATCTTTTTTGATGACCTCAAGAAATTTTTGTCTTTTAATTCTATAAACTCTGCAAAAATCTGCAGCTACTGCCGAAGCAGTTCTACAAAATCCAGTAAAAAAAGATATTTCTCCAAAATATTATTATTTTTCTATAGTTCTTAATATAGTATTTGGGTTTTCTTTATTCTAAGTTTCTATTACAATATTAACATGACCTTTAACTAACAAATAAAGAGCAGAGTCATCTAAATCTTTTTATTTGAAAATAAATTCCCCTGGAGAGTACAAGCATTCCTCCATAATGTAAATAATTTCTTGCAATGAGTTTAATTTGCTTAAAATGGGCAGATTGCATACATATTTACCTTAAACATCTTTAATCAAATCACTTTTTAGTTAGTTAGATAAAATTTCTATTATACTTTTTTCTTATTGCTTTTACACTTCATTTGACTCCTTTTATTTTATAAAATTTTATTTTCAAATTTTCTTAAATTTTTTCAAACAAAAATAATGTTTTTATTAATTTAAAAAAAAAATTTATTTAATTTATTTTAAAATGTCACTTTTGTTATCTTATATTTGATAGTTTTTAATATATAAAATAATACCTTATAGAGATACTCTAAGTAATTAGAAATTTTAGCTCTTAGGATAGTGGAAACATTTTCTTCTCTCATAAATCCATGAAGGATTTGCATACTTTCTTTGTATTATTTATCCTTTTTTTCAATATTTTCTAGAATACTACCTATCTTATTTAAACAAAAAGCATAGATAAATCCAGTGGTAAACATTGTCAATATTGTAAAACACATCTCATACTAGTTTTTAGGAGTAATGTCTCCATATCCTACAGTTATCATTGTTACAGCTAAAAAATAAAAAGAGTAAACATATCTTTTTAATACATTTTATTCATTGACTAAATTTTATGCAGATAACCAATTATCTTCGATTCCTATTTTAACTTCATAAACTCCTAAACCATGCCATAAAATACAAAAAAAATGGCATACACATCCAATCATAAATAATAATTTTGCCAAATCAACAGAGTTTTTGGAATTTTTCTCATAATTAAGATAAAAGGCAATATTTTCAATAATTTTTGACAATAAAAAAAACTTGAAAATAATCAATAAATCAAGAATCCAATATAGAGCATCAGCTTCCGATTAATTATCATAAGATTATAAAAATATAGGAATAATTCCAATACAATCTAGAGCAAAATTTCCTTTTAAGTAATGAAGAGAAATCTATTTTCTATCTATGTTTAGATTACCTTTTTGTATTAAAGCTGTATTGAAGCTGAAAATAACGTCAATCACAAAAACAAATGACGTTAACTTAAAATAGGTCTAATATGGACTTATATCTAGAAAAAAAAAATTCCTTAGACTGAGCAAAAAAGATATGGTAATTATTAAAAAGGCTTAAAATAAATCCCATGTCCTCTTCCATAATGATTATGGTGAAAATAATGGTATTTGTATTAAAACAGAGTTTTTTTGCAATCTAAAAAGATTAACAATTTTTTGTGTTATTCGAATTATCTAAAAGGCAAAAAATGTATAATCTTATTCCAATTTTCTGAAAGATGTTATATCTCCTATTACGCTGTGCTATTAATCAGTTAGTTTACCCCAAATCCTTTAATTTTTAGAAAGCTGCCTATAAAAAGATTTTACATTGACAAGTAGATTTATAGCTTTCATTAGCTTAACTGGTACAACTTCTACATTCTACTATTCAGAAACTTCTACATTTAAATTTTATTCTTAATTTGAATTCTAATCTTGAATTTTTCTACGTTAAAATCCTAATATAGCTTTACTAACACTACTAAATCTTTGATCTCTTTCTGTAGTCATTCTTTTTTACTATTGCTCTAATTTTGATTACACTGACCCTAGTCTAGTTCTTTACTATTCTATCACATTTATTTAATCTTGAGTTGAATCTACTTTCGTTACATTTAAATATTTTGCTTCAGTAACTAATGAAGCTGATATCATTATTGTATCCTGCTTACGCATGTTTAAGCTATAAAAATCTTCCTCTTCATTCTATTTAAAAATTATAATTAAGTTGTAAGGTAAATATCATTTTTTAAGCTAAATTATGTTAATTATTAATAATCATTTTTTACTTTGTTTCCAATTTAAACCTCAAGCATATGGCTAGAGTTAAAGTTAGGATAATACTAATCTTATTCACTACTATTTGCATTTTCAGTATTCATGTATATCTTAAATTAAAATATTTTAAATTTATTTGAGTTATTTTATAAAAATTTTAAAGCTTCTATTTTTATATTTAATAGGATTCTACCAATTTTAGCTAAAAAAAATAGAAGTAACAAAATATTAATAAATTATTATTAAAAAAGTATCAAAAACTCAACCCAAAATTAAATTTTCTATGTTAATTAACTAAATTTGAATGAAATAAAATATTTGTGCAATCATTAAAATTTCTTAATAAAACTAAGCATTAAGAAAATATTTTTAGAATTTTAAATCTAATATATTTATTTTAATTAAGAATAATAGTTTATATTACTGTAGATACTCATTAATTAAGGCCGATAGATTTTAATTTTAAAAACTGAAAATTTGGCCAAAAGTTTTTTTTTCCAAAAAATCGGCCTTAATTAAGGTAGGCCTTAATTATTGAGTATCTACAGTATTTAAAAAATCTTTAAAAAAATTAATATATTATTCTGTTAACAAAATTAGTAATATCTTGCTTTTTTGTTATAGAAATTAGTAATTTTTTTGTAAAAAGGTTTCATGTATTTATCTGAAAAAAATTTAATTTTTTTTGGCATATTTCAAAAAATGATATAATAAATTATATAAATTGAAGTTATTTTAACAATTATATAAATTGTGGTTCAAATAAAATTTGGTTTTTATTTATTATATTTAGTTAGGCATACTTTTAAATAAAAAATAAAATAATCACAAAAAAAAGCAAATAAAAAGTTAATTAAAATCCTTCAAAATCTAAAAATAAAATACAATAAGAAAGTAACAATTTAATAATTTTTAAAGTAAATAGAAATCGAAATTTAATAATAAACAATTTTTAAAAACAATTCACTAAAGATAAAATATGAAATTTCTTTTTATTAATTTTTTGGGTCTTTATGTAAGCAAACGATTTTGATACTATTAGTTTAATCAAGCAGTAATTAATTATAAAATAATTTAATATTGATTGATACAAAATGGAAATTTAATAATATAAAATTAAATAAATATTAATATAAAAATTTATATGTCAAATAGATAGAATTAGAATATCAATAAATTTATATGATCAGTATAAAATGCATTCTAATTCATTCCCTCTTCATTAATTATTTCATTTTTTATCATACAAAATATTAAAATTTATTCTAAATAAAAAAAATATGATTTTTAGGTTTTAATTAAATGTAGTCTTAATAGAAAATTCATGTATGTAAATATATGTAGGTATAAATAAGTAAAAGATTTTAAAAATTTTCTTTAAACATAATTATTCAAGAATTATTGCCTATATATTACGAAAAGAAGAACTTTTACTTTTATGTGACAGATTTTTTTTATGAACTTTATTTTCTATCTCTCTTCTTCTTTTCTTATCTTTTAATGAAAAATTTGTGTCTTTTTTCTAAGATGATTGGAAAGTTATATTATGGAAAGTAATGTTAAAATATGTGAGGCTTATCAAGCATAATAAGAATCTAGCTAGTTTCGTCTTGAATAGTATCTACATTTTCTTCGAACTTAGTAGAATATAGAAATTTATCTCTATTCATTTGTAAACTTGATTTTGAGAAACCAACAGTCATTAAATCTTAAGCTTGTTTAATATTTGATTGTTTAAGATTATTTAAAAACTAATTAATGGTTGATTGAAGAGTTTCTTAACTATTTATACATCTTTTTATACCTTTAAAGCTTTTTCTAGATCTATTTTAATGTTAATCTAAGTTAATTGACAGATTTGATTTATTTTATCCTGCTAAATTATGTTCGTTTTATCTCATCATATTTTCGCTTGCATCATTCTTATTTTAAATTTTAAAACAAAACTTAGTTTGATAATTCTCATTTAAATATTAATTTTCATTTTTTTAAAAGAAACCTTCAGTATTTCCTTAATAATTAAATAAATTTTCTTAAGGTAAATTAATTTTCTTTCTTTTACTTGAATTTATATCGTTTTCATTATTATCTTAGTCAATTGTTTATAATTTTTAGACTTTTTCAATATCTGTAATACTTTATGAATAACTTTGAGAAATTTATGGACCAAATAAATTGGTTTAGATAACATATTCTTACTTTTAATTTAAATTCTCCTATTAATTTGATGAATTTATGCTTGATTTTTGTAGAGTGTTTGAATTTTTGCTATAAGATTGATCGAGATCTGTTGTAACTATTTTACGCAAATCATCTTATTTTATGCCATTTTAAGAAGTTTTTTATCTTAAATAACTAGGAATTTTGTTGATTTAACTCTCTTCGTTTAAACTTTTAGATTTTTCTTATATAATTTTAGGGGAATAGATTATTGATTTATTACCAGAGTTAGAACACGACATTTATGAAGATTAAAAAGAATTTGAAGATGAAGAGTTTACTTTATTGTTATAACCATTTTCATTTACATCAAATTCTTGCAATGAACATCTAAAATGTAATTAGTATTGCTAGTTCTGCTTTTATGTCGTATCCTAATTGAATAAATTTGGAGTCATTTAGATTCTCTTTTAAGATCCTATAGAATAATTTGTTTTAAAATATTTTTATTGTAGTAGAGGTTCACTATTCATATTTTCATCTTCTTCATTTATACATTCAAGATACTAATCATTTATTTCATCAATATTCATTTCTTCAAATATATTTAATCCTCTCTCAATTTCATCCAATGCATTGAAGCAATCTTAATTTTCATTTATTTTGAAATAAGCTTCATCAAGCTATTTAAGTAATAATAAACATTTTTACTTGCTTATATTTCTTCTATGAAAATCCATTCTTTTAGCATGAGGCTCTGAGTAAAATAATTTAGCAGCTAAAATTTATTTATTTAATGTATAATGTGTTTTAGGGCAATATGTTTTGTAATGGCCATTTTGATTACAAGTTTTGCATAATTATGTACACTATTGATATTCTTTTTAATAAATTATTGTATCTTTAAGCATTTAAAATAGTTCATAATCATGATCATCCTATTTTATGGCATTAAGAAATTATTATCTATTAATTTTATACACTCTACAGAAATCAACAGCCTTTGCTGTATGCTATCTTATGCATCCTGTAATAAAAGAAATTTCACCAAAATACTCTTGCCTAGATTTCGTTGTTAGAACAATTTCTTTTTCTTTAAAATGAGTCTGAGTTAACTCCACTTTTCCTTTTACTATATAATATAGGCAATAATCGTCTCTTTTTTCCTACTTATAAATGTAATCTCCTGGGGAATAAACTACTTCTTCCATCAAAAGAATAACTTAATTTTTTTCAGTCAAGGATTTAAAAATAGGAATGTCCTTAATATATTTTCCTTTTACTTCAATCATGAAATCTCTTTACAACTATTAAGAAAATTTCTCAATTATAGTTTTCTGCTTATTTTATAAAATCTCATTTTATCCCTAAACAATTATTTTAAAATTTTAAAACATCAAATTAATTAGCTTTAAAAAAAAGTAAATTTTTTTTTTGGTATTTTTGAATAATAAATTAAAAAATATTCTTGAGGAAATATTTTATAAAGAAATAGCAAATACTTTATGCAAATACTCTAAGTAATTAGACACTTTAGTTCTAATATCATTATTCACATTTTCTTCTCTCATAAGTTAGTGTATAGCTTACATATTTTCTTTATAATTTTTATTCTTTTTTTCAATATCGTCAATGATAAATCCAATTGTGTTCAGACAAAATGCATACACGATTCCTGTAACAAACATAGTTGCTATTGTAAAGGCTATTTCAATAGGATTTTGAGGAGTAATATCTCCATAACCAACAGTTATCATAGTTACTGAGAGAAAATAAAAGGAGTAAGTATATCTTACCATGATTGAAGTATTGACTATATTTAGATGATGCATCCATGTATTTTAATTTCCTATGCTGATTTCGTACATAGCTAATCCATGCCAAAAACAACAAAAAATATGGCAAATTCCTATCAATAAAAAGAATAGTCTAATAATATCAAGTATATTCTTCTAATTTGTCTCATAGCACAAATAAAAACTCAATCTCTAAAAAATGTCTCTGAGCTTAACCCATTTTGCAAAGATTAAAATTTAAATAAATTTATACTTTTCATTATCCGATTCATTCAATGGAATGAAAATCATTAATGATAAATTTCCAAGTATATCACTCAGTAAGTATTTTTATATATAAGCTATCGCTATGCTTATCCTACTATAATTTACAGAACCTTTTTATAAAACTCCAGTATTAAAGGTTGCGAGCATATCGATTATAAACATGCTCAAACAAATTTTGTAAAAGTCGAGTATCATAAATTTAATACTTAAATCAAAAAATATGCTCAAGCTAATTAAATAAAATAATACTAAGATTATGAGAACTTAGAGGTAATCCCATATTCTTTTTTAGATACTATATGGACTAAATACAGGAATATTTGGGAGAAATTTAAATATTTTTGATTATAATACATCAATTTTATATTTATTAAAAAATTATTTTTTCTGATTTGAATTTCCAAAAGTAGAACTAACATCGTTAATAGCATCATGCTATTCCTATGTTAGCTTGCTTAAAACTCTTAAATTAATTTGCAGGGTATCAACAAATAACTTTACATTTAAAAACAAGTTAACAAAATTTAGCATTCTACTTCTCCTAGTAAAGTTACTTAATTTCCCATCTCTTGAATTTGGAGTTTAGGCAGAAGATGTGCTTCCTTCGTCAATAGAATACTTAATTTATTAACTTCTTTTTCTTATCTAAAAAGGCGTAAGCATTTGTCTACTTTAGCTTCTAATTGACTAACGTTTCTAATCAGAAAAATTTAAAATGTCTAAGTTTAGTTTCAACGAATCAACAGAATTTTTGAGATTCTATTTTTAATTCAGTTCAGATTCATCAACTATTTCTAAATAATTAGTGGTTATACTATCATCTCTCTTCAATGGAAATTTCGATAATTCTAAGTGACTCTAAAATAAAAATACTTTCAAATTATTTGTTTCAAAAATTATATTGATTACTTCGACATCAAAGTGAATCTGATTTTGATGCTTATCTTCAATTTGTTTATTTTCATCAGTATCTTAACTCATTTTGATTATGACTTTAATATATTTATGTGTTTTTTTGTTTTCTAATAGTTTATTGAAATATAATGCAAAACTGTATTATTAATCCCAAAAATTTCTTTAATAAATCTAGAAATTTATAAGTATGTATGTATGTAAAAAGACTTAGTTTTGTGGTCAATCTAAACTCTTATCTATCATCTAGTTTAAAATATATATCAAATTAAAAAATAAATTCTTGAAATCAGCTTAAGTTGTTTTTAATAGCATACTAACTAATAAGCAAATATTAATGACATTTTTGTTTAATTCTCTATAGGAAAAAAACAATTATTGGTCTTGCTAAAAAAACAATCAAACAAATTAATTTACTAAAAAATATATTTTGATAAAATAAGAACTAAAACTGTATTGATTAAAACTTAATAGAAATAAACTTTACAAAAAAATTAGAATACAGTTAATATGATATAAGTAAAATCATAGTTTAATTTGTAAAAACACAAAAAAAAAATTTATGTATTTAAATAGAGACTAATTATTTATTTTTTTTTTGTTGTATTTTTGTTTATTAAGGTAATTTTATAGAATTCATTAAATCTCTAAATAATAAAATATTATAAATAAAAGATAAGAAGTTGATTTCATTCTGTACTCCCCATTCTAAAAATTATTTTAAAAACTACACTGTAAAAACTTGACTCCTCCAAGTGGCTCTAAATCCAAAGCCAAGAGATGGAAGGAGGGTATTTTTGTTTCGTTTGTAAAGATTTATTTATATTTTGAATTGCTTAAATTTAAATTTAATGAGGTAGTATTTATAATTCAAATTTCCAAAATTATATTTTGTTTAATAATTTTTTAGAAGTTCTTTTTTTATCTTAGGATTCATGAATTAATTCCTCAATCCCTATATGTATTTGAATAATTTAATTCTGTGAATTATGATGTAAAATAAGTTTCAACTAAATTCATGTATGGATATATATAATAAAAATACGGTTTAAGCAATACTATTATATTTAATAAATGGTCTTGTCTATAAGCAAGAATTTGAGTTTTATAAAGAAAGGTACATAATTATTTAATTTTCATTTCAATTTTTTTATAAGAAAATAAATTTTGATTTTTTTCTCTCTTTATTTTGAAAGTGTTGTCTTTGTTTTAAATTATTTAGCATAACTTTTTAATGCTTAAAAATAACATGATCATAATTACTTTGTGGATTGTAGTATTTAAAAATATGAGCTTTTTCAAAAAACTACAAAACGAAATAATTATTCTCAGATTCAGTGATGTTGCTTTCATACTTTTATTTTGAAATAAACATTAATTATTCATCATTTAATTATCCTATTAGAATCTACTCTTTATCTTGACATTTAGTTTTTATTTTTTATTGACCATAGAGTGGTGATTCAGAAATTTCAGAACCTAAAGAAGATTACCTTTGTTTTATGAGAACTTGAATTTAGTGAGGTAAGTTACTGATACTCTAAGGAGCTATCTTAGAACTGTTTAAAATATCAGTTTAAGATATATTTTACAAATGGCTCGATGATATGTGTTTGTTTTAAATTTTATGTAGACTTAAAGGATTTTGATGGATATTTTATTTTAATTTGCTTTTATTAGTATATTGATGCAATTGTTAATAATTGCTATTTTTATAGATTTGTTATTCCCTTTCTGGCTGAGGACTCATCTATAGTTAACTAAAATCATTTGTAATTTAGGATTAAGATTTAAAAGATTCTTGCATTGACTATCTTTTTTAAGCTAAATTATTACTTGGATGTTCCTTGAATGATGTAAATGAAGTTTATTTTTTTTCTGTATTATTCTATAATAGTCTTGAAGGAAATTTACTCTTTAAAGAATTTTGAGACTCAAAATTAGATTAAAAATACTAACTTTTATTATCATTATCGTTTAAGATATAGTCTGAAACAACTTAATTTCCTTATTCGGATTGTGGACTAAATTATCCTTCTAAAACTTAAATATTACTACTGTCTTGCATGTTTAATGTATTCATTATAAATGAAGCTTTTTTCTAATTTTATTAAGCCTTTTGATTATTGATTTATGATAAAGCTTCGCTATTTAGCTTCTACTGCAGATTAATTTAATTATTTAGATTTATTGATTTATTTAACAAATTGTAAGACTAATCGTCATCTTCCTATTCTTTTTGTTGTTCATCTTAATATTGAATGCTACTTAGTTATGATTCTAAATTAGATTATTATTATTAGTATGTTTATTGAGCTTAAAAGTTTTCTAGTGTTTCTTACTGAGTCATTTTTGTGAAAAGACTTTGTTTAGAAGAGGAATATTTTTTTTATCTTTTTTTACCCTCATTAATTTCTTCCTTATCTTCTTTCTCATAAATTTAAGCGAATTCCTATTCTTATTCACTTACTGAGAAATTATCGAAAGATTAAATAAGATTCTCTAAATAATCAAGATATTCAAAAAAATTTTCATTGTCATTTATAGAAAATATAGCTTAATAGCAATTTTTTATTTAATTTAAAGATTAGAATTTAAAGCTTTTTCTACTAAATTGTTTGCGGTCTAAATGAACTTGAGATTGATTATGTCTACATATAAGAGCTTATTTTGATAAGACAAAATGAGTTTTTGGACAATTTTGCGGTAGGTGTTGGTAGGATTAACAAATTTAGCATCTAATGTTGCAAAACTTGTAGTTTTATTTAAGAAAAAGAGCATCTTATAGCATTTGAAAGCTCTCCTTATCAAAGTCATAGAGTTTTATTGTTTCAAGAAATTTATTTCTAGGTATTTTATATACTCTACAAAAAGTAGCAGCTTTAGCTGAAAGTTCTCTCTAAAACCCAGAAATAAAGCTTTGTTCCCCAAAATATTTTAATTTATCTAATGTTTAAATAATAGATTCTCCTCTTTTCTCAGAAGTAAAAACTATGTCAACCTATCCTTTGACAATCAAATATAAAGAACAATCATCAACATCATCCTTTTAATAAATATATTCTCCAGGTGAGAAAATAACTTCCTCCATAATAATAGCTATTTCTTTTTTTGAGTACAATTTTTCAAAAAACGGTATTTGTTTTAAATATTTTCCTTAAATATTTAAAATTAATTAATCTTGAAGCTGCTTAGATAGTTTACTAATTATAATCTTCTCTTAGCTCTTCTATGTCTCATTAAATTCCTAATATTCAAAAAATCTTATTTAAATGATTTCAAACTAAATTTGCAAAAAAATATTCATTTTAATTAATATCTTTGAAAAAATTATTTTTTAAATTAAATTATTCATCTATTTATATTTATTTTATTAAGTTTAATCCATTTTTTCAAACTTTATTTTGAATTTTACATTTAAAACTTTGACTCAGTATGAAAAAATGAATTATATTTTATTTTTTAAATGTTAAAAAATGTTACTATCCTAAATTTGTTTTTGAAGAATTTTAGAAATAATTAATGAAAATTTTACTTTATAAAAATAGCTTAAGTAATTAGATATTTTAATTCTCAAACTAACATCTACTCTTTCTTCTCTCATCATTTAGTGAAGGATTCCCATATTTTTGTTATAGAGTTTATCTTGTTTTGCGATAGTATCAATGATCTTCCCTACTTTTCCTAAAAAGAAAGCCCAAAAAATGGCAGTTGTGAACATAATCAAAACTGTGAATAACGCTTCGATGTAATTCTATGGGGTGATATCACCATAGCCAACTGTAATCATAGTGACTGATAAAAAATAAAATGAGTAAACATATTTAACCCAGGTACTTTCTTCAACAAGGTGCTTAGAATTAAGCCATGTGTCAGTTCTACCATAATCTATTTGTGTGATAGCAAGCCCATACCAAAAAAGACTAAATATGTGGCAAACAAAAGCTATTAAAAATACCAATTTCATTAAATCTATCACAGATTTCATGTTTTTTTTAAACCCTAAAAATACATTAATAGTCTCACCGATTTCTTTTAAGACTCTTAATTTAAAGAAAAACAATAGCAAGAAATATTTATAATTCATATTTCCTCCTTTTGTCAAGAAATAAATTAGGGGTATTATTCCTAACAAATCATAAAAAAAGATACCTTTTAAATACTTAGAAACTATAATTTTTTATTCAAATATAATACTTCCTTTTTTAACTATTCCAGTATTAAATTTTATAAAAATATCTATTAAAAACATCAAAGAGCAATATTTGATATAAATTTGGTACTCAGTTAAATTCAATCCAAAAAAAAAGTAGATACTCAATATAAAAGACAAAAAGATAATCATAAAAGCTTAAAGCAAATCCCAAATACTCTTCTTGAAGCTGAATGGAGACAATTTTGGAATTGTTTGAAAAACATTCATCTGCGCTTTGATTAATCTACAAAAAAAAGTAATAAAACTTTTTTTTTAAAATAGCTGGCCTTTATTATTAAAATTAGATGAAAAATCACCTATTGATCTAAACTAACTTAGAGAAAGCTTACTAAACAGCCTTGTATTTCTTGATAACTTTCTATATAATCCTATTACATTTACTAAAAGATTAATAGCTTTCATTAATTTCCTTGGTTCCTTTGAGCTAAGCTATTAATTATATTCATCTAGTATAACTTCAGATTTAAACTTCCTTTGCGTAGCCTTTGAAAGATGAGTTTACATTTTAGATTATTTTCTTTTAGTAAAGCTCAAATTCAATTGTAAACTTTAGACATTTAAGCTATTCACATTTGAAATAACTTTAGAGTTACTTTCATTTGAATTATCTTATTTAATATCAGGTCTTGGAAGACTCTCTTTAGCAGAAATATCGCATAATGATTTTTGGATAAATGAATCATTCATTGTAACAAATGTTTCTTTTTTTAAGCTTATATTTTGTAATCCATGATGGTCCTTTTTATAATAGAGAAGTTATTCTATAATAAATATAATTAGTATAATAATGGGATACTTCTTAATTAAAAACAAAGGCTCTTTTTTTATTTTATAAGCTCTCTTCATTGCCAAAAACAGTATCATCTTAAAATGTAAGCATTTATTTATATAATTAAATCTCTCTATCTATGATACTTAGTTCTACTTTTAATTATTTTTTAGAAATATAAATAGTTTTGAATGTTTAATTAATAATAACTAAATCAAGTATAAAAGCATTTATTTTAAAATTAATAATAAAAACGAGTGATAAATAAAGTAGGTATGTACTAACTAACCTTGAAAATCAATCAATCATCTATTACTTTAAAATTACTTTGATAAATTATTGGATATGTTTCTTTTTTTAGCAAAGAAAACACTTTTTATTTATTATTAACCTGTTTATTATAATAGTAATTTTTACTTTTAGAAAAAATTTTTAATTTATTTATTACGAAAAAATATAAAAAATGTTTGTATTTTTAAGATTTCTGTAATTTATTTTTTTTATTTAAAAAATAACTTTAAACTTTTAATTTTTCTGCAAGTGATTTCTCATCAATAATTAATTTTATTTTATTTTATATATTGTTTATTATTGAAAAAAAAAGACAATTAGGTTTATAGATACTAGATAAATTATAAATATATATGTATATCTCAAATGTAACAAAACCTATTTTCAAAATTCTTTAAAAGAAAAATAAAAGCATATCAAATATAAAAAGTTTTGAACTGATAACGATCTAAAAAATTTTATTAGTCATAAATTAATTTATTCGTTAAGCACTAGAACGTAAGGTGTAATGTAAAAAAAGATTAGATAAATTAAAATTAGTTATTGAAAATGAAATTAAAAAAGCAAAACAAACAAATAAATAAATAAGAATAATATTTTTTATTTATTTAATTCACGTAAATAAATTTTAATATAATATCTTTTATTTTTCCTACTAATTAAATTATCAAATCTAAATTAAATATCTTCTTTTCTAATTTATTCAAAATGAAAATTCTTAAAAAATTAATGATAATTATTCATACGAACATAAAATTAGTTTTAAAGATGCTAAAAAATAACAAAGAAAAATTTATTTACAGAAATTTCTCCAATTCTCAATTTTTAATCAGTAGTTTGGATAATGTTTAATAAATTCAATTATACGCATCAAATATAATTTAGATAGAAATATGGATAGACAGACCACCATATAAAAAGATAATTTATAAAAAAAATCTACTTCTGTTAGATAGCTTTATATTAAGATTTATATTTAAAAAATACATCAAAAAATAAAAATTTTTATAGAACATTTCTATTTCTTATAAAAAAGTAATAAATAATTCAGTCTTTTTTCCTTTTAAATGAATTTATAAATTTTGAAATTTATTGCTATTCATATTCATCACAATATTATCTTTATGATACATCAAATTTTAATGTTGAATAACTTATTTTTTGTGAAATATTTGATTTGTTTACATTCAAAGTTAGGGACTTACTAATTTTTATTTATGTAATTTAAATTGTGGTTATTTTGTTATATTTTATCTTATTTTTATTAAAAAATCTTTAATTTTAGTTACTGACAAATTTTATCTTATCATTGATATTTTTATATTTTTTGATTTAAATTATCTTAAAGAAGAAAATAAATAAAGTTTGAAAAATTATGACCATTATAACAGAATAAATTTTCAAAAATTAGATTCATTTATTTACAATCAAGCAAAAAAAGCTTTGTGACTTTTATTGATATTTAAAATTATAAAAATAGAATTTTGATTAAAGAAATAAATAAATTAATAAATTTATTGATACGTTAAGTTGCAAAGTCTATAGAAAATTAATTGATTCATTATTTTTAGAATGTAATGTGATATTATTTAATTGTAAACTAAATTAATAAAAAATTAACAGAATCAAAAAAGTTTTAATATCTGTAATACCTTGATTTCACGTACTAAAAATAGAGATAAATTTGATTAAAATATCAAATTAACCATAATATTTTTAATTATTCCCTATTTTAATCAATCTTACAATCATTCAGGTTTTACAGTGCTTCAGTATTTTTACTTAAATTAATAAATTTGTTATTTTCTATTCAATAAAGTATTTATTTTTTATTTTAAAAATACAATTTATTAAATGTGATTATTAGTAAGGAAAGTCTTTTTCTAAAATTGAGCAAATAATTTAACTGTTTCAATAGTTTTACTATTTAGTGCTATAAAAAATGCTTTGTGCAAATTTTATCATTTTTTATTTGATTTACTGTAAATTTATTTCAAAAATAAATAGATAAAATATTTATTAAAACATGTAAAATAAAAGAAATTAATGAAATGCTTAGTTTTATTAAAAATAAATTAACGATGACATTGAAATTGTGCATAATTAATTACTAACTTGTCAATAAATTAGTCATAATTTAGTCAAAAAATATTTTAAATGATTTAATGTAAAATATTTATGAAAAAATTTAAAGAAAGAGGGTAAAAACAATAAGAAGTATAATATTTTTGATAAAAAATAAATTAATAATTACAGTCAAGGTGCATGAATGTAGTAAGTAATATATTAATTAATCAAAATGTATTATTTGAAGTGTATTTTTATTTGGCTAGTTGATAATGATGTATTTAAATATAAATTTATTCAGAAAACTTACTTTCCGCCTAATTTAGATTTCAAACGTTTTTTTGTTTTTTTTTTGTTTTTTTTGGCAATTTTGTCTAATAAATTGTTCATTTTCTTCCAATATTCTTGATATCTTTCAACAACAAGAAGATAATTATCATTTCTATAATAAAATTTAAATGTAAATGCTCTATCGAATTCTTAAATATTTAAATAATTTGTTTGGTCTCTTATTTCTTCCTCCATTCCTATTTATATTTATTATAAATCTATCTAGTCCTTTAGGACATACATTATTTGTTCTTCTATATTGTTAGAATTAGTTGGAGTATTTTACTTTTAAAGATTATTTTTATCATTGTTAGATTTTAAAGTTTGATTCGTGGTGTATCCTTTTAGGTTTTACAGCATTTTTATTTAATTTGCTAATTTATCTACTGAAACTGAAGCACGTGTTTTTTATTTAGCCATATTTTATATATCCGTTTTACTCAGTTTTTTATTATTTCCTCTTGTAGGATTCCTTATCAGCATTTCCTAAAGCTATTGCTATAATTAATTGTTAAATTATAGGTCTCTTCCTATGCTTCTTCGTTCACTCAACCTGCTTCTCCTACTCTAAACTATTTCATTTATGCTATTATTTTTCATAGGTTTTTTATCATTTGCATTCTATTGTTGTTAATTTTAATTCACGTTAGAATTTTAAATAGGGGACTTTTCTCTGGCTGAGTGGGTAGAAATTTTTGTCAAAGAACGGATCTATTCATTATTATTCGCATTCAGCTAATTTTAGTCTTAGAATGAATTTGTTGTTGGGTTTCTTTTGTTATCTTTTTCATTCAGTACTAACCTCGATGGGACTCTGGATCTGCTTGTAATTGAAGTTAGAGAACCTACATGTGAATCATTATCTTTAAAAGGCTGTAATTCAGAAACAATTCTTTTATTGTTAGGTTGATTTTGATGATATTCTTGATTAAATACTTATGAATCAGTCGGAGGTAAAATAGTTGTGATGGGGAGCAATTATGAACCTTTGAGTTAGTTAGCTAATGAGGAATGCTCTCCAGTGACGTTGTGACTCAACTTTTTAGAATCCCCTCTAACAAATGTTTAATTAGATTTTTACTTTCTAACAATCTGAGGTATATTCTGTTCTTAGTTCTACCTTTAACCTGTTTTAGATGTTAATGTATCGTTATTAGTGACTGTGTGTGTGTATTATGACTAATCTTTATCTGATAATTAATCTGAAGAAGATATTGAGCTTTTTGATGAAGGTTATGATTCTTCCTCTCTATGGTAAGCTTCATCAATAATTGATTACTATTGATTTTAGAAAGACATCACATTTTATTCCATGATACTCTGCCTACCTGGTTGCAAAGGAACAGATGAATTAGCTGTACCTTTTTTTACCAATGATCTTGATTTTGTAACAGGAGTTCTTGAAAATTCTTAATCAGCAGAACCCATTTCATCAAACTTTTAAAAATGATTTTGATTTAAATCATGATCAGAGTAGTTTTCGTTATCTGTGTTGTATGCTTCGCTGTAATCGAAATCTTAATCTTGATCTTAGTCAGATAAATTTAAACCTTCTTCTATTTTATCAAGATATTCAAAAAAGTCAACATTATCGTTTATCTAAAATACTGCATTATGAGCTATCACCATGGTAATTAAACTATTGATCTTAATTCTACATCTAGTGAAATTACTTCTCTCTTTGTGTGGTTATGAGTAGTTGTGGCGATTAATATGCACCTATTTAGAAATAGTCAAATGGGTTTTAGGACAATTATGAGACAAGTGATTTCCTTGATTGCAAGTATAGCATCTGATCTTTTAAAATTTATAATTATCTTTCATAAGGATTGATTCTTTGGTCATTTAAAAATTTTCAAAATCATGTTCGGATTGCTTAATTATCTATTCAAAAATAACCCTTTGTAATTTAAAAAGCCTGCAAAAGTTATTAGCTTTAGCAGAATAAGCACGCTTAGATTAAAAAAGAAAACCAATTTCTCCAAAGTATTGCTATTTACCTAAAGTTTAGATCACGTTTATTTAGCTTCTAAAGTTAATTTCTGACTCAAAAACAATACTTACAGATCCTTTTGCTATGTAATACAAAGAAGAATCATCCAGTTAATCTTATTTAAAAATATATTCTCCAGGAGAAAATAAACACTCTTCCATGGATTAAGCTATTTTATTCTTTGATTCTAGTTTCTCTAAAATTGGTATATTTCTTATAAATTTACCATTCATGTCCAATATAAGATCGTCTTTCAACTGCTTGGAGAGTTTATCCATAATTTCTTTCTCCTTCGATTTTTGTACTTAATTTGATTCCTATTTAAATATAATAAGTATATAAAATTATAAATACTTTTTCAAGTTTATATTAAGAATTTTATTTAAGATTATTCAATAAACGATATTATTGTAGAAATACCTGATACAAATACTTCAAGTAATTTGAGATCTTTACCCTTAACTCCTTGTCAACTTCCTCTTCTCTCATTAATCTATGTATTACAAGCATATTTTCTGTATATTGCTTTTCTTTCTCCTCCATATTATCAATAATTTAACCTATTTTATTTAAGAAGAAAGCCCAGAAAATAGCTGTTATAAAAATGATTCCTATTGCAAACATCACTTCAATATAATTTTTTGGAGTGATATCACCATATCCGGTGGTTGTCATAGTGACTGTTAAATAGTAAAAAGAATAGCAGTATCTTACCCAAACATTAAAATCAAGTATCTGATATTACTAAAGCCACGAGTCATCTCTTTACAGATATGATATTTCGTATATAGCTAACCCATGCCACACAAGACTAAATGAGTGGCAAACGCAAAGCATAAGAAAAATTAGCTTTATCAAATCAAGTGAATTTTTCATCCCTTTTTAATAGCTTAGAAAAAAAGTAAGCTTTCCAAGATTTGCTCCAAGAGAAAACCACTTCATGGATATTAGCGAGCTCATTAGCACGGTGTTCACTTCTCTTCTAGAATATGCAACTCCACCTATCCAGAAAAAATTCATGAAGGGTATAAGACCAATTATATCAAAAAAAAAATTCCCTTTTATATATTCCTAAGCTATTAGCTTTCTTTTGTAGATAACTGTACCTTCTTAAAGAATTCCGGTGTTGAAATTAACAAGAACATCGCAGAAAAAAAGAATAAAACAAATTAAGAAGAGATTGTTGTATTCTTAAACATCAAGTTGAAAGAATATATACAAACTAAAGAGAAAAGAAACTATCATTTCTAGGATTGTCTAAATTAGATCCCATATTTGCTTAAATATGCTGTACGGAGCCAAAATCGGAATATACTTTGTATTATTGTTTAATTAAGCTACCATGTTTTTAAATGCTGTCTAGAATTTAAAAAGTCTTTTGACTTTTTTTGAAAATTAATTTTTTGTAAAAAATGAAGATAAATCTCCAATTTAGTTATGCTACTCTCTTGATAATTTTTCAATTAGTCTTGAATTTTAAGTTACTTTACGATAAAACCCTTTAACATTCACAAGCAAATTAATTGCAAGCATGAGTCTTCGAGGTTCTTTCATTTCTTAAATTTATTTAATAGATTTGCTTTCTAATTATTTCTGTATTGCTTCATCATGATTAGTTAAGTTTGAAATCACTGTTTCTCCTTTTTTTCTGTTATGGATAATCATTTAGCTGGGATTTATATCCTGACTTGCTTCGATAAATCTTTAGCTAGCTTCTATTGATGTTTTTATATGATGGATTGGCGAATTTTTAATTGACTACAAAATAGATTTAGCTTCATTTTTTATATGAGGAATTATTTCTATATTTTTTTGTATACTACGATCAGAGATAACGCTATCATCTTTTTTTCTTGAAATATCATTCAATTCTTGGTGCTCCTAAAATAATATCACAATAATTTCTATATAAAATTATCATATTAATGAATTAAATATTATACTTAAGCATTAAAAGAATGGAATGGATTTTATGGGCTAAATGAGCTTTCTTCATATTTCAAGGATTACATAGCTAAAACCTTCTCTATTCAAAACTTTAAATAGCTTTTTAATTTAAAAATGAGTATTTCAAAGCTAAAACTCAGTGAATTTCTTTTATTCTACTTATTATTAATATTCTGGAGTTATTTAGTTAATTAATTTATTTAAAAGTAGAAATAATAAATAATTTTTAACAAACTAAAAAAAGTAGCCGTAATCTATATGAATAAATTTATTTATTGTTTAGACATCAAAATAATTAACATAATTCCTTAATAAATATAAATACAAGCCACATATATATATACTTGCAAAATTTTTCTCAAAGCCATTTAATAAGCATACATATATTTATGTGCTAATTTCACAAAATAATTTATATTTATTAATTTATAGTCTCTCTACAACTTAAGTTAGACTTAATTATATGTTTCCCTTAATATGCATTAGGTTAAAAAAATCAAAAAAGTTTATGATTTAAACTGTTGGCATATTAAAAAATATATAAAGAAAAAAAAGTATACATATTGTTATGGAAATTAAATAATAGCTAAATAATTTCTAAATTTGTCAAACTGTTTTTTTAAACATAAAAAAAATATCTCAATTTTTAAAGATTTATAAAAGTGATTTTTTATTTTTATTTATATGTTTTTTATTGTTTGTTTATTATTTATTTCTTCATATTTCATTTAAAACAATACTAAATACATGCTAAAAAATAAGATTTTTTAAAAATTAGCTTACAATTATAAAAACAATCCTTTACTCAAAGATTATTTTATTTGTTATATTAATAAATGGTGCTTCAAAGGAGTTCTACAGAATCTCCTGGATACCAAAATACTACACATGGGTAAAGTTTATTCCAGCAGATGGATTCAAAACTCAAATTATAGGGATTTTAGAAATCATTATTTTTGTAGAAAATTATGAAATTTTTAAAAGGATCAAATCTACAAGTTATAATATCATTTTTGCTAAAACGAAGATTAGTTCTCTAAGGTTAGTTTTTATGGCCAAATGCCCATCCGTGTGTTGTAATTAAATAGCATCCATGATCATTTGTTTTTTTTTGGCCTTCATGATGAGTAAATGAGAATTCATTGTTTGTTAGTTTGAATTATTGCTTTTTGATATCATTTACATGACAAACTCCAAATCCAATCCAGTGAGGTAACTATCTAGCAATTTTAAAGCTCCATTATTTAATACTTGGCGTAGCTGTTTCTAGCTCTGGTAAAACTAGTTAGACACGATAATGTAATCTTTCATTATTCCCTTCGTAATTACCGTTAATAATTACTCTCCTTTGCAAAACTATGTTAGGATCACGCATTGTCTTGCTGAATTCGAAACGCTAAGTCAAGATATTGCTAGATTTAGAAGTATGAGACATAAAAGATGTTTATAATAAACTCTAAGGTTCGTCTACTGGAATGTTATTAAAAGAGTCTCCACTCCCTTGCAACCCTCCTTTTTTGTTTACATAATCTGGATCATAAATAGTATTTTTGTGATGTACGATATTTTCCTAAAGAGCAGAATGATTATTTAAGGCAGCCACTGCTGAGTTATTTAAGGTTGGGTGTACACTAAAGCTTTCATTGCAATTAATTGTGAAGTTTGCTACTAATTTTTCTTTATCTTAAAGTAAATCTTCACAGCTTTTTTAAAGATTAACTAGTAATTTTGTCAAGTTTTCATGTTTAATTCCAATATCTTATAAGGTGTTTTCTGCTATTGCTTCATTTAAAATGTCTACTCCGAAATTATTTGCATTACCACTATCAATGTGCGTATTATTCATAATGTTTCTTATTTCCGCTTACAGATGCTCCTTTGTCTTACAACTCATTAGATTATCAATTCCCTCAAGAACATCTTTTTATGAAAATCTAATAACTTATTTTATTTAATGCTCCTAAAGAGTTTCATAGAGAAAAATAATCTCTTATTCAATTTCATCTAATCTCTAGGATATCTTTTATCTTATTTCTTTTACACGCTACAAGGACTCTGCTCTTAAATTTGCCAGTTTGCTGCTTAATTTTTTCGGTGAGTCTTTTTTATCGTTCAAGCATGCTATTATATCGTGTATCAGAAGTTTTAGTGGGACTTATTCGTGAAACTAGTGATCAGTTTAGCTACAAATAGAACATAACAAAAATTAGTTATTATCAAGACAATTTCTATCAACACATACCATAGTTAGAGGCTAATCATGTTGAGCGTGTATTGAGTTGCCTTTTCCTTTAGTGCACATGATTGCAGGAAGCTAAAAAGCTACATACTTAGGTCCGTTATTTTCATATTCATTTTCTTAAATAAGATTATTCATGCTATTTCTTTAAACATTTAATTCTTAAAGAGGTGATCTTGATTAATTTTAAAAGCTTTAATTCATTTAAGGAGTAATCCTTGATGATTAACTTTAGTTTTAAGCTACTAAATAATTTGGATAATTCACTTGGACGGTTCCATTTGCCCCTGAATATTCCATTTAAAAACTATTATCACCTGTCCATTAATTTTATGAATGCTATTGGCTTGGAAGATCTTGAAGACTTATTGGCTAATTTCTAAAATAAGGGTACTAGCTATCTACAGTTAGCTATTGATTCATGGTTAAAAATAAAATCTAATACCTTTATGTGTTGTATTGAAAATTTTAAAGCTTACTTTGTTTAAAATTATAATTTCTCTAATAACTGACTAACTAACTAACTATAAATGTAGTAATTTAAAAAATCTACTGATTTAAAATTAATTATCAATCTATTTATAACTATCCATACAATAAATAATGTTGATTTAAGATATTTTAAATAAGATTTATTAATACTGAATTTTTTATAACCTTTTATTTATTAAAATTTATTTATTTATTTATTAAAACTTTTCATTTAAAAACTCTTGTGAATTATTTATTTATTTATTTACAAATTTTTCATCATCCAATTTTCTAAAGTTTTAATATTTATTTATTTATCTCATACAATATTTATTGTTTTTGATTAGCTGCATATATTATTTTTAATCTTTCATTATTAATTATAACATTTATTTCAAATTATATTTATTAATTTTTTTGTTAAATTAATTTTAAAATCAAAGAAAATATAATAATTTTAATTGATAAATTTATTACAATAAAATATTACTTTGATTATTTTTAATTATTTTGCTAAATTAACTAATACAATCTAGAATTAATTCAACAAAATTGTTGGTTATACATGAAAAAAGAAATAGATATAATATTTAATTATAAATAAATATTAAAATTCCTTTTGGTAAATTATTATTTTAATAATTCTTAGATAAATATTTAAAAATTGGATGATCAATTTTAGTTAAATGATAAATTGGAAAAAGCTAATTTATTAAAGTAAAAAGAATATAATTTGCAAGAATCTTTGAAATAGGCTATCATCTGACTGTTTTTTACATCTATATTTAATTACTTTATATAAAATTGCATTTCAGAATCAAACATTTTATCCATTTTAAGATTACAGATATTGTGCTGAAGTGAATCATAGTCTATTGGATTTTGTCCATTAATATCTTGATTAAATACTATATACCTTACTGATGAATTTGAATTAGCCATGAGGCTGTATTTGTTATATGGACAAGGAATTATGCAACTTGCAGCTACGTATGACATATACACAGTATATTTTTTAACTAATTCATATTTTTCTTCTCCTTCTATTATTTATTATTATATCTCCCATATATTGAGATAATAATCTTCGCTAGTAGAAACTATACTATTTTAATTAATAAATTTTACACATAGAACATTCATACTATGAGCTCTTATTTAATTTGCTTTTTACTATAAGTTATGATTATACACATAGATATCCCAGTATGACCCAATAACAAATAGGTCTTTTTAAACATCTATAGTGAACACAGGAGAAGAGAAAGAGGTCTTGGCTTAATGGATAACTTTAAAAGTTCTTTTGCAAATAGTTCTGACTTAATTTGTACCAAAGAGAAGTAGACAATTTGTGTTCAATTTTTCTATTTAATTAACATTACTAACTATTTTTAAAACATGTCCTCTCTTGTAATCTAATAAAATCAACTTTAAATCAATTAATATTATTGCCACCAAATCAGTGCCGCTTATGTGTTTCCCATAAAGAATTTATTTCTAGAAAATGTTAGGATTTTAAAGAAAAACTACAGATTTTGGCTATTTGATATCTTTAGGATAAAAAATTTCTACTTATTTATTATTAATATGAATGGTTTATCCACTATCTTTCACAAATAACTTAACGCAAATTTCGCATTAACTTATTTGCTACCTTTCTTTTTTATCAAATTATAACAAGTCTTTGAACTTGGTCCATATCTTATCCATTTTATTTACAAAACTCTTAAAAAAACTAGTGCAAGTCACTTTTGATTGATTAAGTTTCTAATTTAATTACTTTAAAAAATAATTTATTATAAAAAGTTGATTGAGTTCTAAAACATTCTTTTTTATAGTAAAATCTAATCTGTAAACTTCAAGAGTAAAATTTTTTTGTAACCATTAACTGTAAAAGAACCAAGTTAGAATTTATAATTTTGTATGTTTGTTTTATTCATAATTATTTTAATTATTAAAAAATTGATCTTATGATATTATTTTAGTTGGTATATTAAATGGAAAAATGAATACTTTTTAACTTATAAATATATAATTGATTAATTATTTATTATGGCTGGATTAAAATATTAATTTAATAAATTTATATTCAAAATATTAAAATTCTTAATTTATTAATCATTCTCTAAAATTAATAGACTTAAAATTCTTTTTAATATGTATCCTCAATCAATTAGAAGAATAGATAATAATTATTATTAAATATAGATAACTAAAATTTCAAAATGCAATAACATATATTTATTTATATAAATATTTCTATTAAACACAAAATTTTACATTTTTATCTCTTTTGTATACATTAATAATAAAGAGCATTAATTAATTATACATGTCCTTTTTATTCAAAGAAATTGTTTTTATAAAAAAATTATATTCAAGTTATTTAGATGATATTAATTATTTTTTTAAAATATTTTTAATATTTGTTACAAAATCAATTAATTAAAATAATAAATCCTAGTTATAATTAAAAATATTAACAATCAAATGGAGTTTAATTTTTATTGAAAAATATTTATAAAAATTTTTTATTCAGCACAAAAATTTATTATTTTTATTTATTTTTGTTAATTAATTTATACAAAAATAAAAAGAGCATTCATTAATTTATTAATATTACATGTACTTTTTATGTGAATAAATTGTTTTTATAAAAAATTTAAATTCAAAGTATTTTAGATGATATTAATTATTATTGTTAAATAAATAGACTAAAAATCAAATAATTATTTTTAATATTTATTACTAAATCAATTAATTAAAAGAATAAATCCTAGATAAAATTAAAAATATTAATAATCGAAAGGAGTTCAATTTTTATTGTAAAATATTTTTTTTGAGCACAAAAATTTACTATTTTTATCTATTTTTGTATTACATTAACAAATATAAATATAGCATTAGTTAATTAAATTTACATGTACTCTTTATGTAGAGCTTTATTTTTTATAAAAAATTTATTTAAAAATGTATCTTTCCTTCATACTCTTGGGAAGATCAAGAAGTTGTACTAACTCTTCCTAAAAACTCTTCATCTATTTCACTCTGGAAATGTTGATTGCGGTGAGTTACAATTTTTATTATTTAATAAATAGAAACAACGAACCCATATACAACAAAGGTTAAAGTTATAAAAAATGATGAACAGTTAGAGTAATCTGTTAGTTCTTCTTAGTATTTTTGTAAATAGTAAGCAGTCACACTGCTCCAAACTAAAATAGGAATAACAAAAGAGTAACCTATCCATGTCAAAGCTTTGTTTCTTAAGGACTTTCCTAAATAACTGACTATCCTTCTCAGTAGATGTATTATATAAATGCAAATTAGAAAAACATTAAAATTGCTACCGCAGTTATAATTATCCCAATGCGATACTAAATGGACCATAAGCTAATACAAAATAACAAACCACAGAAAATCTCTCGTTTTTAAAGGACTCTTGCTTTTAATTTCAGTCTCAATCATTAGCTATTTAACTAGAATTATTAGATGATAATTTAATAATATTATATTATATTTATCTTTTATTAGTACTAAAAATAAAGATAGTGCTTTTTTCTTATTTTTACAATTAAAATTTGTAAAGTCTTTTTTTGATTTGTTTTCTCCTTTAGCTTTTTTGGATTTTATTAGTTTACATTTTTCAGTTAATAAACAAGTAGTTTATAATCTTTTTTGCTTATCAGGAAATTACCATTCCTAAACAGTGAATAGAGAAGACTTAATTTATTTTTAACAAATTATAAAAATGAGGATTGATTCACCCATTTTATTTTATTTTCTCGTTTAAATTTAAAAATTAAGGAAGTAACAAAAAAAGGTCTCTTGGATCAGGCAAATTATCAAAATTAATTCCAGTTATTATATTCTAATTAAAAGATATGTGGTGCGGAATAATTTTTTATGGTAGGCTAATAACATGATATTCAATAATCAATTAATCTGTAAAGAAGTATAAAATTTTTATAAATTAAATTCAAAAGATAAAAATACTTGAAAAGAAAGTAAAGTAAAAGGTTATTTGTGAAAGATTTATTTATGAGTTTGAATAAGGAACATTAGGAAATTTGTTTTAAGCTATTAATTATAGGTAACTCAACAGTTGGAAAGACATGTCTATTGCTGAGATATTGCAATAATAAATTTTCATATAGCCACATACTCACAGTAGGTATTGTATTTATTGATTATTTTAAATTAAAAAAATAATGATCTAATTCAAAAATATATCAACATGTAAGTAAATACTTTGTTAATAAATAGGGGTAGATTTTTAAATAAAAAGACTTGAAATGAATGGAAAGAAGCTTAAACTGTCTATTTGGGATACAGCTGGTTAGGAAAAATGGAGAACTATTACTACAAATTATTACAAAGGATCTGATGGTATTGTTGTAGCATATTCAGTAGAAGATTAAGAATCTTTTGACAAAGTAGGAAGCTGGATTGAAAGTATAAAAGAAAATTGCGATAATGTTAATATATCTATTTTATTAGTTGGAAATAAATCAGATTCAAAACAAAGAGTAGTTACATATGAATAGGGTAAAAAGCTTGCTGAGTAATATAATATTCCTTTTTAGGAAACTAGTGCTCTTGATAATATTAATGTGACCGAATCTTTTAATTAACTTGCTAAAATGTGCTTAGATTAGCATGAAATAATAAGCTCTAAAAAAAAGAACCAGAAATCTTCATCAAACGATATTGATGAGCAAATAACTGGCCCTTCTTAATCTAAAAAGTTAACTTCAAAGAAAAAAGATGAAAACGGAGAAAGTAAAAAAAATTGTTGTTGAAAAGTCTAGCTTTTTAAACTGAAACTTTCACACCTATTCAACTATTTACCCATCAATCTATCTTCTATATTTTAACAAAGCATATAAACAAATAAATAAATCTAAAAATCAATTTAATATAAAAAATTGTTAATTACCACAAATTTATATAAATAATTAATTTCATTTATTATTTTATTAATATTCTAATATTATATGATCATTAAAAAACTATAAAATTAACTATTAATCTATCAGATAGTTAGAATAAATTCATTTATTAATGTTTATATTCATTTTAAAATACTTCATTATCAATAAATCCAATAAAAAAAATATTAAGTTACATCAAAATTTTATATCATATTTTATTTTATACAGTTTTATAAAATTCAATAATGTCCAAAAAAGACCAAATTTTATTGTTCAAAAAACTGAATTTTCTCATTTATTTTAAATTTTCTTTAAATTTTAAAAATAAAATATTATTCAAAAAAATATTTATTTCCCATTAGAGAAATAATTATCAGAGAATAGTATAACTAAATGAGCCATAAGCTAATACAAAATAAGTCACATTCATTAGCAATTTAACTATAATTATAAGATAATAGTTTAATAATATTAATTGATATTTATCTTTTATTAATATTAAAAATAAGGATAGTAATTTTTACTTATTTTTACAATTAATATTTGTAAGTCTTTTTTGTTTTATTTTCTCCATATGTTTTTTTTGGATTTTATTAGTCTAAATTATTCAGTTAATAACAAATAGTTTGTAATCTTTTTGCTTATCATGAAATTAGCATTAATAAATAGTGAATAGAGAAGACTTAATTTATTTTTAACAAATAATAAAAAATAAGGATTCATTCATCCATTTTATTTTAAGATTTATTTTTATTTTCTCATATAAATTTAAAAATTAAGAAATTAATAAAAAAAGGTCTGTTGATCTTTTTGCTTATCATGAAATTAACATTAATAAATAGTGAATAGAGAAGACTTAATTTATTTTTAACAAATTGTAAAAAATAAGGATTCATTCATCCATTTTATTTTAAGATTTATTTTACTGGAATTAATTTTGTAATTTATATTATCGAATAGACCTTTTTTTATTAATTTCTTAATGTTTAAATTATATGAGAAAATATTCTAATTTCAAGATATGTGGTGCTGAATAAATTTTTATGGTATGATACTAACATGATATTCAATAATCAATTAACCTGTAAAGAAGTATTAAATTTTTATAAATTAAAACTCAAAAGATAAAAATACTTGAAAAAAAAGTAGAGTAAAAGGTTATTTGTGAAAAGTTTATTAATGAGTTTGAATAAGGAACATTAGGAAATTTGTTTTAAGCTATTAATTATAGGCAACTAAGCAGTTGGAAAGACATGTCTATTGCTGAGATATTGGAAAAGTAAATTTCCAAATAGTAACATAACCACATAGGGTATTGTATTTATTGATTATTTTAAAATTAAAAAAATAATGATCTAATTGAAAAAAATATAAACATGTAAGTAAATTTTGTTAATAAAAAGGTATAGATTATTATATAAAAAAACTTGAAATTAATAAAAAAAAGCTTAAATTGTATATTTGGGATACAGCTGGTTCGGAAAGATTTAGAACCATTACTTCAAATTATTTCAAAGCAGCTCATGGTATTTTAGTAGCCTATTCAGTAGAAGACTAAGAATCGTTTGAGAAAGTAGGAAGCTGGATTTAATGCATAAAAGAAAAATGCGATAATGCTAATATATCTATATTATTAGTTGGAAATAAATCTGATTCAAAACAAAGAGTAGTTTCATTAGAATAGGGTGAAAAGCTTGCTGAGTAATATAATATTCCTTTTTAGGAAACTAGTGCTCTTGATAATATTAATGTGAGCGAATCTTTTGATTAACTTGCTATAATGTGCTTAGATTAGTATGAGATAAAAAGTTCTACTATTTCTCCTTAGTCTAATATTCCAAAGAAAAAATAAGAAAATGGAGAAACTAAAAAAAATTGTTGTTGAAAAGTTTAGCTTTTTAAACTAAAATTTTCACACCTATCCAACTACTCATCCATCAATCTATCTTCTATATTTAACAAAGCAGATAAATAAGTCTAAAAAACAATTTTATATAAAATATTGCTAATTACAACAAATTTAAAAAAATAATTTTCATTTATTATTTTATTAATATTATAATGTTATATTATCATTAAAAAACAGTGTAATTAACTATTAATCAATTTTATTGTAATTTGAATTCATTTATTAATGTTTATATTCATTTTAAAATACTTGATTATCAATAAACCCAATAAATAAATTAAGAAGTTACATCAAATTTTAAATCATATACTGTTTATACAGTTTTATAAAATTTAATTAGGTCAAAAAAAAAACAAACCAAAATTTGAAGTTCAAAAAACCTAATCTTTGATTAAAACCTTTTTATTTTTTTGTTTGTTCAGGTTCGAAACCTATTTATATACCTTTTTTTATGATTATAAATTTTCTTTAAATTTTTAAAATAAAATATTATTCAAAAAAATATTTATTTCCTACTAGAGAAATAATTATCAGAGAATAGTATAACTAAATGAGCAATAAGCTAATACAAAATAACAAACCACAGAAAATCTCTTGTTTTTAATTTCAGTCTCAATCATTAGCCATTTAACTATAATTATAAGATAATAATTTAGTAATATTAATTGATATTTATCTTTTATTAATATTAAAAATAAGGATAGTACTTTTTACTTATTTTTATAATTAATATTTGTAAGTCTTTTTTGTTTTATTTTCTCCTATAGTTTTTTTGGATTTTATTAGTCTAAATTATTCAGTTAATAACAAATAGTTTGTAATCTTTTTGCTTATCATGAAATTAGTATTAATAAATAGTGAATAGAGAAGACTTAATTTATTTTTAACAAATTTTAAAAAATAAGTATACATTCATCCATTTTATTTTAAGATTTATTTTACTGGAATTAATTTTGTAATTTGCATTATCAAACAGACCTTTTTTTATTAATTTCTTAATGTTTAAATTATATGAGAAAATATTCTAATTTCAAGATATGTGGTGCGGAATAAATTTTTATGGTATGATACTAACATGATATTCAATAATCAATTAACCTGTAAAGAAGTATTAAATTTTTATAAATTAAAATTCAAAAAATAAATATACTTGAAAAGAAAGTAAAGTAAAAGGTTATTTGTGAAAAATTGATTTATGAGTTAGAATAAGGATGATTAGCAAATTTATTTTAAAATATTAATGATAGGCAACTCAGCAGTTGGAAATACATGTCTATTGGTGAGATATTGCAATAGTGAATTTCCAAATAGTAGCATAATCACATTGGGTATTGTATTTATTGATTATTTTAAAATTAAAAAAATAATGATCTAATTCAAAAAAATATAAACATGTAAAAGTAAATTTCTTTGTTAATAAAAAGGTATAGATTTAAAAATAAAAAAACTTGAAATTAATAAAAAAAAGCTTAATTTGCATATTTTGGATACAGCTAGTTAGGATAAATTTAGAACCATTACTCCAAATTATTTCAAAGCAGCTCATGGTATTTTAGTAGCCTATTCAGTAGAAGACTAAGAATCGTTTGAGAAAGTAGGAAGCTGGATTTAATGCATAAAAGAAAATTTCGATAATGCTAATATATCTATATTATTAGTTGGAAATAAATCTGATTCAAAACAAAGAGTAGTTTCATTAGAATAGGGTGAAAAGCTTGCTGAGTAATATAATATTCCTTTTTAGGAAACTAGTGCTCTTAATAATATTAATGTGAGCGAATCTTTTTATTAACTTGCTAAAATGTGCTTAGATTAGTATGAGATAAAAAGTTCTACTAGGTCTCCTTAATCTATTGTACCAAAGAAAAAATAAGAAAATGGAGAAACTAAAAAAAATTGTTGTTGAAAAGTTTAGCTTTTTTAAACTAAAATTTTCACGCCTATCCAACTATTCATCCATCAATCTATCTTCTATATTTAACAAAGCAGATAAATAAGTCTAAAAAACAATTTAATATAAAATATTGCTAATTACTACAAATTTAAATGAATAATTAATTTCATTTATTCTAAATAATATTATATTATCATTAAAAAACAGTGTAATTAACTATTAATCAATTTTATTGTTATTTAAATTCATTTTTTAATGTTTATATTCATTTTAAAATACTTCATTATCAATAAACCCAATAAACAAATTATGAAGTTACATCAAATTTTATATCATATACAGTTTATACAGTTTTATTAAATTCAATTAGGTTCAAAAAAAAAAAACCAAAATTTGATTAAAATTTAGTATTGTTAAGTTATCTTTCTGAATTTTATAAGGACATATAATCATAGTTATGCGTTATTTATTAATTAAATGCACAATATTTTAGGAAGTATATAATAATTAAATGAAAAAATATTATATGTAATCTGATTCAATAAAATATATACAAAATAATATTTAGTACAAGAATATACTATCTTTATTTAAGTGATTAAAAGAGTTTAGATAAATAATACAATTTTTCCATTTAATTGTTAATATTCATTGATATAAATTAAGTATGTCTGGAGTTATTTATTGTAGCTTAAGAATTCAACATTAAATAATTTATTTGTTTGTGATTTCAATTTTATGTTTCATTTCTTTCTTTATTAGTATTGCTTTGTTGCCAAATTTATAGATATTTGATTGAATTTTGTAATTCATTTTGTAGTTATAAGTTATTGTTTTCAAATTCAAGCTGCTGTTTTAACCTTTTTGGCTTTCTTTATGACAGGGGCTTTAGAGATTGCTGTGACTTCTTCATTCAAATCAAACTCTTTAAAAATATTATTTAAATATAAGATCGTAATATCAAAAAAAAAATTTACCTTTGATCAAGTTGTTGTTTGTATTGATAATTACAGATTTTTTATGAGAGCAGCCATTTGTTTTTTCTTTTAAAAGATTTTATTTAAATTTGCTTGTTAAGTTATTAAAGTATTTAATTTTTTAAGGATCTGAAAGAAAATGATATTCAGGTAAGCTGTTATAGACATTTTATAATCCATTAATTCTGAGAGGATTATTAGTAACTTCCTAAATGTCATATCCCTCAAAATCATCTTCACAGTAAAAATCATCATCCATATCATCGACCTCAATGTCTTCAGCAGTACCTTTAATTAACATCTGCAATTCTTCTTCATCTAATTCATCTTCATCATCTTCCAAATCACCGTTTTTGCCTAATATAGCTTTTAATTATTCCTCAGTAAGTTCCATTTCTTCTTCATCGCAATCTTCTTCTTCATCCTCTTCTTCGTCATCTTCTTCATCTTCTTCTCCTTAGAAATCTTCATCGTCTTCGTCTTCATCATCTTCCTCTCCTTCTTCATCTTAAAAATCTTCTTCTTCATCGTCTTCTTCATCATCCCAATCTTCTTCATTTTATTCAGGTTCCTATACTTGTTTCTTAGCATTTTTAGAAAGCTTTTCACCATTTTTTTCCTATTTTAATAGCTTTTGTTCCATTTAATTGAGTTTTTTTTCTTCTTATAAAAGTTTCTTTTCTTCCTCATCTATCATTTGCTATAATTTTTCTTACTTTTTAAGCTCTTTCTTTTGCTATTTAGTTAACTTTTCTTCATTTTTAGTATTTGCTGAACTTTTGTTTTCTTTTTATTCTTCATTTTTTTTATTTGACTCAGTCACCTTTTACTATTTATTATCAACTGATTTTGCAGATGTATCATTGAGTTTTTACTTTTTTTATTTGTTTTACTCTTCATTTTCTAAATCAGCCTTCTTGTTAACTTTTTCTTCTTTTTTATTTGATTGTTTTTCATCTTTATTTTTCTTTTATGAAGGTTCTTTGGCTTTCTTTTTAAGTTCTTTTTCTGCATTAACCTTTTATCTATTTTCTTCCTTTTCTTTAATGTACTTGTTATATCTTTCATCTTCTTCATCTAATTAAACATTAGCATCTATAAGCTCGACTATTTCATAAATTTCCTTTCTTGAGACATCATCAGTTTTCCTAATTATATATAAGAAGCATTTAATATTTATATTTAAGTTAGTCTAATTATCTATTACTTCTTTTTTGCTATGTCAAATAACTTTTCACGATAAGCTTTCAAGTTAAAATTTTAATATAGCTAAGATGAATTCTTCAATTCTATTATTTTTTCGAAAATGCATTCCTTTATTTTTTATCTAAGTCCCTTGCAAGAATTAGGATTGAGCTATTTCAAGAAGATATCAAGAAACAAACAAACTTAATCATGTTTTGCACTAGTAAAATGACTCAAAACTTCTGGGAATATTTGCATAATATGTAGAGCTAATCCACTTACTGATTAAAAATTAATTAGAATTTTAAATATTGACAAATTAATCAAAAATTTATCTATTTATTTTTATATCTATCTATCAATGTAACTAATAAACAATCAATTAATTTAACTCACAAGCACTTTGTGAATAAACTGTTTGATACTTTAAATAAATTTAATTCCTAAATAGTAAGCCTTCTACTAATTTGCTTTTTAATTTGGCTTTTTATGAGAAATAGTTTATTTTAATACATTTTTAAGCTATTTAGGAGAATAATCTAAGGAGTAAATTTACTTTAAAAAGATAGACAGATTTATTAATAGATAAATTTTTAAGTCAAAATGATCAAAATATGAAAATTCTTACCTGTTTGAGTTTGTTCAACGTAGAATTCATCATGAACAGATTTGCTGAATTATCTGACATACTAATTATTATTTTTTAAATAAGGATTAAAATCTATGTGCTTTTTATTTGAGAATTAAATTGAGTAGAATTAGTAATTAATCAATAATTACATCAGTATTATAGCCTTTCTTCCTTAAATATCTGATAAAGGCAGTTATAACTTTTCTCATTAAGGAGGAGAACTTATTTACTCTCCAGTAATCAATTTTAGCCCATTCCTTATTCATTATATTGAAACAAGCTTAAAACCACATGTTAATGGCTTCAAATTTTTGTTTATTGACACTAAAAATAAGATTAGCCAATTCATCAGCTAGAGCTTATTAAACAGGAACTTTATCACTTGCCCACATAGCTATTTTATTATAAAGTAAAGAATTTTTACTTAAATTTCTAATGTAAACTATTTTTAAGATATAAACATACCAAAGAAGATTCCTTTCCAGATTTAACGATATCCATCTTTATCAAGCTTTTATGAATCTAAATATGATTTAACTTCTTCAATCACTTCTTTTGTGTTAGCAGGAACTATTTTGTTTAAAAAAAAAGAGTTTAGTGTTTTCCAAATTCATTTATTTATCTATTTTCGTACCAATAGCTGATAGCTTTTTAGCAATAATTGCAGGAGTGATTGCATTAGTGTTAGAAGCGCTATTGTTATTGGAATTGTTTTCTGTGGATATACTCATCTATAATGTTGTTTATTTATAAGTTCCTAAAGATTTATTAATTTTGTTATTTGCAAAACTATTTCTTTTTTGACTATTAATTTATTTTCTTTTCTTCAAAAAATTATAATTTCTTAATTTTGCTTGTTTATTTATTTATTTTGTTAATTGCTTTGTTTGTCTTTGCTTTGTTTTGCTTTTTCAAATCATCATTAGTTATTTCTATCTATCTATGAATATTCTTCTCTTATACTGTTTTTAGGTAGGCTTTTCCCAAATAATAAAATAAAATTTCATTATTCAATTAAATCTTTTTGGCTTTTAAATTTTTTAACTCTCTTTCTGCCTATATCAAAATACTATTAAATTATAGAACTATTTGAGCAAATAATTAAATCTAATTTTTTGTATTGCTAGCAACTAAACTAAACTGATATTTGCATATCATGATTTATAAAAAGTACTGAACATTATTTTTTTACAAAAGATGATTTGAAATTGAAAAATTCTTCAATTAACGATTTTATGATAAAAAAATAATTTACTTTTACTTTCAAAATAGTTAAGTAGGGTTTTTTAAAATATTCATTCATATTAATATACAGTTTTTAAAGCATTTGATTAAAAAATAACAGAAATATCTTTTAATAATATTAAATATCAATTAAATTAAGTCAAAAAAACTTTGAAATAAATTAAATAAAACTGGATTTAGATTATAAAATATTTAATTACACAAAAAAGGTAAAAAAGATTTAAAATTATTTTTAAAAATAAAACAAACTTTAGTAAATTTTTTACTTTGAAAAAGCACTAAATTATAATAAATCAAAGAATTTTATTTATTATTTTACAATTTTTTTAAAAATAAAGTAAATATCTCAAATAAATAAAACTTTTTAGTAATAAATTTCAATTAAATCTATAAATCATAATAAAGAAATAGTAAAAAATACCTTTTCAATATCTAGATATATTTTAAAGAAGACCAATTCCAAAGATCTTTTAAAAAGATCATATGTGATACTCATTGAATAAGATAAAATATAGAGTAATAATTATTATAAAGCTAACATGAATAAAAAGTAGACATTTTTCATAAAAATTTAAAAACTAATAATGTGTAATTAATTAATTGGCTCTCAAACTACAAAGAGTCTTTTGAAAAATGATAAAAAAATTATTTTAACAAAAATGATAAATTCAAATTTACAAATTATACAAATTAATAAGAAAATGCTTTTTAATGAGACCGCCTAGAAATTTCATTTCTGCATTTAAAGAAACGCCCTAAATAGAAGACCTCCTTAAATTAAGCAAATTCTTATTATGAGTAAATGCAATACAAGCAAAATATTATTATAAATTATGTAGGGTTAAGCTATATAGTGCCTAACTCACTTTAAAGGTGGTTGAATTTTGAGAGCTCACAAATTATTTGCTAAAATGCTTCTAACATTTATTTAGGAGTCTATTGTCGTTCTTGGAGTTTCTAAGTATTTTATTTTTCTTTTCAACGATGTGAATTTATTAATTTGCACAGATTTAAATGAAATATTTAATCTCATACAATTTTTCAGAAGCATTACTTTTATTTTTAAAAGCATATTTTAGAAATTTAATTTGAAAACTCTTTAAATTTTTGGGGGTTTTGTTTAAATATGCAATTAGTTTTCTGATTGCATACTTCTTATTTAGAGATTAAAGGTTTAGGAAATCACATTATTGAGAATTCCTCTTCAATCTCATTTGAGTTGAAGCTGTTATCTTAGGTAGATACATCTTAACTATTTTTTCGCCTCTGTTTTAAAAAAATTTTATATTTTAATTAAACAATTCAGTTTTAAATAAATCATACACTGTCTACAACTAGTTTTGCCTTCGGATTTGGTAGTAGCTAATCTATTTCATCAAAGAAGTGGTTACTCGAATCTTATGTACTTGGACTTTATTCATTGAACATCTTGAGTTATTAAGCATCAAGATAATCAGAACTCCCCTTAATATTCAAGTCACCGAGAAGTAAACAAGAATCTTAGTAATTTCATATATTAATAAATAAATAATTATTTATTTATTGAATAAGCTAAAAAATATTTACCTCCAGAAAGCGAAAGATTATTTGAATATTGCATCCGTTGATCGATTTAGAAGTTTTGTTAAAATCCTTATGGTACTTTTTAAAGATAAGTCAAAGATAAAATAAATGAAAATAAAATAACTTACGAGATAGTTAAAATTCATCGTAAGGAATAGGAGAGCTCTTAAATTAATAGTGCAGGCTTTCGCCTAATGTAGCCACTTCATAGGTTTACTCTAGTAGTATAAAAATGGTTAAAAAGAATGAAAATAAAGTATAAAAAATACTTACCTTATATATCAATATTTAAACCAAAATTAAAGTCGTATTATTGATCTCGTACCTAAGTGTTTCTAATTATAAAACTTATTATTATTTTATTCTATTTGAAAGTAAAATATACTCAAAAGATTATAAGTTGTAAGATTCATCTTCACTGTTAGTATTGTAGTTGCAATCAAATAAAAATTCTTCTTAGCTGCTAAAAGGTCGGTTGAATATATTGATTTGATCAAAAAGCCTTTTTTTAAATAAATTTTAAATTGTAATTTCTTTAAAGAAGTTAAATTGATTTAAATTAAATATTTGAATTCACTGCATAGCAAGCAAGTAAGCAAAGCAATCCTAAATTAAAAAAAATATTTAAAGAAAAATAAAAGTATAGCTAGCTAGCTTCATTCTGATTAACTAAGTGCAACAATAATTTAAGAACTCTCTTATCAATAAGGGAAGGTTTGTAAATTACTGTTCTTCTATCATCAATCATACATAACTATCTACCTACCTACTTTCTAAAATGTTAAAAGAGATAAGTAAATATTTTGATTGAATTTAAAATATAAAAATGATTTAATCTCACCTATCATAATCAACTTTTATATAAGGAATTCATAACTCAATCACTTTAAATAATTTATTATATTTTCTATATACTCTATAAAGCCTATCTACAAATCATCACCTGAAGTTCAAAAATGATATATTTCAAATTATTTATGAAATTATTAAATTTTATAGCGTAAAATTAGCAATTTATTCCAAAAGCAAAATATTATTTTTATTTTTAAAATTTCAATTATATGTTTTGGATTGGATTGGATTAAAAAAGCCATCCCTTTTAAAAATGAATTTTTTAATAAAATATTTTCAAACTAACTCACTGATTGATCTTAATTTGATATTAAAAAAATAAAAATATATTTGAATAATGTTTTTAGATTTCTTTTAATCTTTTCAAATTTGAAATTATTCATCATAAAAACATCTTGTATCATCTTCATCATAATTATCATCATCATTACATCTTCTTCTTGAATGTGTTTGCATATTAATAAAATATTTGCCTAAATAAAGGCTCTCATTCATTCATTTAATAATAGTTAATAATTAATTTTGGTACAAAACTAGGCAGCATATATAAAGAAAAAGAGAGACAGGAGTACAAAACAAAGATGAAAGGGTAAAAATGAACAAACATAAATAAATAAAAATGATAGAAAAATAGAGAGCTGTAAATGTAAACAAAAGAAAAAATTTTTTTTTTAAAAAGATGATGAAGAAGAAGATAGGAGTAAAATTAGAATGTTCGTGATTTCCTATTTAATCCTATCCCAACCCTTAGCCTAAGTCTTGGAGTGTGGAATAGAAAATAAATAGACGAACACTACAAACATATAAGCTTCTCAGTTTGGGGGATCTGAGGTGCCAGAGTTATATGAAGGTGGATAGAATGATCATATATGAATGATTTTCTATACAATAAACATAACTTTGTTTAAGTTTAATACAATTATGCATAATTTAGATATTTTACACACTAAAAGACTTTGGCTTGAAAAAGGTGTTATATAAGTAGTGATAGTTTAACTAGGAAAATTTAAAAAAGGATTGAAAATTATCATACTTCTAATTTAATATAGTAGTAGTGTTTTCTATTGCGATGGTATATTTATAGTTTAATTGATGTGTTTGGTTATATTATTTTTAATCTTTGTTTACTTATAAGTTAGAGTTTGTTTGTTTGTATATTTATTAGAGTAGTGGATAGTGGTGGGTGTAAATAGAAGTTAGAAGTAAGTGTTTTCACATTCTAATTTTTTATACTTTTGATTTTTTTTTTTTTTCGCTTATCATCTCTTTCTTCTTCATCATCATCTTATTTCTCTCTATTTTATTACATCATTTTTATTGTAATTTGTTCATATCTTATCCTGGGATCGATCATCATTTTTGTACAAAACTTCTGTCTCATGTTTTTTGAGTTTTGTTTTGCTATGTGTTTGCTTGCTTGCCTAATTATTTTGCCTAAATATATTTATTTTTAAGTTGTACTTAAAAGAAAGGTCATATTAATTATTTATTCTGTTTACAATTTTTTTCTCAATTAGGAAGGAATCATTTCTATGCTTCAATCAAATGGCATAATAAAAACAATTTAAATCGTATTGATAATTTTTACTTCCATATTAATTTGCTTTTCTTCTTTCTTGCTAAATGTCTATGCAATTGATTTTCTTTTGTTAGTTGATCAAATTCTTTATCTTGTTAGAGTAGCTTTTGAGTAGGTCCAAATTGATTTAAAAGAATAATTTTGATAAGTATTTGCTATTTAGACATTAATGAATGATTTAGAGATTAAGATTTTTTTTTGTAGCTAAGTTCTACTAATAAACTAATTCAAATAATTTTTTATTTGATATGACCAAATTTTTTTTTTTTTTCAATTTTGTCAATTAAATATTTCTACATTAGGTATCCTTGATCATTCATTATATTTACTGGGTCAAGACAAGCTAGCAAAAAGAGCAAGAAGGATTACAAAATGAATATCTGTATACATTTTGACTTCTTCATTAAAGATTTTGATTGAATGAAATAGATGATGATGATATTGATGTCTTTGATGAAAGAATACTTTTAGTTGCTAAATGTCTAACAAAAAGTAAATCTTTTGAGAATATTTAGAATATGATTAAAAGAATAAAAAATTAAAAAATCAAAGCATCCTAATTTTTTGAGCATTAGGATGATGGAGTGAGTATCAAACTTATTCAAAAAAAGTAAAAAGTTAATTAGGATTCAATCAGTTGTTAGGAAAAGTGCTCAGATTATTGCCATTATTTGGATTGCTAACGCTGTTCCTGCTGCTGCTACCATTATTTAAAGTTTAATTTTATTAAATGACAAAGAGTCCATCAATTTAATGGGTAGATTAATTTTAAATCTATGTATTTTATTGCTGTTGGTTATGATGGTGCAGCTGGCTAGCATTATTGTTATTATGATGATTATTATTAAAGTAATTACTGATATTATGGCTAGAATTTTATAAAGCTAAGAAATGACTTCCATTATAATGAGTAGGGTAAGTTGATAAGTGATGGTGATGATTGTGATGGCTATTATTATAGTGATGGTTATTTCCATGATTATGACTGCTATTATTAAATTGTGATTACTATTAAAGTTATTGAATATTGATTCCATGTTAGGCATTATTTTAAGCCAAAGGATTGCTGTTGCTACTGCTATTGCTAAGAATTGCACTATTTTATTTTTATAAATTTGATTAATTTTCATTTTATTTTTACAATTTTTGTCTGATTAAATTCTTTGTCTTTTCAATGAGGTTGGCATCAACGTTTCCGATGAGATCATAAAAAGCAAAAGAATCTTCATCTAATTTCTATTTGATTTGTCTATATCTGTTTATGTCTTCAATATCCTCATCTCTGACGGACTTGCAGTTAAAATCTTCTTCTTCTTCCTTCATCTCCTTGAATGATTCTAAAACTTTTCTAAGCTTGGGTTCACTTAAAATATAATTAGAAGCTTATAGTGTTAAACCTTTGAGAAGAAGCTTTTATCGTAATATTGACTCTTCTGTCGTGCCATACTGCTGCTACTATTATTAAATTTGAATTGGCTAGGCATTTGCTGCTCTAGTCTCAATGTCCTTGACAAATGCTTTAAAAAATTTTTCTAAAACAAGCTTATTAGTTAATTTAAATGTTGATTCTTTAACTATCTTGCGACAGTATTTGAGTTCTCCCATAAGGAATTGTTTCCATTCGCTATGTAATTATTTTAAAATAAAAATATTTAATGTGTCTTTAATAACATTCAAATTATTCATTTATAATTATTATTTTCTGATTTTTTTATTAGTGGTTAAATAAAGAATATTCTCTTTATCTTTCTCATTTACTCATCTAAAAACTAGCAACTACACTAACAATTGTAGTATTTTTAATAAAACAAAGGAATTTAGATAAAACTTCATCTATCTATTTATTTATTGGTAGGTATTTTAAAAGCGTCGGCAGAAAGAAAGATAGATAGATTAATTGATTGATTGATTGATAATAAATTATATTTTATCTGTAGATGAGTAAACCTGATTAATTCTTCTACAACTTGATAGTAATTTCAGTCTAGAGTTTATAAGGCTCTCATTAAGCATTTTTTTTTATGATTGATCAATTTATTGTTAGTATTTTTATTTAAAATAATTTTATAAAAAACAACAAAACAAATTATTGATTGATTTTGTTGATTTTAAAAATAATTAATTGATTTTTATTTTTTGGAGTTGTTTTGTGAATAAAATCTTTATAAGATAAGAAAGGAAGAATAGAAATTGGATTCATATTAAAATACTTTTAATAAAAGAGAAAGAAAAATTTTGAAAAATAAATAATAAAAAAATTACTTGACGTATCCAAAGAATACTTGGTTGTAGAGTTCTTCAAAGTAAAGAGCAGTTTTTTCAAGGAAATTATGATGTAAATTGGAATAGATTTCGCCAACTTGCATGTCAGTGTGACCTAACCAGTGAACTGATGCCTCATTAACAGAAAGATCCATCATGTTCTCGGTGAAAGTATAAAGCATGTTATCTACATAATAACTGTTTTTTGAAAAAAATTCTTGATACATTTTATCGTTGCATGAAATTGCATTTGAGTTGGAGGTGAAGCATTATGTGGCCTTGCCACAATACAACACATTTTAAGGAGCTAAACGTTAAAATCTTTGAATAAGTTCTCCTGAAGTTATCTCTAATTTATCTGGCATATAATAAATAGATGCTAGCTTAGGATCGATCTTCTATGGATCAGCAGTGACAACATAACTTAAATTTTCAAATCTACGATTTTGGAGTAAACAGAAAAAGGCTTCAAACAACTTTTCTTAAAGTGGCTTGAGCACTATTCTTGTCCAATGTTAAGCTGCAACACGAAGTACAGAGTACTGTGGATACATTTTAACACCTATTTCACATTAATACAAATCATTAAAAGATTTATATACCTCTTCTAAATTCTCTTGAGTCTCTATGACGGCTGCTTAATAAGCATTCCATTTAAGATTGTATTCTGAAATAAGATCAAAATAAGTTGCATGATTGCTATTGAGTTCTAGATATTAATGTAGGAATTCACACTATTTCTTAAAAATGGTAGACACTAGTAAAACTGTAAGCACAACTGTGTTTTCTTAGATATATCTTTAGATTTCAGGATTTGATGAGTCAGTAATCAACTAAATCTCATCAAAATCGCGATACCATCTGATCAAGTCTAAAAGCTTTTCAATATTCTATTATGAGAACTAGTGTTAGTCGCTCATCTAGAAATCGTTATTGTTGGTACCGTTATTAGAATTTGTATTATTTTGTAGAGACTAAAATATCCCTAAAAGTTATTGTTACTACTAAAGTGGCATCTACTTTTATCTTATTAATTTTTATTAAATTTCTGAAATAGTTTAACTAAAGAACTTAAGCTTCTTGTGAGAAGCCCCAAAGTGATTATTAAAGAATCCGAGAGATTTTGAATTTGAAGATGATAAAATGTTGGCTCCTGATGAGCCAAAAGCACTTGATGATTATGCGGGAAAGGTCTAAGATAAAGATCCATTTCCGAATGATGATCCGATTGATCCTTAGTTAATTTTTCTAAATGCTTAGCTAGCGAAATTAAATGAGTTTAACTATTTAGATGACTTAGTCTAATTGTCGTAATAGACATCAACTAATTTATTTTAAAACCAAGAATGAGCATGCATGCCCACGTTTTCTCGTCTAATCTTCATAATAGGCATAGGTGGGTTCAAAATATCAGCAAAAATATGGTCTAAATCAGCCACTTGAGGAGTATGTTGAATTTAAGATCGTAATTAAGAGTATCTTTGAAGATGGTTAATAGTGGCTCCTTTCATGTATTCTGCTATAAGATTGTTTCTCTAAACTTTGCAAGCCAGATATTTTTCTTCTTCGCCGTATTCTACATACGCATCTATTTCGTTGCTAAAGAACAATTTAAGAGCGATATTTGAAATAGCGTATTAAGCCTAAGTGAGTACTTTCTCTCTCATAGCTCTACTCACTCTCATTAAGTTGACTATTTCCTTTGCTTTTAAAAACATGCAAATAAAGTTGAATAAATTGCATGGCAAATATAACAGGCCTTAATCTCCTATTTGCTAAACACATCGTTATTTTAATTCTTTATCTATTTCTTCTTTTTCAACATCCATCTTAGATGTCAGCTAAGATTCTTTCCCTTCGTTTTAAATTATCCTTTCTTAGATAATTTTTGGTATTTCTTTCATTAGTAAAGACTTATTAAATTTTTTCCCTTTTGCTTTCAAAAATTCAGAAGCAAACACAATTGATAATTTTTCTTTTTTATTATAATAAAATGCATATACTTTTTCCTCTTTTTTTAATTAACTCATCAATAATTAGACACATTATAAATAACAAAGGAATTTTGTTAATATTTTAACTCAGCCTTCATTCTTTCTCATTCATACAGATTCTATTTTACTTTTATATGCTTCATTATTGAATGTTAGCTAGCTTGCTTGCTTGACTGATACCTTGATATTTGTTAGTATTTTATATATCCGTAATTAGAGTTGCCTTTATATTAAAATATAGTGTCTTCTTAAATCTTCATTTTTTTTTTTGACAATTTATTTGTCCACTCATTTTACTAAATTATTATTTTTATTTTACTTGACTCCATAATATATAAAGATAGACTATATACTTCAAAAAAAAAAATAGTGATGCTAATTTCTTCACTCTTTTTTAATATGCTTTTTATCAGGAAGAATTTTAATATAAGTATTTCTATCATATTGATTGGAGTTAATCATAAATTCTAATAAATTTAATAAATATTCTCCCTATATTATTTAAAATTAATTGCTTCAAAGACCTAGATTTTGCTTCAAATGACTATAAATGGCAATTGTTTGTTTGTTTCATAGAATAAATTTTTTCGCTGATCCAAAATTTCTGAAAAAAATTGGTTTTTTTTTTGTGCAATATAAATAAAAGAAGTAAGTAAGGAAAGCAAACTTTTCATCAAAAATATATAGTTTTTCTATTTTAAAATAGTGTAAAAATAGCTATTTAAATCACACATTAAAATATTAAATAAATACTTTGCTAGACATTAAATTTATTTAAAAATTTAAACTTTTTTTGTGAATTCATTAATCATAAACAAATAAAAAAATAACAGCATATTTGATTTTACAAAATATAGACAAACTGAAAAAATTTTACTATAAATTTAATGAATTTGTTTTAGACTAGTAAGTTAAGAGACACATCATTCATTCCTTTTATTTTAATATTATTTTTTATAATATTTATATTAAATTGAGTGTCTAGAATCATATTTAAGTTTACCACATTCATTTCATAATCATCTCTATTTTGATAGCTTCAAATTACATTTTCGAATTTCAATTTTTTAAAACAAGAGTTAAGATCAAATAAAATATAATTGATTAAATTTAATGTCAATAATCTAAATAAATATTCTAATAATTTATTTATAATTTTTGTGATTTATATATTCTTAACTATTTTATATCTTCATAAATAATTATCCCCTCTTCAATAAAAATTTACTAAATTTCAAAAATTAGTAAATAATAAATTTTTTTATTTAGCAAAGAAATTTGATATATAAATAAATAAAAAATGACAGTATATTTTGAATAAAGTTTTAATTAAATATTTAAATTATAAAAACATTTCAGGAAATTAATTTATATGACACTATATTATTCAATAGGTTAATATAAATAAGCTAAATTAGATTAAGAAACCAAATATTTTAATTAATTAAATTTAAAATAGATTTTGTGATGTAGATTAATTTTAACTTAAATTAAAATTTGAAAATAGAAAAAGAGTAATTCTGAAATAAAATTAATTAAAATATAAAATTAAATTTGTATTTTTTAATATTTATAAGAAAATTATTTTTATTTTTGATGGCCAAATAACAGTTCTGATGTGAAAAGAAAGAATTTTTGACATTTAATTAAAATAGAAAACTGATTAGGCACAGACGCATCATAGATATTAAACCAAAAATTAATTTGGACTTGCATACTTGGTGAAATAATTTAAAGGTAGTATTTTAGTTAGATTGAGCTTGCATTTATTTATTCTTCTGAAAATTCTTCAAGAAATTATAGTTTATTAATATTATTAACAAGTATAAAACCAAATTGAAATAATATTTATTAAAATTAATTATTTAACTTATAAAATTTAAAACAAATTTCTTAGTTTAAAAGTTAAGCAAGTACCGAAATAAAATGGATACTCACCACCAAGAAAGTGATCTTTTCAATCATTAGGGCTGTGTTCAATGGTTAGATACAATCATTGAAAGCTTTGAAAAAACTTAGGATTTCCCAGTTGAAGAATTGTGCAAATTCCTTCATGAATTTTGCGGAGTTTTTAGAAAAATGGGTAAATTACTTAGCATGGCATTTAGTGATGTTGACGACAAAGTCAGAATCTTGAGAACCCATACTTAAAATTACAAGGATGAATGTCATGGACAATTATTCGCTGTTGTTAAGAAAGAAATGGGCTTAAATATTGCTGCTCTTAACGGAGAAAATAACAAAAAGCTAACTAAAGATCCTAAATATTCAAATTATGATTCTTTTTCAAGAAATTTATTAAGAATGATGTGGTTCTAAAATTATCTCAAAGTTATGTTTGAAGAACTTGTTATAGATAGATAATAAAAATCAAGCAAAGCTTTCTAAAAGGCTTATGACTTTGCTTTCTCTAAGCATCATTCCTTTATGGTTAAAGCTGGTGCTAGTTTAGCTATGTCTGCAGCTCCTAGTAGAGAAAAAGTTAAGGAGTTATGTCTTGGCAAAAATGGTACAGATGAGCAATTCTACAAAATTATGACCGACATTTATACTAGAATAGATAAAGTAAAAAGTTTTTAATGGGGCTTTTATGAAGCTAATAATCTAACCGCTCTCCCATGATTATCTATAATAAATATTTGAATAATAAGTTAAATAGCGTTTTGTTAGTTTTTTAACATGTTTATTTTTTAATTTGTTTCAAAATGAATTCATTTAAAAATAAAATGGTAAATATCATACTAATGATTTTTTTAATTGACAATTCATAGCAAATTTTATTTCAATTCAAAAATTATTTTTTTTTAAATAGTATTTTTAATTATAACTAAAATCCACATAAATTAATGTTGTTTAATATAAAACTGATTTCCAAAAAAAAAAATTTGAAATAAGAATAAAAAGTAAATTAGTAATCTTTAAAGTTAAATTCTTTAAATATTAATAACCATTTATATTTTTCTAATTTAAAAAAAATAATTGTTATGAGTTTTATTTCGACTTTAAAGAGTTAAAAAAAAGTTTGAGAAAATTAAATTTACAATGATGAAAATTAAACACCTTTTTTTGAATTCAGATATTTATTTATTTACTCAAAATAATTTTTTAAATATTCATAATATATCTGTTGTATTTCCTTTTACGTAAGCACTTGGCTTCTCTCAAAAATGGTCAAAAGATTTGAAAATTCAACATCATAAAGTTTTTAAAAAATACAATATTTTAATTATAATAAAGAAATTAAAATTACATTAAATGATTTATTTATAAAAAGATTTTTGTTTAATTAATTTTGGAATTAAAAAACATTTTTTTTTTTCTTTTGAAAATAATATTAAATATTTAATTTTCTAAATAATTTCTTTATTATAAATGAATGTAAGTTTGTTTATAAGAAATAAAAGTAAACTAAATCCAAAGACTAAATTTTGAATTAATTTTAAAATAAAAGATTTTAATAATTTGATAAATTCATTAAAACTAAACTACAAAATATCATAAAATATTATTAATTTAATTGAAATATTAGTGCTATTTTATTATTATTATTATATTTAAATATTTATTTTTATTTATAAATTTATTATATTTGTTTGAAATTTATTTTTATATAAAATTTATTATCATTAGTCAAATCTGAAAAACATTTTTAATTGAATTTTGGTTATTAAGAATTTATTAAATCAAGGTTAATAAAGCACAAGATGAGATAGATTTTATACAATTTACTTCTTCAAGTAAATACTAAGATCATTAATTTGCTGTGTTTTTCTGCGCATGTTGGGAGTGTTTTTAAATTTTATTAAATGAAACTCAAAAATTTTGATTTTATTAAGATTGCTGAGTGCTTTTAAGTTAGAATGAATACTTTTTTCAGATGAATTTTTTTGCTTTAAGTAGTCTTAAAAGAAGAACTGGATAGGAAGGTGAAGAGATACTTTTTATAGATTCTTACACATTGAAATAGCACTTGTTAATTGCATAACTTCTTAGTTAAAAGAATTAGGATTGTGGTTTTCTTAAGTTTGGATAGGCTGAATTAAGTCTAAGCTAGGGATGATGAGCTTGATATTTTTTAAGCTCTAACATTTAGATATTTGTCTTGTTAAGTTGAGAAAAAGAAGTCTATTGTTTGAGATTTAATTATTATCATTAATATTTTCTTACATATAATTTTAGCAATAGTATTTAATTTCTAACGATTTTAAATTTGAGATCATGCTGATAGAATCTATAAAATGCTTTGTGTTTTAATCCTGACTTATACACATAACTAGGTGCAAGTTAATTTTGTTATTTAAATAGGGGTTACTTTATTGAATAGCAGATAGCATTGAAAGAATATTAGTGTAGCTTGTATCGATTTTATTATCGCTAAGCATTAAAGAGCTATTTATCATTGGACAACCTTAAATTTTAATATCCTCTAGATTTATTTTTCTAAATTCCTAGTTAGGATTAGAACTGTAAATATCCAATTTAATAAATAAGTCTGTTAAATTATCAAAACATGGCAAATGTGCAAATAACTAAGCCATTTGATCTTAAAAATCACACCATTCATCAATCTTCTAGTAGAAAAAGTCTTAACAAACAATTAAAGTGTTAATGTGAGTATAGCTATGAATTTCATTCAGAAACTAGCTGATATTATCATCTTATATGTAGGCGTGGCTCTCTAATTTGCTAGTTGTTAAGTTTTCTTTAAAAAATTGACCTTCATTAGAGTTTGCCATATAAGGCTTGCTTTAAATAAAAAATTAGCTGTTAAATTCCATTAGTTTTTTTATCAATTGTTAATTTCAATATTCTTTTTTTAGTTTTTTTGCAAAATTATTAATTTGATTAATTGGTATTTTTTCATCCAAAGGAAAGCTAAAAAACTAAAATATAATAATATCATCATCATCATCACTATTATTATTCTATGAATTATCTTTTCTTTCAATTTCAAGGAAGAAAAAAATTAATTTGTTATTAAATTACTCTAGTTTATTATTAATTATTTTTAATTTATTTTTCTCTTCTAATTACTATAATAGCTGCATAATTATGGATTGATGATCTGGAATAGTGAATAGAAAATAAATATAGATCTAATATTCATGAGAAACATGAAATTAATAAATTGAGCTGATTGATAGTTTTTCTTCTTAAAACATACTTAAATATTTTAGCAAATATGTAAAATTTGGCATATTAAATAATCCTTTTGTTTATTAAAATTATAATAACAATTTTTTCATTTTAAGTTTGAAATTATATCCATTTTAACTTATTGCTCATTAATTCTTACTTCTATAAAATTAAATACTTATTATATGCATAGAATAATTATTTTTACTTCTCTTTTTAGAAAATTAAAATAGAAAAAATAAAAAACAAAATCCTTTACTTTAAATTAAATGTAAAATTTTTTATTCTTCAATGATAATAAAAGTTTTAAATTAATAACTAATTTGATATGATATTAATAGATTTTCTATTATAAATTAAAGATATAAATTATCTAAAAATTTATTTCAATTATTAAATCAATATTTCAAACAGTGTAATCTAGATATACTAATTTAGTAAAATTAATTATAATATTTTCTAAATATTTTAGAGATTGGTTGATCCTAAAATTTATATTTAAATCTTCTCACTATTTATTGAAAGATTTTAGTTTAATTAATAGACTTCTAACGAATTATTTTTATCCATTTCTTTATTAATCTTTGATAGAATTTATCTGATTTGGTTGATTGAAAATCACACTTTTCCTCCCCTTAAATATTGAATAATAATCAAAGAGAATGAATAAATCAATTTGAGTAAAAGGAGAAAAGAGTATCATAGATATATATAGCATAAAGATTCATTTTAAGAGCTTTATAAAAGTTTTGTATTTGAGATTTATTTTGCCTAACTTAATTACACTAACTAAACAAATAATTAAAGTGGATAGTAAAACCAAAATTTTGAGCATGAAGAAAATCTAATTATTTTTTGTATTTGTTAAGAATGCTTTGAAATTAGATTAAATATGAAAGTTAAATAATTCAATTTTTTAAATTAGAATGAATATTCAGATGAGTTTTTAGTTATAAATGAAGCTTATTAGTAAATTTAATTTAAATAAATATTTTTAATTTGAAATCATTCTAACCTGACCTATAGATACCATAATGTGCAAATTAAGTTATCATTTAATTTTTGTTGCCTCTTTGAATAACATATAAAATTTAAATTATTAAAGATCTAGATTTACATTTGTAAATTCTTTAGCTGGGTAAGGACTGTAAATATCCAATTTAACATGGAAGTCAGCAATATCATTATTAAAAAATTAGCAAGCTATATAACTAATTAACTACTCTATTTTATCTTGAAAACACATCATTCATTTATAAAAATTTGATAACAAATAATAAAGTGCATATATTATTTTTAGTAAAGATAAGAATTTCATTCAAAATTAAATTGAATATTTAAGCTTAGATATGAGAAAGCTTATAAAACTGATTTCTCCAATCATAAACTTAAACAGTTAAATTTAAAAGGGAAGATGCACTAAATATTGAAATTTTATAATTATAGTTTAATGTATAAATCGGTATTTTTTCATTCTAATCATAACCTATCATTAAACGAAATAAATTAATTTTGATTCTTTTAATCCATTTTTAATATCTTAAAAATAATAATAAAAATATTTTTTAATGAAAATTTTTGCTAGAATAAAGGCATTATCTTCTCAAAGATTTGTTTGATTAAATGAAACAAAATATTCATAAAGGAATTATGGATTCTAATAACCGTTTACTTAAAACATTTATTAGAGATTAATGCCATAATGAACAGAAACTTCAATAAAATTTGAAGTGTATGCCATCTTATACTTTTGATTTATATTGTCAGGATATCAATTAATTAGTCTAAATAAAATAAAAAGCTTATTTTAGCTTCTTATCATTAAGTTATATTGCAAATTAATCCCAAGTTTTTCATCAGAAAAAATTTAATCTACTATAAATGTATCTAACTCATAATTAAGCCTCAAAATTACACTAGATAAGTTTTGATGAATTAGTTATTAGTTAATTGTAATATTCTTAGTATCTGTCATTTATTAAAAAATGCTATTTTGGATATATCTTTTAAAAAGAAAATGTATTAAAAAAGCATATATTATTAAGAGAGCTAGCAATTAGAGTTTCATTTCTATGCTAATTTTTTTTAATTGGTTTTTTTTTTCTCCTTTTTTTATTTTATAAATTTATATGTTTTTCACAGTTATAATTTTTTGATAATAGCAATCTTTATCATTTTTGATCCCTAAGTACTTTAGTATGCTTAATTTGCTAGAAAATAAATATAAAAACCAGAAAAATTATTTTTTATTTAGAATTTTTAAATAATTTCAATTATTTGTTTTAATAAATACAAACACTTTCATTTTTTAGATTAATAATGAAAATAATCTTTTGAGAGCAATAATTTTTAAGTAAATTTTCTAAATCAATTTTAGCAATTTTAATCTATCTATTTTTACTATTCGATACTGAAGTAAGATTTTTAAATTAAAGATATGAAAATTAATTTATATACCTAATAAAATAATAAATTTATTTTGAGGTTTTTGATTCTTGTCTTTTTTAAAAATAATTCATTAATTTCTTATTTTTTTATTTGATTAATTGGTATTTTTCTCGCAAATTAAAAATAAATTTCTAAATTTTAATATTATTGTTACTTACTTTTCTATCAATTCATGTTTCTTTTCAAGATAGAGAAAAATTTACTCTAATTAATTATTAATTTATTTTTTTCCTCTTATCTATCTTAGCTATGTAATAGCTTCTATATTTTTCTATGAGCATAAATTGCAATATCTTAAAAATATTAATATGCAAATTATCTTCTTTCTATCTTTTAATTTGTAAAATATATTTTTGGTATGAAAATTTTACAAATAATTTTTATTTTTCTTTCGTTTAACTACCACTTTGAAAATATTTTGAATTCAAATTATTGAAATTTACTCAGTTTTAAAAATAATTTAAGAAACTCAGTTAAAGCATTTAATTGATGATTAAAAATTTTTCATTGTTTGAAAATAATATCTATATTAATTAGATGATCAATTCTTACTTCTATTAAATTAAATATTAAAATTATATGCTCAAAAGCAGTTTTTAGTCACAAAATTATAAAAAATAAAAAGGTAAAATAGAAAAATTAAAAAGAAGAAAAATAATTTATTTTTATTTAAATTACAAATTTATATTTTTACTTAATTATAAGAATTATAAAATAAATATCACATGTTATAAATAAATCTTCTATTACAAATTAAAGATATCAACAATAAAAAAAGAAGATTGTATTGTAAACTCATTAGTTATCAAAGTAAAAAACAGATATATTTAGAAAGAAAAATTAGTTAGTAAATGTTTAAAAAATGTTTTAGAAATTGGCTGATATTAAGATTTATGGTAAATTTTTCTAGCTATTTATTGAAAGAATTTATTGCAATTAATATATTTCTTAGGAATTAATTAAAGCCATTTCTTTACAACTTTTTAATAGAATCTATCTGCTAGTTTTGATTGAAAATCACGCTTATATTTTATAAGATTTTTTTTTACTTAAGGATTGCATAAAAATCAAATAAAATAAATAGATAAATCTGGATAAAAGGAGAAGAAAAAAGATTAAAGATATGGCTCATAAAGATTCATATTACAATCTTGATAAAAGTTTAGAATTTGAGATTAACTTAGCCAAATTTAGTGACACTAGTAAACAAAAAAATTAAAATGAGCAAAATTAGTAAAAGTTTTAGCTTGAAGAGAGCTTTCCAATCAGCTTTAATTCTAATTAATATCAATAGGGTTCTGACTCAGACTTGAAGTAATCAATTCATTTTAAGCTAAGCAATAATGGATATAAATTAATAAATATATTTATAACAGTAGCACTGCAATGCCGTCTTCAGATAAGCAAACACCAGGATATCTTTCATGCAATGTGTTATTAGAAAGTATTCCAATACATACATATTCTGATACTCTTAAAAATACCAGCAATTAGGGCAAGCTTGCATAATAATTAGATTTAAATTTTAATGCATAAAAGTTTAATGATTCTTCTTAACAATAATCAACTGCATCTTAGTGCGAGAAAGAAGAAAAATAAGGAAATTAATTCTATAATTAGGATATTTTAGAAAGTTTTCCAATTCAAGTAAATTTTTAAAAGGTGGAAGAACAATAGCTGAATGAAAAATCTGTACTGACTAATGATTGTTCCTCAAGTGTTTCAACTTAATCTAATTTTTCAGAGAATTATTTTAAAAACAACAATAGTAATCTTCTTAGTTATTAACCTCAAAGTTAATAATAGCTCAGATAGCAGTCTTAGCAATCAGATTAGACTGAACCTAAGGGAAAGCAAAATAAATAGCTATGCAATAGTACTGGAGGAATTTAAAACATCTAGAGAGGCTAAGGACTTGCTGGCACTTAGATCATTAATGAAATTCAAAAAAGCGAATCTTCTGAGGATGAAAGTATTCCTGCACAATCTTTTGATCCTGATATCATCTCAAATACGAACCATAAGAAAAACAAGCAATACATATAGAATTTTGATCTAAAACTCTTAGACTAAAATAACAAACCAGCGAAAGTTCTTTAAAGTGAAGGAAAGCAGAAAGTAATAATAGGAAGATAGGCTACAGGTAAGCCAAATCCTCCTGATATATAAATCGATTGCAATACTGTGAGCGGGAAACATGCTTAGATTGTTTGGAAACCATAAAAAATAACTTGGTGCTTATCAGATGAAGGATCAACTAATGGTACCTATTTAATAATAAACAATTCTCCAATTAAAGTTGATGATGAAATTATGATTGGCTTGCATTTAGTCAAGGTTGTTAAAATAACTAAAGATTTCCCAATCCAAGTTGAACTACTCTTTGAAAACTCTGTTGAAGATACTCCACAGTTCACAGTAATAGGAAAAGTAGATTTAGGGATGAAATTTATGATTGGTAAAAATCATTAAAAGTAGCTTGAATCAGATTTCCTAGTTCAAAATGATCATTGCTTCATATTCTTTGAAAATAAAAAGCTAAAGATATAAAACTGTGAAAATGTTCAATACAAAACAGCTAAGAAATTAGATAAAACAAAATAAGTTGATTTATCAGCCAATAGCGTTATAAGGTTTGGCTTTTTTAATCAATACTAATTTACTCCATACACAAAAGTCTTAGAAGTTACCATCGAAGTTCCAGGCATTTAAAAATAAAGCAGTAAAAAGGAAAAAAAATGCAGAATATGTGGAAAAGAAACTTAAACATTATATACACTAGTCCCTTGTAGTCACGATTAATTCTGCTAATTTTGTGCTCTCTCATTAGCCACTTGCCCCATATGCAAAAAAAATGTTACTGATTTTAATTGATTTTAAACTTTATTTGTTGATTTAGACACAAAAATATAAAATACTATGTAACTTACAACTAATAAAAATATAAATAAATAAATAAAAAATAATATTTAATTCCTATAATTTTTTAATTTAAAAAATATATAAAATAATTATATTCTGTCCAATATATGTATAAAAGTCTTATATTTATTCAATTATTATAATAATTTAATAATTTAGCTTTAACTCACTTAAATTTAGATCTAAATACATACTGTATAAGATTATTTTCTCTTCTTTTAATGCAAAATTTATCCTTAGAATCTAAAGTATCTATCTACTAAGTTAAATAGGATAATTAATTTAAAATTAGAATACTAATTAAAATTATTCATTTTTAAAGTTTTAGCAAATAGGCGCATTTATTATTAAAGTAAATGAATTATGGAAAATTATAAATTTAGTCTTGTTTTAATAAAAATTTGCGTTATTATTAATTTAATTTGCGTTTGAATGAAAATGAAAATATAAATTGTAAAAGATATAGATTGATAGATAAATATATACATTTATTTATGCTCCTAGACTTAAAAAATTATTAATTTAATTTATTTTAAATTAAATAATGTTTTTGCTATTACATATATAAAAAAATACAATTTGATAAATCGATTTATATTTTATTTATTATAATAATAAATTAATTTTAGTATGTTTTAATAGAAAATATGTAGTTAGTTAGTTATTTTTTAGTAGCTATGAATTATTGATAATTTCAATTTTAATTAAGTTATTTTAAATATGTCTTAAATTTGAGTTTGTTTTGAGTATAATGTGTGAATTAATTTAGCTAATATTTTTGGTTTAATTTGAATTATTTTTAAAATAAAATTAAAATCATTAACTGCTTATGCTTTTAAGTGTGAAATTTTCGCTTGAGAGAACTTGTTTGTTAAAAGATGCTTATTCTTTTATATGGATAGCATATTTAGCTAGAGGACTAAATATTAAGTTTAGCGAAATTAAAAATGGGTAGTATACAAACATAATTAGCAAAGCTAAATCATTTTAAGGATAGTAATTTGGATTTGAGAAAGTTATAGCTGGAAAATTGCTTGAAGAACGCAAAATTTCTCTGTTTATTCCACTCTTTAAAGCCGTGTTTTCTTCTTTATATAAATTCATATAGCAACTCTATGGTTCCATATATTTTTCCAAATCAAAATTTTTTTCTAGACAATACCAACTAGGTAATTTGACAGAACTAAATGAAAAAGGGATCGAGCAATCTATTACATTTAAATAAAAATATTAATTCTTTTGAGATTAAATAGGATTTTATTAATTTAATACCTCCATTTTTATAGATTCGGGAGTACACTTTCTAAAGTTAGGTTTATTAAGTTGGAATACTAACTTAACTTTAAACGTCTTGACCTAAAAAGCTATAAACATACTCTGTCTAATTCTTTTTTTTATTGCATCTATTTTAGAAAAATAATTTTAAGAATTTAATTGAATTTTAGTTCATTTAATTCTTACGGTATTGCATCACCTTGGTTATAAAATATCCCAGGCCTTATCTTTTCGTAAATTTTTCCTTAGTTTTAATTAGATGAGCAAGCATATCCTAATAACTTTTATCCTTGATATTCAAAGTCTACATATAAAATAGAATAATTTTCATTTGACTCTAAGTTAGAAGATATTTTTCCAACTACCTAGCAGTTCTCTACTTTCTAAAACTGATATGAGGTGGATTCATAATAAAAAATATAATACATTGCTAAGAAAATAGGAAGCGTTATAAGTAAAAGCAAAAAATTAAAGCATTTAAATTTTCTAGTGAACTCCCATTTTTTTTTCCAAACTAAGTAGTATTCAATCAGCATATATAGGAATAAAATAGGTAAACAAGCTAAAAACAGAGCATATAATCTATTTTAATATGTTATACCCAATGTAATTAAACCACCTACTATTATTATTAAAGCATTTGTTAACCCGAAGTGCTTGACTTACATCGATTAAACTGAGTCTTACATCTTATTTTATTACTATTATTAGAGCTTTTTTATCAAAAATTTTATTAAAATTAATTAATTAATTAATTTTTTCTAAAATACTTTTGATTCTGAGCACATGGTATGAAATAATATATCAAAATAAATCTTAATCCGGTTTATATTAATTAAATTTACTGATATCAAAAATTTTATTTTACTGATTTAGAATTTTGTACTTTTTAGTGATAATTACTAACGCGTAAATCAAATAAATTTAATGCTAAATAACTAGAATAATTAGTTCAGGCTTAATTTTTTAAAAGATTTTTGAATTCTTTATGAAATATTTTCAAATATAATTAATTAATACTTTGAGTCGGCCTTAATTTACTAATTTTACATTTATCTTATAATAAAAAGATCAATATTAGAAAAGAAATCATCATTAAATTATATGTATAATTTGTAAATTTTTACATAAATTTTTCTATTCGATCAGTATTTTTTGTTTATTTATTTTATTTTCTATTCTATTTCTAAAATAAAAATTATTTACTCTTTTTACTTACTAAAAAAAAATTTAATCTGTGTAACAAATCTTTGTTTGTTTTCTTATATAATTAATGATACGATTTTAATTAGTTTTATGTTTAACTTATCCCTTTTTTAAAAATTTAATCAATAATAATATTCAATAATAAAATAAAATAGAATAAAATAATATTATTTTTTTAAGCAAAATTTTAATTATTTTATTTTTCATTAAATGATATTTTTGTTTAAAAGTAATTTAAAAATGATATTTTAATTTTTTTTCATCAAAGAATAAATGTTTTTTAAATAGCAATATTTGAACATTTAATTTTTGCATATTTATTCAATCTTATAATATTAAAAATATTTTATACTTTTAATTCAAAATAAAATATTATTTATAAAATTAGCTAAAATAAATTCAATGATATTTTCCAAAATCATTACTACTTATACTAGCCTAAAAAATAAATCTATTTTTCATTTATATAATTATATTGATTTCAGGATTATTAATATACCTTTAATGAACTAATTAATTTATTTATATTAAAATTACAGTGCTATTAAAAAATTATAAATTTAATAATAAATAATAAAATCTTTAATTATATATCTAATTAACATTAATTAAGACCCCCTTTTTAAAAAATAAAACCTAATTTTGCTCTTTTTTCTTAAGAATATTTAAGAAAAGAGGGGTAAAAATAAAAATTTGATATATTCTTTTAAAATAGTTAAGCATACAAATACTTATATTCACTTTAAATGGAAGTCTTATTAATCCCGTTTTCCTACCTACCCCTGACAAAAATATTTTTTATATTAAAAATTCTTATTTTATAAATTCATTTATTTAGAATTTGTTTAAGAATTATATTTCAAGGAACTTAAAAAATTGAAAACATAGTAAGCAAACAGTAATATAATAATTTATAAGAATTATATAGATTTAAATATTAGTAAATGCATTTTTTTTATGTTAGAAATAAAATTTTTTTGAAGATTAATCAAATCTTTTGAATAGTATATTAAATATTTATAATTAAATGTTATTAACATTTATTCAACAAATAATTCAAGATTAATCTTGATTATTTGTATTTTATTATAACTTGAAAAAGTGGTTTTTAAGTTTCATTAGTTAATTGTAATCACCCTGCTCTACTATTTATCCATTATCTAGAACAAATATAATGTCAGAATTTTTTATTGTTGATATTCTATGGGCCACACTTATTGAGGTTTTGTTTTACATTACTTTATTTAATGAATTTTAGACTTAATTTTCATTTTACGAATCTAGAGCACTTGTTGCTTCATCAAGTAGCATTATTTGAGGTTACTTAAGAATAACTCTTCCAATTGCAATTCTTTGTTTTTAGCCACCACTAATTTGGATGCCTCTTTAACCAACTTACTTTTGGAAACCCTCTTTTTTTACAAAAAATAAAATTAATCTTAATTAAAAAAATCTTAATTATTACCTTCAAAAGTTTTAACAAATTCTTAAGTATTAGATAATGTAGAAGCATTGTTTAAATCTTGTTCACTAACATTTTAAGTATTGTAAATCATATTCTATTAGATTGTTCCATTAAAAAGAACAGGCTCTTATTGAACTACACCTAAGTAAGATCTATACTTTTTTAAATGGTATTATTTGATATCTACTCCATCTAAAAAAATTTTTCCTTAATAATTTGAGTAAAAACGTTATATTAGTTAAATTATTGAAGTTTTTCCTGACCCTGAAGGTCCTACAAATGCAACTTTTGACTTTGCTGGTATTTTAAAGCTGACATTTTTTAAAACATAAGCATCTCTTTCTGGATACTTAAATGATACATTTTCAAATGATAACTCTCCATTGATCAAATCTGTTTCGAATACGCCTTTATTTTACTAAATTTCATCCTATAAATCTAAGGTCTAAAATATTTTATTCGCAGAAACCAAAGATGCACCTGCATCTCCCATAAATTCAGTATTTTTTCCTATACCTAAGGCAGCAAACATTAAGCACAATATTGATATTAGGATATCTCTGATTTCTACATCATAACTCCTATGAAAGGCAGCTCCACATATAAATATGATCCCATAAACACCTTTTAAATGAAAAAATTTTCAAATAATTATCATTTAAAATTTAAAAAATTTACCAAAAAGAGCAAGATTGGTAAATCCAATTGCCATTCCTGCTTAAAAAGCAGACTCATTAATATCACTTATATTTTTGCTCAAAATAGCTTTAAAATTTTCACAGAAGCATAGAGGATTTCCTAAACTTGCTACAGTTCTAATATGGCATGAAGACTCGTTTATTAATTATGCTGTGTCTTCAGATGATTGATTCATTTTAGAACTAAAAATATTCATTCTTACAGCAAAGAGAATATTTGCCAAAACTATTAAGGGCATCAAAAATAATCCTACTAAAGTAGTTCTCCAATCAGCAGATAACCCCAACAAAATTGCACATATAAGTGAACTTACATTAGCAATCTAATTATTTAAAATTGAATATAAGCGTTTATATAAAAAATTGAAATTTACATTAAAAGTTAATGTGGTGCCAACTAAAACATTAACTTATTTGCAGTCTATTTGAAGTGAAGATGATAAAGCTCCAGAATTATTAGAGGGTTTATCAAACCAACTAATTGGCATCGTCAAGAATTTTTTAAAAAGATTTTATCTTAGAGTTAAAGTTAAAGTTTCAGATATTCTTGATTAAAAGAAATATTAAAGAGTCAAAGAAACCAAATCCACTAAACCTATAACAGCAAAATAAATACTATAAAGATCAGCTTTTTCTCTAAAATGATCAACGTTGGGGTTCAATAAAATGCTTGCTATATTCCCGAATACCCAACCACAAAAAGGATAAGCGATTCCATTCCCAATTGAAAAAAACATACCCAAAAAAGCATTTAATGTTTATTTTTTATCGTATGTCAATAACTTTTTAACCATCTAAAAAAATGAATATTATTTTGGTACTTCGATATTCAATTAAGGAATTCTATCTAATTTATTTTCATTTTAGCTAGTTTAATAATTTAATTATTAAGTGTCTGTCTCTGTGTACAGATTTGTTATTAAGTTTTAAGATATTAAGTTTGCATCTTGATTACTTGACATCTATCTTTAAGTTGTTGGAAGATCTTTATAACTAGTGCCATTTAAATTTTAAACTAAGATATTGTTTGTAAAAAGTAATGAAGTTTATTTATTTAAATCAATATTTATGAATTCTTCAGCTTGATTTAATTTTCTATCAGTTTCTAATAAAGTATTATTATTTTCATTGTTTTGTTCAGTCTTCTATTATTTTTTTACAAATTCAAAATAAAATCCATTTTTTTCCATTAGTTCTTAGTGAGAACCTCTCTCCATAATTTGACCGTCATCAATAACAATAATTTCATCAGCACTTTAAATTGTTGATAATCTATGCGCTATGATTACAGTAGTAATACCTTAAGTTACCTCATCCAATGTTAATTATATTAAGGCTTCGTTTTTAGTGTCTAATGCACTTGTTGCTTCATCCAATAAAAGTATTTTTGGCTTTTTTAGAATTGCTCTTGCTATGCAAATTCTTTACTTTTAGCCACCAGATAGTTAAGTTCCATTTTATCCAACAAATGTATCCAATTTATGTTCTTAATTTTCTATAAAAGACCATACATTTGCCTTTTTTAGAGCCTCAATCATTTCTTCTTCAGTAGCATCAGGTTTCGAATATCTTAAATTTTCTCTTATAGTTGTTGCAAACAAAATAGGTTCCTAAGAGACATAACCAATTGCAAGTCTAAGAGAGTTTAATTGCATATCTTTGATGTTTACTCCATCAATATAAATACTTCCTTCAGTTGGATCATAAAATCTCTCTATTAGCTATATGATCGTAGATTTTCCGCTATTATGTAATTAAAGAAAATAAAATTTTAATTTAAACTATTTATTTAATAAATACCATCCAGATTTTCCAACAAAAGCCGTCTTCTTTTTAGCTTAAAGCTAAAAATTTAAACCTTTGAAAACCTCAATTCCATTTCTGCTTGGGTAAGCAAACCTAACATTTTCAAACTAAATTTTCCCATCTTAAACTTAATCAGTAAATTTGATTGCGCTTTCATTCTATTAAATTACTGGTTTCTTTTCTATGATCTAATTTTAAAAAAAAATAAAAATTAGAACTATTCAGATAAAAGCTTATCAAATTAATACAGAAAAAACTTCGAATCCAGATACTTAAGCTTCTTAGAAATAATTAACAGAATCAGTAGCTCCTCCTAATCTAAAACTAGTAAGGACAATAGATAAAAAGACAACTATTATATCTGAAAACAAATAATCTCTCTACATGTTTTAGTTGGTAATACCCTTTTCAATAAAAATTGATCCCACCCAGAAAGTCAAAGAAAAGTCAAAAAAAAGCATCATATTTTAAATACCTTTAAAAAAAAAAATCATTTATTTTTATAAAATCCTGTTTAATTTATTTACCATAAGCAATACCAGTGAATATACTATATTTGATAGATACTTTATAAGCTTTAGTGATTAAAGATGAAAATTTATCTGCTTCAAATTATTCTCCGTTCAAACTTTTTATCGTTCTAATAGAACTGAGTGCTTACTCCGCAACACCTCCTGCCTATTAGTACTCTTAACTAGTCTTTTTTACTACACCGCTTGAAACCCAAGTTAAGAATTTGCAAGTATACCATACAATAGGAATAATAATGCAAGAAACAAGGGCAATCTACCAGCCTCTGATAAAAGAAATAATTAAGCTCCCAGCTAGCATACTGAGAGTATAAATATACATGCAAAGTTTTTCACCAATTGCTTGTTAAATTTTAAAGCAATCCAAAGCAACTTTTGAAGATAACTCATTTGAATTGATGCTATCAAAATAGCTTATATCTTGCTATATCATGCTCTTAAAATAGCTATATCTTATATTAATAGCTTATTTTTCTCCTACATTTATCCAACAGTAAAGCATGCTGCACGACAGAAAAAACGATACTTTTTAAATTTTTAAATTAAAATTAAAACATTTTAAAATTATTTTAATTTACAAACTCCAACAAGAATGAAATATCCAGCTAATACAGCACTTCCTTCAAAAACTTAGTCAGGAGTATTTTCAGGTGTAAATTTCTGAGCCATTTCTCCAAATAGTTATCCAAAAAGAGGTTGCATAACTCCATTTCCAACTGCTGAGATTGTACCAATAAAGATAAATATAATATCTTATTTAGATGCTAATCTGTAAAGTGAAAAAAAAGGAACTTTATTATTTTTATTTTATGACATTTTATTTAAGCAAAATATTTTTACATAATAAATTAAATTATCAAAATATTTGTGCTGGTTTTTAAAGAACATAAAATCACAGAGAATATTACAAACAGGCTGGTCTACTAATAAATTATATATAAAGACAGTTTAGCTGACTGAAAAAAAAGAAATATTTAATTAAAATATGTGATTGTGATTGTATTGGTATTTATGATATTTTATCATAAAAACTTAAGAAATTTACAATCTCAATCTTTTAATTAATTTTGTAATCAATATTCAAGTTATGATTTATTGAAATTTATTATTTTTTTATGTTTAATTTATATGGTGATAATTATAAAGAAAAGACTTATTAATCCAAATTATTTTTTACAGATTATAGTTTTTTTCCCATGAGTTTTTTTATGTAATCTAAAAATTCTGAGCTCTTTTAATATTGAAATAAGTAAAACAAAAAAATAAAATCAATATAAGGTTAGAATTAAATTTGAACATATTTTAAGGAGCAAAAAAAATTTATGTTTTTCTTTTAAATATTTTAAACCATACTTTTATCTATTTATTTTAGGAAAGAGATTTTTTTATAAAGTTGTTTATTATTTCTACGATAAATAAATCTGTTTTAATAAATTACAAATTAATATGATAAAAATCTATATAAATCCATCAAAAAGTAGTTGAACAAATTGAATGATAACTTTATCAATAAATATAATTTATGTTGAGAAATATTTTTAAATTTAAAAAATATAAACATTAGAATATTATTTCATAATGTAGGATCACTTGATTTTGTTGGAAATTTATATTAAAGTATTATTATTTTTACTAAATTAATCAATTTTCTTCCTTTTCACTTCGTTTAGTAATTAATAGTAAGCTTAAATTGCCAACTTCAATAAATAGTTGCGAGTGCAATGTTTTGTTTCTAAGACCAAACATGAAAAAAACTATTATATTCCTTAAATATTTTTGATATAAATATTATATTATATTAAATTTTTTTAGATTCTTTATAAAATAATATTGAAAATACAGCTATCTAACTATTAAGAAACTCAAATATTTAAACATTTTGAAATAAATATTACTACTGAAAACTTTTTAACTTAAGTGTTATATTTTTTAAATTTATTTATTATGAATATTGAAAATAGAGCTAGCTTAGAGAGCTAACTATTAAAAAAAAAAGGTTTAAACAATATTTAAAATCAGTAATGTTTAAATGATTTTGTGTATATTATTATTTAATGCTTATAAATTTTATTTTTATCAAATTTTAAAAAGAATAGAATCCATCCTTAATAATCTTACACTTTACACAAGAACACTTCCTTTAAAAAGTTTTTTTTGATTATAATTTCTAAAAAATAGCTTTTTAAAATAAAATACCAGTAACTTAACAAATTTCAAAAATACATTTTTTTTGTTGTGAAAAGCAAATTCATTAAATAACACATTTTAAAAAATATTTAATACAATTATGATTCTACATCTTATAACATTTATATATATTCTTGTATTAATATACTTAATATTTTATATTATTAAATATGTTAAAATCAATTTCTTTTAAAAATAGATGATTATAATTATTTATTATTTTTAATTTCAGTAAACAGACTTGATATCATTATCTTACTTTTTTTAGTTTCTTGTATATGTATGTGTACAGCCCTATCAAAAAGCTATTAGTGAATCTAAATATATATTTATTTGTTCGAACTAACAAAAATAAAATTTCATCAAAAAATGAGTATATATTTTTCATTTTTTTTAGCCAAAGCTATTATTTTATTCTTTTAATGATTAGGATTTTAGAAAAATAATATTTCAAAAATAAGCAAACAAAAATAAATATTTTAAAATATTAATATTTGATTAAAATGATTTCCTTTTTTTTTCTGCTCAAAAATTTAAAGCTTTTACCATTTTAGTTAAATTATGAGAAAAAGAAAGTTTTACTATTTTTAAGATAGTTCTAAATTAATTTTAAATCTTTAGCAAGTAAATAAATAAAAATGTTACTTAAGCATAATAAAAATATTTATCATTTTAAATTGAGTAAATAAGTAAAATTGATAAGTATATTTTTGATTAAATTAATAATGAATGCTTATTTTTGGATTAATTTTATAAAAAGACTTAATAAATTTTCATCTTTTCTTAAAAATATGATTTTTGATGATAATTTAATAATTTGAATAAATAAATAAAATTAATTGTTACTATAAAATACTATATGTTCTCCTTAATTACCATCTATTTATATTAACACTCACAATTTTAAAAGAGAAATAGTGTTTTATAAAATGTGTAAAAAAAAAATATTTTTTTTCATCCAAAATTAAAAAAAAATGATTAATTGATATCAAAAATTTGTTAAAATTTGATAAAAAGAGAATAATAAAAACAATTAAAATTTGTAACAAGCAAAATTAGCTTAAAATAATAAATTTAATATTTTAATTTCAGTATTAGCAATCTTAATTTAGATTTTTTAATAATTTAAATCTAAAAAATTTTAAATATCGATTAAAATATAAGCTTAAATTTTAAAAGCTATGAATATAATAGTCAAAATGTAGATTTTTAAATTGAATTATCTATAAAATCAAATTTAATAATATTATCTTCATTTTCCAGATTTAGTTTATATCCTACTCCAGATATTGTCTGAGCTGGTATTTCATTTACTTTCTTCGGATTTTAAATTTCAGTTTGTTTTATATGAATATTGTCTTCATTTTATATATTATCTTACTAAATTGCTCTACTTATTGTATAATTTTTATCTTAATTTATTTATGGTGAAGAATTTATTTCTTTTTAATCTCGATTTCGAGACAATATTGGATATTCTATTTATTAAATCTAAGGTATTATATTAATCTAGTTATTCATAACAGAATTTATTTATAGTTAATCTATTTAATTTATTTTTAGCTTTAATTTTAGTAAATCTTAATTAGCTTACTCCTTTAATATTCGGTTTTTATTATACCTTGGTATTAGTTATAGAGCAGCCATTTACTTTTTAAGCTTTTTCATTTGTTAGAGAATATAATTTGTGGTGTACAAAAATATTGAATTAAACGATAATGTCTAATTATAATAGCTAAATAATATCAAGCATACTAATTCAATTTCAGGAAAGTAGGCGTTAGGCTAATACTCTACCAAAGAAAAGTTATATATGTCTTTCGTTGGAGATCTTAATAAACCGTTCACAAATGCTTCATTCCAACTAAAAAAGTAAACATAGCAATCCTGAGGATACATATAATCTTCTACGTAGAAGTCACTATCCTGGCACAGCCAGCTAGCTATTTTAACATTACTCTATATGTAACTTCTGAAACAAGAACCTTTTAAATAATTTTAGAATGTAAGTTTTAAACACAAAAATCTATATTATACCAGATGAACTAGAGCTACTTATTATATTAGCCTTTCATAGCAGATCTTAATCTACAATTCAAAGCTGGTTTGGTTCCAATAAAAAAATTAACATAGCATGATCAAGGTTTCTTATAGTTTTCTACATCAAAGTTATAGCCAGCTTGCTATTTTTACTTAACTCCACTTATAAGGCCTATGGCAAGTATTTTAATAATATTTTTTATTCTTATTTTTAAATAAAAAAATATTGCCAACTTAATGAGCTAGAGCTACTACGGCTATTACTGTGACTATTAATACTACCACCAATGCCACTACCCCTGCTTCCTTCAGTTTCTAGAATTCTTTAAAATTTATGTGCTTTAGTTTGATTATAAATGCTTTATGATAATAATCTATAATATTAAGTATTAGTATTATTACATGACCACATCTTATTTTTGATAAAATAATTAAAAAAAGTTTTTTTATATTATCTTACTTAACATCATCATATTTATAATATAATTTAAAAGGAAGAATCAGACTAACTGTCTTAGCTTTATAAAAATTAGAAGCGCAAGCTGATCATAAGTATTGTTTACCTTCATATTAAAAATTTATATATAGAATCAAGTATTTTTCAGTCTGCTCAATACTATCGCTAAGCTATCCAATAACTTAGCAATTTTACACTTATATAATAGAAACTGTTGGGTGAAAAATCACAAAAAATACACTAAAAAATATGGGTACACATACAAAAAATATTATCCTGTTAAATATACTTAAGCAAATAGTTAGATCAGCTTTAGGTTTCCAAAAAATAAACTACTTAGTTTATGGAAATTATGAAAAAATAAATAGGACAACAATTTATTAAATATATCGCTAGATGATTAGAAAGTTACATAAAACCTCTAATAAGTATTGCAAAAGTCACATTCTAGATTTAAGTAAAAAGAATTAACCTTTAACATCAAGATCAGGGTCTTTATTCTAGTTGAAAAAAAATATAAGTGATTATTTTTGTACTGTATCCATCACGATTTTCTTTAAATTTTGCCTTTAATCAAAAAATTAAAAAAATGAAAGACTCTTAAAAATGCAAAATCATTTATTTTGAAACTTAAAATTGTAAATTTACAAAATAATACAGTGAAATCGCCAAATGCTTAATTCTTATATGAGCAAAATATAATTCTATTAAAGTAAAAAAGTTGCTCTAAATTTAATTTATGTAAATAAGCTCGAATTTACCAATTAATAATTTGGTTAATTCACTAAATTAATTATCTCAAAGATTATATTTTTCTATTTAAAATTTGTATTATAAAAATATGAAACAGTTCATTTATGAATTGTTTTGTAATTTACAAAATTAAGGGAACCTATCTCTATATTTTTAGATGAGTATCTGTTAATTAAATAATAGCAAATTGCTATTTTAAAAATGCTTGATCACTGATAATGAGTGATCAAGTAGATAATTTTAGTAACAAAAGAAAATAAATTTTCTTTTTAATTTAATAGAATTATGAATAGTAATAATTATAATTAATGATTATTTATTTAAATTTTTTATAGTGCGTGGATTAAAAAAAATTAATAAAAATACAAAAATTCTGCTCAAAATTAACAAAGATTTTTTGATAACAATTAAAAAAATTATTTATTTAAGTACCCTAATTTATAGATAATTCTTACTTTGCATGTCCACAAGAATTTAATAGATGGAAGTGCTATAAAAAATGGTTAGTTAAAAAATATATTTCAAAAAGTAAAAGTTACTATTTGAGTTGAAATACCAAGAAATATTTGATAGATATAAATTAATTTTAAATCAAATATAAGAATTGAAAAAATAATTTTTATAAAAAATCTATCATTTTATGTAAAGTATACGCAAAAGTAAACATGAAAATACCCAATTTTAATTTAATTTCTAAAAATACATTGGAATTTAAGAAATATATCTTTCTTAAGATTTTTCTTCTTAATAATTGAGAGTAAAATAGAACTTAAGTTTTAGCAAATAATTATATTATGAAAACATTTTAAGTAGAGGATTTTAAATTTTAATATCAGTCATTACAAGATTTAGCAGAATTATAATCTTTTTATAGATTATATTAATGTGTTAACCCATCCTTTGTATGAATTGGAACCTAGTTAGGATCTGGTTATTACTAAAACAATTATGAAAGCTCACTTTGTGGCATTAAAGACTAAACAGCATAATCATTATTATTATCGAGATTATTATTCTTTAATTGTTAATTTATTTGGACTAGGTATGGAAAATATTCCAAATTAAATTTATTTTACTACTCCTGTTAAATAGGTTGTAGCTAATTTTGCTAGAGTTCCTGTTAAATAGATTGCTATTATTATGGCTAAATTTCTAGTGGGATGACTTTTTAGTTGTTTTTGTTTGAAATCTTTTTGAGAAGATAATAAGCTGGGTACTAAAATAAAGAATTAAAAGATAATATCCAATTATAATATGAAAATATTATTAAGCAAACTAAATCTATTTCAGGGAAGTAAGCATGAGACTTAAATGCTATCAGTGGAAAGCTATTTTAGTCTTTCATAGCTTATCTTTATTCTCCGTTTTATGCTGCCATATCTCCATTAAAAAAATTAACATAGCAAGATTGAGGTTACATGTAATCTTCTTCATCGAAATCACTATCCATGCATAGCCAGCTAGCTATTTTTACTTTACTCCATAAATAACTTCTGTAACATGAACCTTTTAAATTACATAAAAATACAATCAATTAAAAACAATATTAAATAATTTATTTTTTACTTGATCTTGAACTACCTCTGCTGCCCCCGCCTCTACTACCGCCACCTCTTTTAAGTATTCTTTGGTTATTATATGAATTAGGTAAATGAATATCATTTTAGGATAGCATTCTATTAGGATATTATGGATCTGTAAAATTTTTATCTATTGGACCACATCTAATTAATAAAAGGAGGTATTATTCAATTTTTATAAAGAAGAGAAAATGAACTTACTAAACTTTATCATATTTGTAGTAAAATTAATATGGAAAAATTGGGTCAGTTGTATCAGCTTAATAGAAATTAGAAGCGCAAGCTTATCCTAAGTATTGCTTTCCTTCATATTCAAAATTGATATAAAGGATGGAGTATTTCTCAGTAAATTCTATCCATTTACTTTACTTACCGATCAATTGGCAATTCTAAGCTTATTTAAATTCTAAAGAAGCAGTAGGATGAAAAACGGCAAAAAATACTCCAAAAAATATAGGCAAACAAATTATGAACATAACCAAATTATATATGTTAAACCCAAATGAGAGGTCACGTTTTGGTTTCCAAAAAACCAACCATTAAAGTAATACTATAAAGAAATACATAGGGCAGCAATAAATTAGATATATAGCAAGATGATTAGAAAGTTGCATCATGCCTGTGATAAATATTGCCAAAACTAAAGTCTAGATTTGCGTAGCAAAGAAATGATCTTTTGTATCAGGAGTGTCATAATTTTTATTGTAAATAAACACAGGTGGTTATTTTGTTTGCTGTTCCATGATTTCCTTAAGATTACACTTTTTTCTTCTACTTTTAATCAAATGATAATTTCTTAAATATTATAAATTATTTAATTTATCAACCTTGTATTTATAAATTTCATCCAAACGATTTAATCAAATATATATCTAAATTCTTCTATAACCCTAATCTAATTTTTTTTTAAGTTTATTTAATAATTTTGTGGTAATTTCTACATTCAATAAGCATATTTATGATATTTATTAATAATAAAAATAATAAATATCTATTTATATTTTTGTAACAACTTATTCTGAAGCATCATTAAAATTCACAAATTAAAAAGCTAATTAGTTGTGTGATTAATTTCCCAATATCTAATATTTTTATCTATTAAACATCTTTGTTCGTCATTCAATAATTAATTTTCATTGTAGCTATTATAATCTTTACTAAGAGTAAAAGCCATTTTCAAAGAGTTTATTTGATATCAGCATTAAAATAGTTGTAATAATAGAATTTATACAATTAATATTTAGATTTATGTTAATATTAATTTAATTCATTTCAAGCATAAAATGAATGCATATAAATACTATAATTTATTATTTGTTTACAAAATAATTTTTAAGAATGATAAAGGTTTATCTATACATATGTCTCATTAAAATATTTCTTTCAAAGTTAACTTTAATTTTGCTATAAAATAGAGCTCAATAGCAGAATTTAATTTCCTGGAAGTGCTATTTTTTAAACTGCATAATAATAAACCAGCAAAAAATTTAACATCAACCCCAATACTAATCCCAAGCTATAGCTTTCTCGCGAAATAAATTAAATTTTATAATCAAATATATAATAAACATATAATTTATTAAATATATATTAAGTTTCACCTCATAACTGTAAGCACAACACTAATTGATAAAATTTATATTTATAATAAATAAATAAAAATCTTGGTCAATATAGAATAATTAAACATAAAGCTCTAAAGTCATTTTTTCTACTATAGGTTTGAATTGCATTAAATCTCTTTTTTAAATTTTCAATGTTTTAGCTAAAAATTTGACATCAATTTTTAAAAGCAATAAATCTATTGTTCTTAAAAAAATTAAAAGAAATTAATTGTTAGAATAAATATGACAATAAATAAATAACCAATTTATTTTATTATCTCTTTAAATTTTCAATGCTAAATCTTATACCAAATTTATATAAATCAAAATTTATTTAATAATTTTCAATAAAAAAATAGAGATGAAATTTAAGAATTGAAAAAATAATATTTTAAAAAACTCTATTATCTAAAATAAAAAATACACAAACATGAAAATAAAAATCCAAATAAAATTTAATTTCTAAAAATAAAATGAAATTCTTGAAATTTACTTCAAAACTTTTATTTCTTAATAATTGAGATTAAAATATAACATAGATTTTAACAAATAAAAATATTATGAAAACATTAAAAGAAGAGGATTTCAAATTTTAGTATCAGAGTTTGCAAGATTTAACAGAGTTATCATCTTTTTATAGATCATCTTAAAATGTTTACCCATGTTTTATATGAATTGGAATTTAACTAGAGTCTGGCTATTAATAAAACGATTATTAAAACTGATCATGTGGCATTAAAGATTAAACAACATAATCACTTTAATTACTCATGCTGATATTCATTTATTGTTAATTTATTTGAACTAAGTTTGGATAAAAATTCAATTTATGTTTATTTTACTACTCCTGTTAAATAGGTTGCTACTAATTTTGCTAGAGTTCTTGTTAAATAGATTATTGTTAAATTTCTAGTGGGATGACTTTTTAGTTGTTTTTATTTGAAATCTTTTTGAGAAGATAAAAAGCTGTGTACTAAAATAAAGAATTAAAAGATAATATCCAATTATAATAGGAAAATATTATTAAGCAAACTAAATCTATTTCAGGGAAGTAAGCATGAGACTTAAATGCTACCAACGGAAAGCTATTCTAATCTTTCATAGCTAATCTTTACATTCCGTTTAAGGTTGCTATATCTCCATTAAAAAAATTAACATAACATGATTTAGGTTCCATGTAATCTTCTTCATCGAATTCATTACCAATGCATAGCCAGCTAGCTATTTTTACTTTACTCCATAAATAACTTCTGTAGCATGCACCTTTTAAGATGATATATAAATACATACAATTAAAACTAAAATTAAAAAATTTATTTTTTACTTGATCTTGAATTACCTCTACTGAGGCTACTTCTGCCATTACGGTTTCTTAAAAGAATTCTTTGGTTATAATATGGATTCGTTTAATTTAAATAATTTTAGGATAACATTCTATTAGGATATTATGGATTTGTAGAATTTCCATCTATTGGACCACATCTAATTAATAAAAAGAGGTATTATTCAATTTTTATAAAGAAAAGAAATTAAAGTTACTAAACTTTATCATATTTATAGTAAAATTAATATGGAAAAATTGGGTTAGATGTCTCAGCTTAATAGAAATTAGAAGCGCAAGCTTATCCTAAGTATTGCTTTCCTTCATATTCAAAATTGATATAAAGGATGGAGTATTTCTCAGTAAATTCAATCCATTTACTTTACTTACCAATCAGTTAGCAATTCTAAGCTTATTTAAACTCTAAAGAAGCTGTTGGATGAAAAACAGCAAAAAATACTCCAAAAAATATAGGTAAGCAAATTATGAACATAATAAAATTATATATGTTAAACCCAAATGAAAGGTCACATTTTGGTTTCCAAAAAACGAACCACTAAATTAAGACTATAAAGAAGTACATAGGGCAACAATAAATTAGATATTAAGCTAGGTGATTAGAATGTTGCATCATGGCTGTGATAAATATTGCCAAAACTAAAGTCTAGATTTATGTGGTGAAGAAATGAACTTTTGTATCAAGAATGTCATATTTTTAGTTGTAAATAAATACTGATGGTTATTTATTCTGTTGTTCCATGCTCTTCTTAAAACTATACTTTTTTATCTACTTTTAATCAAATGATAATATCTTAAATATCAGAAATTAATTACTTTATTAACCTTTTAGTTAGAAATTTCATTCAAACCAATTAATCAAATCTATATCTAAATGCTACTATAACCATGATCTAATTTTTGATAAAGTTTATTTCAAAATCTTGTGGTAATTTTTGCATTTAATAAGCATGGTCATTACATTTATTACTAATAAAAATAATGAATATCAATTTATATTTTTGTAACTACTTATTCAGGAGCATCATTAAAAATTCACAAAAAATAAAAAAAGCGAATTAATTGTGTGATTAATTTCACAATATTTAGAAAATTTCTAATATTTTTATCTATATCTTTTAATTCGTCATTCAATTATTAATTTTGATTTTAATTACGATAATCAATACCAATTGTAAAAAGACATTTTTTAAGAGTTTTTTTGATTTAAGTATTAAAATAGTTGTAAAAATAGAATTTAGATAATTATTATTTTGATTTATAGTAATATAAATTTAATTTACTTCGAGGATAAAATGACTGCATATAAATACTATAATTTATTAGTTGCTTACAAAATTATTTTAAAAGTTAGTTGATCGGTTTTTGCGTGCTTTAAAAAAAATAATTTATATTTATATCTAAATTGATTGTGATTAAATACGATAATCTTATAATATCCCATCTAAAACAATTTGTTTGATTTATGAGTTAAAATTGTAATTAAAGGTAGAATTCAGATAAGTAAATTATTATTTTGATAAACTGTAATGTTGTTTTTATAAAAAACCAATTAAAATTTGTTAGATATTTTTTTAAATAAAAAAAATTAATACATTTCTATTAATATAGAGATCTAAAACAAAAATGTGAATTTTGAAGACAGACCACAAATTTATAAATTTAAAAGTTAAATTAAAATAAAATAAAAATATTAAATTCGTTAAAAATATTTAACACAAAAATATATTTACACAAAATCAGAGCATAGGATTTTATAAAGAATTATCTATTTTTACAGGTTATTTTACAATTTAATCTTCATTTTAATGGTTTAGTTATTGTTGGGGTCCAATCAATGCAAAAAGAGGATTTAATAATTATTCAATCTAATTTTAATGTATTAGTTGTTATTGCCCATATTTTGGTTAAGGCATATAATCAACGTGATCATTATGATTTACTTATTATTATTAATTAATTTAATTTATGGTTGGTGTTTCTTTATTGATTTATTCGATTTATATTGGGTTTGGATTTGGTTTAAATTCTAGTGCTTAGATAGCTGTCTACCCATTTTAACTGGTTCTTCTAATTTTTTTGAGAATGTAATTAGCTGTGTACTAAAATATAGAATTAAATGATAATATCCAATTGTAATAGCTAAATAATATTAAGCAAACTAAATCTGCTTGAGGATAGTAAGCACGTTCCTTATAGGCTATCAAAGGAAAATTATATGAATCTCTCATAAAAGCTCTTTATTGTCCATTTTAATATGCTTTATCACCACTAAAAAAATTGACATAGCATGACTTTGGAGTCGTGTATTCTTCTATATCAAAATCTCTGTCCTCACACAACCAGCTAGCTATTTTTACATAACTCCATTTATAGTCTCTGTAACAAGAACCTTTTTTTAAAAAAATATGTGAAATTTATAAATAAAAAATATTTCATACTAGTTGAACTACGGCTACTACTGTGGCTACCACTGCTGCTGGAGCTTCCTCCACCACTACTATGGCCACCTCCACCTCCTGTTCTAAGAATTCTTTCATTTCTATTAACTTAAGTAGAATTTAAATTTTTATAGCTTAGTAACCTATGGTATTATGGCGCTGTATTATTTCCATCGAGAGGACCACATCTATTTAAGTAAGTAATAATTATTATTGTTATATAAGATAAAAATAACGCAATATAACTTACGCTATTTAATCGTATTTATAATAGAATTTATAAGGAAAAACTGGAGCAATTGTCTTTGCATCGTTATAATTAGAAGCACAAGCTTATCCTAAGTATTGCTTACCCTCATATTCAAAATTAATGTAAAGAATAGAATATTTCTCATTAAATTCAATCCATTTGCTTAACTATCCTACCAATTGGCAATTTTGAGCTTGTTTAAATTCTAAAGAAGCAGTTGGGTGAAAAACAGCAAAAAAGACACCAAAAAATACAGGTAAACAAATAACGAACATTATTATATTATATATGTTGTAAGGCAATGTAAGGTCAGCTTCAGGTCTCCAGAAAGCGAACCATTAAATAAACACAATAAAGAAATACATTGGGCAGCAATAAATCAAATATGCAGCTAAGTGATTTGAAAATTGCATCATTGCTGTGATAAATATAGCCACAAGCAAAGTTTATATTTATGTAATAAAGAAGTGGCCTTTCACATCAGGATCAGGATCTTTATTTTCATTGTAAAAAAATGTAGGAGCATCTTTTTTCTCTTCTTCCATTTCTAACTTTTCAATATTAGTAATTATGTTTTTGCCTAAATAATAATCTTGTATACCAAATATTATTTATTTTGATAACTTTCTATTTAGCGTTTATCTACCAAGCAAAATTCAATGAAATACATAAAAATCTAAATCTTTTAACAAGATCAACTTTTAACTAACTAAAATAATAAGCTTCTCTATCAATATAAAGTAAATTTGCTCTAATAAAATTTGCAATCGTATCCTTTGATTTTATGGTTTTATTAAAGGCTATAGAAAAATTTAACTTAGCATTTTGTATAGGCTTAGTAATTTCTTAGCTCCTTTTGTACTTAAAATTTTACAGAATTAAATTTACTATTAAGGAAATAAATAGAGGAAATTATTGCAAAATAAATTACTAAATTTCTATATCTCCCACCATCTATTTACGAACCATTCTACTTATTTTTGATTTTCTTTACCATTGCTTATTTTTAATAAATAGAAGATATTCAAATTCAAGCGTTAATCTAAAGTACTTATAGATAAAATTTAATCAATAAATTATCTTGATTAAGTTAGACAAATAAGTTAATTATTTTTTTTTTAATTAAATAAACTCTATATTGAGATAAGAAATCTAAACTGATCATTAAATAATGAAAAAAAAAACATAAAACTATTAACTTATTATTACAAATTTTATGAAAGTTATCAATTGAATGTGGTAGAGGTAAATATCTTATCAAAATGCATAAATTGAAGGTAATTAATTATATAGTTATTTTTTTTCAATTTTATTAATAATAATATTTTTCTCAATTATTTTAAAACTCTAAATAATTTGCTAATTTTTTAAAATTTACTATTAACAAAAATAATCAGCGATTGCTTTTCAGAACAATTTAAAAATAATAAAAATAAAAAAAATTAACTGTAGAATTAAGTTATTGACTAAGAAGATTTAAATTTATAGGAAAGAATTAATGTTATTAAATTTCAGTATTTTAGAATAAATACCAATTTTTTCATAATAAATTCCTTCAAATACAAGCAAAGTATTTTTTAATTTTAAATATTTAATCCATTACCTTGAAATTAAATTACTTATTTAAAGTATATAAAATTTAGTTAATAAAAGTTATAATTTTTTTCAAAGAATGTTTGTTTATTCATATCAATTTTAAATATTGAGCTAACATTTTTTTGCTTAAAGTTAAATTAATTTTATTTAATAATTAAAATAAAAGGTTTTTTCAAAAAAATTTAATTTCGTAAGCAATAAACAAAAAATTAAATTTTAACATTGTTAATTAGGTGAAATGAATTATGCATTTAATGTAATTAGAATCATAATATTTTTTTTTAAGTTTAAACAAAATTTAATAAATATTATAATTTAAATTAAATTCAAACAGTTTTTCTAATTAATTTATTGAAAAAATAATAAAAATATATTGAATAAAATAAAAAATAGACCTAAAAGAAAATAAATGATAATATGGCTACCATTGATGCTGCGTCATCCTCTTATTCTAAGAATTCTATAAGTAATATTTGTTTCAGTTCTATTATAATAATTTTAGGTTAATGATCTATGATATGAAGAGTCAATAGTATTACCATCTATCTATAGGAGCACATCCATTAAAATTTTTGTAAAAAATAAAACTTAGACAAATAAATTATTATTTTGGTTTATTGTAATATTAATTTAATTTATTTGGAGGATAGAATGAATACATGTGAAAACTTTAATTTATAAGTTATTTATCAAATATTTTTTATGGTGATTAAGAATTTTGTGTATTTTTAAAAAAATCAAATAATTTATTTATATTATCAAAAAAATAATTGTGATTTTAAATATGATACATCTATATTATCCTGAATTAATAATTTATTTTATTTAGTCATTACAGTTTTAATTAAAGGTAGAATTTAGACAAATAAATTGATATTTTGATAAACTACAATATTAATTTGACTAGTTCTGAGGATATAAATTAATCGATATGAATATTTTTGTTATGAATGCTTTTAAAATATTTTTTAAAGAACCTTGATAATTTTTTTTCAAAATAATAGTTTTTTATTGATATTGAAATCTAATACAAAAGTTTGAATATTTAATTTATAGTTAAAAAGTTTTAAATTTATAAGTTAAATTAAATTAAACTAAAATATATTATGTTAAAAACATTTACTTCAAAATTACATTTTCACAAAATCAGAGCATAGGATTTTATAAAGAAATATCTATTTTTACATGTTATCTGACAATATTATCTTCATTTTAATGATCTATTATTGTTGGGACCCAACCACTGAAAAAGCAGGATTAAAAAATTATACTTATGGGTTATTTAAATGTTTTTCAAACTAGGCTTAAGGTAAATGGGTAAACAAATAATGAACATTAATCCATTATATATGTTGTAGAGTAATGTAAGATCAGCTTTAGGTTTCCTTCAAAGCGAACCATTAAATAAATAAAATAAAGAAATAAATTAGGTAACAATAAATAAATCAAGTATACAGCTAAATAATTTGAAAATTGCATCGTTGCTGTGATAAATATAGCTACAAATAAACTCTATAATTATGTAACCAAGAAGTGGCCTTTCACATCAGGATCAGAATCTTTATTTTCATTGTAAAAAAAAGTAGGAACTTCATTTTTCTGTTCTTCCATTTCTAACCTTTCAATATTAATTTTGTTCTTGCCTAATTAATAATCTTGTGAATTAACTATTATATTAATTTGGTAATCTTCTATAAAGAATTTTTAATAAATTAATACCAAAAACTTAAAAAGTTAAATCATTCTACTAGCATAACTTTTTAATTAAATAACAAAATAAGTTTTTCAAATTTTTCAATCATTTTTTATTTTTTGATATTATTTTTTAATTATAATTTATTATATTATTTTAATAATTTTTATAATATTTAATGTAAATTTTTATTTTTATTTTTCTAATTAAGCCTTATTTAAAATCAAATTTTCTAAATTTAAATGAAAACTCTAATTTAAGTCGATTTTCTAAATAAAAATAACAAAAAAATTTTATTTTCAGAAAATAGTGAGGCTTATTTTAGCAAAAAATGTAAAATTGATGATCTAACTTGAAAAGTAAAATTGATGAGTTTTTCAAAAGATTTTAAGTCAGAGTTTTCTATATTAGTTTAAATGAGCTCTATTTTTTCAATTCCTCTAATTTTATTCTCCTTTGATTCAATTAAATTAAAATCATTATTTTAAATTATTTACAACAAATATTCATCAATTAAATAGTATTTTTCACTAAATTTTTGTTGTATCTATCCTATTGATCTCTTCATATTTTAGGAATATATATATATTTATTAAAAACATTTAATTCTTTATAGCAAAAAAATTTTAATAATTGATTAAAATCTAAATTAATATTTTATAAACACTGAACAAAGAAAGCATAGTCAAAATATAGATTTTTAAATTTAATGATTAACAAAACCAGGTTTAATAATATTATCTTCATTATCCATTTTTAGTTAATCTTCTACTCCAGCTATTGTCTGAGCTGGTATTTCATTTAATGTCTTAGGATTTTAAATTTCAATATCTCTTTTAAGAACATTATCTTCACTATACATATTATTTTACTTATCTTCATTATCTATTTTTAGCTAATCTTCTACTCCAGCTAATGTCTGAGCTGGTATTTCATTTAATGTCTTAGGATTTAAAATTTCAATATCTCTTTTAAGAACATTATCTTCACTATACATGTTATTTTACTCTGTTACTCTTTCTATTTAATATCTTTGAACTTAATTGATTTATGGTGAAGAATTTAATTATTGTTAATCTTGATTTGGTGACAATATTGGATTTTCAATTTATTATAGTTAAGGTATATCATGAATCTAGTTATTGATAACTGCATTTATTTATGGTTAATCTAATTAATTTATTTTTGGCTTCAATTTAAGTAACTCTTAACTAGTTTACTCCTATTTTGTTGGGTTTGGTATTATTTTTAGAAAAAGCATATGCTTTTAAAGGTTTTTCATATTTTAGAGAATACAATTCGTGGTGTACAAAAATATTGAATTAAATGATAATATCCAATTATAATAGCTAAATAATATCAAGCATATTAATTCAATTTTAGGAAAGTAGGCATAAGGCTTATATGAAACCAAAGGAAAGCTATATACGTCTTTCATTGGATATCTTAATAAGCCGTTCATAAATGCTTTGTTCCCATTAAAAAAGTTAACATAACAATCCCTAGGATCCATATAATCTTCTACATTAAAATATTTTTCCTGACATAGCCAACTAGCTATTTTAACATCACTCCATAGGTATTCTCCCAAACAAGATTCTTTTAAATAATTTAAAAATTTAAGTTTTAAACACAAAAATCTATATTATACCAGATGAACTAGAATTAGAGCTAGAACTAGGATTACTACTACTACTATGGCTACTACTCGATTTTAGAAGTCTTTGATGATTATCTACTTATATTTGATTCTAATTATTTTAGGGTAATATTCTATGATATTGTGGAGATGTCCTATTTCCATCTGTAGGACCACATCTGATAAATAAAAAGATATATAATTTATTTAATATTCATAAATAAAATAATATCTTACTAAATATAATCATTTTTATAATAAAATATATATGGATAGATAGGGCTAATTGTTTTAGCTTAGAAGAAACTAGATGCACAAGCTTATCCTAGGTATTTTTTCCCTTCGTATTCGAAGTTGATATAAAGAATTGAATATTTCTCTGTAGACTCTATCCAATTGCTTAGCTTACCAGTCATCTAACAATTTTAAGCTTATTTGAAATATAAAGATGCTGTTGGATGAAAGACAGCAAAGAATATGCCAAAAAATATGGGTAGGCAAATTATAAACATAATTGTGTTAAATATATGAAAGCGTTTAGTAAGATCAGACTCAGGTTTCCAAAAAACGAACCATTAAAAGCAGATTAAGAAGAAATACATAGGGGAGCAATAAATCAAATATACAGCTAAATGATTTGAAAATTGCATCAAGGCTGTAATAAGAATAAACATAAATAAACTCTATATTTATGTGATGAAGAAATGGCACTTCGCTTGATAATGACTGTCTTTTTTATAATTTTTAAATATAATAAATGATACTTCTTTCATTGTTTATATTAATTTTCTTTAATTTAGTTATATAGAATAAGAAATCAGAAATTATTTACTTTTATAGCCCTTTAACTTTTTTAATCAACTAATTGATGAGTCTTTCTAAATTAATTTAAATCTTTCTATAAACTTATTAGCTCAAAAAAATTAAAGAAGAAAGTTAATTTAATCCGAGCTAGAGCAAATTTCTTCTTTTTTTGAGTTGATTATAAATAAAATAGATTGATTGATAAATGATAAAACTCATTTTCTATAACTAGTGTAAAAAATAATAATTCTTAAATATTCATTTATTTTAAAAACTAATTTTTTATGTAAATTTTAAAAAATTAATAATCAAAAATGTGAAAATATATTTGAGGGTTATAAAAATAAAATAAAATAAATTTTTTTCTGAAACTATTTAATAATAATAAAAAAATTATAAATATTTTTGTTTCTCATATTTTAACACGCCCCTTGGAAAATAAGTATTTTGAAATTTATAATTTATTATTGGCAAAAATTTTAAATTGATGATCAAACTTGAAAATTCATCTGAAAAGATGATGAATTTTTCAAAATATTTTGTTTATTTCTGTTGAAATGATCTCTATTTATTAAATTTCATTCTTTTTTCATTTAATTAAATTAAAATAATTACTTTATAATATTCTTTGTTATTTACAGCAAATATTCATTAATTAAAATTATTTTTCATTTAATTTTTAAAAAATACAAACCACTTTATGGAAATTATGAAAAAATAAATTGGACAGCAATAGATTTAATGTAAGACTAGATGATTAGAAAGGTGGATAAGACCTGTAATAAGTGTTATAAAAAGCATATTATAATAAAGAAGTGACCTTTAACATCAGGATTAGGGTCTTTATTTTAGTTGTAAAAAAATTTAGGTGATTGTTTTTGCGGTGTTTCCATTTCCATTTTCTTTAAATTTTACTTTTAATCAATAAATTATAAAAACGAAGGAATCTCAAAAATTTAAAATCATTTATTTTGAAAATCTTAAAATTAATATTAATTTACATAATAATATACTCTAATCACCAAAAGTTTAATCATTCTATGAGCAAATAAAAATTAAAGCAGAAAAGTTGCTCTTAATTGAATTTATGTAAATGAGCTCGATTTTATCAATTAAATTAGATAATTAAGTAAATGTATTATTTCAAAATTATATTTCTATATCAAATTATAAAAATTTTTAACGATTCATTTATAAATCAACAGTTTTGTTAATTAAAATAAAAGGAATAATTAATTTAAAACATATTGTTTAATCTTTTATGTTAGCATAAGTTATTTATAGATTTCCTTCTATTTTCTTAATAATAAATATTTTCAAAAGATTGATCATAAATTTATTCTTAAGAATTCAAATGTTTAAGTTTAAATTAAATTTTTTTAATTAAATATCTATTTTAAAAAACTTAAATTTACAAATCTAAATATATAAATAGCAGAGTAAGTAAGATTTTTCTTTTAATTTAGGTAGGATTAATATGCTAAAAATAATTTACTTTAAAGATTAAACCCTTCATAAATTTTAATTTATAGAAAAACAGACTTATATTTAGCCTATTAAAAACAATTAATTTTCTAAAGTGAAGTATTTATATATTTTATAAAACAATAAACTGACCAGCTAAATTGTGAAACATTACAAAAAATCTATTTTTTATTTTCATGTTAGTCTATTATTTTTTTAATTTAATTTCCATTTTCAATAAAAAAAATAGAGAGATAAAATTTAAGAATTGAAAAACAAATTTTATAATAAACTCTGGCATTTTTAAAAAAGCATACACAAACATAAAAATATTATGAAAACATTTAAAGAAGAAGATTTCAAATTTTAGTATCAGAGTTTACAAGATTTAACAGAGCTATCTTCCTATTATACATCATATTAATATGTTTACCCATGTTTTATATGAATTGGAACTTAACTCGAGTCTGGCTATTAATAAAACGATTATTAAAACTGATCTTATGGCCTTAAAGACTAAACAACATAATCACTTTAATTATCCAAGCTGACATCCATTTATTGTTAATTTATTTGAACTAAGTTTGGATAAAAATTCAATTTATGTTTATTTTACTACTCCTGTTAAATAGGTTGCTACTAATTTTGCTAGAGTTCCTGTTAAATAGATTATGACTAAATTTCTAGTGGCATGACTTTTTAGTTGTTTTTATTTGAAATCTTTTTGAGAAGATAATAAGCAGGGTACTAAAATAAAGAATTAAAGCATAATATCCAATTATAATAGGAAAATATTATTAAGCAAACTAAATCTATTTCAGGGAAGTAAGCATGGGACTTAAATGCTACCAACGGAAAGCTATTTTAATCTTTCATAGCTAATCTTAATATTCCGTTTTACTCTGCTTTTTCTCCATTAAAAAAGTTAACATAGCACGATTGAGGTTTCATGTAATCTTCTTCGTCAAATTCATTATTCATGCATAACCAGCTGGCTATTTTTACTTTACTCCATAAATAACTTCTGTAACATGCAGCTTTTAAATTGATATAAAAATACTTACAATTAAAACAAAAACTATAAAATTTATTTTTTACTAGATCCTGAACTACCTAAATCATTGTAGCTGGTTCTAACACCACCGCTACTTTTAAGAATTCTTTGTTTATTATATGGATTTGTTTAATTAGAATAATTTTAGGATAACATTCTATTGCGATATTATGGATTTGTAGAATTTCCATCTGTTAGACCACATCTAATTAATAAAAGAGTTATTATTAAATTTTTATAAAGAAAAGATAATAAAGTTACTCAATTTTATCATATTTGTAGTAAAATTAATATGGATAAATTGGGTTAGATGTCCCAGCTTAATTGAAATTAGAAGCACAAGCTTATCCTAAGTATTGCTTTCCTTCATATTCAAAATTTATATAAAGAATGGAGTATTTCTCAGTAAATTCTATCCATTTACTTTACTTACCAATCAATTGGCAATTCTAAGCTTATTTAAACTCTAAAGAAGCTGTTGGATGAAAAACAGCAAAAAATACTCCAAAAAATATAGGCAAGCAAATTATGAACATAATAAAATTATATATGTTAAACCAAAATGAGAGGTCGCATTTTGGTTTCCAAAAAACTAACCATTAAAGTAAAGCTATAAAGAAATACATAGGGCAGCAGTAAATTAGATATATAGCTAGACGATTAGAAAGTTACATCATGGCTGTGATAAATATTGCCAAAACTAAAGTCTAGATTTGTGTGGCAAAGAAATGATCTTTTGTATCAGGCATATCTATATTTTTGTCCTAAATAAACACAGGTGATTATTTATTTTGCTCTTCCATGCTTTTCTTAAAATTACACCTTTTTTTCTTCAACTTTTAATCAAATGATAATATCTTACATATTAGAAATTAATTACTTTATTAGCCTATTATTTATAAATTTCATCCAAACAATTTAATCAAAAATATATCTAAATGATTCTATAACCATAATCTATTTTTTTTTTAGGTTTATTTAATAATTTTATGGCAATTTCTGCATTCAATAAGGATAGCTATGATTTTTATTAATAAAAAAATAATAAATATTAATTCATATTTTTATAACAACTTATTCTGAAGCATCATTAAAAATAAATTCACAAATTAAAAAGCTAACTAATTGTGTGATTAATTTCCAAAAATATAGAAAATTTCTAATATTTTTATCTATTAAACATCTTTTAGTTCGTCATTCAATAATTAATTTTTATTTTAATAATAATATATACAAACTATAAAGCCCTTTTCTAAGAGCTTATTTGATTTAAGCATCAAAATAGTTGGAAAAATAAAATTTAGGCAGTTATTATTTTGATTTTTTACAATATTAATCTAATTCATTTGACTGCAAAAAAATACTAACTATAATTTAAGAGCTTTTTACAAAATAATTTTAAAGAATGATAAAGGTTTTTGTGTATTTTACTAAATAAATAATTTATTTATATTTATATCCTGAATTATATGCAATTTTAAATATAATAATCTTATAATTACCCATTTCAAACAATTTATTTGATTTAGGTTAAGCAGTTATAGTAAAAAGTAGAATTTAGACAAATAAATTATTATTTTAATAAACTATCATGTTGATTTAATTAGCTTTGATAATAAAATGATACCATATGAATATTTTTATTTATGAGAGTTTTTAAAATATATTTTAAACAAATTTTGTAATTTTTCTAAAAAATTATAACTTATATTTTTACTATTCATATTGATCTAAAACAAAATTAAGAATTTTTAGAAATATAAATTTATAAATTGTAAATTAAAATTAAAATATAAAATATTTTTTTTAACTTTTCATACAAAAATATATTTACACAAAATCAAAGCATAGGATTTTATAAAGTATGATCTATTTTTACAGGTTATTTTACAATATAATCCTCATTTTAATGATCTAGTTATTGTTGGGGTCCAACCATTGCAATAACAGGATTAAAATATTATACTTATGGGTTATTTAAATGCTATTCAAACTAGGCTTAAGGTAATATGTATTATTGCATATATTATGGTTAAGGCATACAATCAACATTATCAATAGGATTTACTTATTGTTAGTTTATTTAAAATACTATTGGTGTTTCTTTGTTAATTTATTCAATTTATATTGGGTTTTGGTTTTGGTTTGGATTTGGTTTAAATTCTAGTGCCTAGACAGCTATCTATCTCTTTTCACTGGTTCTTCTAATTTTTTTGAGAAAGTAATTAGCTGTGTACTAAAATATAGAATTAAATGAAAGTATCCAATTATAATAGCTAAATAATATTAAGCAAACTAAATCTGCTTGAGGATAGTATGCATGTTCCTTATAAGCTATCAAAGGAAAATTATATGAATCTCTCATAAAAGCTCTTTATTGTCCATTTTAATATGCTTTATTACCACTAAAAAAATTCACATAGCATGACTTTGGAGACATGTATTCTTCTATATCAAAATCTCTGTCCTAACACAACCAGCTAGCTATTTTTACATCACTCCATTTATAGTCTCTGTAACAAGAACCTTTTAAAAATTAAATAAAATAATTTATGTTAAGTTTAAACAGGAAAAATATTTCATACTAGATGAACTTCGACTGCCACTACTAAAGCTACTACTGCTGCTATGGCTACTTCCACCGCCACCGCCACCGCTATGGCCACCACCACCTCCAGTTCTAAGAATTCTTTCATTTCTATTAAATTCAGTTGAATTCTAATCTTTATAGGTTAATAATCTATGATATTATGGTGCAGTATTATTTCCATCAAGAGGACCACATCTATTTAAGTAATAATTGTGTGCGTTATATAAGATATAAATAATAAAAAATAACTTACGCCATTGAATCGTATTTATAATAGAATTTATAAGGAAGAACTGGAGCAATTGTCTTTGCATCGTTATAATTAGAAGCACAGGCTTATCCTAAGTATTGCTAACCTTCATATTCAAAATTAATGTAAAGAATTGAGTATTTCTCATTAAATTCGATCCATTTGCTTAATTATCCTACCAATTGACAATTCTAAACTTATTTAAATTCTAAAGAAGCAGTTGGGTGAAAAACAGCAAAAAAGACACCAAAAAATATAGGTAAACAAACAATGAACATTACTCCATTATATATGTTATAGAGTATTGTAAGATCAGCTTCAGGTTTCCAGAAAGCGAACCATTAAATAAAAACTATAAAGAAATACATTGGGCAGCAATAAATCAAGTATGCAGCTAAGTGATTTGAAAATTGCATCATTGCTGTGATAAATATAGCCACAAGCAAAGTTTATAGTTATGTAATAAAGAAATGTCCTTTCTCATCAGGATCAGGATCTTTATTTTCATTGTAAAAAAATGTAGGAGCTTCTTTTTTCTCTTCTTCCATTTCTAACTTTTCAATATTAATTTTATTATTACCTAAAAAATAATCTTGTATATTAAGTATTACTTATTTTGGTAATCTACTATTAAGCGTTTTTCTATGAATCAAATTTCAAAGAGAAAGTTAAAATTTAAATCCTTCTACAAGCATAACCTATTAATTAATTAATATAAAATAATAAATTTCTCAAATCAGTATAAAGTAAATTTGCTCTAATTTAATTTACAATCGTTATCCTATGATTTTATGGCTTATATTAAAAGCTATAGAAACATTTAGATTAGAATTTTGTAAAGACTTAATAAATTCTAGCTTCTTTTGCTCTTAAAATTTGATAGAATTAAATTTATTTTTATGTAAATGAAAATAAATAATTATTGTGAAATCCATACATAATTTTTGTATCATTCAACCAATATTTATTTACTGACCACTCATTCAACATATAGAGTTAATTTAAGTGCCCAAAGATAAAAATTTAATTTAATAAATTGTATCTAGTGAATTAGAAAAATAATTTGATTATTTTTTTAAAACAAACTAAATAAACACTAAATCAAGCTGAACATTAAATAATATAAAAAAACCTAAAATTATTAATTTATTATTATAAATTTTAAGTAAGTTTACAAATTAGTAGGATTGATAGTAAATATTTTATCAAAATGCATAAATTAAAGGTAATAACTATTGAGCTATTTGCTTTAAATTCAATTTTATTGATTTTAATATTTTTCTTATTATAAATTTTATAAAAACATTGTCTATATATCAATTATTTTAAAGTGCTAATTATTAGCTAATTTTTTTAAATTTTCTATTAAAAAAAAATAATCAGTGCTCATTATTGAAAACTTTATTAAATTTGTCTTTAAAGCAAATTTTAGTTAAATGTATGTATGTACAGTATATATGTATAGTTAAAACACATAATATATAGCTATGCAAATATATATACTACTAAAATTATGTTAAAGCTCTATTTATTAAATTTTAAGAAGAGTAATTGTAATTCTAAATGTCTTTGCTCTCATAAATTCTAATTTTAGTAGTTAAATAATATTTAACTAATAATGGTAAAAAAAAATGAAATAATCAAAATGAATAAAATTACCTTCGTATTCAAAATTTGCTTAAATTCATATGTTAATTTAGCTAGTTAGATCAGTTTCATGTTTCCAAAAAACAAATTACAATCTGGAAATTATGAAAAATAAATAAGACAGCAATATATTAAACATATGACCAGATGATTCAAAAGTTACATAAAACCTGTAATAAAACCTTAAAATTATTTTTAATTCTAAAATAATTTACTGAAATATTCAAATATTTAATCTTTCTTTAAGTAAAACAGAAATTTGCTCATTTTTTTCTTATTATAAATTTTACAAAAACATCGTTAACCCATCAATTATTTTAAAACATTAAATAATTTGTTATTATTTTTAATTTTTCTATAAGTAATCTATGCTTGCTAATTACAATAAAATATTTAATTTATATTAATTAGAAAATTTTTTGAAAATAGTTATAACCAATACGATAATTAAGATTTTTTTTTAATTTGGATTTATTATTTACAGTAAAATTTATTAAGTTCCAACCTTAATAAGATTATCCAATCAAAAAACAATAAATTTAATCATTCTTACAAATTTATCTAATAAGTTGGTTGAATTAATTTTTAATTCATTTTCAATTAAATTTTTATTAATATATTTTTTAATTTTTAGTTATTTAAGATGAATGAAATTAAATTTTGATCCATTCCTCAAGGAATTTTTTTTAAATATAGGTCATTCCTTGTCAAAACTATCGTCGCGATTTTGGAGGTATTATGGTATTTTTTTAATCAAATATTTTGTTGTGCGAGAAAATAAAAAGTTAATTTTAATACCCAACAAGTGTAATGAGAAAAAACAATTAAGCAAGATAAATCTACTTTAGAAAAATAACTTTTTTATTTGATATTAAGGGAGAACAAAATAAATCTTTAATTGGAGTTTTAAATTTCCATTTCCAACTTCATTATTTCTTTTAAAAAAATAACTTATATGATTATTTCATTATAGTTGTCAAATAACAAAAAATAACAGAGGAAAATTTATTTTTCTAAATATACATTAATCAAATAATTTAAAGAATAAACTTTTATTTAATTAAATTCATAAAATTTATGGTGATTTTTAAATATAAATTATCAAAAAAATTGAATTTTTTATAAATTGATTGATTAATAGTTTATGAGAACTAAAAACAAAAAAATAAAAATAGGTAAACGTAGACAGTTTCTTCTTATTTACTTATCAAAATCTAAAATATTCTAATTTAGTATTCAATATTAAAAAATTAATAAATATTATGTCAAGCGAGAGTTTCAGTTTTTTTATTTTACCCAAAATCAATTCTACTAGGCAACTAAATATCTTTAAAGTTATTAAAATATGGTTATTAAACATAATTTACTTTTGTTTATAATTAATCTGTGGCTTTAGATTAAGCAATTTCATTTTAATTTTGATTATTATCAGATTTATTTGGTAAATTATTCAACTAAACTATTTAATCTTAATTATTTTATTCAATTTTACTAATTTGGTCTTATAAATTATTATTAATTTTCACTTTAAAAATTCTAAACTTCTTTAGTATTGCATTAGAAGTATATTAAAATATTAAATTAAATGATAAAATCCAATTGTAATAAGTAAATATTATCAAACAAATTAGATCTGCTTTTGGGTAATAAGCGCGCTCTTTATATGATATTAATGGAAAATTTTTTTAATCTTTCATAGGAGCTCTCCCAATACCATTTTCAATGGCTTTTTCACCTCTAAAAAAATTGACATAACAAGACTGTGGTTCTGTGTAGTAAGAAATATTAAATTTGTTAGGTAAACATAACCAACTAGCTATTTTAACTTAGCTCCATAAATAATCTCTACTGCAACTACCTCCTTAAAATAATTTAATTAATATATGTTAATTCAATTTTTACAAAATTTAGACTAAATTACCTCCATGGGATCCACCTCCGAATCCTCCTCCTCCACCACCACCGCCACCACCTCCTCCTCCGCCTCCACCTACAGCTAAAAATCTATGAGTTTGATTTATGCTTATATTATTTGATTCATCTTGAAGTAATAGTCTAGTATCATTTGTGTCTGTATTATTTTTAATATCAGACCCACATCTATTGATTAAGTATTAATTAAAAGTTAATTTAATAAACATAAAATAATTTAATTACTGTAGTGAGTCGTATTTGTTATAAAATTTGTAAGGAAATATGGAACTGATAGTACTTCCTTCAAATTAATCAGAAGCACATGCTTAGCCTAGGTATTATTAACCTTTGTATTCAAAGTTAATATAAAGAATAGAATATTTCTCATTCCATTCTATCCAGTCTTTTAGCTAACCAACCATTTAACAGTTATCTACTTTTTAGAATTCAATAGAAGCTGTAGGATGAAAGAATGAAAAAAAAACAGTAAAAAAAATAGGACAGCAGATAAAAAACATTAAGAAATTATAAAAATTAAAAGCATCAGTCAAATCTTCTTTCGGTTTCCAGAATACATAGTATTAAATTACTACCAAAAAAAAGTAGATAGGACAGCAAGTAATCAGATAACTAGCTAAATAATTTGACAGTTGCATCAGTCCAGTCACAAGTATAGCAACTAATAGGGTCTATGCTTAAGTTACAAAGAAATGAGTTCTTTGATCTGGGTCTGGATCTTTATTTTGATTATAAAAAAATATAGGAGCACTATTATTTTCCATTTGTTATTTAAATCAATGATATATTTTATTTAAAAAATTGATTATCATATTAATCAAATTTGTCTTTTTCAATATTGCAAATACTATTTTTAGTAAGGTAAATTAGTAATAGATAGCCTTAATTTGTAAAAATAAAAGAAATTTAATTACTTTTTTCTCTAAAAATACTATCTATCTCTTTTATTATTAAATTAGATAAATTATTAATAATAAAATCTAATAGCATGTATTTATTAAAATCATTCTTTGTTTAGGAGTATAAAATTAAATGAATTTATTTTATATTTTTATGTTCTAAAGATATTATAATTATAATTTAAAGACTAAATAATTTAAGGTAGAATTAATATTTCTTGTTTTAGATATTTCGATTTCGATCATTTAGAAATTTTAAGTTTTGTGAGTTTTCTATTTTTAATATATTCAAAAGAAAAATCAGTAAAATAACTAACACATTTTTATAAGTCAATTTCAAACAATCAAAATAGAATTTTTTTAAAAATATTCCAAATTCCTTGCCTATAAAAATATCATTTTAAAATTCATGTTGATAGTAGTTTTATAATAATATTAAGTTAAATAGTGTTGTACAATAAAATAAATATTAACCATGTTGTTTTTTTTTATTGATCAGAAAAGTCAAACAATTTTTGAAATTGATTTTCTGAATATATTTTAAATGTAATCATCAAATATTTAAAAATTTGTTAAAACAATTCTCAAACATTAAATATATATATAAGTATTTTTATTTATATTTATGACTCTTATTTAAGCTTTGATTTTATTATTTCACAAAAAAAAGTAAGTAAAAATATATTTTAAAAGTATTAATTTTCGCAATCTCTATGTTAACAAGATTTTATTAATGTCTAGATTATTAAGATAAAATAAAAAGATTTAATAAAATCTTTCTCAATGATTATTAAAAAATATCACAAATCTTAGTATAATTATATTTTATTTTTTTGAAATATTTTTCTCATAGTAATTTAAAAAGATTAAATAAAGTTTTCTCAATCATAATTAAAGCAATCAAATATCGCAAATCTTACTTTATCTATTTTTTTTCAATTACGAGCAAATTTTATTTGAATGCTTTTAAATTTTAACTTTATTTAAAAAATGAAGTACAAATAATTTTTTATCACTAGACTAAATTTTTTTATGAGCAAAATAATAACAAAAATTTTAGATTTTAGAAAATTTGTAAGAAAAGAATTTTTTATATTCAAAATTTGAGAAAAAGCATTAAATACTATCTAAAATTTGTTAAAATATTATATTATAAAAAAAATTAAAATATATAATGAATAAAATTAGCTTAAAATAATAAATTTAATGTTTTAATTTAAGGATTAACAATATTAACAAAGATTATTTTATTATTTAAATATTTAAATTAAAAAATTTAAATTATTGATTTAAATCTAAATCTATATTTTAAAAACAAAGAATGTAATAGACAGTATTGTCAAAATGTAGATTTTTAAATTTAATTATCAGCAAAATCATGTTTAATAATATTATATTCAATTTCCAGATTTAGTTAAAATTATACTCCAGCTATTGTATGAGCTGGTATTTCATTGTTTGCCTTCAAATTTTAAATTTCAATTTGTTTTATATAAATATTATCTTCACTTTATATATTATTTTACTAAGTTGCTCTACTCTTTATATAATCTTGAACTTAATTCAATTATTATGGTGAAGAATTTATTTATTTTTAATCTTGGTTTGGAGGTAGTATTTGAAATTCTACTTATTAAAGCTAATGTATAGTATTAATCTAGTTATTGATAACAGCATTTATTTATGGTTAATCTATTTAATTTATATTTTGCTTTAATTTTAGTAAATCTTAGTTAGATTACTCCTTTAATATTCGGTTTTTATTAAACCTTGGTATTAGTTCTAGAGCAACCATTTACTTTCTAAGCTTTTTCATCTTTTAGAGAATATAATTTGTGGTGTACAAAAATATTGAATTAAATGATAATACCCAATTATAATAGCTAAATAATATCAAGCATACTAATTCGATTTCAGGAAAGTATGCGTTAGGCTAATACGCTACCAAAGGAAAGTTATATATGTCTTTCATTGGAGATCTTAATAAACCGTTCACAAATGCTTCATTCCCACTAAAAAAGTTAACATAGCAATCCTGAGGATACATATAATCTTCTACGTAGAAGTCACTATCCTGGCACAGCCAGCTAGCTATTTTAACATTACTCCATATGTAACTTCTGAAACAAGAACCTTTTAAATAATTTTAGAATGTAAGTTTTAAACACAAAAATCCATATTATACCAGATGAACTAGAACTAGAGCTAGAGCTACTACTGCTACTGCTACTGCTACTACGACTACGGCTATTACTGCGACTACGACTACTGCTACGACTACCTGATTTTAGAAGTCTTTGATAACTATTTATTTGAATTTGACTCTTATCATTTTAGGGTAATAATCTATGAATATTTTGTGGAGATGTTTAATTTCCATCTGTAGGACCACATCTAGTTAATAAAAAGATATATAATTTAATATTGATAAATAAAGTAATATTTTACGCAACTAAATCATTTTTATAATAAAATTTATAAGGAAGGATAGGACTAGTTGTTTTAGCTTAGAAGAAATTAGAAGCACAAGCTTATCCTAGGTATTTTTCCCCTTCGTATTCAAAGTTGATATAAAGAATTGAGTATTTCTCAGTAGACTCTATCCAATTACTAAGCTATCCAGTCATCTAACAATTTTAAGCTTATTTGAAATTTAAAGACGCTGTTGGATGAAAAACTGCAAAGAATACACCAAAAAAAATGGGTAGGCAAATTACAAACATAATTCCGTTAAATATATGAAAGAATTTAGTTCGATCAGATTTAGGTTTCCAAAAAGCGATCCATTAAATGTAGATTATGAAGAAATACATAGGGCAGCAATAAACCAAATATACAGCTAAATGATTCGAAAATTGCATCATAACTGTAATAAGTATATACATAAATAAATTCTATATTTATGTGATAAAGAAATGGCGCTTCACTTGAAAATGACTGTCATTATTTTATTTGTTAGAAATTGTAGATGGTAATTATTTCACTGTATACATTAGGTTTTCTTTAAATTAAATTTTATATTAATAAAATAAGATTATTGAAAATCAAAATTTGTGTATTATTATAATGTAATCAATCTACTGATTAGCCTTTTGAAATTAACTTAAATCCTTCTATAAACTTAGCTCAAATAGTTAAAGGAGAAAAGTTATTTTAATTTGAAAAAGTTAATTTTTAATAAAATCGATTGGCTCATGAATGGAAGTTCTAATAAATGACAAAAATCATCCACTATAACTTTGTAAAAAATATTCATTTTTATGAATTATCAGCCGTATATTTAATACCCAAATTTATTTTGAAAATTTGTTAAAATTAATATGATTGAAAAATAGTATTTTGAATGTAGGTTTTAATCTAAAAGAATTAAATAATAAATAAAAATGTTATAAAAATGAAATAAAATAAATAATGATTTAAAATTTTTATCATAAAAATTAACAATAATGAAAATAATATTTTGTGACTTATAATTTATTATTGGCAAAAAATTTAAAATTGATGATCAAACTTGAAAAGTAAATATGATGGATGAGTCTTTCAAAAGATTTTACATCATTAAACCTATATAAGTTTAAAAGAGATCTATTTTTTAATTCCTCTAATTTTATCTTTTCATTTAATTAAATTAAAATCATTATTTTAAATTATTCAAAACAAAAATTCATTAAAGAAAGTATTTCTTGCTGTAAATTATAATTTTTTCCAAAATATTTTTTGTAACTACTTGATCTCTACACATTTTAGGAATATATATGTATATTGATTAAAATATTTTATTCATAATAGCAAAAAAAATTGTATAATTTCTTTAAAATCTAAATTAATATTTTATAAACACTGAACAAATAAAGCATAGTCAAAATATAAATTTTTAAATTTAATGATCTACAAAATCAAGTTGAATAATATTATCTTCATTTTCCATATTTAGTTAATCTTCTACTCCAACTATTGTCTGAGCTGGTATTTCATTTAGTGTAACAAGCCTTTATTTACTTAAATTTTCTTAAGAAATTATCAGTTTACTTCTACATTACAAAGTAAAATAATATTATTATTTTGTTTGTACTTAATTTAGGATAAAATAAATATAATAGAAAAAAAAATAATTTATTGACTTTTAAATTTTTAATAATATAAATTAAAGATATTATTTATACCTTTGTACCTTGATATAATAAAGGGTTTAAAATATAATTAATATTTTATATATATTTAAACCCAAAATAGAAAAAATCATTATTTTCAACAAAAATTAATTAATTAAAATATTTCGCCCGCCCTTTAATTTTTTCAAAAATATTTGCTGTAACTAATTGATCTCTAAATATTTTAAGAATAAATATAAATATTTTTTTAAAAAATAACTTATCCTTTAAAGCAAAAAAATTCAATAATTCATTAAAATCTAAATTAATGTTTTAAAAACAATGAATAAAGAAAGCATAGTAAAAATATAGATTTTTAAATTTAATGATCTACAAAATCAGGTTGAATAATATTATCTTCATCTTCTATGTTTAGTTAATGTTCCACTCCATCTAATACCTGAGCTGGTATTTTAGTATCTTAGGAATTTAAATTTCAATATCTCATTTAAGAACTTTATTTTCACTTTAAATTTTACGCTGTTACTCTACGTATTGAATAATTTTGAACTTAATTGATTTATGGTTTAGAATTTAATTATTGTTAATCTTGATCTTGAGACAATATTGAATATTCAATATATTATAGTTAATGTATATTTTAAATCTAGTTATTCAAAACAACATTTATTTACGGTTAATCTATTTAATTTATTTTTTACTACAATTTTAGTAAGTGTATACTATTTCAATCCTATTATGTTGGGTTTGTTTTATAACTTGGTATTATTTTAAAAAAAACCATAGGCTTTTAAAGGGTTTATATATATTAGAGAAAACAATTTGTAGTGTACAAAAATATTGAATTAAATGATAATATCCAATTATAATAGCTAAATAATATCAAACATATTAAATCAATTTTAGGAAAGTAAGCATAAGGCTAATACGATACTAAAGGAAAGCTATATACGTCTTTCATTGGATATCTTAATAAGCCGTTTATAAATGCTTCATTCCCATTAAAAAAGTTAACATAGCAATCCTTAGGTTTTATATAATCTTCTACATTAAATTCTTTATCCTGACATAGCCAGCTAGCTATTTTAACATCACTCCATATATAATCTGCAAAACAAGAATCTTTTAAATAATTTAAAAATTTAAGTTTTAAACAAAAAATCTAATTATACCTTTAGAAGTAGAATTAGAACTACTGGTATTTTTGCCACTACTAATATTCGAATTTAGAAGTCTTTGATGACTATTTATTTCAATTTGGTTCTAATTATTTTAAGGTAATAATCTATGATATTGTGGAGCTGTCCGATTTCCATCTGTAAGACCACATCTGATATATAAAAATATATATAATTTAATTTTGATAAATAAATAAAGTAATATTTTTACGTCATATAATCATTTTTATAATAAAATTTATATGGAAGAATAGAGCTAGTTATTTTAGCTTAAAAGAAGCTAGACGCACAAGCTTATCCTAGGTATTTTTCCCCTTGGTATTCAAAATTGATATAAAGAATTGAGTATTTCTCAGTAAACTTTATCCAATTACTTAGCTTACCAATCATCTAACAATTTTAAGCTTATTGGAAATTTAAAGACGATGTTGGATGAAAGACACCAAAGAATATACCAAAAAATATGGGCATGCAAATTATAAACATAATTACGTTAAATATATGAAAGCGTTTAGTAAGATCAGATTCAGTCTTCCAAAAAACGCACCATTAAATGCAGATTAAGAAGAAATACATAGGAGAGCAATAAATCAAATATACAGCTAAATGATTTGAAAATTGCATCAAGGCTGTAATAAATATAAATATAAATAAATTCTATATTTATGTCATAAAGAAATGGCATTTCACTTGATAATCACTGTCTTTCTTTTAATTATTAAATATTGTAAATGATACTTCTTTCATTTTCTTTAAATTTATTTAGTTATATATTAATAGAATAAGACTTCTGAAATCGGAGATTATTTATTTTTTTAACTTTCTAACTTTTATAATCAACTGATTGGTCAATCTTTCAAAATTAATTTAAATCGTTCAATAAACATAGTTTAACATAATTAAAGAAGAAAAGACAAGAGTAAAATAGTTTAAGTTGTTTTTTAATAGAATAAATTGATTGGTTCATTAATAGAAGTTCTAATAAGTGATAAAACTCATCTTCTATCACTAATGTAAAATAAATTCTTAAACAGTCATATATTTTAACACCTAATTTTTATGAAAATTAATTTCAAATAATTAATACATACCCAAAAATGTGGGAATATAAAAATTAAATCAAGTAAAATAAATACCAAATTTTCTATAAATAGTACAGCAAATATTAAATGTATGGCTAAATAATTAGAAATTTACATAAAATCTGTAATAAGTGTTGTAAAAAGCAAATTCTAGATTAAAGAAGTGGCATTTAACATCAGGAATAGGGGTTTTTATTTTAATTGTAAAAGATTTAGGTGATTCTTTTTGTAGTGTTTCTATTTCCATTTTCGTTCAATTTTACTTTTAAACAAAAAATTAACAAAACAAAAGATTCTCAAAAATGCAAAATCATATATTTTGAATATCTTAAAATTAATGTTAATTTACATAATAAAAAATTGAAATCATCGAATACTTAATCCTTCAAAAATCAAAATTAAAATTAAAGCAGAAAAGTTGTCTAAATTGAATTTATCTAAATAAACTCTCTTTTATCAATGCTAATTAATTAAATGAATTATTTCAAAGAATAATTCTTCTATATAAAATTATTAAAATTTGAAATAATTCATTTATAAATTAAGTATTGTCAATTAAAATAAAATCAATAATAAACACATTGCTAAATAATATTTTTTTAACATAAGTTATTTATAGATTTCTTTCTATTTTCTAAATTATAAATTTTATCTAAAGATTGATCCTAAATACTCTTAAGGATTCAAATTTTAAAATTTAAATTTAAATATCTTTTTAAAAACTTAAATTTACAAGTATTAACACAATTATTGATATTGGCAGAGTTAGTGAGATTTTTCTTTTAATTTAAGTAGGAATTATACTTTAAAAATATTTTACTTTAAAGATTAAGCCAATAATTAAAAAAAACAGACTTTTATATTTAGCATATTAAAAAATTAAATTTTCTAAAGTGAAGATTTTACTTATTTTTAAAACCATAAATTTACCAATTAAATTGTGAAATACAAACAATTTCTATTTTATATTGTCATTTTTGTCTCCTATTTTTTTAATTTAATAATAATTTTGATAAAAAAATAGAGAGATCAAATTTAAGAATTGAAAAAATAATATTATAAAAATCTCTGACATTTTATAAAAATATACACAAACATGAAAATAAATATACAATTTTAATTTAATTTCTAAAAATAAATTGAAATTCTTGAAATTTCTTTCTAAAATTTTTATAAATATGACATTTGTTTTAACAATTAAAAATATTATTAAAATATTTAAAGATGAGGATTTCAAATTTTAGTATCAGAGTTTACAAGATTTAACAGAGTTATCATCTTTTTATAGATCATCTTATTAAAATGTTTACCCATGTTTTATATGAATTGGAACTTAACTCGAGTCTGGCTATTAATAAAACGATTATTAAAGCTGATCATGTGGTATTAAAGACTAAATGACATAATCACTTTAATTACTCAGGCTGATATCCATTTATTGTTAGTTTATTTGAACTAAGTTTGGATAAAAATTCAATTTATGTTTGTTTTACTACTCCTGTTAAATAGGTTGCAACTAATTTTGCTAGAGTTCTTGTTAAATTTAATGTGGCTAAATATCTAGTGGGATGACTTTTTAGTTGTTTTTGTTTGAAATCTTTTTGAGAAGGAAATAAGCTGGGTACTAAAATAAAGAATTAAAGGATAATATCCAATTATAATAGGAAAATATTATTAAGCAAACTAAATCTATTTCAGGGAAGTAAGCATGAGACTTAAATGCTAATAACGGAAAGCTATTTTAGTCTTTCATAGCTAATCTTTACATTCCGCTTTATGCTGCTATATCTCCATTAAAAAAATTAACATAACATGATTTAGGTTCCATGTAATCTTCTTCATCGAATTAATTATCCATGCATAGCCAGCTAGCTATTTTTACTTTACTCCATAAATAACTTCTGTAACATGAACCTTTTAAATTACATAAAAATACAATTAAAACTAAAATTAAAAAATTTATTTTTTACTTGGTCTTGAATTACCTCTACTGAGGCTGCTTCAGCCATTACGATTTCTTAAAAGAATTCTTTGGTTTTTATAAGGATTCGTTTAGTTAAAATAATTTTAGGATAATATTCTATTAGGATATTATGGATCTGTAGAATTTTTATCTGTTGGACCACATCTAATTAATAAATAGAGGTATTATTCAATTTTTATAAATAAAAGAAAATGAACTTACTAAATTTTATCATATTTGTAGTAAAATTAATATGGAAAAATTGGGTTAGATGTCTCAGCTTAATTGAAATTAGAAGCGCAAGCTTATCCTAAGTATTGCTTTCCTTCATATTCAAAATTGATATAAAGGATGGAGTATTTCTCAGTAAATTCTATCCATTTACTTTACTTACCAATCAATCGGCAATTCTTAGCTTATTTAAACTCTAAAGAAGCTGTTGGATGAAAAACGGCAAAAAATACTCCAAAAAATATAGGTAAGCAAACTATGAACATAATAAAATTATATATGTTAAACCCAAATGAGAGGTCACGTTTTGGTTTCCAAAAAACGAACCATTAAAGTAACACTATAAAGAAATACATAGGGCAGCAATAAATTAGATATAGAGCAAGATGATTAGAAAGTTGCATCATGGCTGTGATAAATATTGCCAAAACTAAAGTCTAGATTTATGTAGCAAAGAAATGATATTTTGTATCAGGAGTGTCATCATTTTAGTTGTAAATAAATATAGGTGGCTATTTATTTTGCTGTTCCATGCTTTTATTAAAACTACACTTTTTTTTTCTTCAACTTTTAATCAAATAATAATATCTTAAATATCATAAATTAATTACTTTATTAACCTTTTTTTTATAAATTTCATCCAAACCATTTAATCAAATCTATTTCTAAATTCTTCTTTAACCATAATCTAATTTTTTTAAGTTTAATTCAAAATCTTGTGGTAATTCCTATATTCAATAAGCATATTCATTACATTTATTACTTATAAAAATAATGAATATCAATTGATATATTTGTAACTACTTATTCTGAAGCATCATTAAAAATTCATAAACTAAAAAGCTAATTATTTGTGTTATTAATTTTCCAATATTTAGAAAATAAATTTCTAATTTTTTATCTACAAAACATCTTTTAGTATATAAAGGGAAAAGTGAGGTCTAGAGATATATTTTTTAGGCAAGCTCTTTTTCAAAAAATTATAATAATATAAATGTTGCATCAACCCCACAAATCCCCAACAAATTACAAGTAGAAAATTAGATAAATAAATAATTAATTAATTAATAAACAAATTTTTCTTTTAGTAAAATAAGTAACAAAAATTAATAAAAATCTTAACTTGTTAATTTTAGACGAAGTCGAAATTGACTTCAAGAAAATTGAGCTCTTAAAAATAAGAATTATTTTCTGATGATTAATTAAGGCTCTACAATTTTTACCTATATTAACAGATAGATTGATTTAAAAATTCTCAAACTCCTCTATGGTGGATAATCGCCCAATAAGCTTTAACATCAAGCATCATAATTAAAGTTGGGCTATTAATAATAATAAATATTTTAGCCTTAATATTCGATTTTTTTAAACAACAGACAAACAAATGCCTATTAATAATAATAAATATCTCATTCTACCCTTTCGCTTCTTTGGTCTAATACATGGATGATCAAAATTATTAACTTTTCAAAATTTTAACCGAAGACTTAATATAAAATAAAAATTAACAAAAATTAAAATTAAGCGATTAATTAAAACTTAAAATTTCTTCCAATAAAATAAATTAAAATTAAATTAGCGGGCTTTTTTTAAATTAAATATAGCTTTATGCTGGAACTATGAACGTAACATACCACCAAGGAAAAGTAAATGTATTAGTTCTTGGTGAAGAGATTGAATTATTTGGAAAGAAGAAAGAATAATTAAGATTATTAGACATAATCTAAAACACAATCTGTATTTCAAATAAAGATTCTATTTTTAAATTAAGTTGTTTGGACCAGATAGCCTCCAAATTTGATAACTAAATTTAAGCAAATGGAGAAGATTATTTTTTGGCTGAAGATCCAAACTATAACTTTGGATAACCAATTTTTCTTCTTTTTAAATCTGGGCGAAATAGAAGAAAATAGGGGATTATTTACCTATAAATTCGGTTAAAAAATGGTATCGTGAAATGATCACCCTTCTCTCGTATTTTCTCTAAAAAAAATAGGGTAAATTGACTTTGAATTCTTTTAATATTTTAATATGAAGAAATAATAAAAATAAAATTTGATTTGAAAGAAGAGTAGATAAAATATCTTGAAACTCTCGGTTAATTGTTGCATATAGATATCAATTAACTCAAAGAAAAAAACAATAAATTCAAATTTTATTTATTATTTACCCTTTCCTCCTTACTAAAAATATCCAGCAATTCCAGAGTTTCTTTTTTATTAAAAAAATAGAAAATTTGAAAGGATAAAAAGAATTCTGGAATAAATTTCAGCTCTTAATTCTAGATGAATTGAGTGAAATTTTAGTGTTTGAAGATACGCTTGGATTTGATGAAGATTTTAATAGGGACAATTTCGAATTCATATTATAATAAATGCAAGAATTATATGGTATAAACTATCAATTCCCATAAGAACAAGTTGATCTTGATTTATATGATAGTTTATTGAACTATACAATGTAGTTTATTAAATAAATTTAATAAGGAGAAGAGGGAAAATGAGAGAAATGAAAAAAAAAGACAAATTGATGTGCGCCTCAAGAGAGGTTTGTAGCGAATATGAAAGTTTTTGATATGTTAAATATCAAATTATGAAGATACGCGTGGATTTGATGAAGATTTTAATAGGGACAATTTCGAATTCATATTATAATAAATGCAAGAATTATATGGTATAAACTATCAATTCCCATAAGAATAAGTTGATCTTAATTTATATGATAGTTTATTGAACTATATAATGTAGCTTATTAAATAAATTTAATAAGGAGAAGAGGGAAAATGAGAGAAATGAAAAAAAAAAAGACAAATTGATGTACGCCTCAAGAGAGGTTTGTAGCGAATATGAAAGTTTTTGATATGTTAAATATCAAATTATGAAGATACGCGTGGATTTGATGAAGATTTTAATACGGACAATTTCGAATTCATATTATAATAAATGCAAGAAAAGAATTTGATAGAACAATCAAATATCATATAGAAAGAATTAAAAACAAATGAATTATCAGAGGAAATAGATATTTTCCTAAATTCTTACCCTATTCAGAACTATTAACTTGTTCTTGATTTGATTCCCTATGAGAAGTTTTCATAGTTTTACAACATGGTAAAATAATCAAGTGTGGTTTATACATATTTGAAAAATTACTTCATTTTTTTGGGAGTAATAAACTAATAGAATAATATCAAAGGTTAATTTGAATCTTAAATTAAGTTGTATAAACTATTTTTCCCATTCTCAAATATGTTATAATATATGGATTCTTCACATCCATATTTATTATCAGAATTCGTTGAGAAATTATATCAATACTCTTGGTAAATTTGTGGCCAGTAAAAATCTGTATAAATCTGTGGCGGTGATTAAAGTTAAATTTAACTTAATAACATGCTTAAACGTGTTTTTAACAACTATTTAAACTAATAAATGTTTTTAGTAGAATCAGAAAAAATGAAATTTTATACTTCTGAAAAATAATAATTTTAACATCATAAAAAAGTTGTTTTAAATGGTAAAGTAGAAGTTCTCTTCGGAATTAAGAAAGAACCATTGGAATTTATAGATGAAATTGATTGTATTCTATTAAACTAGAAAAAGTTCGATCTGTAAAGCTAATTACAGCTATATGTTTAAAAAATTCAAAATAGATAAAGAGATAATTAACGCGTTAGTAAAATTATCTTCCATAAAGGCATACAGAATTATAATAAGATAAATTAATAGAAAATATCAGAAAGTCCATTTGATATTATTATAAGTCTATGTAATTATTCAGGCATAGTTTTCGGGTCATAAAATTAAGACTAATAGTTTGTAAACGATTGTGAAATTCAATTAAATCTTATAATAAACAGATTAATTCAATAAATTATCAACTCTATAACTGCTGATAAAACTCCATATAATTTTGAATAATTGAACTGTTAATCTTTGTTCAATTGCTTCGTCTAAGATTTGATGAAGATATAAAACTTGAAGATACAAAAGCAAAATATCTTCTTATTGGAGAACACCAAAAATTATCTTGCTCTTTTATATGAAATTGCAGGAAATCACGGAGTTGATATGGTGGTTAAATTGTTCGAAGCCTTATTCTCATAATTTAATTCTTCAAATTTTCATAGAATAAGATAGTAAAATTAAGGTTTTGGATTTTAATAACTAATAGAAATAATTTCAGATTCACTATGCTATTTTGATGGAGATCAACTTTGGACAGAGACAAATAAATTAATATAGTACATTATCTAGGTTCTATATATAAATAATAAAAGAGAATCCTCATATTTGGAAGTGATACAAGTAGCTCAATCTGTTGTAATCTTAATTCACAAGATTTATAAAATAAAATAATAATAGTTTTAAATTTTATAATGTGATTACTAATAGTTATTTTAAGATTGCTTAGACTTTTTCAAAGCTACATAATTTAGAGATGATTTATAAGATAAAATGTTTACAAAAGTTATGGAAGAAATGATTGATTCAATAAAATAAAATGAAAATGTAAAACATTTAGAGGAGTAAGCATATATAATATTATCTCCTTCGTTAATAATTGCTCATTATTCTAAATTGTTAATGTATGTGTTACCAGAACAATACATAAAGGAATCATATAAAAACGTATATTAACAATATAATAAAGGATATTAGTATATACCTTTATTTTAAAGTATACATATCTCTTTGAAACAAAAATTCCATTAGAAAATTATTTCAGCAAAGATTATATTGAATAACTTTTGGATCAAAATTATAGCATTAATAATATGAGAATATCTTATAAATTAAAGTTCTTTGATTAGACATATAAAGAATTTGCATAAAGATATAATATTAATAACATAGATAATGAAATCATCCCATAATTAAGATCATAAGCAATGAACTTATTAAATAATATCTGGATAGATTAACATATTAGTTTTTGTGATTTAAAATCTTATGACCATTTTATAATTAAATTATATTTCTATTTACTAATTAAAGAAGCTTCAAATAATAAGAGTGCACGAGTGTTCTGGGAATCTGGGATTATGGGAATATTAGAAAATTTTCATTCCTATTTTAATCTTTTAGATTTTCAAAATTTAAATAAAAAAGTCATCACCTCTCCCCAACTATTTTAATCTTTTAGATTTTCAAAATTTAAATAAAAAATGAAATATTATTTTGATAACGTTTAAAAGAATAAATATAATATAAACATATCATAACTATAAAATAATGTAAAAATAAACATAATAATATTTTGATCAATTTAAAAATGAATCATTAAATATAATAAAAAATTATTATATTTAAATATTTTTAAATAAAATATTAAATAAAATCTGGGTTGTTTAATATTAAAATTTAGAATTATACATTAAAATTTAATTCTAAGAATAATAAGATTCTCAAATTAATAACTCTTTAAAAAACTCTACCTTAAAGTGCAACTTTATAGATAAAATAAATTATCAGAAATAATTTGGGAAAGTAAATATTTAATCTTGTAAAAAAAAAAAAAAAAATTATCTGACTTTTGATAATAATATTTAAATCAATTAGATTTAGAATATGATCAAATTTAAAATTAAAATAAAAAATAAAAAAAACAAATCATTAATCATTGTAAGATAAGAGGAAATTCAATGAACATATATTCTGAATTATAGATTTAAAGATATTAAATAATAGATATTAAAAATAAATAATAAAAATAATTCAACAAAGATAAGATAAAATAAGAACTTTAAAAATAATTTGATCATAATAATATTTTGATCAATTTAAAAATGAATCATTAAATATAATAAAAAATTATTATATTTAAATATTTTTAAATAAAATATTAAATAAAATATGGGTTGTTTAATATTAAAATTTAGAATTATACATTAAAATTTAATTCTAAGAATAATAAGATTCTCAAATTAATAACTCTTTAAAAAACTCTACCTTAAAGTGCAACTTTATAGATAAAATAAATTATCAGAAATAATTTGGGAAAGTAAATATTTAATCTTGTAAAAAAAAAAAAAAAATTATCTGACTTTTGATAATAATATTTAAATCAATTAGATTTAGAATATGATCAAATTTAAAATTAAAATAAAAAAAAAAAAAAAACAAATAAAGAAATATATTGGGAAGCAATAAATCAAGTATAAAGCTAAATAATTAGAAAATTACATCATTGAAGTGATAAATATAGCCACAAATAAAGTCTATAGTTAGGTAATAATGAAGTGGCCTTTCACGTTAGGATCTGGATCTTTATTTTCATTGTAATTCAGCGTGGGAGCTTCTTTTTTCTCAAGTTCCATTTTTAACTTCTCAATATTTATTTTTTTTTGCACAAATAATAATCTTGTGTTAATATTAAGTATTACTTATTTTTATTACCATTTAAAAAGTGTTTTCTCAAAAAATTAATACCAAAAACTTTAAAAATTGAATCCTTCACCATAGCCTTTTAATTAAATAACATAAAAACTTTCTCTAATCAGGATAAAGTAAATTTGATCATTTTACATTTACAATCTTGTCATTTTTTTTATTTTAAATTTTTCAAAAACATCATTCATTCGCTCATGAATTATTTTAAAACATTTAATAATTTACTAATTTTTTTAATTTTTCTATAAGTAATCTGTGCTTGCTAATCAGAAGTTTTTTAATTGATCTACTATACAAATTATTGTAGGTATTTCTTATTAAATTAGAAAATTATTAAATAAATAAAATTAAAATAAACCAGTTGGTTCTAATATTTATTTTAAGTTTTAAAATTCTTACAAAAACAAGTGAATAGATATTTAGCCTTTTGGGAAATGGGTTACATTTCTGCAAAAATATAATTTAACCCTTGATCTAAAGTAGAATCAATATTTTTATTTTTATATAAAAAGAAAATTAGATCACCTTAAAGATTCATAAAAGGAATATAATCAAACTTTAACTTTATATATATTAAATTATCTTGAGTGAATATTCTAAATATTTGATAATAAAATACAAAAGTTAATTTTTAATACCCAACTATAATAAGAAAAATCAAGTAAGTAAGCAAACTAAATCTACTTTAGAAAAATAATGTCCATATTTAAGGGAGAGCTATTTAATTAAATCTTTAGTTGGAGTTATTAATTTTCCATTTACAATTGCATTATTTTCTTTAAAAATTAACTAAGTATGATTATTTCATATTAGATGTCAAATAGCAGAGGAAAATTTATTTTTCTAAATATACATTTATCAGATAATTAATTTAAAGAATAAACTTTTTTTTTATTAAATTAATAAAATTTATGGTGATTTTTAAATATAAATTATCTAAAAATTTGAATTTTGTATAAATTGATCATTCATTAACAGTTTATTAGAACTAAAAACATAAAGATAATAATAAGTAAATTAATTTTACAGTTTCTTTTTATTTGCTTATCAAAATTAAAATTGAGAATATTCTTATTTAGTAAAATTCAATAATAAAAAATTAATAAATATTCTATCAAGCTGGAGTTTTAGTTTTTTTATTTTACACAAAATCAATTCCACCAGACATCTAAATATCATCTTAATTATTAAAATATTTCAGTTAAATATCAATTATTTTTGTTTATAATTCTTATGTCTCTTTTATTAGTTCCATCATCTTTACTTATCTTTTGTTCTATTAAGCAATTTTATTTTAATTTTGGTTATTATCAAATTTATTAGGTAAATTATTCAACTAATCTATTTAATCTTAATTATTTGACTCAACTTTACTAATTGAGTTTTATAGGTTATTATTAATTTTCACTTTAAAAATTCTAAACTTCTTTAGTATTGCATTAGAAGTATATTAAAATATTAAATTAAATGATAAAATCCAATTGTAGTAAGTAAATATTATAAAACAAATTATATCTGTTGTAGGGTAATAAGCATGCTCTTTATAAGATATTAATGGAAAATTTTTTTAATCTTTCATAGGAGCTCTCCCAATACCATTTTCAATGGCTTTTTCACCTCTAAAAAAATTGACATAACAAGATTGTGGTTCCGTGTAATCAGAAATATCAAATTTGTTAGGTAAACATAACCAACTAGCTATCTTAACTTAGCTCCATAAATAATCTGTTCTGCAATTATTTCCTTAAAATAATTTAATTAATATATGTTAATTAATTTTTTAAAAATTTAGACTAAATTACCTCCACTGGATCCACCTCCGAATCTTCCTCCATGGCCACCACCACCACCACCGCCACCACCACCACCTCCTCCTCCGCCTCCACCTACAGCTAAAAATCTATGAGTTTGATTTATGCTTATATTATTTGATTCATCTTGAAGCAATAGTCTAGTATCATTATCTTTAATATCCTCTCCACATCTGTTTAATTAAGAATTTATTAGAATTTAGTTTCTAATGGATAAAATAATTTAATTACCTTATTGAATCGTATTTGCCATAAAATCTGTAAGGGTATATGGGCTTAAAAGTATGTCCTTAAAATTAATCTGAAGCACATGCTTAGCCTAGATATTATTGACCTTAGTATTCAAAGTTAATATATAGAATAGAATATTTCTCATTCCTTTCTATCCAGTTTTTTAGCTAACCAACCATTTAACAGTTATCTACTTTTTAGAATTCAATAGAAGCTGCAGGGTGAAAGACTAAAAAAAAAACAGTAAAAAAGATAGGACAGCAGATAAAAAACATGAAGCAATTATAACAATTAAAAGCATTAGTCAAATCTGTTTTAGGTTTCCAGAATACATAGTATTAAATTACTACCAATAAAAAGTATATAGGACAGCAAATAATCAGATAAATAGCTAAATAATTTGACAGTTGCATCAGTCCAGTCACTAGTATAGCGACTAATAGGGTCTAGGCTTATGTCACAAAGAAATGAGTTCTTTGATCTGGGTCTGGATCTTTATTTTGATTATAAAAAAATATAGGATCACTATTATTTTCCATTTGTTATTTAAATTTATGATATATTTTTATATAAAAAATTGATTATGTTATTAATTAGATTTGTCTTTTTCAATATTGCAATTACTATTTTTAGTTAGGTATATAAGTAATAGAACCTTGATTTCTAAAAATATAATTACTTTGTTTCTATAATAGTACTATCTACCTAACTATTTTATTATTGAATTTGATAAATTAGTAATAATAAAATCGAATAGAATGTATTTATTAAAATCATTCTTTGTTTAGAGGTTTAAAATTAAATGAATTTATTTAATATTTTTGTGTTTTAAAAATTTTATAATTATAAAATAAAGACTAAATAATTTAAGGTAGAATTAATATTTCTTGTTTTAGATATTTTTATTAAATAATTTTAGTAATAGCTAATAAAAAAGTAATTTAATAAGAAAAGTTTCTCAATATTTCTCAAATTGTAAAGTATGATTATTGATAAATTTTAAGCTTTGTGAGTTTTCTATTTTTAGTATATTGTAAAAGAAAAATCAATCAGTAATATTACTAAGTAATTTTTTTAACTCAACTTCAAGCAAAAAAAAGTAGAGCTTTTTTAAAATATTCCAAATTCCTTGCAAATAAAAATATCATTTTAAAATTCATATTGATAGTAGTTTTATAATAATATTAAGTTAAATAATGTTTTTTGTACAATAAAATAAATATTAACCATGTCGTTTTTGTATTGATCAGAAAAATCAAACAATTTTTGAAATTTTTTTCTGATTATAATTTAAATCTAATAATCAAATATTTAAAATTTTTTAAAACAATTCTCAAATATTAAATATATATAAGTATTTTTATTTATAGTTATGATGCTTGCATATTTAAGTAAGTTTTGATTTTATTTGACAAAAAAAAAGTAAATAAAAATATAATTTAAGAATACTAATATTCGCATTTACAATGTTAACAAGATTTTATTAATGTCTAGATTATTAAGATAAATTGAAAAATTTTTCTCAAACTAATTTAAAATGATTTAATAAAATCTTTCTCAATAATAATTAAAAGATATCACAAATCTTAGTGTAATTATATATTATTTTTTTGAAATATTTTTTTTATAATAATTAAGAAAAATTAAATAAAGCTTTCTCAATCATAATTATGTATTTTTTTTCAATTACGAGCAAATTTTATTTGAATGCTTTTAAATTTTAATTTTATTTTAAAAATGAATTAAAAATTTTAATTTTCGCATTCACAATGTTAACAAGATTTTATTAATGTCTAGATTATTAAGATAAATTGAAAAATTTTTCTCAAACTAATTTAAAATAATTTAATAAAATCTTTCTCAATGACAATTAAAAGATATCACAAATCTTAGTGTAATTATATATTATTTTTTTGAAATATTTTTTTCATACTAAATTAAATAAATTTTTTCTCAATCATAATTAATTATGTATTTTTTTTCAATTACGAGCAAATTTTATTTGAATGCTTTTAAATTTTAACTTCATTTTAAAAATGAAGTATAAATAATTTTTTATCACTAAACTAAGTTTTTTATGATCAGAGTAATAACAAAAACAATTTTTAATTTAATCCTCATAAAAAGATTTTTTAATACAAAGATTTTATTTTTTGTTTGAAACAAATTCTTTTGTGTAATTAAAATTAGATAAAAATCCAAAAAAAAAGGACTGTTTAAAAAATATTATTTTTTTGATCTTAATAAATTAATGTTTTACTGTTGTAAAAAAAATAATGTTTTGTTTAAATCTCTACTTTAAAACATATTTTAATAAGTATCATAAGTTCCTTATTTTTAGAATTAATAGTCATAAAGAACTTTAAACTTTTTTGCTCATTTTATTATAAATATACCATCAATTCTTTAAATTAAGGTGATAATATCAAATAATAATGATAAGGAATATAATATTACTACTTATACTAAAAAATTAATAGTAAGCTTTAAACTTATAGATAATATAAATTGTTCAACTGTTATTTTAGAAAGTGCATAAATTTTATTTTAAATTTAGATACACTATTTATAGAGTTATATATTTAATTTTAGCATACTTTATATACTAGGACTGACTGTGTATCAATACATGTTAACAGATAAAAAAACATATTAGATTGAAAATTTGCCAAAATCATTAAAAAATGTAAGAACACTATAATTTTCCATTTGCTTTTAAAATGAATTATATATTTTATATAAAAAATTGATTATTATTCTAATCAAATTTACCTATTTTAATATTACAAATACTATTTTTAGTTAGGTAAATCAGTAATAGATAACCTTAATTTGTAAAAATAAAAGATATTTAATTACTTTTTCTAACAAAAATACCTTCTATTTTATTATTAAATTTAATAAATTAGTAATAGTAAAATCTAATAGCATTTTTCTCAATCATAATTAAAACAATGAGATATCACAAATTTTACTATATCTACTTTTTTATTGAACAAAATAATAACATTTGAATTTAATCTTCTCTTTTCATACAAATATTTTATTTTTTATTTTAAAAAAAATTTATTTTGGTAATTATAATTAGATAAAAATTCAATAAAAAACGAATGTTTAAAAAATTATATTTAAACCAAATAAAAAAAAGATAAATTAAAAAAACTTTTCTGTTAAATTTTTTGAATTCTTTGTGTTAAAAAAATTATAAATTATTTCATCTCAAAACTATATAAATACAATTAGTTTTTTTATTATTAATTTCAAAGCAAAGGATATTTAATAGAATTATCTATTTTTTCATTATTTTTAACTATATTATTTGAATTCTCAATTGGAAAATATTGATTAGAAACTTCTTATTTCAGATGCTAATCAATTTATTTAATAAATTAGTTTTAATATGAGAGACTTTCAATCTGATTTTTTACTTACACTTATTCTATATGTATTTAGTTAGTATTTAGATATGTGTTCAGTGTATCTTTATTTTATTGATCAATTTATATTTACTATATTGGTTATTTGTGAGACTGTTATTATTATGTTAGTATAGTTATCTAATTTCTTAAATTAATTTTTTTAATAAAATATTTAGTTGTACTAGAAAATAAAAAGTTAAGTGCTAATATCCAGGTATAATAAGAAAAAATAATTAAACAAACTAAATCTGCTTTAGGATAATAAGCCTGTGGTTTATATGATATTAGGGAAAATAATTTGGGTCTTTCATTGAGTTCTTAATTTTTTTTCCATTTTCAACTACGTTATTTCCTTTTAAAAAATTAACATATTAACATAAAATCCTCTCTTCTAACATAACCAACTAGCTATTTTACTTTACTCCATAAGTAATCTCTTTTACAAACACCTAATTAAAATTAAAAATAATTTTAAATTTTTAGTTTGAAAAATAAATTTCATATTTTATAGGATGAAATTCCTCTAATTAATCTTTTTTTACTATCTCCATCAGTTTAATTTTAAGTAGTTTGGGTTAATAATATATTATCATTTGGATCTGTATTATCTCCATCAGTAGGACTGCATCTAATTAGTATTACAAATATAATTTAATATTTTTAAAAAAATGAGCAAACTAACTAAATGTATTCCATCATTTTTATAAAAATATTAATATATATTGATAAAAATTAGAAGAATACGCTTATCCTAAATATTGTTAGCCTTCATACTCAAAGTTTACTTAAAGTATTCAGTACTTTTCAGTGTGTTCAATCCAATCACTTATTTACCCTATCATTTAGCAATTTTCTACTTTTGTAAATTCAAAAGAAGCAGTTGGATGAAAAATACCAAAGAATACTTTTTAAAAAAACTGGACAGCAAACTAAGAATACAATGGAACTGCATACATCAAAAAAGAATGAATTTTTATGATCAGGTTTCCAACAAACAAAGTACTAAACAGAGACTATGAAGAAATAGATTGGACAACAATAGACTAGATATAAGGCTAGATGGTTTGATAATTGCATCAAGCCAGTAGTTATAAAAAACAGGATGAAACTTTAAATTTAGGTTAAAAGAAAGCTATATTTTTATAAGGTTTCTTCGTTTTGCTTTTACAATTAAAAGATTAAGGTTATTTTTGCTCAAGTTCGTTTATCTTTATTTTCCATTTTATTGTTTATTGTTTAAATATTAATTAAATGATGATAATTTTTTTTCATTTAAAATAACTTTTTTTTTTTGTCTCTAATTGGTTGATATGTTTATCTATCTATTTACTAAAAATTTTTATCCTCTTCACATTAAACTCTTCTTACATTTATTTTTAATTAAACTAAAAAAGTTTCTCTAAATTGAAAAAAAGTATATTAATAATGTATATTAAAAAAAAAACTAAATTTATTTAATATTAATCTTTAATCATTCAAAATCAAAAACTGATAAGACAAAAAATTATAGCCACTTTTGGCCTTTATACAAATTAAATTTTTCAATCATCTTAAATAAATTTAACTTTTTAATATTGAATAAGTTTAAATTATAATTTTTGATAAGTCTGACTTAACTCAGAAATTTAGGAAAATGAGAAAACAGATTCAAGCATTTAGTAAATGCAAAATAGAAATATTACTAATATCAAGTAAATAGCGTAATTTTTCTATTCTTATATAACGATTTGAGTGATATTATTTTTTATAATTATTATTTAAAAATTAAGATGATAATATAAATTGACATATTTTTTTGGGTGTCAATAAAAAAAGTATATGGTTTATTACTGACATTTTTCATTTAATTAAAAATAAATAATTTGAACAATTATGATATAAATTATATTGTGTTGATGAATTATTTTTTTTGAACTATTACTAAATAATTAGTTACAAATATTTTCTTCTAAATTATACAAGATTACTGTTCAACTATTTTAATATAATGAATTAGTAATAGTTAATATTACTAATTTAACAAACGCAATACAAACATTTATTGGTTATTTATCTCTCCTAAAATATATTTCAATTTGCAACTAAAAATTTCTTAATTTGAAGCTAATCACATCAGTATTCTAGCATTCATGTATTGATTTGAACGTAAAAATTTATTTTAAAGATTGACTTTCGCTAAATATAGATTTATATAAATAAACAATTAATTTTGACATTATTAAATTATTTGTTTATATTATCGATGATGATATATCATTAATTTTTAAATCGCAACTCACACAAACAGTTCATATGCTTAATTTTTTACAAAAGTAAATAAATGTACTGCGTATGCTACAAATAGAAGTCAATTGTTTATTATAATTATTTAATAATACTATCCCTTTTAAAAAATTGATTTTAAAAATTGGGTGTAAAAAATTAATCGCCAGATCACACTTTTCCTCTTATATACAAAATTAGCTTAAATCATAAAAATTAAATGAAATTTATGGATTAGCAATATAATAAAAATTTAATACTGAGATAGCATCTAAATTGGAGATTTTATATGTAACTCTCTTTGTCTACTAAATGGTATACATTTTACAAAATCTCTTCAATTTTGAAGTAAAAAATTATATATTTTTAAATATTCACCAGCATTACTGTAAGCTTAATGAATTTAAAGATTTATAAAATGAAATTTTAATGAAGAATAATAGAAATGTAATATATTTTTGTATATTATTAATATAAAATGTAAAAAAAAAATACACACACATTTATATATATACTCAAAGGAAAGGATATTTCTATTAACTATCCTTTTTTTATGTATTTTTTACAACATCATCTTTACTTTCATCTGAACCTAGAGGTAAAACGGGAACTTAATTTAAATCAGATAAGAAATGGCATCTTTTTTCATATTAATTCATAGGGTTTGATATTTATTATTATTCTTGGATATCTTCAACATTTTTTGTTATTTTGAAGTTAATATTTTCTTAATGTATTTAATTAACATTTGGCATTGTATTTAACATTTCTTTATTTTATTATTCAAGTTAAATTTATTAAACTGATTATGGATCAAGTTTTTGTTCTAAAACTGGAATTGCTAACTCATTTCTTTTTTTAATTTTTCTGCGAATACATTTATTTGTGCGATTAAATATACAACTAAGGGATAGTATCCAACTATAATAAGTAAATACTATTAAGCAAACTAAATCTGACACAGGGTAGTATGCGTGTGGTTAATATGTTATAAGAGGGAAATTACTTGAGTCTCTCATTGGAGATCTTTATATACCATTTTCAACTGCTTTTCTTCCTTTATAAAAATTAACATAACATGATTGAGGTTCCATTAATTTTTCTACATCATATCCTCTAGATTAACATAACCAGCTGGCTATTTTTACTTAGCTCCATGTGTAATCTCTCAAGCATCCAGCTTTTTAAAATTTAAATATTATTTATTTTATTATTAAAATTAGAAAAATAAATAAGTTTTGTACGTGTAGATGAAACTCTAGCAAGAAATCTTTTTTTGCTTTCTAACTCTGTTTAATTAAAATTGTTTTAAGATAATAATCTAGAATATGGATATTATGGATCTGTTCTATTTCCATCTGATGACCCACATCTAATTAATAAAAAGAAATATTACTTATTTTATGCTTAAACAAGTTTTAACTTACTTAATTCCCTCATATTTAGAATAAAAATAATAAGCAGGAGCTTCATTAAATATATGAGAATCATGGAAATTAGAAGCACAAGCTTGTCCTAAGTATTTTTAGCCTTCGAATTCAAAGTTGATATAGAGTATTGAGTATTTCTCCGTATTTTCAATAAAGTTACTTAATTAGCCAATCATTTAGCAATTTTAAGCTTATACTAGTTCTACAGAAGCGGTTGGATGAAAACAGCCGAAAAATACTCCAAAGAATACTGGTAAACAAACTACAAACACAATCAAACTACATAGTTCAAAAAAGAATGTAAATCTGTAAACTTAATACCAACAACAAGTGTATTAGACTAAAACTATAAAGAAATACATTGGACAGCAGTAAATCAAGTAGATAGCTAGATGGTTTGATAATTACATTAATCCAGTAGTGATAATTGCGACAAGCAAGCATTATAACTATACTATATAAAAGCGATACTTCTAATAGGTATTAGGTTCTTTTGTTGTGACTTCAACAGGAGATGGGTCTTTTTGCTCAATTTCTTCTTTATTTTCTATTTAATTTTTCTTATCGAGCTCCTCTTTCGTCTCAATTTCCTCTTTATTCATTCTTTGATTATTATTATTTTTTTGCAATTTTTTAATTAAATTAATCAATTATTTTAGTTTAATTACTTATTTTAATTAAGTACTGCTCTAATTAATGTATACATATTAAACTAAAAATTTAAAACCCACCACACATTTAACACTTCTGATACAATCAGTTAATTAGTAATAGCTCCTAATTGAATAAAAGTGCATTTACCTTAAGCAAAAATAGTATTGAATGATTATAAAAAATTTATTTACTAGAGATGATGATTTTAAAGAAAGAGGGGGTTAAATCAAAAAATTTAATAACTACTTAGAATATATATTTTTATTCTTAGTAAATTCAACTCACTCACTCGCTCACTCACTGAAGAAGTTCAAATTATTAATTTTACTAATCATTATAAAATAAATTAAATTCTTAAAATAATTTCAATGAATATCATATACTGTACGTTTTCCTTAATTAATGGCGATTTATATTTTAGTTATTCTCGAATAATTATTTCACTAAAAATGTACTTGTGTTTTAATATTCGGGTTAATATTTCTGCTTTATTTATTCAAATAACAGTATGCTTTTTTATATTTTGAGGGTAAACATTTTTTATAGTTTATAAATTTGTTTTAAATATTTTAGAAAATAAACATTCTTATTTAACAAGAAAGTTCATTCAAAATCTTATTAATAAAAATAAAAATAAAACATATTTATCATCTATTATAAAGAACTATTTTGATTAAACATTTTTTTAAATTTTAAATAAAAGTTAACAAAAATAAATAAAATGCATATTATGGAAATCGATTAATTTACAATTTATTAGAGCTACAAACAAAGGAATAAAAATAAGTAATTGCAAACAGTTTCTTCTTATTTACTTTTCTAATTTTAAAAATATTCTAATTTAGTAATAATCAATAATATAAAATTAATAAATCTTCTTTCAAGCGAGTACTTGAGTTTTTTATTTTGACCCAAAATCTATTCCAGTAAGTGGGTGGTTATATCTCTTAATTTATTAAAACATTGTTATTCAACATAATTTACTTTATTAAATTCTTATTAATTACTAATAGGAACAATCTTTTAAAATTATTTATAGGCTTTGGATTAAATTATTTCATTTTAATTTTGCTTATTTTTATTTGGTAAATTATTCTAACTAAACTGCTTAATCTTAATTACTTTAATCAGCTTTACTAATTGTATTTTTTTTATTCTTATTGATTTTTTTTAAAAAAATTCTAAGCTTTTTTAGTATTGCATTCGAAGATTATTAAAAAAAACAGCTAAAAAGATAGGACAGCAGATAAATAACATTAAGTAATTATAAAGATTAAAATATTTTTTTTTAAATAATTCTCAAATATTAAATATATATAAGTATTTTTATTTCTATTTCTATTACTTATTTAAGTTTTGATTTTATTTTAACAAAAAAAAGTAAATAAAAATATAATTTAAAAATATTAATTTGGCAATCTAAACTTTAACAAGATTTTATTAATGTCTAGATTATTAAGATAAATTGAAACATTTTTCTCAAACTAATTTAGAATGATTTAATTTAATCTTTCTCAATCATAATTAAAAGATATCATAAATCTTAGTGTAATCAAATTTTATTTTTTTGAAAGAATTTTTTCTTACTAATTTAGAAAGATTAAATAAAGTTTTCTCAATCAATCTACTTTTTTTCAATTACGAGCAAAATTTATTTGAATGCTTATAAATTTTAATTTCATTTTAAAAATGAAGTATAAATAATTTTTATCACTAAAATATGTTTTTTTATGAGCAAAATAGTAACAAAAAATAAATTTTAATTTAATCTTCAGAAAAAGATTTATTAATTCAAAGATTTTTATTTTTTGTTTAAACAAATTCATGGTATTTTTTTAGAAAAAAGTAATTAAATATCTTTTATTTTTACAATAAAGCTGCAGATATCAAAAGATAATGAAAATTTATGATCAGGATTCCAACAAATAAAGTATTAAACTAAGACTATGAATAAATACATAGGACAACAATAGACTAGGTATATAGCTAGATGGTTTGATAATTGAATCAAACCAGTAGTTATTATAAACAGAATGAAACTCTAAATTTAGGTTATAAGAAAGCGATATTTTTTATAAGGTTTTTGTTTAAAATTAAAAGATTAAGGTTATTTTTGCTTAAGTTCGTTCATCTTTATTTTCTATTTTATTGTTTATTTTTTTAATATTAATTAAATGAAAGTTTTTTTTGAATTAAAATAACATTTTTTTTATATATTTCTAATTAATTGATATATTCTATTTACTAAAATTTTTAATCATCCTCACATTAAACTCTTCTTACATTTCTTTTTAATTAAACTAAAAAAGTTTCTCTAAATTGAAAAAAAGTTAATTAATAATGTATATCAAAAAAAAAAAACTAAATTTATTTAATATTAATCTTTAATCATTCAAAATCAAAAACTGATAAGATAAAAAATTATAGTCATTTAACCTTTAAACAAATTAATTTTTTCAATCATCTTAAATAAATTTAACTTTTTTATATTGAATAAGTTTAAATTATAATTTTTGATAAGTGTGACTTAACTCTGAAATTTAGGAAAATGAGAAAACAAATTCAAGCAGTTAGTAAAAGCAAAATAGAAAGATTACTAATCTCTAGCAAATAGCGTAGTTTTTCTATTCTTATTTAACTATTTGAGTTTTATTATTAATAATAATTTTTTTTCTTTTTACAAAATCTCTTTAATTTTTAAGGATACAAATAATAATTTAAATATTCACCAATATTACAGTAAGCTTAATTAATTTTGATTTATAAAATGAAGTATTAAAGAATAGTAATAAAAATGTAATAAATTTTTGTAATAAAACATAAAATAAAAAAAAAATATACATATTTATACTCAAAGTAAAGGGTATTTCTATTAATTATCTTTTTTTTATGCAATTTTTACAATATCATCTTTATTTCCATCTGAACCTATTGGTAAAACTGGAACTTAATTTAAATCAGATAAGAAATGATATCTTTTTTAATATTAAGTCATAGGGTTTGATAATTATTATTATCCTTGGATATCTTCAACATTGTTTGTCATTTTGAAGCTAATTTATTCCTAATGTATTGTATTTAATATTTCTTTATTTTATTATTCAAGTTAAATTTATTAAACTGATTATGGATCAGATTTTTGTTGTAAATCTGGTATTGCTTGCTTATTTCTTTATTTAATTTTTCTGAGAATACATTTAGTTGTGCGATGAAATATACAACTAAGAGATAGTATCCAACTATAATAAGTAAATACTATTAAGCAAACTAAATCTGATACAGGGAAGTATGCGCTTGGCTAATATGTTATAAGAGGGAAATTACTTGAGTCTCTCATTGGAGATCTTTATATACCACTTTCAACTGCTTTTATTCCTTTATAAAAATTAACATAACATGATTGAGGTTCCATTAATTTTTCTACATCATATCCTCTAGACTAACATAACCAGCTAGCTATTTTTACTTAGCTCCATTTGTAATCTCTAGAGCATCCAGCTTTTTAAAATTTAAATAATATTTATTTTATTATTAATATTAGAAGAATAAATTTAATACCTGCTGTTGAAATTCTAGCAAGAAATCTTTATTTGTCCTCTACATCTATTTAATTAATATTATCTTAAGATAAAAATCTAGAATATGGATATTATGGATCTGTTCTATTTCCATCTGTTGGCCCACAACTAATTAATAAAAAGAAATATTACTTATTGTATGCTTAAACAAGATCTAACTTACTTAATTCCCTCATATTTAGAATAAAATAAATAAGCAGGAATTTTATTAAATATATGAGATTCATGGAAATTAGAAGCGCAAGCTTATCCTAAGTATTTTTAGCCTTCGTATTCAAAGTTGATATAGAGTATTGAGTATTTCTCTGTGTTCTCAATAAAGTTACTTAATTAGCCAATCATTTAGCAATTTTAAGCTTGTACTAATTCTACAGAAGCGGTAGGATGAAAACAGCCAAAAAATATTCCAAAGAACACTGGTAAAGAAACTATAAACACAACAAAGCTACATAAGTCAAAAAAGAATGAAAATTTGTATTCTCCATACCAACAACAAGCGTATTAAATGAAAACTATTAAGAAATACATCGGACAGCAGTAAATCAAGTAGATAGCTAGATGATTTGATAATTACATTAATCCAGTAGTGATAATTGCTACAAGCAAGCATTATAATTATATTACCAAAAAGGAGCTAAAATTCTTATTAGGTTTTTTTGTTTTCACTTCAACAGGAGAAACATCTTTTTGCTCAATTTCATCTCTAAATTCTATTTCATTTTTCTTATCTAGCTCCTCATTAGTCTCAATTTCCTCCTTATTCATTATTAAATTATTATTTTTTGCAATTTTATTTAAATTAACCAATTATTTTAGTTTAATTACTTATTTAATTAAGTACTGCTTTAATTAATGTATACCTATCAATCTAAAATTTTAAAACCAACCACACATTAAACACTTTTGATACAACCAGTTAATATGTAATAGGTTGAAATTGAATAAAAGTACATTTACCAACAGTAAAAATAATATTGGATAATTATAAAAATTTATATTTATTAGAGATGATAAATATAAAGAAAGAGGGATTAAATAAAAGAATTTAATCACTTTTAACTGATTAGATTATCTAAATTTTTAGCTACTCTAAGCAAATTCAACTCACTCACTCACTAAAGAAGTTCAAATTATAAATTTTTCTAATAATGAAAAAACATTCTTGAATAATAAAAAATAAATTAAATTCTTCAAATAATTTCAATAAATGAATAAATACTACATATTTACCTTAGGTAATTCGTTTATTCTTTTCAAATATTTTAAATGTGTTCTTGTAAATAAATCATAATAAAAAATTAAAAAGTATTAAAAAGTTTATTTATTTTATTCTTACTAAACATTTAATTATCGATTCATAATATTACAGAATTATTTAGTAAGGTTATTTAAAATCTAATATAAATTTTTTTAAAAAAAAAACAATGGTTAAAATAAATTATAATTTAATTGAAAAAACAACAGTGTACCTGTTTTAAGATATGGGTTATCATTTCTGCTTTATTAATTAAAATAACAGTAAGATTTTTTATATTTTGAGGATAAACATTAAATTTTTTTTCAACATTTTAGAAAATAATCATTCTTTTTTAAAAAGAATGTTCTTTAAACATTTTATTCATAAAAATAAAACATATTTTTAATATATTATGAAGTATTTTATTGATTAAAGATTTTTAAATATTTACAATAAAAATTAACTAAAATAAAATTTACACTATTGAAAACAATTAATTTATAATTTATTAGAACTTCAAACAAAAAGATAAAAAAAAGTAATTAAAAACAGATTCTTCTTATTTACTTTTCTAATTTTAAAAATTTTCTAAATTAGTAATAGTCAATAATATAAAATTAATAAATCTTCATTCAAGCGAGTAAATGAGTTTTTTATTTTGACCCAAAATCTATTCCAGCGGATCGTTAAATATCTCTTAAGTTATTAAAACATTGTTATTCAACATAATTTATTCAATTAAATTCTTATTAATTACTGATAGGAACAATCTTTTACAATTATTTATTGGCTTTGGATTAAATTATTTCATTTTAATTTGGTAAATTATTCAACTAAACTGCTTAATCTTAATTATTTTAATCAGCTCTACTAATTGTATTTTATATATTCTTATTGATTTTCATTTTAAAAATTCTAAGCTTTTTTAGTATTGCATTAGAAGTATATTAAAATATTAAATTAAACGATAAAATCCAATTATAGTAAGTAAATATTATCAAACAAATTAGATCTGCTTTCGGGTAATAAGCATGCTCATTATATGAAATTAATGGAAAATTTTTTTAATCTTTCATAGGAGCTCTCCCAATTCCATTTTAAATGGCTTCTTCACCTTTAAAAAAATTGACATAACAAGGTCGTGGTTCCATGTAATAAGAAATGTTAAATTTATTAGGTAAGCACAACCAACTAGCAATTTTAACTTAGCTCCACAAATAATCTCTAGTGCAACTATTTTCTTAAAATAATTTAGTCAATATATGTTAATTGAATTTAAACTAAATTACTTCTATGAAGCAAACCTATAGCTGCTGCAGTTAAAAATCTATGAGTTTGATTTATGCTTATATTATTTGATTAATCTTGAAGTAATAGTCTAGTATCATTTGCGTCTGTATTATTTGTATTATCAGCTCCACATCTGTTTGTTTAATTAAGAATTAATTAAAAATTAATTTCATAAGCATAAAATAATTTAATTACGATAATGAGTCATATTTGTTATAAAATTTGTAAGGACATATGGAACTGTAAGTATTTCCTTAAAATTAATCTGAAGCACATGCTTAACCTAGATATTATTGACCTTTGTATTCAAAGTTAATATATAGAATAGAATATTTCTCATTCCATTCTATCCAGTCTTTTAGCTAACCAACCATTTAACAGCTATTTACTTTTTAGAATTCAATAGAAGCTGTAGGGTGAAAGAATAAAAAAAATAAACAAAAAAAGATAGGACAGCAGATAAAAAACATTAAGCAATTATAACTAATAAAAACAATAGTCAAATCTGTTTTAGGTTTCCAGAATACATAGTATTAAATTACTACCAAAAAAAAGTAGAAAGGACAGCAAATAATCAGATAAGTAGCTAAATAATTTGACAGTTGCATCAGTCCAGTCACTAGTATAGCGACCAATAGGGTCTATGCTTATGTCGCGAAGAAATGAGTTTTTTGATCTGGGTCTGGATCTTTATTTTGATTATAAAAAAATATAGGAACACTATTATTTTCCATTTGCTATTAAAATAAATTATATATTTTATATAAAAAATTGATTATCATATTAATCAAATTTGCCTTTTTCAATATTGCAAATACTATTTTTAGTTAGGTAAATCAGTAATTGATAAACTTAATTTGCAAAAATAAAAGAAATTTAATTAGTTTTTTCTATAAAAATACTATCTATCTATTATTTATTAAATTAGGCAAATGAGTAATAATAGAATCTAAAAGTATGTATCTATTAAAATCATCCTTAGTTTAGGAGATTAGAATTTGGTGAATTTATTTTATATTTTTAGGTTCCAAAGAAGATTTCATAATAATGATTTAAATACTACATAATTTAATGTAGTATTAATATCTCTTCTTTTTTCAATGTTGATCATAAATTTGAGATTTAGGAATTTTCTATTTTTAATATTTTGAATAAGAAAAACTAGTAAAATAAAATAACTAACACATTTTTAAAACTCAACTTCAACAATAAATGTAGAACCTTTTTTAAAATATTCCAAATTACTTGCTTATAAAAATATAATCTTAAAATTCATTTTAATAGTATTTTTATAATAATATTAAGTTAAATAGTGTTGTACAATAAAATATTAGCGATGTTATTTTTTTTAAATCAAAAAAGTCAAATATTCTTTTAAATTTTTTATCTGATCATAATTTAAAATATAATAATCAAATATTTAAAAATTGTTAAAATAATTCTCAAACATTAAATATATACTTATTTTTATTTATATTTATGAAGGAAGCTTATTTAAGCTTTGATTTTATTTCACAAAAAAAGGAAGTAAGAATAGATTTTAACAAAATTTATCTTCGCAATCACAATTTTAACAAGATTTCATTAATATATAGATTATTAAGATATTTTGAATGATTTTCTAACCAATTTAGAAAGATTAAATAAGGTTTTTCTCAATATAATTAAAACAATTAAGATATCACAAACATTAATGAAATTCTTTTTTATTTTTTTGAAAGATTTTTCTCAAACTAATTTAGAAAGATTAAATAAGGTTTTTCTCAATCATAATTAAAACAATTAAGATATCACAAACATTAATGAAATTCTTTTTTATTTTTTTGAAAGATTTTTCTCAAACTAATTTAGAAAGATTAAATAAAAGTTTTCTTAATCGTAATTAAAACAACGATATATCGCAAATCTTAATTTATCTATTTTTTATTTTTTTTTCAATTTCGAGAAAATTTTGTTTGAATCTTTTTGAATTTTAACTTGATTTTAAAAGTGAAATATAAATAATTTTTATTAATAGTCTTAACTTTTTTATGAACAAAATAATAACAAAAGAACAAAAAACTATTTTAATTTAATCTTCAGAAAAATATTTTATGATACAAAGACTTTATTTTTGTTTTAAACAAATTTTATAGTGTAATTAAAATTAGATAAAATTGAATTAAAAAAATGCTTAAAAAATAAAAATTAAACTAAATACCTTTCTTTAAATGTATCATTTTTATTATACTTATATTAATAAAAATAAATTTAAAGTAAATTCATAAAAAAATAAATAGTAACTTCTTCTAATTTGTTGTACTTTTTAATCTATTATGTCATTTATTTATTTCTTCAAAAATATTGAATAGCAATTAATGGAAATTTCAGTAATTTTTTGTATATAAAAAGAACAAATAAATTATTTCAATTTATAAATTTGCTTTTATTAAGAGATATCACAAAAAAGTTAGAGTAATATTAACATTGCATTTTAAAATATCACTTAAAAATATAATAGTAACTAGAGATGGGTAGTTAGTAAGTAATATGTAAAAATAATTCGAATTGTTACTTTTCTTAAATTTTATTATAATAATTTTTATTTTAGATTTTTTTTCTATTAAGGGAAATTTTTATAATATCTCTAATTATTATCTAATCAAATTAGTTTTTATTGCAAGCATGTTTTATTTAGATATAAAGCTTGCATGAATCAAATAATTGAATTTATTTATGCCTATTTAATTAAATTTTAAATAAATAGATTAAATATTTTTATATCTTCAACAATTAATATAAATTTTTTAAAAAATTAATAAACTATGCAATATAAAGGATATTGGTTGGGACTGCAAACTTATTACAATGAATAAATTTTTTTGAAGTATTTACAAATATCCTAAAAAAGTAAATTATTTTATTTTTAAATATTTCTTCTTTTAGAAAAAATACAATATAATAGTAGAATAATAGATAGATAAATGATTTAAAATATTTAATTAATCAATAAATTCTTTTTATAGTGAAAGCATAAATATTTTGAGAATTAAAATTTATCGAAAAATATAATTAAAACTACTTGATAGAAAAATAAATAACTTTTATTTAGAATAAAATATTAAACTTTAATATGATCTAAAAATTATCTAAAAAAACTTAAAAAATAATTTTTACATAGTTTGTTTTTTTTAGATAATTTCTATTTATAATTATTTATTATTTTGCTTTATTGATAGAAAGAAGAGATTTAGCCCTTAAGGAAGGATAGTAACCAAAGCGGTTCTAAATCCAATTCCTATTGAGACTGAGTAGTTTTTAATAATAAATTTTAATCATTTTAAATATACGTTAAAATTTTGAAAGAAAATTAATTTATTTATTCATTATTTTTATTATTTTTAATTAAAATAAATATAAAACATAACTTGACTATCATAAATAATTATTTACTTACTTAAGTATAAAATTTATTTTATTTTTCATAGTAATATAAAAAATATATTTATAATTTTAAGATTATTATATTAAATCATAAATATATAGAAAAATTTTAATATTGATGCAATTGCATTTGGCTATTATAATTAAGTTATAATAGCCATTTTATTAAATAAAAGAATAAATCAAAAAATTATACCACCTAAATATCATTTGTAATAATAATTTTAGTATAAATCTAACTAGTTTAGATCTATTTTTAAATTCTTTTGTTTTAAAAATAGATAGGATTTTTATAATTTCAGATGATTTTTCTTACATAAAATAAGGTTAAATATCTTCAAAATATAATATTTTTATACAAACCCTTATCTTTACTTGATATTATAAATTATTTTAAAATTGATAAATTTGATTTTTTTAATTAGTTTATTTTTTTTTATTATTAAATCGTTACTAAAATTATTTTTATTTTTTAGCCAAAATTTTAGTAGAAAATAAAAATAAAGATCTTAATTTACTTAAATCTAAACACATTTAAAGAAATGCATGCCAATTTTTATCAACTTTGTAACAAAAAACTGATTAGTTTATTTAATAAAAAAGTTAGCTTTAAAATCATTGTTAAATAAGTTTAGTTAGTATTTATTGTTTTTGTTTTTAAGAAATAAATATTTAGAATTTGTATGAAAATTAAAGTGTTTTATTTAGTTTATAAACAAACATTCATAGAAAGATATTTACTATTACTGATATAATAAATGCATTTTCTTTCGTTCTAATATTTCAAAGTAATAAAAATAAAGATTTATTAATTTGTTGTAATAAATGGATTAGAATTAATTGCTGCAATTAATAATATTAAAGAGTATGTTTGTATGGATATAAGATGCTTAGTATTTATTAAATTAGAATTATAATCATTAAATCAGTTATTGAATTAAATATTTAATCAATTATGATGGAAATATATTTACTATGACTGATATAATAAATACATTTTCTTTGGTTCTAATATTTCAAAGTAATAAAAATAAAGATTTATTAATTTGTTGTAATAAATAGATTAGAATTAAATGCTGCAATTAATAATATTAACAATATTGTTTGTATGGATAAAAGATGGTTAGTGTTTATTAAATTACAATTATAATGATTAAATCTGTTATAGAATGAAATATTTAATGAATTATGTTACAGTGCTGTAAATTTAGAAGTAGAAATTAAATTTTTATTAAAATTAAAAAAGTAGAAGTGATTTTTAATACAAAATAAAAACTAAAATTGTGGATACAGATAAGTGAAGTAATAATAAAATAGATAGATTGAATGCTTGCTATGAATAAAAGGTATATATATACCTTTTTTATTAGAAGAACAAATACAGTTAGCTAAAAAATAATATTCAATTGGAATAGAAAGAAAGAAAAAAAGCAAAAGTTTGTTTAATTGGATTTCTACCCAAAATCAATTTTTGTAAATCGAACATCAAGAATAAGATTTCTGATTGTTTTTATTAAAAATTACTTAATACATTTCTAAATTTAAATTAATCAAAAATAGACAACATTTTAAAGAAAACTTAAGGATTATAGATAAAATAAAATGAGCCAACCCTTTTAAATGGAGAATTCATTCAGCTTTTAGGGTTCCAATTAATAGAATATAATGGAAAGCATGATTATATCCTAAAATTGTAGCTCTAATGTTTTTATAAATACAGATAAATAAGAGAAAAAGGATTATAACAACGTGTTCGATTTTAAAGATAACTCTGAAGCAAACATTGAGTTTGTTACTGAAAATTAGGTATTGAATGTAACAAAAAATCAGACTTAAGTCGTAGAAGAAGAAGATTATCATAGGCCAATTACTGTTTTATAGTCAAATATAGCAGATAAACTAGATTAAAAATAATATAATGATCTAGGAGATCCTGAAATTATTGATAATAGCACTTATGTAACAAAGATACTAAAATGCATACAACTAAAATTGAAATAGGATTAATAATAATAAGAAAAAATGAATCTTCCAGATTAAATTTATGAGAGCGATGGAGCTGAAGAAGTAAAGGTAGGTAGATCAAAGTTATCAAACAAAATAGTAATTAGCGATGAACTAAGCTCGATAAGTACAAATCATGCTTCATTTTACTGGAATAAAGAAAAGCAATCGTGGTATTTAAACGATAATAATTCTAAAAATGGGTCATTTCTAGTGATTGATAATTCCCCTATTAAGCCAAATGACAGAATAGCAATAGGACTTTTTTAGTGTACAATAGATTATAGTATAAACTTTATGATAACTGATTTTGTACTCACGTTTAAATGCATGGTTGATGATTCAATAGAGCCTTTTTAAATAACAAAAAGCGTTCCTTTTGATGAAAAGCTCATAATAGGAAAATTACATTAACCCTAGCTGAAAGATGATCCAATGATTGCCAACAACTAATGCTACATATAATTTTAAAAGAATAAAATAAAAATTTGGAATTGTCAAGAGGCAGATTATAAAATAGCAAAAATAATATAGCCTGATAAATCAGTTAAGATAAAAGATTAAGATATTATAAGATTTGGATTGGTAAACTATTATATATTTTCATAATTTGTTAAAAAGATTGAATCTAAACAATCAAGAATGCTAAAGTGTCTAAACAATGAGAAAAACTTGGATACAATTACATCTATTTCATCTTCTATTGAAGGAGAAGATTGTTGTATTTGTTTCATGACTTCTAAAAAGATATGTATTCTAAATCCTTGCAATCACTCAAGGATTTGTATTCACTGTGTAATTAAATTGATGGAGTCTAAAAAGAATTGTCCAATTTGCTAATGTTAATTTAAAGATTTTAAGTATAAAGAGTGAAAAAACGAAATCAAAAGTAAAATCTTATTTAGTTTAATAGAATCTTAGATTCCTACCAAGTAAAAAATAGATATAAAAGAAATAGATATATCTATTCACTTAATTTATCGAATAAAAGAAAAAATAATTAAAACTTGAGATGAATCATTCATTCATTCTAAGTTTTAATAATAATAATATATGAAATTTATCTATTTAAATTTTGAAAACCATATAAAAAGAAAGAAAAATAATTTATTTGTCGTTAACTTAATAAAATAAATATAATTTAAATTGTAGTTTATTCCTATATTTAGATAGATATCTTTTCTTAAATAAAGTATAAAAAAACAATCAATCTTCTATTTATTTTGTTTTTTATTATTACAAAAAATAAAAAATAGTTTTAGCTAATTTTTTAAAATCATTCTAAAACAAATTTATTTCAATTTTTTATTTTGTTGAAAAAATAAAAAAAATATATTATTAAATATTAAAGATCTTTTGAAAGTATATATAAATATAATCTTTTTGAGTAAATTTTTAATACCCCTGAAAATTTTAACTAAAACAATAAAACTCAAAGCTAATTTTTTATCTTTATTTAAAGGGGAGATAAATTATAATTTTAAAAAATAAAATTTAAAACGATTATGTGTGATTGCAATTTAACTGGAAATTTGAATTTCATGTTGAATTAAAATTGTGCAAAAAATAATATTTTTAAATTTACTTAAATTATTAAATACAGAATTTATCATCTAAATTAATGCTTGCCAAGTTCTATCCATGAGATATTAACCTTTTTACAATTTTTTTTGTGCTTAGAAGCATTTATAAAAAATTTTGATCATAATTAATTTGATTAATTTTATAAGATCTCATTATTTATATGAATAATAAAAAAAAAATAGAATTCAGGGCAGACTTTTTGCAAGATTTGCCAGTTAGTATGAGTAAAAGTGTCGATATGAAAATAAATTCAGTTGGTAGTTAGAAGGACGAAAAATAATCTGAATTAGTTGATACACCATACTTTGAAAAGTTAGATTCGTTATGTGATCCTGATTTGTTTAAAAACTAAATAGAATTTCAAAATTCAATATCAGTCAAAGCTTCTACATTGACTTACGAATTTAGTTTACAACCAAAATGTGAGGATTAGTCTTCTACTGATAAAGAGGAAATATAGGAGACCAAATAAGAAGAAAATTAATTTGATTAATTTGAAAATTAAACTGATAAAGACGATTTAAATCTGTCTATACTGAAACCAGAGATTTTTCATCCAACTGTTTAGAGGCCAATAATTAAAAGAAACTTTGAAGCTATAAATGAATACAGAATTTAATTTAAAGAAATAAAAAGAATTTTAAATCCAAAAAAGAGACCTCATGAAGATATAGAAAGATACTTTTTAGTAAGAGAAAACAAGGATGTTTTGATAGGAGCTAGCACAGAATGCGATTATGTTATAAGTGATCCTTTAAAATCAATAAGCAAAAAGCATGCTACTTTAAGATATGAAGAAGAATATCGCTAATGGTTTTTAATTGATAATAATTCTATAAATGGAACTTATATTGTATAGGATGAAATAGTTTTAAAGGCAGATATGTAGTTGCTTATCGGTACATTTATTTGCGAGGTAAAAAGTATTTTCTCTCTGGATAAAGAGACTAATAGAGTTTGCTTATTCTTTTCTAACCTTGTAGATGAATCAATCCATTCTTTTCTTCTAGAATTCGATATTAAACAGGAAGGAGATGCATACTAAATAGGCAAAAATTTCTAAAAGTAGCTCAAAGAAGATGAACTTATTGAAAACTTACATTGCAGTATTAAAATGAATTGTATCAAATAAATACTGATATTAAATTAGCCAGAAATCTACGATAAAGTTAGTATTAAGATATAGTAGAATACTCCTTTTAAACTAAATAACGAATGCATAATAAAATTTGGATTATTGAATAAGTACAAAGTATCAATTGGCAATAACAATTAAGTAGAAACTACTTTTTCTAAAATTTCTAATTAAATAACTAATTAAGTGTCTAATTTGTGTCTTTTTTGCTCTTAGAATGAATCAAAATTATATTATCTAAAGCCTTGCAATCACAAAGACCTCTGCTTATAATGTACATTAACAAAGAGCAATAACATATGTCCCTCATGTAAACAACCGTTTATTGATTTCAGCGAAAGTATAGATGACTGAAAATAAAAAATAAAGGAACAGTTTATTAAAATTAATTAATAATATTTGCAGTATTTCAATTTTAAAATTTTTATTTATTTTATAAAAGGTTTTGTATTTATAAATTTATATTATCATGCAAACAACTATTTATTGACTTTAGTGACAGTATAAATGATTGAAGATAAAGGAACAATTTATTAAAATTAATTAATAAAAATAAATAATATTTGCAGTATTTTAATTTTAATATTTTTATTTATTTTATTAAAGGTTTTGTATTTATAAATTTATATAACTAAAATCAGTATTAATTGCTACTAAAATATTATACATCTGTCTTAGAATTTAATTTTAAAACGATTGCAACTAGTTGATTTCTGTTAAGTGAATATCTTGTTTTGATTTAAACATAAATTATTTTTATTAATATGTTCTTATTAAATTTTTAGAAAGTTATTGTTTTATTGAAAAATGAATGCACTTAGAACGAGGTTGAGAAAAGATATATAATTTTAGATTTAAAACCAATATTTTTAGTAAGATATTTTTTAAAATTTAATTAATTATTTAAAGATATATCAGAAGCTTTTAGGCATACTAAGAAAAGGAGAAAAAAACTTTATTAAATAGAGTGAATCCAAAAGACAATAGTTAATTTACAGAAAAGGACATAGAAAATAAACATAATTTAAGTTAAAAATGGCTACATATGAAGATAAGAAAAAAGAATTTATAAATTCTGTTATTGGAAAGATAGTTTGTATAGAATTGAATGACGATAGAAAAATATATGGCCAATTGATTTGCGTAGATAAGTAAAGAAATATGGTGATCAATGATTCAATCACTGAGGTTGATGTAAAATATAATACACCAATCAATAAAGATCTTAAAATATATTTAAGAAATGATATCCTTGCTAAAAAATATATTGAGTTACCACAAGATGTGCTTAATAACTCTGAAAAATTAGAGAAATTTAATGAAATATTTAGATAAAATAAATTTTGGTCTGGAAATGTCATAATAGCTGATAAGCACATGAGAAAAATTTATGTTACTAAAACAAGTGTTGAATAGGAATAGCAATGATTGAATTTCTTTATCTGATTATATTCTTCAACAAAAAGCCATATAATGCATATTGGTATTATTTAATGTAAAAAAGAATAAAATTCCTAAATAAACAAGATAGTTAGTTAATTATTAAGCGTATTTATTTATTTTGTTAGATATCTAAAGAGATTTCTTACTTTAAAGCCAAGATAATAAAATTTTGAATAAATTAAAGAATAAATAAATAAATCTTAAAAAATGACATCTACAGCTATGACTACTTATATATAGCTTCTATATTATTATAATTTATTTTTTATAAAATAGTATTTTCTTAATTTATTTTAACATCATAATTAATTCATTTAAATACTCTTTTATTTAAATTTAATTATAATTATTATATATAAATAATATTTCCTTTTCAAAATATTTCATTCATTTAAAAAGTTTTTTAATAATTAATTAAGAAAGTTGTTAAATGTAATAGTATAATATTAGGTTTGTAATTATTTTAGATGTGAAACTACAAAATTAATAATTATCATTAAAATCCACGATATTATTTTCATAAGATAAATCAATATATGTATGTATTTGTGATTGTTAATAAAATTTTTTTTTTATTTTGTTGAATTTAATATTAGATATTTATATATTTATTTATAAAAATTTATTTTTTATAAAATAGTATTTTTTTAATTTATTTTAACATTTTAATTAACTCATTTAAATATTCTTTTATTTAAATAGATATAATTAATATTTCCTTTTCAAAGCATATCATTCATTAAAAAATATTGATAAATATTTGAATAATTAATTTAGAAAGTTATTAAATGTAATAGTATAATATAAGGTTTGTAATAATTTTAGATGTAAAATTACATAAATAAAATAATTATAATTAATTGAAAATTCAACTTTAAAAAAAAAAAAATTTTATTAACAATCACACATACATAATATGCTGATTGTATGAAAATGATATCACTAATCTTAGATATTTATATATATATTTTTATTTATTTTTATCAAATAGTATTTTCTTAATTTATTTTATAACTTTAATTAATTCATTTAAAAACTATTTTATTAAATATATCAATAATCTTTCCTTTTCAAGACATATCATTCATTAAAAAGTACAGATAATTATTGAAAATAAATAATTAAGAAAGCTTTTAAATGTAATAGTATAATATTAGATTTGTAGTTATTTTAGATGCAAAATTACATAAATAATTACCATTAAGATTAGTGATATGATTTTTATACGATCAGTGTGCTTGATTATTAATAAATTTATAGTTGTTTTAAAAAAAGTTGAATATTATAAATTTATATATTTTTGAAATGAAGATATTTATTTATTTATCTATCTATTTTTTAAAAATAAATAAACAAAAGAATAAATAAATAAACAAATATTTTGATAATATATTTTAATAATTAATTTTTATATAATAGTATTTTGTTTGTAGAATCCAACACCTTATTTTATTTTATAATTTACTTATGCATTTATATAATCTTTCTGAATTAAGCAATCATTTATTTTTGTTGATTATTTCGATAATCTAAGCTTCCTATTCCAAATATTCCAACTATTCTTCACTAAATATTAAAGCTTATCCATTCTTATCATAAATGAATTTTCCGTAATCATCTTTTAATTTTCTATTTTCTTCTATTTTAACCTTAAGCTTTTATTCTTTTTACTCTTTAAGTGTGTTGTTGTAAAGTAATCCTGATATATTTATTTTAAAATATTTATTATCTTTAATTCAATAAAAATAATTTTTAATTTACTTCTTTTTATAAGATGAACTAAGTCATTTACCGCGCAGCTTGAGTTTAAGCTTTGGGAGTTACTTTGTGTTTCTGTTTATTTGATATAAATATTTAATTTATCATATTAAAAATAAATTATTTTACAGAATTGTTATGAAGTGTGATTTGAAGATTCTAGCTTAGGTATTTGATTATATGATGTAGTGTTTATATTTTTAAGTGGTTAAGAGAAACAATTTTAAGAGTTTTATTATATTATAGTTTGAGAAGTTAACTACTTATTTGAAGTTTAATGAGTTGATTGACTTCCCTCTGTCTTTAAATTATATATAGAACTATTAGAATAAGTAGGATCTTTGCAGTTGTTATTAATTGAGATGACTGTATTTGAAGTTGGAGATTTTATGAAAGCTTGTGGTAGTTAATTTTCTATATTAGATTCGGTATTACATCTTTTTTGAACAGTTCTTCTTGGTCTTAGTTATTTTCTAAATCCTGCTAATGGCTTTTTAGCAAATAAGTTAGCTTATTGAGTTTATAATAAAGACTATTTATTTTATCTATATGATTCTTATCCTGAAAGAGTTTTTAAATCTCTTAAGTTAACTTCACAGGTTTAAATCATCAAATCATTATTTTAATTCTCATGAGGATAAAAGAAAATGTCTTATTCATATTTATGTAATGTTTTTTGTTAGTTTGGGTGAGACGATTGTTCAGTTCTTAGTTTCTTAAAGTAGCTTTGAATTTCTCTCTAATTTTGATACTCTTCTGTCTGACATTTACCATTAAGAGATAGCTCTTGATCATAAACTTCATCATCATCATCAATATTATCACAGTCATCATCGAATTCTTCTTAATAATCCTCTAACTAATTAAAATCAAAAGGAGTTTATTAGCTCGTTTAATGTTTAGGATTAAGGACCTAGATATTAGACATAATATCTTGTTAAAGTGAATCAGCTATTGAGTGATTATTTCCATTATTTGACTAAATAGATGAAAACATTGAATTATTAGCTTCTTGTATTACATTTTATCTCTACTTTGATTCTTATTTAATTTACTTGAGCTCTTTTATAAGTGCGACAAGTTATTACGATTGCGTCTAAGTTTTCTTTTCAAAATTATCAATAAGCATTTTCTATTCTTAGATCATTTACTCTTTAAATCTCAAAGATTCCAACAGCTGTTTATTTTAATTTGTTAACTGAATTAACTAAGAATTAAAACTAGCTATTGATTAACTGGATAAATTGTTAGCTATTGTCGAGTTCACTTTAGAATCATTAAGTGTTGAGTTATTATTAATTTATTTTTTCCATTCAGCTGACTCTTTTTCATATTTTTCCTTTAATAATTTAAAATTTTCTTATATTTTTGATAAAGCTTCTACTAATTTATCGACCTTGTTTTACATTTGTGCTTCACTGGAGTATTAATTGTTTTTGCTAGTCATTACTAAATTTCTTACAATGCTCTCAAGCATATCTAATTTATTTTTATATTATTGCAAGCAAGAGGTGGCATTTTAAAATGAGACTGCTGCCTAATCTGTTCTCCTTTATGTATCTTAAAGTTTTTCAACTCCATTGGCTAACGAAGATAGATACCCACTTAGCTATTATTCAAGCTATTCAATCTTTTTAGTTTGTTCTTCTTCCATTGCCTTTATGCTTCCACTAATTGCATCTGTTCTAACTTTTAAAGAATCTAGATTTGGCAATATTTGATCATAAAATCCTTAATTCATTTCAATAAAAACACTTTTAACATCAGCAGTGTTTATTTTTTCTGATAAATTTAGTCCAAATGCATCTAAATTTGCTTTGAAATAAGCCTATCCTTCAAAAAAAACTTTCTCAATATCTGTTTTAAGCTTTGTTAAAAACTGTCCAACTTCTATAAAAGCTTTATCTTATTTTCCATCTAAAATTTAAAAAGAATTTTGGCATTCTTCTATTTATTTTTAAACTTAAGAGAAACTTTCATTCCATTTGGTTTCAATCAGCTTTGAAATATTTTCATTCATTTATTTCCCCATCTGATTTAAATATTGTTCTTCCACTTTGACTTTTAGGGTTTGCTGAAATTCTTAAATCTACTTCTAAATAATTGTTTACTCATAAGTAATTGCTTCTAATTTTTCTTAACAGAATTTATTTATTTTGTTGAAAACATCCTAATTTAAATTACATTTTAAAAATCAAAATAAAAATTTAGTATTAAATATATCTAACTAACTAAATAAATAAATAAATAAATTACTGTCTTAGAATTTGCAATCAACTCTTATATCTCATTTAACTTTCTATTTTTTATAAAAAATCAAATTTTTTCATCATATTAAATACTAATAAAATATTTATTCAATTATACCTTTAATTTTCTGTTTAATCGCCTATTATAACTTCAGCATTTTCATCTATAAATTTTTAAAGCTCTAATTTGTACTCAGTTATCACCTTCTTTGCTAATGCTGCATACTAATCTTCTTACAAAGCTTATTATTATGTGTTTTAAGATTTTTCATCAGCATATAAATTACCTTTGTTTTAACTTCCACCAACTTCAATAATGCTTTCGTAGTTTGGTTTAAACGGATAAATTTGCTAAAATTCATTTTGATTCTCATTTGTAATTTGATTATTTTATAAATTCTCTGCTTTTTAAGAAGGCTAAAATACTATACTCTAGATTAACGGTTTAGGATTTTTGTCTTCTTACGTATTTAGTGTCTACTGTTAATCTAAAAATATATTCTATTATAAATGAAGAGGAGGTGATAATGGCTGATAGAGCTAAATATCTGGAGTCGTAAATATTCTATTATTATTATTGCTTTTTTTAATCACATTTTATGAATTCCTAGCAGGTTCTTAGCTATGTATTCTCTTTTCAGAAGGTTAAGGACTCATAAAAAAGACATGGTTTACTTAAGATAGTTAATTTTGCTAAATAGAAGAAGTTGCTGCTAAATTAATCTATGTTGCAGAATATCTTTACCCATTATGTAGTGAGCCGCTTTAATAAGGAGTTTGAATATTTGTGAATATTTTTGGAGCTTCTTTGGTCAAAGTATTTTTATTAGTAGACATTATAGGAGTAATTTTATTTTATTATGGAATTTAAGTATGCTACACCTAAGATTAAAAATTTATTCCTGCCTAATTCTAAATGGAGGTTGAAATTTAGTTAGAAGGTGATCTTGGAATATTAGAAAATATCATAATACCTAAAATAATCAAAAATTTTATGAATTGTCAGTATTTTAAGTAATCTAAATTGATTATTTTTAAAATTAATTAATTAATTTATTAAATAGTTAATTAGAAAGTAGTTTAATTTCTTTGAACATATCTTATCAAAAGATTATTCTTTTAAGTGATTTATTTATTGATTGATTAATTAATTGACTTTATTTGAGTTATAATAGATAATTAATTGGAATATCAGTTTTTGCTTTATAAATAAAAACATTTTTAAGATTTAAGTTTAAAATTGTAATTTTTCTAATCAAAAAACTAGAATTAATTTCATATTATTTAAATAAATTAAAAAGTCATTGTTGTTTTGATAAATAACATTTAATTTGTTAAAAAAAATATGTAATGTAGTTTGCTTTGAACAAAAACAATCTCATTATAATTTTTAATATTAAACCTTTCTCATAAAACAAAATTTAAATACAAAGGCTTTTATTAATAAAATATTAAATTTAAATGAAGATTACAGTATTTATATATTATTTTTAGTTATTTTCATTTAATTTTTTACTAAACTTTATAATTTAAAAATAAGAAATAATGTAATATTAAGAATGAACAATTATTTGATTTTGTAAAAAAAAGAAATATTTTATTAAATTAATTTATTATATAAGAGTTAACAAATTAAATAAACAAATATTATTTATTTATTTATATAGATTTATTTAATAAATAGTAAGCTTTACATTACAAAATTTAAAATAAGAGTGGTTGATTTATCAAGAAAATTAAGAAAAATGTATTTATTTTATTAGATTGTTGTTAGTATATTGATTTTATTTTTAATCAATTTTAAATCAGTATACCTTACATATTGTAGTTGTTATTGTTGTTGTATATTTTATGATTATTATTGTTGTTATTTATTGTATTTTATTCGTTATTTACGAGCAGATCTTGTTCCTCTCCATTTAATCCATTTTATTCTTCTGATTAATCATCGTTTATAAAATTATTTTTATGAGAGCTCTACTGAAGATCATCGAAGTTATTATCATTCATTAGCATAAATGAATCTTCTTCGCTGCTTGTTTCATTTCTTGGAGTTTACATATGCAATTTATATATTTTGTCTACATCAATTCCTTCTTTACGAATAAAATATAACAGTTTCATCACTTTTTCATCTTTTTTTCTTAGTTCATGCATTTTGTGCTTTTACTTAGCAAGGAGCTTGCTAAGTTTTTAATTTTCTGTAAATAATTTTTCCAAAAGAGGTGAATGAAATTGATGATCTTATATTTATTTAAGTATATCGGTTTGTTAATCATTTTTATGTTAAAGCATCTCAACTTAGTAAAGCAGTTAGCGTGCTTCGTTTCTTCTTTCTTCATTGTCTTTTAACAGCTTAGATTTATCTTCGTTTAACTTCTCTAACTCAATTATCATTTTTTATATTGGATTCATAAATACTTTGAATAAAATATCTACAAGCTTCATATCTAATTAATTTTTATACTCCTCAAATATGCTAAATAAGCTATCGAAGTAGCTCTTCATATTTGTTTCATCAGTTTAATAGCTGTACATGTTACTACTCCAAAAAGTATCAATTCTTTTATAAAGTTAATCATATTTAAACAGAGTGGAAATACCCTGTATTTAATTTATATTCAATGAACTAGATGAGTCTGTGGAGCTTTAAATTTAATATTATAATTATGCAAGTTGCTATTGAGAGAGTTGTTGATTCCCAAACTAATTAACTTATAAATTTTTATTAGAAGTTGTCTTTCGCTGTGAAGAGCTAGGTATTGAATGCGAAGTCATCTAAGCTAATTGCTAAATTTACTGCTATTAATTTTAATGATGATTCTATTAGTTATGCTTGCCATATATTTATGCTATAGAATTGTTTTAAAGCTGCTACTTCTTTTCTTTTTTAAATCGTTAAATTTTTTAAATATCTATTTAATTTAAATGTAACTCAATAAATTTTGTTACTCCGTAATATTCCAATTTAAAAAAAAAAAGTATTTACTTTAACTTTTGTTGTCGTTTTAGTTATTCATATTTGAAGTCGAAAGTGAATTTTTTAAAGGATATTTTGAGTCTTAACTGCTTTATGTATTTTTATTTGCATTACTGGTTGCACTTAACAGGTTTTCAATGCTTTCTATGCCAGAAGAACTTGTATGCTTTTAATTACTTTGAAGATAAGGAGAGGTAGTTTGAAACTACTACTGCATATTTTATCTATTTATTTATTAACATTACTACTAAATAATGCTATTGATGCTTGGTTGCTAAGGAAAGTATTAATTTCCTAAACTTTAATTTATGTTGCTATTGCTATTGTATTGAATTGATGATTAGTTATGCTATTTTTTTTATGCAATTTAATTTAATCCATTCTGGCTATTTTAGTTTTTTAGTTTCTATTTCAAAGTAGACATCAAAGCAGCTGAAGTCTTTTTTTAAGTTGATGGAGATATTGATTTATTTTTCAACCCATGCTTCTAACTCCCACTATTTGCCCTCTCTTTACTAGCTAAATTATTAAAATACAAATTTATAATTTGAAAATCAACTCAAATATTTGTTGTTGATTAAATTCTATTGCATTACTAAAATACAAAATTATAAATTGATTTTACCTGAATTATTAGCTGATTTATCTCTTCTCGTACCCATTTGGTTACTGTGAGAAGTATTAATTTAGCTATTCTTTGATATAGTTTCTTTAGCAGTCTTTGCCTTTATGAAATTATAGAGTGTATACTTAATAAGATTTTTATAAGTAAAAATTATAAGTTAAATGAATTTGCTCGTAAACATTATTATTTTTTACAAAAGGAATTAAATCTACTGAATTTATTACTGCAGAATCACTAGGAATTAAACAGGTCGCCCCAGATTGTTATGATTTCACTTAACCTACAATTAGAGATGAGTCTTTTTTGGCTTGCATTCTCTATGGAGATTAGCTAGTCCTATTTTTATATATTTTTGATATTCATAAATGCATTAAATAATTTTAAGTTTTAGAATCAGTCAAAACAAACTTGAGTGAATTTGCTCTAAAGCAAACAAAATTTATTGTTCTAAATTATATTGTAAAATGAAGCGCTTACTTTTAAAATCCCTGCATCGAATACAATTTCTAATAATAAATGAGTAAATCTAAATATTGCAGTTAATTAGTTAGCAATTAGTGGTTATCGTTGCTGCTCTTACTTATTAGCTACCTAAAAACTATATATTTGTTTTTAATTTACAGTTTATTCTTAAATGAAAATAAGGTATTTTTGAAAATAAATCTTTTTACAAATTTTTCCTCAAAGTATAAATATTAACTTATTATCAATGTAAGAAAATAGAAACAAAGAATATATTAAAATAAGCATAATTCATATTTTCGCTCTTTTAAAAACAAGTATTACTAAATTTTCGTTTTAACATAATGATTTGCTTTCAAAAAATAGAATGAATTGCTATTTTTTCAAAATTTAGTAGATATCTTTTATTTTTAACTGATAAGTAATGTTTATTGTATTTCTTTTACCTATTCACCAATCAATCAAATAAACAAACAAACATCTACTTATTTAAATATTTTTTTATTTTAATTCTATTTTTATAAAAAGATATTTGCTAAAAATTATTTATTTTCACTCCTTTCAATAGCTTTTACAAAAATTATTTTAATAATTAATATATTCTTGAAAAATACTTTATCAAAAAAAATTAAAATCAACTAAAAAATCATATTTATTCAAATAATTTAATTTGCTCTTTTTCAAATTTTAACCAAAAAATTAATAAAAAAAATAAAAAATTATTTTCATAATTAAATTAATAATTAAATAAAATAAAATAATCTCTTAAAAATTTAAAAAGCAGAAAAGAACAAGATTTATTTTTATGATCTCACACCAAAATTGCTAAATAATTCATAATTAGTACATCCATTTCCAAGTGTTTTTAAGATAAACAAATACAAAATTAAAATGTTTTTTTTGAGATAGAAATAACTTTTAAAATTAACAAAATGAATAAAATAAATATTAATTAAGCAAAAATAAGAAACAAAACTATAATATGCTTTACTAAATAAGTAAGTATTGAATAATTCTTATAACATTTAGAAGAAAAGCAGTTCAAAAAAATAAAATTTGATAATTACAAAAACATATGTATAACAAATATTATTATAATTTATTGCTATAAAATGTTAATCTATCTAACTTAGAATATTTAATAAAACATAAAATTATTTCAAGTAAAATCAAAATCATTTTGCTTATGACTCAACTTGCAATACCATAATATGTTTGTGAGTTTCAGATAAAATTAAGATTAATGGAGAATTTTAGAAGGATTATTAAAATGAAGGTATGATTTAGATTTTGTATTAACCTGGCAAACTTGAGGTGAATTCTTAAATATTTAATAGAATTTGCTCTTAGATTATTACATTATCGTTGCTATTTTCAGCGAAGTGATAAGCCTTCAAACATTTATCACTTTGACCCAAATAAACTAAAGAAAAAGCACATTTTTTACTCTCTCTTAAAATAATATGATCTAATAACTCACCTTGATTACAATTAAAAGTTGCCATTACTTTTTTTTATATGATATCAAATAATTTTAAAGATCCATCTTTGCATCCTAAAATGTAGAAGTTTTTTCTGTCCCATGTCTTTGGGATTAGTCCTAAGCTAGTTACACCTTAAACTCCTGTCTAAAACTATAATATCTCTTCAAATGAAGACGAAGAATTGTAAGAAATATTCAACTTTAGCACACTTATCTATCCGTCTTCTAAAGCTACAACTACTTATTAATTCTAAGTTAGCTTTATGTCTGTAACCTTTGATTGAGAGACTAATAATCATTTAATTTTTTAAATAAACAATAAAATTTAAATATTTTTTCCAAAATAAATTATTCTTGAGATAAATCTAAAAAATTTCTATAACTTTTATTAAATTAAAACTATATTTTTTAATTTTATTGAGTTTGAGATATTTTTAATTAATTCACATGTTAAAAATTAATTCTTCAATTCAATTAGAATTAATTGAATATTTTAGTAATTTATTTTTAGAGATTTTTATTTTAGGTTGTTAAAAAGTAAATTTAAAATAATTCTAAATAAATTTCTAGTATTGAAATATTTAAAAAATGAGTTACGTTTCTTTGAAAATAACCATCTGTAATTATGGTATTCAAGTAGTTAGATTTCATTACTACCATCTACAGCTAGAATTCTAGCACCATCTTAGAGGTCTACTATAAAATTGACAGGCATCAAAAAGCCAAGTAGCTTTTAAAAGGAATTAATAACATGGTTTTTGTCTATAGTCCAAAATACAATAGAGGAATCAAGAGAAGAAGTAGCAAAAATAATTTTATCTTTGAAATGCAGTGGTTAAAACAAAGGCGAAATGGGTTCTATTGAAATAAGATCTTGATAATGCTTATTAATCACGAATGGATCAGGAGTATATATCTTCTTGGATATCATATCATATACATGTGGTTCTTTTCCTGCTAAAGCAATAAGATTGTATCCTAAATAACTCATAGATGTGTATTAAAATTGAATTTCTTCATTCTCATATAGATTAAACTTCCCAATTTCTCTAATATTTAGCTTTAAAGGTGTGTAAAGTGGGTAGTTTATTTCATGAAAAGCATCACTGCTGATTTCTTGATATAAGTTCAAATCATTAAATTAATTGAGCTTGTTTGGTTGCTTTTCGTCTTAATTCACTCCTATCTAATTTACCAAACCAATGTTTGGGTCAAAGAAATTTAAAACACTTTTGTTTATAATACTTTGTATGTCAATATTCTGCGAATTATTCTAGCTGTACTTCTATGAGAGACTAATTTCATTTGTTTTAATTGTTTTGTTTAGACGATTTTCTTTGTAATTAGCTAGACTCAGAGTTATTGGTGCATTTTTATGAATATGTAAATTATCCATATAAAATTCTTCAATTTTTTTTTACAGAGGTTCAGTTAACTCTTCTTAGAACAAACCTGCTCCTCGATAAGAAGGGAGATCATCAATTAAACTATTTAACTCTTTAAGACTAAGATGTAGATTATCAACAAAATCCTTGCTTTTTGAATTTGTTTCCTAAGCAATTAGAATAGCTCTTTTTATTTCATTTATAGTCTTGCTGGCCTTTTAATTGTTCTAATTTATCAATTTAGAAGCCAATATGTTTGGATTACTGAAATATTTAAACTTTTAATTCAATTAAAACACATCATCTTTAAATAGCTAAAATATTTCTAAACTTTATTTGTAGTTATCTAAAAACTCATCGAATTTTTGAAAGGATTTTTCTTTGATGTTCTTGAGCGTCTTGTTAATTATTATAATAAATTCTTCAATATCTTGTTCAACCTAAAATTTCTAGGCTTTAATATAGTCTTATAACTTTATGATATGATTTTAGCTATCTTCCATCCATCTTAATAAGCTCAAATTCTCCTTTTTCCCAATAGTTTCATCATAAATTTGTTGCTAAATCTTTACATTTTTTTCTATTTCACGGCTAAATAAAAGAAGGAATCTATCTCTTTCTTCTATTTTATGATCACTGGGATGGGAATTGCATTCTTAGCAAATAAAAGGGCTATGCTTTTCGCAGTCAAGTTAGCAACATACGCTCTTGATCTCATTGTTTGGGTGATCTATACATTTAATATGAATAGCTGGTAGTATACACAAATTACTTGAGTTTTATTGATTATTCATTTTATTCTTAATAACTTTTCTGATTTAAATCACAAACAACTTTTATAATTTATAAAATGTAATATATCTGATAATGAATTAAGCTGAGCTTAAATTTTTAATAATTCCGTTTTTAATAATATAAACAATAAAAAAAATAAAAACCTGATATTTAATTCTATTTGGTTAAAATAAAAAATGTTTTATATATTTAATATTTAATGATAATCTAATATTAAGTTTTATTAAAATTCTCTTAGATTTTAAATAGCAATTAAAATTTTTATATTAATCATACACTAGTTTTTCTAATTTTAAAACTTGAAAAGCATTTACCAAGTTTAAAATATATTTTATCACCTTAAAAAATAAATTAACCAAGAAAAAATAGATAAATCAATTAATCAATCATAGAAAAAATAATTATTGTATTATATTTGATTATTGATAGTGTTAATTAAGCATTTCAATTTTATTTTTTTAAATTAAACAAGCAATAAATTTATTTTAAAATATATATAATTTCAGAATATTTACAAAGAAATTACTATTTAAAATATAATTTATTTTTAAACTTAATCTTTATTTGAGATAAGCTTTTAATTTAAGTTTATTTTTTTTAATTTAAATAAAATTTTAAATTAAAAAAATTAATTTCTATTTCAATATTTCTTCAATTTTATTTCAAATTTAATAATTATTAAGTATTTTTATGGTTTAATTTCTTTTTATTTTTGTGAATATAATTAAATATTTTAAAAAATTACCAAGAAATAACTGTAATTCTTCATGCAAAATGGCAAATAGAGTAGTGAAGAATTGTGAATTTTTAGCTTTTTAAGAATTTGATTTTCTTAATAATTTTATATAATAAATTTTTAGATTTTTTAAAAATTACATTAAATATTTTTATTTTTTTAATTTTAATAAATATTTTATCATAAAATTAATTATCAAAGTTTATTAAAATTCTAAAATAAATATAACCTAAATAAATATTTTATAAAAAATAAAAATTTAAAACTTTTAAATAATTAAGCATAAATTAAAGCTGTGATATCTATCTATATATCTAAATCCTAAAGATACTAAAAATAAATTTCATGTATTAACAAATATTATTTTTTAAGTTATTAAAATAAATATAATTAATATAAAGTCTACCTACCATTCATCACTTGGTTAGAAAATTTTATTGATGTTAATTATATTAAATTTCATTTTAGTTTTTTAAGTGCTAAGGATTTTTAGTAGTTATTGGTATAAAATTAATGCAACTCAACTGCTTTTATCCAAATCATAGCTAGACGCTAAATTTTCCAGTTTTAGCCTTATATGACTATACTATTGTTGAGTTTAAAAGTAAGACTAACATCAGTCAAAATTGAGTACTAACTAAAAACAATAACTGGGAAGAAAAAGAAGCTGACACTTTTAATTGTTTCGGGAATAGGTAAATTTAAGAATCTACCTTCGAATGCTAGTAAAATGACAGCGAATAAACCAGCTTACTTAATCATTGAAATTGCAAATTAAGGAAATTCAGGTTATTTTTCTTAGTAATTCTTATAAGAAAAGTATGCAGTAAGAATTAGATGGTAAGCTAGAATAAAGAAATAAGTTTCAATGTTGTTTAAAAAATTAATAAGTTAAATTCTCAAGTTCACAATTAATATCCATTCTATTATTTTTAGAAATTCTTCAGAGCTAATTATCTTAAACCAATTTGTTTTTTTTTCAACTTTTATTTCTTCTAAACTAGTCCATCTTTGTTTTAAGTGTAATTTCTCTAAAAACTCATTGAATTTTTGCAACGCTTCATCCGCAGTTTAGAAATCAGAACTTATAACTGTGCTATTTTCACTCATAATAATTACCTCTTTTTTTGAAAAATTACAAAATACAAACAAATATGCTTTATATATTTTACTTTCTATTTTAATTTAATTTTAAGAGTTATTTATAAATCTTTAAATTTTTGATTTATTTTTACAATCCAAATGTTTGGAAAATGTTAATGTTAACAAACAAATATCTTTTACTAATTATTTGACTTCCTTTTTATTAAATAAAAGAAAAAAACATTAATTGTTCAAGCTAATTATCTTTTAATACAAAATTAACAGATATATTTTTTAGTTGAAAAAAGCTTCTTATGAAATATCTAAAAATAATAAAATATATTTATTTTTATTTAAAATTGAATGAGTTTTTTAATTTTCCTTACTTTTTTAAAATCAAATTTAAATGTTTTAAATTAGAGATTTAAATTTTTTTCTTGAGAAGTTATTTCAGCTCATTTAATTTTTTTTCTATCAAATTACAATTATATTCCTGTTTTCTAACCAATCAAACACTGAATAAATATGTAAACGCGTCATATCCGTAAGATAATTAGTGTGTCGGTAAATATAAATACTAATAAGATTCATCAGAAAATTATGAAAAAAAAAAACAATAATTATATTTTATCAATAGTTTATTTGTTTTGGAGAGGTCTAAAAATAATATTTACAGTAAAATTAATGGATAAAAAGGTATGAGATAAATACTTTTTTTAATTTACCTTTTACTTACTATTAAATGAATAAGCCTAATAATATTATATATACTTTTAATTACTTTTTAAAACACTCGTGTTTAAAAATAGAAATTTGCAATCAAACCAAATAAGAGTTAACAAAAAAGATTACAGGGAAGCTGATGTATAATTTTTTAATCAGCATTATCAAAAGTTTTAAAAATTGAAAAAACAACCCCATCACATCTAAATAATTAATAAAATTCAATTAAATATTATTTTTAAAAGATATAAATAAATAATTAAATAGATAGATAGATAGATCGATGAGTAGTTAAGAAAATTAGCAAGCATATTATAAAAAAATGTCTAAAACTAATTTATATTTAAGAGAGCAAGGTAATTTGTTAGCTGGTGCTTTTATTTTGATTGTCTCTTTGCCTGTCGTTTTGATGGCTGCTATAGCTACCTTATGGGAGTGCATAGACAGAAAGTTTAAAGGCTAACCAGGTACAGGTTTCCTATTTAGAATGGCAGCAGCTTTTAATAAAAAAACTCAATCATTCAATGAGCGCTTTGTCACTTACAAGGAAGATGCATACATGATGAATGTGATTATCCTTTTGGCTGTCTTAGTACCTATCTTATTTACATTGTGTCTTAAGTACACCTTAACATATGGCTTCAGTCTCAGTCTTTGTCTTGCCTACAATGTCTTAAGACTTGGTCCTTTCATGATTAATTTTGCATATGCTTATGCTCTTTCCCACAAGGAAGGTCACATGGGCAAGTCTCTTTACAAAGAACCTTATGGAATCCTCTTCCAAAATGTTTTCAACTGGTTCATAGGACTTTTCTACGGTATTCTTCCTTCTACTTTTGCAATTGGACACTCTAAGAACCATCATAAGTACAACAATTCATACTTGGATATTATCTCTACTGCAGATAGACCACGTGATAATTTTGCTAATTGGGTAAGATATCTTCCTAGATTTACATTATACGCAACTAATGTCTCCACAGTTATTTAATTCTACAGAGAGAAAAATTATAAGTGCTGTATTAATATGATTGTTGGAACAATTTATTTTATTGGATTTGTTGTTTTCTGCTATAATATACATCCTCTCTTCGCCTTCGGGTATGTCGTCTATCCTTTCTTTGAGAATGTCATTCTCTTAGCAGCTATCAACTGGTCATGGCACGCCTTCATTGATCCTGTAAATCCAGAAAACGAATATGCATACAATATCACAATTCGTTTTGGAACTTTTAACATTCTTGAAGAAGATTATCATGTAGTTCATCACCAATACCCTGGTGCTCATTGGACAAAGCACAGCGAATTATATGAAAAGCACAAAGAAGAATATGAAAAGCAAAAGGCTTCAATGTTCTAGGATACCCATGCCTTCGAAGTATTTGGCTTTGTTGCATTCAAGCAATACGATATATTAGCTAACAAATTGATGACAAAAGAAAATTTAACTCATGAACAAAAGGTAGAATTTGTTAAAGCAAGAGTTAGAGCATGCACATGGGGCCCATTCCAAAATGTATAATCTTCATCAAAAACTGATTGATATAATTCAAAGCAGATGTATACGTGTGTTTTTATGTAGTATTTCATAAAATTTATACTGAATTATCTTTAAATTGCTTTCGTTTATTTTAATTATATGTTAGTTTCAATCTTTAAAAAGAAAATTTTTGCATCTGATTTATCAAAATAAAATTATTTTGCATAATTATGTTAGGATTATATTTTTTAAAAATATTTTTTTATACAAATAAGAGCATTAATCTAAATATTTAATAAAATTCTTAAACATTTTTTAATTTTGGCAAAATTAAGTTGCTCAAAGATCAAGGAAGGAGTAAAGTTTTATAGAAAAAATATATGTTTAAAAAGTAGTAATTTAAATATTGATATGTAAAAAGAAATTTTATGTCTACTCAAATCCATTTAAAATAAATGATATTTGCTTATATTTATAATACTTAATTATTAAATAAAAGAAGAAAAACATAAAATATTTTTATAAATAATAAGAAAAAAAATTATTTTATTTACTTATTTTTTTTAACAAAGTTAGTTACCTTTAATTAATTTTGAAATTTTTCAATTAGTGTTTTTTTAGAAGGTAAGTAATGCACATCTCAAAATTATATTCTTTAATGGAATGAAAATTTTGAGCTATTTTTAATTTAGTCTCAAAATTATATTTGGAGCCATTCAAAATGGTGTAAAATAATTAGTAAGAATTATGATTTTTAATTTTTACATTAATTTGATTATTATAGTTACTTTATTATGGTTGGCTTAAAATGAAGAGATCACACTTTATCTCTGATGAAAACTGATGTATCTTTAATAATATTATCAATGTGTTTAATATTATTATTATTGAACATATTTTGTATTAAAAAGTACAAAAAAAAGATTAATAATATTCTTTTCAAGCTTAAAATGACAAAAAAATTGATTTGTTTTTTGTTAATTGTAATAAATAGCACAAATATTTCTCTAAAATCTTCAGATTTTAATGAGCACTATATAATTTTTATGTGAAGATGCTTTTTTCTCATTAAAAAAACGTATGTTTCGTTAAACAAAGGCAAATTAATAACACTAGTGCTTTTTAAAAAAATGAAATATTAAAGAGAGAATTTTATTTAATTCTGAATTTAATTATAAATATTAATAAATATAAAATGTTTATCATTTCATTGCGTTATTTTTTTAAATAAAACTATCTAAGATCTGAAAATATTAACAGGTTTTAACAAGTTTAGAATTATTTTTACAAATTTTTATAAGTAGAAATAAATCAAATTAAAATCTAATTTTTTTTGAATTAAAAAATATAAAGAAATTCTTTCAATATTTTATTAAAAAATGAATATAACTTCAAAAATGTGTACATTAATTTTTATAAATTATTTTATTGTTTCGAAAAATTCTAATTATAAAAAAATTTCAACTATTTTATAGTCATATCATTTTATTGAAATTACTTTTAGTAACTTTAAATATCAAAAAAAAATCTAAAATATTAGTTTTAAGCTGGTTTTCAGAAATTTAAGCTTTTAAATTTGATATTATTGACACGTAGAAAGAAAGCTCATAATATTTTATTCTAAACTAAAATAAACATTTTTTTATCGAAATTCATACAAAAAATATATTAAATATTATTTTATTTTGGTTTTTTAGATAATTAATTATTTTATTCAGAAAATCAATCACTAATAATTATTTACTCTTAGAAACAATTCTTTTTTAATGATTTTTTTGAACAAGCATGTAAAAAGTAAATTTAAATCTTAAATGAAATAAACTATAAACTTTTATAAAAATATTTAAATTAATATGAATGAATGTATACAATTAAAAATAATTTCAGTAATTAAATACTTTAGAAACTTGTGATTACTATAATTAAAAATCTGATTCATGGAAGAGAACTTTTAATAGGTTTTCGTCTACATCACCTAGTTAAAAGCGACATGATTTTGGTAGCTTAAGCTTTTAGAAAACATTGTCTTCTTCATCACTATCTGCTTTTAAAATTTTACCCTCCTTTATATTATTTTGTCTTTTCTCTAATTTTTTTTGAAGCTTTTCTATTGTTTCTTGATTAGCAGTTTTAAGGCTAACAGGTTTATTAGAACTATGTCCTGAATGTAATTCCTACAAGTGCTTATAAATATCTTTTTACTATAGTTCATACCAATTGCAGATAGCACAGAAATGGCATTTACACTCTTTGCAAGTAAGATGATTGCATCCTTCTTCATGAGAAAATTTCGCTTTGCAGTTAGGACATACCTTTATCACTCCTAATTCTTCTAAATCATTTATACCTACATCTTTAATCTATGCTTCACAAGAAATCAAATTTTCATGCACATCATGTAGAGGTAAATGATATTATTAATTTAATATGTGTTTTATGCAATAATCGTACTAACACATAGGACATTACCAATGATCACTAGTATCTTTAGTTACAATGTAGGGAATTCTCATAATACCTAGTTTTAAAAATAAAATCAACTCAATATTGAATTAAAAAAATAAAATCTGTTAGTTAATTAATTACCTTTGCAATCAGGGAAATCACATCCTTTAAAGATTCTTTATCCATTTTCGTTTTTAAGATGGTCGATGCCTGATTTGAATCTCATCTTGAATAAATCTTAAAGAGCAAATTTATCAAAAATTTTATTTATATCTCTGATTGATATCGGTTATTTATTACAAGAAGGGCAAATAATTTATGCTTTAAAGTGAGTCAGAGAAGTTATAACTTCATCTTTTATATGCGCTTTCAAACATGACTTGCAAACAGTTTTACATTAACAATTAGAAAGTTTAAACAACTCCTAAGTATCATAACAAATTTAGCAATCTTCAACATTTTAGTGAAGAGGCTTCATAAAATTTTCATTTATATAGTTTAGTTATTCTTTAAATTAAGTGTAAACAATTTTTGTTTAAATTTTATTATGTTCGTATTAGTAAGGGAAGCCTTTGATTTTAAGATATTCAACTAAGCCCTTAGAATTACTTTATTAGATATTGAAAGATACGCTAACCTTGTATTTATTAATGTATTCTTCAATTTCTTAAATGACTTTTTTAACTAAATTTTTAGACTGTTTTGCTGTTTAATAAGTATAAAACTCTAACCTATTTAATTAGTGATTATGGTGAATGTAAATTGAATTATTTATGCTTAATTCTTTGAGCTTATTCTTAGCATCCTCATTAGTAAAAATATGATATTGGTATGTGTCTTTTAATTAGTAAATATCTTTAGGCTTAATAACCATTTGAATTTCATATAAACCTTTGAAAACCAACTTGTCAGTATCCGATTAAATTAAAATGTTGACTTTAGAATTGTCTTTTGGATCGTCAAAAAATCTAATTATTTATTTTTTAACAAGTTGTGTCTTTTTTTGAAGTAATTATTGGACAGTTTCCTTCTCTTCGTACTCTTATTCATTTGGTAGGAGTATTTTATATTCATTCGGATATATTTTCTTTAGCAATTCTTCATAATAAATATAGACTTTATGATCGATAGTTATTTTACCTTATTTAATTTCTTACATATCCATGCTAACAAATCTGATACCATAAGCTAATTGTTAATTTAATCTAAATTTTATAAAAAAATAAAATTTTAAAAAAATTCATTTTTAAAGTAATTTAATAAATTTATTTTGAGTATTTATTATGGAAACAATTGTTTAATGCTTAATCAAACTAAACTTTAACTCTTTATTTGTTTTTTATATAAAAATAAATATAAATAAATGATTTTAATTTCAAAAATTTTTTATTTAAAATAACGTAGATTCTTATCAATTAATACTCGCCATTTTCTCAAATTTTAAAAAATAATTTCAAACTCATATTATTCTATTTTTCGGTATCTTGATAACCAAGGAATGAGGTATTGAGAAATTACATTAATATAAATTGGTGATAATTGATAAGAATATCTTGTTTATGAATTCAAAATGTTTTTAAACCTTTAAAGATCTTTAAATAAATATATAAATAAATAAATATGTAACTTACGTTTCTTTAATGATGTCACCAGTTTCTTTCTTATCAAATAGCAAATAGCAGATTTTTTAGTTTTGATTTTATACGTTATTTTTATTTTCGACTATTTTGTAACTATTTTTTATAAATAAATCAAATACCTATTCAATAGTTTATTGCCCTTGCAGATTATGTATAACCTCATATTAGACCTTCATAACATACATAGCTTTATTTGTATAGAGATTTTCTGTTATTAGAGGTTTAGATATCAGTCTGTTTTGTTTATCTTTAACTAAATGGTTGTTTATAAAGTAATTATAAAACTCTTTAGCCAAGGCATAATTAAGGCATTTAACATATAATTATTAATTTTTCTTTTTTATGCTTAAAATCAGTTGATAATTTAATTTAAATTCTTAGAAGAAGGAAACCTCGTTTTCGTTTTCAGGATAATTCTCTATGAGAACCGAGTCATACTCATTAGGAAGAAGGTAATTTGTAATTTCTAGCCCATCGCCGTAAATAAATTTGCATTTATGTTCTGGATCTATATATTCAACTTCAAAAGGATCAATTTGTCTTTGTTAAATCAAATTATCTTCATAGTCAAAAATTCTTATAATTTTTTACTCTTTTTCTAAGATATTTGATTTTTATATTATTTCTTTTTAAATTTTTCTTGCTTCTATCCAAAGGGTAATATTATATTGATCTTCTCTAAGTTTTCCTCTTAGCAAATCACAATTAATAAAATTACCTAGTTCTTTTTCTAGCCTAACTTACAAGCTTCTATATATATCTTATGAAAGAGTTTTTGGGTATGAGATTGAGCCAGATATTTGCATCATATAATCTTAAAGATCCTCTTTAAATAAAATAAAATTATTTCAGTCAAGTTTGATAAAATAAAATGAACTTTCCAAAAAAAAATAACCAAATTATTCTAAAAATAAAAATTATTATACTTGTTTTTTTAAAATTTGCTAAGTTAATTGTTAGAATTTTAATAAAGTGAAGTAAGTGTTGGGAGAGAAAAAAAATAGGCTGAATTATTTATTTTTTTGATTTATTAAACTAAAACCTTACCATACCAATCTATAAGATACAAAGAGGGTTGATTTATTTCTTCATCAGTAAAATCTACAACAACAGGCATATCTGAGAAAGCATATTTTTTTGTATTATTTTTATTAGAAACCACAAAAAATCTTCCTGATTTTAGTGTCTCCTGCAAATAAGTATCTTCTAGCTTATCAAAATTACAATAAGCTTGTTAAAAAATGAAAAATGGTTCATTCTCACTGTCTTTTTTTGTGCATAAATTTTAAGCATAAGTTGCTAAAAAGCATAAACGAATTTTAAGGGTATTATTTCCAGGATTCTCTTTGTATTTTTCAAATGGATACGCCTTAGGAGTTTAGTTGTATTTATATATGACATATTCAAACACCTAAGGTAATTAATCTCTAAATTTTTAGTAGTTATTATTAATTTTTTAGAATAGGTTATAACAAAGATTGCATTTTATAAAACTGTACTAATTTCCTATTCTTAAATACTTATTCATTAAATCTAGATAATATGTAGGATCTGATTAATTTTTTAATTATTAAACATCATAACCCTCTCCATATAGACATTAGATGTGTGTTTTGCTGTTTTATTTTTTAAAAAAACTAAAGAAAGACTTTTCATCTCTAAATAGAAGCATTATTATGACTTTTATCATTTCATGAAAACAGTCTCTTCTGTAAGATTCTAGCAATAAATATATATAATCATCTTCTAGCTTATATTAAAATTCTTCTTGAATTTTTTCTTTCAAATCTTTATTCAACTCTAATTGTATAAAAAAGATTTAATAAACATGGTAGGATTATTCTTAGTGCAGATGTTAAAAATTAAAACCGAAAGGTAAATGCTTACTTGTATAAAAGAAAATAGGGTCCTTTCCTTAATCCCTATTCTTCGTTTTAAAAGGAGGCGTATATGTCTTAGTATCTGTGCTATTAGATTAAAAACTCATTTTTGATACCTAACTATATATTTTTTAATCTATCTATCTATTTATCAAATCTTTTTTTTTTTGATAAAATTTTTTATAAAAATGCAAATGATGACTTGTTCGTTCTTATAAATCAAATCAAATATTAAAAAAAACTAACACAACAAATAAAATACTATAAAAACCCTTTTATTAAATACCACTAAAAATATATTTTTACTAAGCTTCTTTTAAGATATTTAATATTTTTTTTATTCAAAAAACAAGCAATTAATTATTTTGCAAAAAAAATTTACAAAATTTGAATAAATTGGAGCGAATATTGTGGTATTAATTTATAAAAGTATTTTATCTCAGATATCACTAATAAAATCTAGATATTTTTTTCAAATCTTTATATATTTTATTTTTTCTTTGGAGTTTATTTTTAACCTTTCTATTAATGTTGTAACAAAAATGATTTATTTACAAATTATTTTATATTAATAATAATTCTATATTTATGTATGGTATTGCAAATAATTCGAATGAAGGAAAAATACATTTATGAATAATTTATACAAGTATTTTGCAAGTGTTAAGAGTTAATTTTTTTTATAATTTATATTAGAAGAAATTAACAAATAATTTGAATTTAAAATGTTCAATTTTTATAACATATTTTAGTTGAGTTTTTTCAATGTAGGGAAGGTAGAGGCAATTTAGAAGTTTATTTTTCCATATTTTTGAGACAGTTTTTAGTTAGAGATGCTAATATCTACTGCTAGTTGTTTTGTTAGTCTATATGAGGACTGTTATTTATATTAACATACTTACCATGCATTAAGTATTGATAGTTAGTTTTAAAGTCTTGAATAGTTTAGACTAGCATATAGTAATAACCCAGTAGAATCCATTTTAATAATCTTTTTCCTTTGGAATAACCTTCTTCCTTGTTAGTTTCATTCAAAATTCTGTAGAATTTAACGATGTAGAATATTGGGGAAAATACTATTATCATCAAAGCACAAAAAATTGTGAAAATAACATATATAGGGAAATATCCTAATCGAACTAAGAATTTATTAACTTTTTTAAGTGTGTCAATATTTTATTCCTATTAATTTTATAAGTTATAGTAGTAAATTTAAGCTAAAATTAACCAAATATTTAAATAAATTTGCTAATTAATTAATTACTTTAGCGGAAGGGTCTGGATCTGAGAGCATATGAGTCAATATAAAGGTGATATTTATAAAGTTTCCAACAATAGGAATAGCAACGAGACAACCATTGACAGGGTCGTACTCTAAATTTTTGAGATTATCGATAGTGCCTAAGAAATAATGAATTCTACCACTTCTAGATGCTGCCTCAAATGTAAATGTCAGAACGGCAACCAATAATTACATGAAAATGATAGGCATAAAGAAGAGATAAACATTTAGGAATATAGGTGCATATATAGGTGAAGGTTAATTGAAATCAGAAAAAGCAAATTGCCCAAAAAGAGCTTCAATGAGAAATAGCAAAGCTTAGTCTAAACTAGTAAACCTACCATTGATATTTTCAAAAAATGAAAAGTAGGCTAAAAATCCAAATAGCAAAATGACCAATACAAATATAAAAGAGAATTTAGAGCATTCGAGGACTACAAGCCAAAGCGCTTTAACCATAGGACCAAATACTTTGAAGTTTTTGATAGCAAATACACATTAAACAATAACTATAGACATATAAACAGCTCTAAATATTATCAAAATATCAAACCTAATTGGTTCTTCTACATCTTCTATGTTTGAAATAAAGCCCCATTAAATAAAACTTAAAATTCCGAGTAAAAAGCAAAAGAAATCTTAGACTGAGAATTTAGTTTAGGCTTTTTAAGTCCAATCAAAGTAAAGAATAAAGATAGGTTTAAAGGTAAAATTGAAACCTATAATGATGTCTAAAATAATTTGATAAGTTAAGTAAACATCCTTTAAGTTTCGAATAATTTCTAATTCTTGATCATAAACATCATCATAATTATAATTATTAGCTGAAAGAAGCGCTTACAGATCATATTAAGGTTAAAATAAACTACTAAAATTAATGAATATCAAAGCCATTAGAACTAAAATTAAACACTGATCTATTTAATTTCTAATACGGCAATTATAAGTCCAAACGACTCTTTATAAAGAAAAGTGATGGTTTTGATAATTCTTGTTAATCATCATAAAAATTTGGTTCTTTTTTGGATCCTTTTCAATTATATAATCACTCATTTCTGAAAAGAAAAGATTTTAGGTTACTGTAAACATCTTGAGCAGATTTGCCTATGGCACAACATTACCATTCCACATAGACTTTATTTAAAATAAAAATTGATGTTATTAAACTCATTAAATTATATTTCTTTAAATTAGTTTAAAAAATATTTTTTAATAAAAGCCTTTTATATTTTCTTTCTTAAATTAATAAATAAATATAATTCCTCAATAAATAAGATCATGCTAATTTTTTAATTTTTGGGTTTTTTAAAATTTTTGAATGTAAAATTTGCTGATTTATAAAAAATTATGATCAGCTTATTAGTGAAGAATTAGATTGATGTTGAATAGAATTTGTCTAATAACTTACTTCAATTGCATCTTCAACTATTTGATTTGATTGGAGAATGCCACTGTTGTTGTTGTTAATTAAATAAATAACCTTTCTTTTTTCAAGGTCAATATCTTTAAAGATATCAATCATAAGTGAGTCATCAGTTATTAAAGAGCAATAAGTTTATACAAATTTGTAATATAATTCAATTGCCTTATTCAATCTACTAGTATGATGCACAACTTTTTCTTTTGTCTGATGGAGTAATTCCATGACAATTAAAGAGACTTTCAATGGATTGTTAAATGTGTATAAAAATTATCCCTTTCTACAAGTCTGCATTCTAAAAATTAATGTCTCACACATTCTTTTTATGGTTTGCTTCACTTTAAATCTCTTTACTCTCTTTAAATAGTAAATCAAATACTCAAAGTAAACTCCATCTACAGAATATAGTTAATCTACTAATATTTTTTATGTGGTTTCTTCATTTAACCAACTAGTTAGAATTACATTTTGCTACTTCCCCAAAAACCACAGAAACTCTAAATTCTAATTCTAATTAATTAATTACAAGTAAATTAAATAAAAAATTACTTTTTGTTTTTATTTACCATCAAAGAAAAGTTTAGAATTTTATAATCAAAATTATGATTGCAATCTATTAGGGCTTTGTAAATATCTTTAGCTAGAGAATTATGTTTATATTTGACAAAAACCTTTAGCAATTCTTTATACTCTTAAGAGCTCTACCTAATTTCCAAAAGGAATTTCCTAATTATTTATAAAATAAATTAAAGAATTAAATTTATATATAATTTTTGAGCTTTACTTAATTATACTGTTGTCCTTCACCTTGTCTGTGTAAAATAAGGCATATAATTTTAAATTAACTTTAAGTAAGGGTTTGTTTAAATATCCTTCATAAGTGAGCTCATGTTTTGATGTAAAAGATATCATGGATGTATGCATGATTCTGATATTATTTTTAACTAGGAATCTATTTTTAAAATCATAAATAAATTACCAAAAATCCTCATTCATTCATTTATTTATATTTATTTCTTACAATAATTAATCAAATTTTTTTTCATTAAGCAAAATGTATAATGTTGATGTTGGTATGTAGAGTTTAGGGATCAAAAGATTCATATTAATATCTCCTGATTGAAGAATATCCTAAAATAGCTCGTAATAAATTTATTTATCTTCTAAAACTCTCTACATAAAGTAAGTTGAGTGCTCAATAAAAATACTTCCGATTTTAACTTTATCGTTTTTCACTTAATCATCAACTAAGCTATAAATTATCTATGCTAATTTTTCATTATCGTTTTTGTCACTTAATTCAAAGAATTTTAGCTTAATTTTTTCTAACAAAATTCTTTTGATAATTTAAAATATGTTAAAACAAACTATTAAAAGGAAAAATTTATTTAAGAATTTACTGTTGATCATATTCTCTGTCTTTAAAGCAGGCTGCTATGTAAAGTAAGACCATATCAAATTTGGGTATATTTAATTTTTTAATCATCTTAGAAATATTCCTAAATAAATCAAGCATTAAATATTAATTTCAATATTTTAAAATCAAATATAATTAATCGTTTGTTTTGTTTGTAAGTAATGCATCAAAACAGTTTATCAATGTTTTTTTCTTTCAAATATTTCATTTTAAAATTACATATTTATTTCAGGAAAGTTGCTTTCTTTGTGTAGATAATATGACAGCACAAATGTAATATTTTATTTTGACTTCTCAATTGAGCTAAGTTTATATAGAAGTGCTTAATAGTTTTATAATAGTTAAAATCTAATTTATACTGCAATGTTGGGAGCTTTTAGGATATTTATTTATCTTATGCAACATCTTCATGCGAATGTTTTGAATTTGAATTCGAACTTGAGCTTGAAGAATCAGAACTCTCATAAGGATTTATTTCAGAAGACATGTCGAAGCTTTCACTCGATGAGGAGTCCTTAACAAAATACCAAATAAAATCATTAACTTCAAATCAATCTTATTAAAATTTAATAAGAAATTTTAAATCAAATTTTTTTAAGATAAAATGAACATATTTATTTCTACTGATTTGAATGTATATTTAAAAGCTAAACAAACACAATTACTTTTGATGAAGAAGATTTATCCATTGAAGCCTTCTTTGATTATTAAATGTTAAAATTATTTGGTAGAAGGCTTTATTTTTTTTTATGATTTTAGTGATGATGTTCTTGATGTTCAGACATCTAAATCATTGGCTTGGTTGGAGTTTATTATTTCTAAAAATGAATGAATATAGTCTACTTATTTATTTATTTTTTAATTGAAAAGAAATTAAGCAATTTAGATAGTAGATTGATAAATTAAATTATATCCACATTCAAAATAAAGAAAAGTATTTATTAATGTCTTATATTTAATATTAGATAATTTCTTTATCATTTAACACATTTTGCATACATTTTTCTAAAAATAAAAAAGTAAACACATTAAAATTAATTAAAAAAGCTGTCTATGCTATTTTAGTTTAATATCTTAGTAATATCATTTAGGTTGAAAACTAGGACCAATTCTCTCTAGTTCTTCTAATTTATATCTGTCTGGTTGCATTTAGTAAACCCATGCAGTCACTTTTTTCTATGGATCTTCATCTAACTCAACTTATACTTAAAATCTTGTATAATAAGCAGGATATTCTTCTATTTCGTCACATATCTTAACAAGTTCATCCCATTTTTCAGATGTAATTATATATCCTTCAACATACTTTCCAGCTTCTTAGATAATAGTAGGATATTTACATTAATACAGCTCATAATCCCTCAAATAAGCTTTATGGCAAGCTAATTTAAAATGGTCATTATGAATTTATAAATTCCAAGAGAATTAAGTAAATCCTGGCTTCAAAGTTCCAAATACAAAAAACCACTTATCGCTGTCGAAGCTCATAATTAGATATCTAATTTATTAATTCAAATTTACTAAAAAATATATTTATTTATTCCTTTGATATATTTATTTACAAGTACAAAACTCACCAATAAAGATTCTCGATTCATTCTATTTTATAAATATTTCGATTTAAAAGTAAGTCAATTTAATAAATTTTTTATTTTTTGTGATCCTTTTATTTAACAAAGACGCACCAAATATTATGGAGGCTTTTTTTCATATTTAAGTAGTGAAAACATTTTATTTATAATTAATATGTCTTCTTCAATAATAATTTTAAGAGTATTTTGTTCAAAATCTAATTCTGTGCATTAAATTAAAATCAGTTAAAAAATTTAAATTAGTGATGGAATTTTATCTTAATTTTATTAAAAATATTCAAAAAATTCTAATAAATAAAATTAAATTTAATATTAAGTAAAACAAACTTAAAAAATATTTTCTAATTATTTGAAAATTTTTATAAAAAAATATTTTTAAATAAATTAATTGGACTAAGATAGATAGATAGATTCATTCTAGCCTGATTAAAATAGGAACTTATATATAAATAAATACTGACTAAACATATACTTTATTTTAATATAAATACTTGAAATAATTACTGAATTTTTAATGAAATTTCACTCATCTTTTCCTTCAAAAATATTTTTAGAGTGTTTCTTTTTATATTCCTCAAATTCTTTATCAAAAGCAGATTATTTATTATTATTTTGGTCATTATTTCCAAAGAAGCCACTTATACTATCCTATTCGTTTTTTATTTATGGATTTTATTACTGAATTTGCTGATTCTATCTTTGTTATTCTAGGATTTGATTTTAAACTTTTTTATACTCTTAATACTGAGAGTACTATTCTTTAGCCAAATTTAAATCTTTATGAGTCATAATTACTCTAGCTCCTGGTTTATCGATATTTTATGAGGAATAATCTTTTAAATTAGAACCAATTACATAGCATATACCAGTGATACCAAGTATACTTAATGCAAAAACCTCATATCCCCACTACTTTTACTGAGCATTAGGCTTTTAGCCGTAACTCTAATTTAGTAAAAACTACTTAAACCATCCTCTCTTTTATTATTAATCATTATTCTATTAATACTATTCTTATTAAAACTATTCACTAGAAAATTTACTTTGCTCCCTTTGGCTATCGCTTTACTTAGAGTTTTAATAGTCTTCATTATTATTTTTAAAAATATCTTAGTCTTCGTTGCCTTTCTTTGAATTTAAATTTCTCATAGCTTCTTCAAATGCATTTCTTAAATCCTATATTTATCTTTCTTAAGCAGAGCTTCTTGACGACTATTAAATAGTTCTTAATTAAGCCTAATATGCAGATTTAATTTCATCTTTAGATGCATTTTTATTTATTCCTAATTTGCTATAGCAATCATTCGAGACAAAAAAGAAATGATTTTTTGGAGTATATACCAGGAATGTTTTTTACAATTAGTTTTTGGTAAAAGAAGAAGTTGCCTTTTACAAAAATTTAGAAAACATTTTATGTATTTATTTATTTAACTATGTTTGAGTAAAATAAAACTATCGCAGTAACAGCTACTTTCAATTAATAAATATTTATTGTTAACAAATAATTATGCTAAACAGTAATTTATCTTTTTAACTAGATTGTGAATCATCAAAAATTAAAATCAGAGATTTTTATGTTTTGCTAGAAAAATCTATTTAAAAAATAGATAAATTTCTATAGTTTTCTTAAGAAATATATTTTTAATTAATAATAAACTCAACACATTAATGAACTAAAAATAATGCTAATATATATTAATAATAATTGAAATGTATTAAATTATTTTACAAATTAATTTCTAAAATATTTGGCAATAAACTTATATTATTTATTTCTTTTTAAATTAATTCAAAATTTTTGAATAATAAATTTACTGAATTTAAATGATTTTTTTTAAATTAGAATTTTTCTATATTAATTATATATTTTTAAACATTTAAAACAACTATCACCAAAGAAAATTTTCTTGGTTAAATTAAAATAAAAACTTTTAAAAAATATTTTAACATTATTTAATACATTTAGAAAGGTAATATGATAAGTGATCATGTGATAAAAGGATTAATAATTACAAAAATAATTTTAAAAAAGGAACATAAATATGAATATAAGAATGAATTTAAGCATTTATTTATCATTTTTATAAATAAAGAAAAAATAATTATTTAATTTATATTATTTATTCCTTATTAAATAAATAAATAATGATAAGCTGTAAACTAAAAAAAAAATATTTATAAGCTTTTATAAAAAGAAGCTAATTGGCAACAATATATATTAATAATTGTGTATTGTATTTCTATTATCAAATAGAAAATATTTGTATTTTGAATTTTCTTTTTAATTTAATAATAATTTAAATTTTTTACTTGAATTTCATTTAATAAATGTTGATAATCTCAAAAATAATTTAAAAATGGCAAATATGAATGAAAACAAACACTAAGTAATTGTTTATATAGAATTAAAATTATTTAGTTTATTATTTTCATTATTTTTTTGGTTCTTTATTTAATACTAAATATATTTTTGTTATAGCTTTGTATATTCTTTCTACTTCTGTGTAGTTAGCCTTTTTAGCTGTAAGGCAAAGAGATCTAATCTTATGTTATACTTTCATGAGTGGTTCATTATCTCTGATTAGAATTTGCTTATTGAGACCTGGAGCTTGTAAAAAGACTACATCTGTTTTATCTATTTCATCAATATGCTCATTCAAAATATTGTGTACTTTTTCTTAATGTTTCTTTTCTTGGTCTCTTCTGATTTAACTACCAATAGATTTTACTTTCTTTCCTGTTTAGGTATCGCAATTGAGCTAACGTTGACCAGCTTTTTTACGGACAACGTATTTATGATCACTTTTGTGGAAAATACAATTGCCTTTATCATTAAATATTCCAATTGAGAAGTAACCTCCGTGACAAAGAATGATAGTAATTTTTTTGATTGTTTATAATTAGTTTAAGTAGCTTGACTCTTCAATTTGTTATTACTATTTAACTTATTCTTTTTTATTCATTTTTTAAATAATCTATTTTTATCTACTTAGAAGACTTTGCATATTAGAAAAATCATAATTATCAGAAGAAAATTCTTAGCCTTGATAAAGTTCTTAATATTTAGTTTATTCAAATTCATCTTCATCGAAGTCGCTTTCTTGATAATTGAGACTTGGATCAATGATAGATCTGTTAATAAATAGAATGTCGTTGTATTATTTGTTCTTAAAAAATAGGTTGTTGTATTCTTTAATAAATTTATCAGATTTGATTTTTTTAACATATTATTCATCGCTTTCATTGATAAAATTCCAATTCTTTTAAACTAAATATTTAAGAGGAATATCAAAAATTCTCATTTTTATTATATAATTAGTATCTGTTTCAATAAATTTAATGTTTTAATTGCCCTTCTTTGTACCATTGTTTATTTTCAGCCTATTAATTTTGTTTTATCTCCAATCATTGTATTCTTCATTATACTAATCTTTTTAAAATTCGATAACTTATGTGTGAATATATTTGCAGCATTATCCGAACCTAGCTAGCTCTCTCTTATTAAGATAGCTCAAAATTAAATTAGCACAGTTAGCATCACTCTCAAATAAAAAATTTAAATTAATTGCTTAGAAATTCATTTATGCTATTTAATATAAATTAGATTTTGTATTTATTATATTTTTTTGCGCTTAAAATAAACCACTATAAATTGTGTTTGTTTTGATATATATAATTATTATATGCTTTTATATTTACTTTTAATCAAATTTTATACACACATAAACACATAATCTTTCTTTTAAAGTGGATTCTAACTAAACAATCTATTCCTGATATTATTTATAATTATTCTTTCAAAAGTCTTTTAAAGTGTCTATAATTTTAACTTATAATTTTGCAAGAAATTTTCCATTTTCAATAAAAAAAACATCTTTTCTTTTTCAATCTATTTATTAGCATTAATTCATTTATTAATATAGTTTAGAATTGTTTTATTCCTATCATAACATGCACTATTTTATTACATTAGGTTTTATTATTAATAGAATTCACATTATTTATTACCAAAATAAATGGAGATTATGTTCTGAAATTTTTATTTATTGTTTAATTTGGTAATCGGAATTTAATATCTAACATTATAAAATTAAATCTTAAATAAGATTAATAGAAAAAGAAGAAAATAAATCAAGATAGAAAATTGTAATTTAGTGAACTTGAAAAAAAAAAATGTTTTTCTTTCACAAGAATATATATTAAATCTAAGATGTAACTCAATTTAAAATATTTAAAATCAACAACACTTATTCAATTATTTTATACAAAAGTTTTTAAATTGTTAGTTTCCTTTTTGCATTCATCTTAATTTAAACTTTAGGTAAAATTATTGATTTATTTATTTATTGAATGAAATGATTTCTAATATGAATTTTTTATTCATATTATAATCTATTAATTTTTTTAATATCTCTATTTTAGTTGTCGAAAAATTAATGACGAATTGGCAATTCAGATAGGCTAAGGTTTATCCTTTTGCACAAATCTATAAAATTTGGCTTTAGATATTTCAGGAGAGTATCTTTATTACAATTTTTTTTTTTTAATTAAAATTAAATTTCAATTATGAATAAAAACTTTTAAAAATTTTATTTAATTAAATTTATTTTGTCTTTTTATTTATTTTAAAATTATTAAAATTAATTAGTATTTATTTAAAAAATTTTAATTTTTAATGAAAAGCCAACATTAAATAAGCAGTGAAGGGATAAAAGGATTAACTGAAGGATTAAAAAATTGTTAGAATCTAAGATCTCTTTTAATAAATCTAGAGTAAAATTTAATAAATAAACTGTTATATTATTAAATAAAATGTTATTTAATCAAGTATTTTATTAAATTTTATCATTTAAAAAATATAAATTAGTTACAATAAATTAACAAACGAATGCATTATTAATTTAACAAACCCTTTTCCTACAATCTAAAACCTTAATACATTAATTCTATCGTTCAAGTAATTTTTAAAAATAAAAATTTTATCTAAATTATATGAATTTGTATATTAGATCGTGTTCTCTAGGTAATAGTATGAGTAGCTTATGCCTTTCAATATCTAAGTGCTTTAATCTAACTACTTTAGGTCTAGTTTTAAAGTAATTTTAATAAAACTTTTTTATTGCTAAGTATATTAAAATATAAATTTATCCAAATAAAGCAGTAATGGTATTATCAAAGAAGGATTCTATCATTTAGGAATTTCAATTTAGAACTGTAAACTTTTAAGATGTTTCATACTCAGTTTTGAGTAATTTATAAATATTATAAATTTTTAAAATAAACTCTTTTACAAATTATTTTTATTTTCAAAAAATAAATTTAAATTTAATTAATCTACTTATTTTTTTATTTACCACTAATGAAAACAGAAGTAATGGCCTAGTAAGTTAAGATTTAAATGAATTGTCTTAACATTTTAAAAATTGTAAAAGTCTTCGATCATTAAAAATGGATTTAAAGTAATTTTAATTTGATCAAAAAGTATTTATCAGCCAAAATAAATTATTGATAAATTATTTAATAATTCTAAAGTTTTAACAGAATTTAAGATTAAGGAGCCCAAGATTTATGCTAATAACTAATATAAAACAGTTATCTATATTGCTTAAAAATAATGATGATGTAAAACATCTTCAATTTAATTTTTTCATATTTTATCATTAAATTTATTTATTTATATTTAGCGATAACTAAATCAAGAATTAAGTTAAATTTTAGACAATCAGAAAATTAAAGAAAATGAGTAGATTAGTAGATTTTTATTTTAAAGCCTGAGAAGTCTAATTTCAAAAATAACTAAAACTAACTATATAGCTCATAATTCTTTTCGCCAACTATCAAATCACAATTATCACAATTAACAATATTTATAATGATTATTATCCTATAAAATAAATTTTGTATTATCTACAACTTAATTATTTTATTGATATTAAAATGCATAAAACTTTTGTCAAATTTTTAGAGGAAAAATTTTTTACATAATTTCATGAAAAATTAATAAATATAAAATAAATTTGATAAATTTGATTATTATTTAAAGCTATATTTTATACTATTTTACATGCTTCACAATATAAAATTTATTATTTCAAAATTATATTTAATATTTAATTAACCTTTTTGATTTTCTAAAAGGTTTTTTGATTTAATTTAAATATTCTTTATATGATTCCATATTGCAGAATTATCTTTTTTTATTTTATAAAAATATTAATTGTAATTTAATTATAATTAAAATCATTATTTACTTAAATACCTCAGATCCTATGACTAATTTGAGAAATGTTAGATTTGGATAATGCTAAAAAAGTTTGCAGATTTATTTTATATCTTATACAAATAGCTAGTTAAAACTTTTTTAAATTTTAATTTAAAAATATTTAGTTATTTATAAAAAATATATTTTAAATAAATAGATAAATATTATTTTTCAAGCATGAGTCATTCATAAGAATTTTTAAACAAGTAATTAAGAGAAATTTGAAGGAAATATTCAAAGAATAAAATAAAAATAATATGAATGGGTATTAGTTAAAGGCTAATAAAATATAAAATATTCCCATTAATAAATATTTAAATACTTGATGAAATTTTAAAAATAAATTGAACAAATATTTACTTTAAAACGATAATTAAACTTTTTAGAGTTTTGCAATACCCTAATCCTTCAACCAATTCAAAAAACCCTTAGTTTTCTATTTTATTAGATCTTTTTGATAGAAATACATTTAAATATTGTAAAAATATATCAAAAATATTTACTATAATGCTAACTTTAAATATTCAATGTTCTTAAATTGACCTAAGTATGTACCTAAATAAGCTGCTCCAATGTTAGTAATATTATTTTACCTTATTTTTAAAGTTTAATACAGATTTTAAATACCAAAATTAAATAAAAAGCTCTTAGTATAAAATAGTTTAAGATTTAAAAGTATTTTACGATAAATTTAAATAAAAATTAGTTATGTTAATATTTTCCTTTAATTCTGTCACTATTATGCGAGCTCCCTCATCTTCGATTTTATTACATCTAAAAATATTCAAATTAACCATGATATATTTTTTGATTTTTCAAAGATTAATTTGTTTGTATTACTATAACCCTAAAAATAATATTTTTAGATTAGAAATCTTATATAATCCTTCGCCAATAATTGAAGCTCCTTATTTATCAAGCCTCAAGTTTCTGTATAACATAAAAAAACTTTTGATTTTTACAAATTTTACTTTAAATAGAAAGTAAATTATACCCTAAATTTAAATCCAAATTACAGATATTCTTATTCTTTTGTAAACATTAAATTAACTCTTCTACTCCTTTGTTGTTTAAGTGATTTTATCTATTTAATTTTTTTAAAATTTCGATAAATTAATTTTAAAAATTTTTAATTTTTGTTTATATTATTTTATTAGGGTTTAAACCATTCAATAAAATATTTATCGAAATAGAAAAATTTATACGATAACTCAAGTTTAAGGGTTTAAAGGTTTTTTATTTAAGATATTTGTTTACCAATTTGTGCTAAGCCTGTATTATCAACTAAATTTTACCTTTAATCAGAAAAATAAATAAAGAAATTTATAAACAATTTAAATCAATAAAAACCTTGAAATTATTTACGAAAGATCTATTTACAATTCTGATAAAACTTCCAATTAACATACACGAGATATTATTTCTAAAGCATCTTAATTTTTTAGCTAATTTTTTCTGTTTATTAGTAAATTGTATTTTTAACAAATATAATTTGATTTAAAAAATAATTAATTAAAAATAAATTTAATAATTTGATGATTTTACTTGATTTCAAGAATGAGAGATTTTAAGTTTTTGAAAAACTACAATTTATATGATAAGTCTGAAATATCTTGACTATTTATATCGCTTTTAATTTATTCAATTCAAGTAAATGATTATATTAATTTTTTAATTTTATTTAATTAAATAAATAAATACTTAAATTTTAGTTTTAAGTTTTATTAATCGTTGCTTTGTGTGATTAAAAACTTTTATTTAAAAGAATAAATTAAATTTTAAATAAATATATTATTTTTTACTTATTATTTATCTTTATATATCATTCTATTTTTCTTTTAATTTTATTTTTTTAATTTTTACCTTTAAGATATTTATTATTAACATTAATTATCTTTCTTTTACTAATTAAAATACTCTCTACTTAATTTAAAACAATATTAGAAAATATGAATATAAAATAGTAATTCATGTTAAATATCACATAGACAGTCAAGAAAATTTAAAAATTTTTTAAAAAATTTATTAAACTTCTTATTAGATTTAATTTTTAAAAAAACATGCAAATATCTATATACATATATATATATATATAATTTTTATAATATATATTAATGAAATAAAATGCATTTATATTATTATTTATTTAATTTTCTGTTATAAACTTGCACTGATTATTGGTTTCAAGCATCTTCTGAAGTTTTTTAGTAATTTTCTATCCAAATTATTCCATTTACTAAGAAGCTTAATTATTTTTTAAATTAAAAATAAAATAAATTATTTATTACAGTATCAACAGAAATAGACATTTATTTTGTTTATTTTTGATTTATTTAATTAAATAATTAAATTTTCAAAGCTTACCTTAGAGAGAGATTAATTGATTTAATATTTTGGCATTTTTCTAAGGCAATTCTTATATTTTTTGCTTCTTTTTCACCTAAATTATTTTCACTTTTAAATAAAGATTTGTTTAAAAATATTTTAAAAATTAATTGATAAAAAATAAATATCTTTTATAAATTAAAAATAGTCTGTCTTAACTATTAGTTTATAAAAAATAATTCTTTTTGTTTTTATAGTTTTTTACTTTTATTTATATGTATTTTTAATAAGTATGAAAATTACGTTAAATCGAGATCCAAAGAATTAATGTTTTGACAATTTTCCAAACTTTAACTAATATTTTTTGCTCCTTCTGAATGAATATTATTTTTGCTTCAAATTAATTTATTTAAAATTATTCTTAAAAAAGAGTTAAACTTAAATAAAATAGATAAATAATCAATTCTTATTCTAACTAAAAAAAGACATTTCATATTTTAATACAAGATTATAAATAAATTTACCCTAATGAAAGATTCAAAAAAGTAATATTTTAACACTTTTCTATGCTTGATACAATATACTATGTCCCTTCTGTACCAATATTATTGTTACTAACAAGAAAATAATATATTTTTTTAAAATAAGAATTAGGAAATAAAAATTAATTTTTAACTATTCATTCGAATTTATTTTTTATGTTGAAGAAAAAGCAAACTCTTCTTTTATACATTTGTAAGTAACTCAATGTAAATATTAATTTTAAAAAATTACTAAATATTAAGATTTAAAGAAGTTATATTTTGGCATTATTCTAAGCTTGTTGCAATATACTTTGCTCCTTCTGTACCAACGTTATTTCCTCTATTAAGAAATTAACATATAGTTAATTTATTTTGATAATAAATAATTAAAATTATATTAAAAAAAAATTTACGATATATTGAGGTTTAAAGAAGTAATACTTTCACAATTTGGTAAGCTTGCTGCAATATATTTTGCTCCAAACGCTCCAAAATTATTTCCGCTTCAGTAAAAAAATAAATTTTAATATGATTAGAAAATAAAACAAATTATAATTTAAAATAATAATCTATTTAATTAATGGCTGATAGATAGATAGATAGATAGATAGATAGATAGATAGATAGATAGATAGATAGATAGATAGATAGATAGATAGATAGATAGATAGATAGATAGATAAATTAATTTTATTAATTGATGAAAATTACGTTAAAAAAAGATTTAGAGAAGTAACATTTGAAAACAATTCTAAGCTCATTCCAATATATTTTGCCCCTTCAGCTCTGATTTCATTTACACTATAAATAATAAATTAGTATTTTATTGCTACAAAATTATTAATAAAAATTATTATTTAAAGAAAAACTATTTTTTTATATTTAACTTAAAATTTGATTAACAATTAAATTAATTAAATTACTCTATATTAAGATTTAAATAAGTGATATTCTTACACATTTTTAAGCTCATTCCAATATACTTTGCTCCTACAGCACCTATATTATTTCCACTATTAAAAATATATTTGATATGTTTTGTAAAGAAGTAAATAATATGTGAATTTAAAATGAAAAATTAAATTAAATATTAAAATTTTAAATAAATATTTCTTAATTAATTGTTAGTTATATTTATTTTTTTTTAAAGTTTAATTCAATTTTAATAAAGGTACCTTAAAGAGAGAGTCAAAGAGCATAAATTTTGGCACTTTTCTAAGCTCATCCCTATAATTTTTGCACCAGCCTCACCAAGGTTATTATTACTATTAAAAAAGTAAATAATTAGTTATTATTAATTTTTATTAATTCAAAATTAATTAATTAAATAAATAAATCCTTAACTAGATTACCTTAGATTAAGACTCAAAGAAGTAATATTTTGACTTTTTTCTAAGCTTATTCCAATATTTTTTGCTCCTTCTGGACCCAGGCGATTACCTCTAAAGTAAAATGCTTAATTAAATTTTTTATAGATTTACTTTTAACAAATTACTAAAGATCAAGTTCAAACAAAATAATATTCTGACATTTTTATAAAAGATTTGCTATATGCATAACTCCTTCAGTTCCAAGATTAGTTTAACTATAAAGTTTATAACGTTTTTATTCATTTCATTATAATTTATAATTTATTTTTTTTAAGTTTGGGTGAAAGGGGAGGCGAAGGATTATTTATTTTAGGATTTTTCTAAAAAAAAAAAGATTAATTAAAAAATAATAATTTATCATATATTTTTTTTGTAATTTCTCTCTCCCTTTTACCTTAAAAATAGCTAAATAAATTAGTTATAAATAATATAACCTTAATTATATTTTCAAAGAAGTTATGTTTTGGCAATTTTCTAGACTCCTTTCAATATATTTTGCACCATTCTCAAAAAGCTTATTATAGTTTCTTAATTAAAAAAATATTGTTGATGTATTTATTTATGTTTTATAAATTATCTAAATCTATATTTAATAATATATATAGTACTGCTAACTGAGATATAGTGAACTTACATTTTGGCTTTTTTCTAAGCTTACTTCTAATTAAGCATATTCTGTTACAAGATTGTTTCCACTATGAATAAAATAAATTAATTTTTCAAATCAAAAATTGAATTTAGAATAAAATAAACATAAATTTTTAATTAATAGCATTAAAAATCATTAAAAAATGCAATTATTAAATCTTAAAAAATATAAATAATAACAATTACTTGAAGTTAAGATTCAGTGAAGTTATGTTTTGACACTTTTATAAACTTGTCCCTATATTTTCTACTCCTTCCACTCCAAGATCATTTTCACTATTTGAAAAATTAAATATTTTTAGAAATAAGTTGGTTTAAAATTTCAATTATGAGGAAATCATATTTGCTTAATAATAAATTTATTGTGCATCTAATAAAAAAACACTCATTTTTAAGAAATACTTTATTAAAATTTTTTGACTTAATGTAATAATTGGCAAATTTATTTTAAAAGTTTGGATAAATGTGCAATTATCAAAAGTACAAAAAGAAATAATTTAAAAATAATAATTTTGAAAAATTTGATAGCGAAAAATACAAAAAGAATAATGTGATTGATTGGCAGTAATATGAGATGATTAATTGTAAAAATATTCCATGAATTAATATTTAATAATATAACCTTATTAAAAGGTCCAACGAAGTAATCATTTTACATTTTTCTAAGCTTCTTCCAATAATTTTTGCTCCTTTTGCACCAATCCTATTTTTACTTTAAAATTACATTTTCTAAGTAAATAAGAAAATTATTTTGAAAATAAATAAATTTACCTTAAATTAAGAACCAAAGAATATATATTTTAGCATTTTTCTAAGAACATCCCAATGTATTTTGTTCCTTCTGCTCCAAGATTATTATAGCTAATAAAAGAAATAAAAAATAAATTTATGTTTTATCAAAAAGAAAGCTCTTTAATTTAGATCAATTTTGAATGGACATTTCTATTAATCCAAAGTTGAAATAAAAAAGCAAACATTGATTTGATTTATTTGTTTGTTTTAACGTTTATTAATTTTTAAAATTTTTGAAAAAAATTACTAAAGATTTAGATTTAAATAAGTTATGCTTTAACATTTTTCAAGGTTCATACAAATGTTTTTCGCTCCTTCAGCTCCTATTTAATTGAAACTAAATAAATAATATAAAATATTTTAGTATTTATTTGTTTATTCAAATTCAAAGAAAGTTGATTTAAAAATTAAAAATAATTAACTAAATTTTTAACAAATTCATAATTTTTAAACTTTAATTATTTTAATTTAACAAATAATTAAAATACTTACCTTAAATTAAGGTTTAAAGTGTTAATTTTTAAGCATTTTCCTAAACTCATACAAATATAATTAGCTCCTTTTGCACCAAGATTAGTTAGACTAGGAATTTAATAAATTTTATTAATTTCACACTTTATAAGAAAAAATAATAAAAATTGCTTATTGTTTGTATTTGTTAAATGTGCAGCAATCAATAATCTTAAACTTATTTATCTAACTAATAATTGTGTTAAAAATCTAATAAAATAAATATATTACTAAAGATTAAGATTTAAGGAAACAATATTTTAACAGGATTCTAATTTTTAACCTAAATTGCTAGCTCCTTCTGCCCCAAAAAGACTATTTTGCCTAAAAAGAAAATAAATTTAAGAAACAAAAATATCAATTAAAGTATTTATGAAATCAAATGAACAATTTATTTATTAAATATGTTGATAGGTAGGTATAATATTCAAATTATTTATTTCTTAAAATAACATTGTTACTCTTACTTTTTTTAATTTATAAAAGCTAAATAAAAATATAAAAAATAAATCCCCCTTTTAAAAATTAAGATTCTTGTAAAGCTTAAAAATTTTAAAATATAACTAAAAAAATAAATGCTTAAAATGTAATATTTGATTAAATTATTTACCCAAGATTTATTTCAAGCACATCATATTCATTTGCTTTAACTATGTCATCAATATTTTATTTGCTTATGAAAAGCCTTCTTACTTTCTTGAATTTTAGTGATTTTAGAGAATTCTCATTAATATTGAATGAATCTAAACTCTGAAGCAGAATTGGTATTAGCTAAAGTCTTTTATCTTTGTTAGGGTCTGTCATCTTTGAAATAATTTAGTTGATAAAATCTACGTCCTTTGATCTTTCTTGATAAGGAAATACTTCTAAAAACTTTTTTTGCTTCAAATTCAAAATCTCTTTTTGTGTGAGTCTTCTTTATATAAAAGTTTCAGCCACAATTAAGCCAAGCGAGAATATATCAATCTATTCATTTATGTAAAAAAATTAGTTATAAGTTAGTTAAATTTAAATAAAATACATTTTATATCTCTGCACTTGATTCTTGCCTTTTAATCTCTTTCAGAGATTATTAGCTTTTTAAATGTTAATCAGACTTTTATTTAAAAAATATAATAAATTATTCAAAAAATAAATACATTTTATTTACTTCATGTGTTTTCATAGGTAGAGAGTTTGCCATTGTGTTTTATAATCCATAATAGGCTATATATATAATAAAGTTAGTTCTCTTATAAATTGTATTGTATTGAATTAATAATTAATACCAATTAAAAACTTATTTTTAGATTAGCTATAGAGAATATTTTCAGATAAGATATAATTTTGAAAAGAAATACCATTTTTTTTCAATACATCTAAACCTTTTAGCAACTAATAAGCGATTGCAACAATTTATTCAATATTAAGCTTGTTTAATTCTAGAATTTTATTAAGATTACCTATTGTATATTTAATGTTAACTGATATTAATATTATAATTATTACAATCATAAGGTTCAGTCACAATAGCAATTAATCCTTATTGTTTATCGTAAATCTTTTCAATTGTCTTTAAGAAATATATTTCATTAGTGATATTTTATAGAACTTCTATCTTTTTGTCTAATTCTTTTTCATTTTCCTAATTGAACTTTTCGAACTGTTTAAAAACCTTAATTGCAACTTAACATTTTAGTTTCTAAGAATATGCAATCATTGCTAATGAAAAATCTCCTTTTTCCAGTACCTTTTAAAAGTCATATTTATGTTACATTAAGAATTATATTACAGTTTCTTCATCTATCTTTTCAATTTAACTTTAACTATAAAGCTAAATGGCTTATGTGCAACCCATAATTGCTTGCCTTTTTTAATACTTTAACAAATAAAAACTGAATAGCTTAATTAAGAAAAAGTATCTATTTATGATAAATATTAATCATTCAATACAATTTTTTTATAATTCTAAAAAGTTTCTAAATAAATTGTGGTAGTAAAAATTGATAAATGTATTCAAAAAGTAATAAAAACATTAAATGTTACTTTCGTATAGTAATTATAAATTTTAAAGTAAGTAATAAACTAAATTTTATCAAATTCAACTTAAAAAATAGGTTTGCTTAATTTAAATATTCACAATAAATAATTTTAAAAGGCATTTTTAGTCTAGTAGATTATTAATTGGTAATATTTAAATTATAATCTTATATCGCAAATAAAGTAGACGTAATCTCTAATAAAGACATACTGCTATTATCATAACAAAAATTTCTAATATGCAATCAAATTTACAGAATATTTATCATTTAATGCAAATCTTCTTATATTTTACCCATCCCTACTCCAAGTTCTACCTGCTATTAGAAATTAGCTATATATATAATTAAGTGGGTAAGAAAGAATGTAGGAGGGTTTATAGTAAAATACAATATATTCTTTTTCCTTATTGAAACAAAAAAATTTCAATTTAGTTTATTTAAAATTTAAATTTATTGTAAACTTTTTATCGTTCAGCTAGCTAACTAGATAGCAAGCGAGGTGATGACTTAGCATAATTAATTACAAAGCAAATTTTATTTTTTAAAAAGAAATGCATAAATATTATAGAATAGACATAAAAGAAGAATCATATGTAATACTTAAACAATTTATTTATCTATTTAGATAGTTTCATATGTTTTTAAATAAATCTATTAAGATATAGTTTAATTATTTATATTTTTTTTAAAGAGGGAAATAGTCGATTCAAACTTACCACCATGAGAGCTTTTTGATAAGATATCTATGTAGTAAGTGACATCTTGCTGATGTCTTTGAAGCAGCTTTGATTAAAGAGAGTAGAGTTAGATAGAAAAGATCAAAAAAGCAAAAATAAAATAAGAATACTAAGGCATCAATCGCTAGCCATCTCTTAACAAACTCAAATTTAATTAATTGAATAACTGAAATATATTATAAGAAAGTCAAAGAACCAAGAGCGAAGGAAACGATAAGTCCCACAAAAAGTTTGTATGATTATATACCTTAAATAACTTTTATGTTGTTTAGTAATTACTAATTGTTGTAATTAATATATATGATGTCTTTTTCTGCTTTCGCTGCTTGGCATAATATGCAGATTAATAATGTAAGTAGAATAGTTATTCCTGCATTAACAATTATTTCAAAAGTTATTGATGCTATATCATCTTTTGGGAGTATTTTCTCAAGATTCATTATATGGTCTGATCTGTACATGTATTTATACTACAGTCTTTCAACTTCCTTGTTGAAGAAATATATTTAAATTAAGCTTCCAGTGAAGAATTTCAAGTTGACAAAGAGGCAAATTAAAAGAACTTTTAGTTATCTAGGAAAGACAATCATATCTTCTTTAAAAGTGTTAAATATGATGCAATGATTTTAAAATAGTCTAATCCAGTTTTTTGTTAGTCTCTGACAAAAATTTGTTTCTTTATGAATTACAATTTTGTCAAAAGATAATTCGAGAGCATTTTTTTCTTACTTTTACATTTATTTCTCAAGGTCAGCCATAAAATCTTAATTTTTCTTAGCTACTGCTTTTTCTTTTTAGATTGTTTGAGATTTTATTTTTTAATTAGATAATAAGTGGTTTTCATTGCTTTTTTGGAGTTAGTCTGTTAAAGATTTAAGTTAATTGTTCTCAATTTCTTTGAAATTAGAATACTATTTTACAGTACTAGGATTACTTTTTTCCTAAACAACAACTATGTTTGTAAAAGAATCGATTAACTTTTGATTAATAGATTGGGGTTGAGATTAGGAGCAATTCACAGACTAGGGAGTTATCGAAGCTGTATCAGCAGTAGATTAAAATCTGTGAGAGCGTGGTGCAGAACTAAAACTATTTGCAACTGAAGATGATCTCGATCTAAAATTACCTTCTGCCTAATTATTCAATTCAGCATTATTTTATTATCCAAAGAGCATTTGCTGTTTTTCGCTATTATTTTTCGAAGGGCTGGCTAAAGCAGTGACTATATTACTTTATTGATCATTTAGAAAAGGACCGCTTTTAGACATCTAATACTCCTAATTACAAATTTAAGATACAACATTTATATTTTAGACATTATCTTAATTTGAAGACTAAACCAAATTTTTGGCACGCTGTTCACAAATAGTTACTTCATTCTTAGAGCAAATAAAGTTCATTTCATTTTAAAAACTTAAAGGCTTTTTTAATGCTACCATTTAACTCTTGTGATTTATCTTAGAATTTGATAGTTATTTATTTCTAATATTTTTAGATTTCATTTTATTCTGCTAAAAATGCTCATCTTTTTCATCTTCACCTTCATCTGTCATTAAAGAGAGTAGTCTCCTATTGTGCTATCCTCCCTTGCTATTAGATTTAGAATTTCTAAATAGATATTTTAGTTAGTTTTTCTCCACCTTTAAATAACCTTTCTTTTTGTAAAGATAAGCCTTATAAATATAACACAGAAGAACTAAAACTAAGAAACTAAAGCTAACTGATAATGCAAAATAAAATGATCCATCAGATAAGGATTTCTAGATTGTACTGCTAAATTCTCCAAAAGGAAAAAAATCTATTTGGTCTTATGGAAAATTACTTTTCATGTATCTAATTTAATTATTTTTTTTTAAATTTTACTTTTTTGTTTGTAAATTTCTTATTTGTTTGTATTAACAGTCAATTTTTTATGAAATTAAAAAGATAAAAAGATAGAGCTTGCCTCTATTTAAAAAAAATCTTCTACTAACCAAAAGAAAGAATATAGTGAAATTCAAAATAATTTGCAGAATTCATTCACTATTTTAAAGTAGTGTTGTAAGCTATAATAAAGACAAACCGGATGACTAAATTTTTAATCTATCCTATATAGCTTCAAGCAAGAGATGATTAAATTCTTTAGTTACTTTGAAAGCAAAATAACTAGGTAGGTAGGTGTATTTGTTTTTGAATGGGATTTAAACTGATTTAGCTTCCAATAATAAATTCTATAAATTTGCATACATACATACAAACAAACATTGATATGATACAATTTAATTTAATAAATTTATTTAATGGATTAAAACCTATTTTTAGATGAAATTGTTCTAATTATGGAATTTAGTTTTTGAAATTCTGTATTTTATTGAAATATTTGTTCATTAAGTAGTATCAATATTTTTAATATTATAAAATCACGAGTCAAAATCGTTAACAGAGGGCTAGTTTATTATATCGCACTGACTCTAGCTTTTATATGACAAACTGTAATCTCCTTCAATTATTTAAACTGATTTTCGATCTTAAAAATCACTAAAATCATATTGAGAACTATGACAATTTATGATATCTTAACTTGATATTTGATTTTTTTATTGTGTTATGTAATTTTAAGTGCTGACATCTGTGACTTCTACTGCTTAATTATTAGAATCATCATATTTACTTTATTTTTAGTATTTGAAATATAAATCATCAAGGTCTTTTATACAGTCAAGTATTATATCTTACTTTCTCTCTAATTTATTAATAAAAAAAGTAAATTATTTTAAATAAACAAACAAACAAACAAATAAACAGTCATTTAAATTCAAATTTCAAATAAAGACAAATTTTTACATCCTAAATATTAAAGGTTTTTTAAATTTGTCTGCACTTCTTGTTCGAAAGCTTTATTTTCATCAAAAAATTTATTTAATTCTTTCATCTTTTCTTTATATTCTTGAACACAAGCGTCTGTTTCTTTAGAAATTACTGTCCTGCTTTCATTAAGAATTGAATCTTGAGGAAGGACATAATTACCGCCATTAGAAGAAAAATTGCAGGAATACTCAAGAGAGTAATCAGGGAAATATTATTTATTCTAAATGTTTTCGTAAGAAGGAGATGAGTAAATTTATCCACTTAAGCTCCTCTTTGTCCTTTGAGGCTAGTAGGCATAGTTATATAAATTATTTTAAGTTCCATTTACAATATCTTTTACACTGTAATTTGACCTAGAAGAAGGTGCTTATGGAAGATTTTAAGGCTTAGGAATAGGTATTTGTTTTTTTGTATAATCTCTGGATATAGTTGAACCCTATGTATTTAAATGCTATTATAGTGAATTAGTATAATGGAGCATTGAATTGTTTGCCTCATTCTCAGTTTAAGTTCTAAAGCTGCTATTTGGGCTTGATTATCTAGAAAAGCTCCTGGTACGTGATATTTCTAATCTTGGAACCTTTCCTTGTTCCTATCTTGAACTACCATTCAATGACATATTCACTACTTCAAAAACATTTTCTTTATCCTCAAAACAAACTGGAATGTATGTATTAGAGGAACTTTGAATTTTAGGATTCCTGTTGAAATTTTATTAATTATAAACACTCATTAATTTGATTTTCTTAATTATTTTTAATCATTTAAATTAAAAGTAAATGCTCGCTTTAAGTAAAATCTTGTGATTAATATTCAAAGCTTTATTTTGAATTTTCAATTTCACCTAATTAATTCATTTATCAAAATATAAAATTTCAAAGCTAATAAATATCCTTGATTTAAACAAAATAAATATCATTTTTTTTTTTCTAAATTAAAATAAATTATTTTTATTTAAAAAAATAGTTTAAATTAAATAAATTTCTTAGAAAGCCTAAATTATATAACTAATTAAACTATTTTTTAAAATGAATTATTAATTCTTATGTTATTATTTGGAGAAAACAAAAACTTGAATTGAATAGATATAATTCAAAAATAAATAGAATAAATAATGTTTATTAAAATTCTAAATGTTTTATATAAAAATGAGTGTTCTTATTAGAAGAAGAAAAAGAGCAAATAAATTTTATCTTTCATGCTAATAAAAAAAAAATAATTCTATCATTTGATAAAAATTATAAGGTATTATGATATTAAATTAATTTAGATTTTAAAACAAAAAAAATGTTATTCATAAATATTAATGATTTGGAGAAAAAATTTATTAGAAGGCGAAGAAGTACATAAAAATATTTAATGTATCCTCTCTAAATTAAAAAATATTTTTATTTTGAAAATAATTATTTAATCTTTTAATACAATTTTAAACATTTTTTATTTTTTTAGTTTGTTTAGGTTCGAAACCAACCTATTTCGATACCTTATTTATTATTTTTAATTTTCTTTAAATTTTAAAAATATGATTTATTATTCTACTAAATATTTATTTCCTACTACAGAAATAATTATCTGAGAATATCAACATCAATTTTGATAGTAATTCAATCAAATATATTTATTAATAAGGATAATAATTAATTTTAGTTTCCTAAATATATTTATTCAATTTATACATTTAAAATATACAAATACATTAATTATTTCTCATAAAAAAACAAATTTTTATTTTAATATATTCAGAAATTTATTAGGCAAATTTACTGAATGTTTGTTTCCAAAAAAAATTGCCAAATGTAGAATGTTACAAATTTTTTATTTTAAAAAATACCAAACATCGAATAAGATAAATAGACTTTAGACCGAGTATTCGGTTTATCCCTAAATGAATTAATTAAAAATATGATTTCAATATTAATTTAGATTAAATTTTAAAAATAAAACGCCATTCATAAATTGAGTGAAAATAGTAAATTAATTAATTAAATGAGATTATTATTTTAAAATAATAAATAATAATATACAGTAAATAAATACACTTATTATAAATTTAATTTTTATTTATTTCAATGAGGTTGGGACCATTAAATTTCTTTAATGTCAATACCTTCCTAAATCATTTCCCAAAGAGGAGACATTTCTCTTAATTTAGAAACTTTTTCAGACAAGAGGTTAATTAAATAATCGACTTCCTCATCAGTAGTAAAGCGACTTTTTAAGGGAAATAATATTAAGTATTAAAAGTTTTTAGTTAAAATAAGTTAATTTTACCCAAATCCAATACGTAATGAAGTGTGAGCTAATTCTTCGTTGACACCGAGAGCTCTTAAGACATAAGATGGTTCAAGAGAAGCAGAAGTACATGCAGAGCCACTTGACACAGCACATTACTTGATACCCATCATTAAACTTTCTCCTTCAACGAATTCAAAGGAAATATTTATGTTACCGACATATCTTTGATCCTTTAATTTATACATTAATTAAATTAATTCTTAGTATTTAGAAATTCATTTAGAAAAATTAGCAGTAAATCAACATTTTTTATCAGATTTGCTTCTTTTTCTTATTTTCTGGTAAAAATCTTAATTTTTCAAGAAATTTCTTAATCAGAAAATCAGGCAAATTTATAATAAAAAATCATAAAATTTATGTAATTAGAAATTGCTTTAACTGAGCTGAATTTAAGACATAAAATAAATAGCTACTTTAATTTTTTTCTAATGCTTTTACTTTTAAGTTTTATTCATTATTTATGCAAATGGAATTCATATTTTTCTAAAATTATTTATTTACCTTATCACCATTTATATATATATTTGGAATACGTTGGTAGACTTCTTTCAAGAATTTTTCTGAAAGCCTTTAAATATGTTTTTTATCGTTATCCATTTCTCTCTTGGCAATTTCACAAGCCTCACCAAAACCAACACACAACTTTTTTTATTGATAAAACAAAAAATTGAATTCAATTCTAAAGTCTTTTTAAATTTAAAGAATTAATTACATGAGGAGCAAGAGTTCCACTTCTTAAACCTCTTTCTTATCCACCACCATTAATAATTGCTAAATAATTACAAAATATTTTTTTATTGCATTCATTTTTTCATCTCCTTTATAAATAAATAAATATCAATCATTACGTAAAATTCTAACTTTGGGTTTTCTTCTAACATATAAACCTCCGATACCCTTAGGTCCATAAACCTTTATTTTTGATAAAAATTTTAGATGAATTCTAAATAAGAATTTATTTATATTATATTTTATTTTATCTATCTACTATTGCATAAATATTAAAAATAATTCTATACTTTATGACTAGACATAGACATTAAATCAATATTCATTTCATCTACATTAATAGGGATTTTTCCAAGTGCTTATGCAGCATCTGTATGGAAGAAAACTTTATTGTCTCTACATATTTTTCCTATTGTTTTGATATCTTAAATTACACCTATTTCGTTGTGAACTAATATAATAGAAGCTACAAGAGTATCTGGACGAATAGCGTTTTTAAAAACTTCTAAATCAACTAAACCATTTTTTTAAACGGGAAGATAAGTAATTTCATATCCTTATTCTTCTAAATTTCTACAGGTATCTAAAATACATTTATGCTCAATTTAAGTAGTAATAATATGTTTCTTCTTCTTTCCATAGAAAGCGGCTAATCCCTTTAATGCTTAGTTATTTGATTCAGTTGCACCTGAAGTAAAAGTAATTTCCTTTGGATCTGCGCCAATAAGATCAGCTACTTAAGCTCTTGCATCTTCAGTAGCTTTTTCTGTGGCCCACCCATATTCATGAGATCTAGAATGAGGGTTTCCATACATATTTGTTTGATAAGGCATCATTTTATCAAGAACTCTGAAATCCAATGGAGTTGTTGCTTGAAAATCTAAATAAATTGAGCGCTTATCTGCTGTGTTGTAATTACCTGAACTTAGCACTATTAATATCAATCAAAATTAAAATATTAAATAATTTATTTAAAACTTTTATTTATGATGAAATTTAAAATCTTAATCAGTCTCATTTTATAAACTATTAAACAAATAAATGTCTATTTATATTTTGATGCTATTTTATGATCAAATTCCTAAAAAATAAAATCTTAAAAGCTGTTTTTTATGCTATTTGATAAATTGATTTTAATTAAATAGATATTAGAGATTAATTACAAGGTTCTTAAGAAAATGGAGCTTTCAACAAATTGTATAGTCCTCTTGTTTGTATAATTTTTTTGATCATTTTAAAATGGCAAATGTAAGTAAGTAAGTTAGTATCTTTATTATTGATTGAATCTATTATTTGCAAAGAAATTAAAAATCTTTCTCTTTTTTTCTTTTTAATTAATTAACAATGTTTTACAAATAAAATAAGTGCGAATATATTTTTAGAAAGAAAAAACTTTATTTGATCACTTTCTAATTAATTAATAATTAACTTTTGTTTATTTTTATCATCATAGAATTTTTGAAGAAATATTTCTTCTCTTCTAGAGTTTTTTTTGTAGCAAATTAAGTTTATATGCTCTACAATTATTCGAAAATTGTTAAGAATTTTCACATTTTTTTAATCTAAAAGACAGAATATTCCCAAAGCAAAATAGCTAAATAAATAAATAAATAATTAAATCAATTCTATATAATTTTAAATTTTAATCAAAGCTGAGTAATTAATTCATATTCAAAATTTGCTTTTTATATTAAATATAATTAAATCATCTATTTTAAATATAATTTATATAATAGTTTAAATTAATTAATTAATAACCTTTTTTCCTTTAAGATTTTACTTTCATTAATAAAAATATTTTTCTGGCTTCTTTAAATTAATTTTTTATTTAAGAAATTTTACAAATTTTAAGATTATTTATAAATAAATAGTAAAATAATACAATTATTTTTAAAAATGATTATTTCTAACTTTCTAACCCTTCATATTTACTACAAATCTTCTCACTTAGATTTTCTACAAATATTCATAAAAAAATACTTTTATTAAATTATTATTTTATTATAAAATATAAATTAAAAGTTTTTATTATTTTTAAAATTTTTAACAAACTTATAAATAAAATTACTTCGTTGATTTTATAAAAATACTATTTTTATCATTTCTCAAAAAATATCCTTCAACTTAAATATTGAAAAATGTTTATTGCTATATGTTAAAAGTTTATTTTCTCTTTATTTTGCAATATTTAAATAAGATATATTCATTAATTCATAATAAATTTATTAAAAAATATTTTATTGAAAATCAAATAAGAACTTTAATTCTTATTTTAATCAATAAAGATTTATGATTCAAACAAAAATATCCATAATTAAATTTAAAAGTAGAAATAAGAGAAAATTATATGGCTGGCTTTTATTAAAAACATCAAAATATTGTAATTTCTTTAATTAATAAAATTAAAAAATTTTTTAATATGGATCAATTCATCTAATAATTATCTTAATTTATTATTTTGTATCTTTCAATCTTATTAAAAAAAATTGTTAATTTATGTTTAATTTTACTATTTTTTTGCTAAGAAAATTACAACATTTAGATAAATTATAATCGTTAAATGAAATTACTTGAGCAATTTATAATTTTTATTAATTAAATTTTTTCAAAAATATTCGTGATAATATAAATTTGCTTCAAGTCAAGAAAATAAATTAAGCTAATCTGTTAATTTATGAAGAAATAACTCTTAATTTTATTTGTTTTAATCTATATTTCTACATGTAAATTTAATAAGGAATGTTAGTAACTTAGAGTTTAGTTATTTGTTAATTTATTTCTTTTAAATAAAAGAACAAATTTCTTGAATTTTTAGTTAAATATGAATTCAAAAAAATATAAACATGAAATGAATGAGTTGAGTTATCTTTTATAATTTGTTATGGATAAGACGAAGTTTTTCCAAATGAAATTGGTCTTTTTCTTTATTTATTTATTTTTATTTAATATTTGCTTTTTTCTTTAAACCAACAAAAATTCCATCATAAATTTAATTAAGAATCAATTTTTTGCACAGTAACTTATTATTAATCATTGTTAAGATTATAGCAAAAAAGGAATAATTTATATGGAAGACAATTAAAAGGTTTAGCAGAAATAAGCAGAATAAGCTTCAAATAATTAAAGGCCATCCTTAAACCAAGCAGCCAGGAAATAGCAAAGTTTTAGATAAAGTTTAATTGGTAAAGATGGTAGGGCTACTACAGGCAAAGGAAATTTAGATAGTATTATTGTTAATGAAGCAGTTAATGCTTTGGTTTATGGAGATGTAATTAATAGATACACAAAAAGTGGAAAGAAAAAACATGAATGCTTTTTCTATTTGCTTGAAACAGATTGTAACATCTTATAATGGCTATCTGCCCACAAAAAATTTAGTGAATCAAGGATTAAATTAAGCGAAATTAAAAACATACAATCCAAACCTTCTTTAACAGAAATTAATAACTATGATTCATCAGTCTCGCTTTGCTTGACAATGGATGGAGGATTTGAGTTAATTTTAGAATTTAATGATAAAAAGACACGAGATAAGTGGTGGAAAGGACTTCTATTTGTAAAAGAGTATGGTCCAGACTATGACATTTAGAAGTAGCAATTTTATATTTTATAGTTTTTTTAAATTAGTATGAATCTAACCAGCGTTTTATGGTTGTAAATTCCCTTAAGCATTCAAGCAAAATATAATAAACTTATGAATGAATTTTATTTAAGTTATGAAAAAAAATAGAAATTTAATCATGAAAATTATAAGTTCATTATTATAAATTTGTTTTCTAAAAAAAATATTGAAAGTAAGAAAGCCAATTAAATAGTTACTTTGAATTTGAAATATGTTAATAACTTACAATCAAAAAGCAACCAAAAAATATATAAATATTTATTTATTTAGCATTGAAAATGATTGAAAATGTAAAATTAATTTTGTTTTTTAAAAGTTATTAGACAAAAGAGCAATTTATTGCTTAGCTGCTTCTTGGAGCTGAAATCGATAAAAAAAAGAAGATTACTGATAAAGAGGTAAAAAAGCTATTAAGAAAGCTTTTAATACAAATTAATAATGAAGAGCTAGAAGACAAAATTAAAAAGTACTACAAAAACAATGAAAAATCATTAACTTATAACGAATTCATAGAATTAACAATAACTTTACTTGAAAAGCCAGAAATATAACCTATTTACTAATCATATTGCACAAACAATAATATGATATTGCAAAAGGATATATTGAAGTTCTACCAGAACGAATAAGGAGAAAATTATGACGAAAAGCAAGTGTTATCGAAAATGAACAAACTTACAAAAGGCAGAGAAAAGAAAATGATTAATTATTTGTCATTTTGTCAGCTAATATTCACAGGGGATAATTCTATTTTTGATCCTGCAAAATAAGTCATATCGGTATCTAAATATTTCATTTAAAATCAAATTAATTCTTCTTTATATTAATAATCTTTGATGTTTTTTTAAAAGCATTAATATCTTAAATAGGGTTTATTCGAAAAAGATTTTAATTTACAATTTGTTCAAATAAATTTTAATCAAGTTTTCAATACTTTTTAACTTATTTCTAGCTAATTGTTCTTTTAATATACGCCCCAAGTAGACAATAATTAAATATATAAATTAATTAATTTATTTAATTTAAATTTATAAAATCATCATTATTATCATTAAAATTTTTGATAAAAATAAATAATTTTTATTAAAATAGAATATGGACAAACCTCTTTCTGATTACTTTATTAATAGCTCTTTCAGATCTTACTTGGTTTATGATTTAGTCACTTAAACAAAGGATTTAACAAAAGCATACATTTATTTATTGTAAAAGGGAGTTAGGCACCTTGATATTTATTGTTAGGTAAATATTAACTAATTTATTAAAAATAATAATTTAGCAAAATTAGTTAAAAATTTATTCATAAAAACAATAAATAATGGATTGAATTTTAAATCACAAACTTATTACTTTAATTAGAGATGTTCGGTATTAATTTATTTTTTTGTATATCGATACTGATACTATAGAAAATAGAATATCTATCGAGGCTTGATAAATCTAATATTTCGATATTATTTACCCAAAATTAATGAGAAAAAATCAAAATTACATATTTATTGATACTTTAAAAATCTAATATCGAAGTTCAATATATGGGCACAACTCTAATTTTAGTGCTTAAATCAAGTTTTTATTTTTCTTTAATAAATAAAGCTATTTTTTATCCAATAAAAAAAGCAATTTTATATCCAATAAATATAGCTATTTAATTTCTTATAAATATTGCAATTTTGAATGTATTAAATAAAGCTATTTTATAAATAAATTTTAGGATGGAGAATCAGGAGTTCCTGAAGCCTTATAAGGAGTTTTTTAGGTAACTCCAGTTAGTGTTGAAGATATTTTCAAGGCGATTAAACAATATGGATTTGAAAGAAGTGTTTATCCAATAATTATAAATTTGGAGCATGAATGCTCTGTGAATTAATAAAATTTAATAGCTTAATTTTTGGTAAATGTGTTCTAGGATATGCTTTATAGGCTTCCTGAGGATTTTATTTCGTTAGATTATCTTCCCTCACCTAATTAACTTAAAAAGAAAATCATCATAAGAGCTAAAGGAAAGCTGGCAAACATAATATCATTGTATGAAAAAAAAGTATACAAAAAAGTAAAGGAAAGAGAAGAGAGAGAGTAGTATGAGAGGGAGATGAAGTTAAAAGAAGAAGAGTAAAGAAAAAAGAGATAAAAAAAAGAGGAAGAAGAAAGAATGAGAAAATAATAATAAGAGGAAGAGGAAGAGAATGAAGAAGAAGATGATGATGAATATGAATATGATGACAGTTACAGTGGGAAAAAAAGTAATTAGAAGAGTAAGAATAACAGCAACAAAAAAAATAACAGTAACTAAAAGAAACCTATTGTTTAGTAAAAGACCATCCAAAAAAAACCATAAAATGGCCCTAATATAACTCGAGATAATAGCAAATAACCATCTATAGCTTTATTAGGATAGCTAAATAAAAAGTAGCCAAATGAAATTGAGCAACTGATAGATTTAGAATTGAATTTAGATAAAGAATTTTTAAACGAAGATAATTATGCAACAATAAAAACTAATTAAATCAATCAGTTTTAAATTTTATAAAATAAGGCTCTTATAACTGCTAACAGAGAGATTAAATCCATGGTCATTCAATAGTAAAATTCATAGTATAGTCTTGTAGAAAATCCTAAAGAAGCAATGCAAAGGAAAATGAGAACTGATTAAATTTAATTTTAAGAAGCAAGATCACCTTCCTTGAAGTCATAGCAATCCAACAAACAAAGGAGACACACCGCAAGGTAAAAATAAATTTATTTTTATTATTATTAGTACAGACTTAAATCAAAATATAGTTTTTAAGTATAGAAGAATATTCTTTGTTGTTTTATAAGAAAAAATGAAGAAATTTTATAATCTTTTTAGATTTTATCACTTTTAAATAATAATAATTTTCATAATTATTATTTACAATAAAGCACATGTTCAAAATATTTTTTTAATTTAAATTTATTTCTTAAGTTAAAAAATTCAGTTTTTAAACAGAATCTAAAATAAAATAGCAACGAAACTCCACAAATCAAAAATAAAAATCACTTTTCATATTAATTTAGAAATATTAAAATATGCAAATAATAACAAATAATTATCAAAATTTCATATAAACTTTAAGTATCATAAAAAACGATACAAATTATCAACAAAGGTAATGTCTCAATAATTTTGTATCATTTTTAATTGAAATTTGATATTTAAAATCAACTATTTATTTATTTTAACAAAAAAAAAATTTATTATTTTAAAAAATAAATAATAAAAAAGTTATAATCTTGTTTTTTTAAATTTATTTTTTTTTGATTATTTACAATTTTAATTTTCTTTATTTTAATTAAATTCCTTACTTTATTATTTATTCATTTTTTAGTTGAAATTATATTTGTAATATATTTGAAATATGTTTAATATTAATTTTTCTAGAAAATCTTCTTTTTTTGATTTTTTACACATTTCAGAATAAGGTTTGTGGCTTTTGTAATTAAATTTTAATCACTTCTAAATAGAAAAATACTCTTTAATCTTCTTTTCTAAATTTTTATTTAAGAATTTACTAATATCATATTTAGATCTTCCTCTTTTAAGCAAATCCCTCATTTAGAAATACCTTTTAAGTCAGATGTTCCACTATATGAGTATCATGGAAGTTAGCCAAATGTAAACTTAGTTGCTAACAAAGATGAAAATTTTGCAATGGATTCTCCCGTCTTTATTAAACACTAAAATGTAAACGAAAAAAAGAGACACTCTTTGCTTTACATGGCTAGGAAAAGAGCTTCGTTTGAGAACTTGCCTATAGGCAGCATACTAAATAATGCTTAAACATAGCAGAATGAATCTTAAAAAGATTTACTGTAGAATAATTCTTTTTATGGAGATAAAAAATTATTAAATGGAGAACAAGATAATGACGATGATGATGAAAGCAGCGATTTTGTTTCTTAAAATAGGGACATCACTAGTTAGATTCTAATCTTTGATAATAACAAATCAACAAATGTAAAAGAAAATCTTCAAAATATTTTTAAAATATTATTTTTATTTTATAAAATTCCAAGCAAAAATAAAATAAAAATTAAATATCAATCTTATCTAAAATAAATAAAGAATATTAAATTTTATTTAAAAACAAATAAAGATCTTTAGTTTAAAAATAAAACTACCTTATACCTAAAATACCATTTATGACAAAACTAATTTTTTTATAAAAAAATCATAAATGCAATAAATTTTTTTAATAATCTGTCACATAAAAATATTTTACATTTTTTATTATCCAAATTTAAATATTACTTTGTTTGTTTTTTTTAATAAAATTTAAATGCTTTTTTCTATTAATTTTAAAGAAATAAGGAGTTGATGATATTAATGCTATATTAAGTAATGCGATAAACAATGGTGGAAATAATGGAGGAGATAATGTTTCTATAAGAGGAGATATGATGCAGAACTCAACATACTCACCTGATTTCAAAATTGTAAATATGAAATCACAAAAAAATATCAAAAAAAAGAATAGTGTTCCTATTTCTAATAATATAGAATAATGCACTGCTTTATTTGCATGTAAGTATAGCATTTAATAAGAGCTTTCTATTTGGAGCTTTTCCTAATTGAGCGAATAGAAAATCTCTTAAATAACTGTTGCTCTAATTATGAATCCCTAAGAAGAAATGAACTAGCAAATAGTTAACCATACAAGATAGTATTTGTTAAGGACCTACCCAAAATAAGCAAAAAGCGATCATTCAAATTATAACTTTTTGCAGACTATGGTGAGTGGGTGTTAATTTTCTGCTATGAACTATTATACATAGGATCTTTATCTTCTTGCTTATTTACAATATTTCAAGTAAAATGCTTCATGTGGATATGTGCTCAAACCACCCTGGCTCCTCTCATCGACTGCAAAAACTTCAAACCAATATTTTGAAAAAGAAGCATCAAAGCCTAAAATTTGGCTCAAAGTAGAAATCATAAGCGCTTAAAGCCTTAGAATACCTGGCGATGAAGAAAAAATATTTTCACCTTATATCAGCATAAGATTAATAGGAACAGCCTTAGATATTTAGGCAAACGAAAATCTTTTTGTATCAAATTAGGTAAAAAATAATAGCTGCTATAACCCACAGTTTGAAAACTGTATTGCTGATTTTACTGTTTACATCCCAGAATTAGCCTTTGTCATTTTTCAAGTATACGATAACCCTGAATGCTAAGATCGCTTCGCTTAATACGCAATCCCAGTTAGCTGTATCCGTAAAGGTTTCCGTACAATTCCTCTTTTAGATTCACAACTAAACCCAATTCCAAACTCTTTTCTATTTGCTCATATAAGTATAGAAATACTAACATAATAGTAGCAACAACAAAATCAACAAACACTAAAAACTTAAAACAACTAAATAAACACTTCAACATAAGGTCTTAGCAAAAAAAGTAAAAACGCTCAAAATAACTAACCTAGTTTACATAATATCACCTCTATTTGATTTGTAAGAAGTAAATTAACACTTGATATTCAATATATCAAATCAGTTGAGTGTTACAGTTTACAGTATAGAGAATAAGAAAAAGTAAATAAATAAATAATTAAATCAATCAATCAATATAAAACTTCCTTCATATCTTAAATTATCTAATTAAATAAAAAAAATAATTAAATTGAATTTTATAGTTATAAAGTTATCTCAAATAAAGCAATATAAAATAAAATAAATGAATGAATGAATGAATGAATGAATGAATGAATAATAAATAATGTATAATAACTTCAACTTATTAAATAAAAATATAAATTAATTATTTTCTTTATATGCTAACAACTAATTTACTTAAATTAATTATACCTAAAAATATATTTGTATAGTTCAACAAAGTTAAAAATTTATTTATTGATAACAATAATATGTTAAATATTGATTTAACTTAGCAAATTCTTATTTTATTAACTTTTTAAGGAAATAGTATTATTTCATTTTAAGCTTTGATAAACTAATTCATCTTCAAAAAATAAATAATAAAATCAAATTATATTTCAATTTTTACTTTTTAAGCTATTTTTTCAAATCGTTTTCATCACACGTTTTATGAGACACAATTTTTTGTCAATTTATTTGTGATTTTTGTTAAATCTTGTTTTTAACTAAAGTTGAAAATATATTTTAATGATAATTATTTATTTCATTTTTTGTATGAAGATTATTATTCTTGATTAGATATCAAAAGCTATCTTTCTTAATATCTTTGTATTTTTTTTAGTAAGCTACTTTAGATCTTAAGTTGCTTGCAGCTTTTATATGATATTTAATGTTAATAATTTATAATTTGATTTCGTAGATAGATCGAATTTTAATTAATAATTTAAACAATTTCATTTATGAGATTACTTACGTATTTTCCAAATATATATATATTAATTAAGATTGAACAATCGCTTATCTAACTAAGTAGCAGATTCTATAAATTATACTTAATTTTATATTTGATAAACATTAAGACTATAGATAATTTATATACTGCATCAAAGTGGAAGAAAAATTGAATCTTTTCACATAATTTAAAAAAAGTTTCTAAAATAATACGTAATTAACTAAATTATTCTTTAAGCTCATTTAAACATTTTCAAGCATTGAAATTGAATATTAGTTTACATCTAGGCAATAATATTGATCTATTAATTTAATACGAAATATATTTACAAGAGAATTTTTTCTTTTAAAAGATAACTTTAACTAAATAATTTTGGTTATATTAGGAAATAAGTTAACTTGTTATTAATCTTTATTGTGTTTTATTTAAAAATACAATTTAAATGTTTCAATTTATGGTTTTTTAACTAGCTAAAATATAGTAAAAATAAATAATACAAGAGTGTTATGAAAATTGTGATTTATTAATTAATTACCTTTCATTTGCAATTATGAGATGTGATGTAATCGATATATTTTAAATCAATCATAACTCACTAAATAAAAAGTATTTAATTAACTTATTTTTATAATTGAATTATAAAAATGCATGGATTGAAAGGATTAAAAAAGTTTATTTTAATTAATTGGGCATTGCAAATTATTTAGTTAATAAAAATTAGGTGAAAGTACTCACTGATTGATAAAGTGATTAATTTATTTTCTAATTTTTAAACTTTATTAATATTCTTAAGCTTGATATTTATTTTTTGATAAATAATTTAACATTTTTCTCTATATATCAAACAAAACTTCTTTTATATACCAACAACGAGAGCGAAGAATAATAATTATAAAAATAATTAAAACAAAAATAAATACAAATTTCTATTTTCAACAAATTGCTGATAAACCAAATAAATAAAAAAAAAGCAATCTATCTGTCTGTTTAAGAATACTGTTGAGCTTAAAAAATTATTAGACTGGATCTCATATTATGCAAGGCGGTTAGTATGGAATGCCTGTGAGCAAAAAAATACAATTTAAACTCAATTTTGTGAAATCAGAAGCATTTGATTTTTCTGAAGACACTCTTATCAGGTTTAAAGGAAAATACAAAAGAGAATCGATATAAAAGCTAAAGCTTTCATTCAAAAAAACTACTAAAAACATTGATTGCTGGATTTAAAATTTGCAAAATAGCTAAAATTACTAAACTGATAGTAATAGTACTGCGGCTCCTAGTGATACTTCTCAAGAAAACATTTAGATTCCTTCTTGAAAGAGGTATTTTTATTAATTAAATATAAACATCATCAAATTTTTTCAGGTTAATTATTCAAATATTAATTTTAATTTCCCTAAAATTTTTTAATTTTGTGAAATAGCCAACAAAAATAATTAATTAATTAAAAACAAATATTAGAAGTTTTTTTTATAGAAAGAATTAATTATTTGTTTCGATAACAAATTTATTTTTTGTTCCTTCATAAAAAGTCTATCTTATTGAAATAGTGAAATCAATACAATTTCTAAAATAAAATTTATATATTTATTCAAAAAATATTCATCACTCTTATTTATTTATTTATTTATTTATTTATTTTATGACAAATTGTAGGTAATTAAAAATACTCCCCACCATAAATAAATTGAAGAATCTTATTGATTTAGCAACTAAAATAAGACAAGTTGATTGATTTATAAACATTATAGTAATTAAAAAGTCTTGGCTCATCCTATTTGCTATTTGTATCTCTGAATAATTTTTTCCCCTCCACACTTCTAAAATTTACTTATTAATAAATTATAAAATACTATTAAAAATATAAATACAAAACTCCTTAAAGGTGTTCTTACAAAATTTTGATTGAAAAAATTCACTTTAATAAATAACATACAAAATAACTCTCAAAACTCTTATCATAAATAAATAAGCTAAAAGCTGAAAGAATATTTTTTCATAAATATTAAATATATAAATTAAATCTTAAAATTGTTTGTTTAATTATATATATAATTATTCTTAAAGCTGTAATCATTTATAACCATATTCATATTTTATTAAAAAAAAAATTTAAAATTCCATAATTACTTATAACCCTTAAAATAATATTTGTATTTAAAGAGGAGTTCTAGGATTTAAAATATAAAATACAAATAATAGGGTTAACCATATTTATCTATTCAAACGATCATTTATAATTAAAGAGTAAAAAATTTTATTAATTAATAAAAAATGAAAATCATTTATGGACTATTTGATTAAAATTAGAAAATATATAAAAAATCTTAGTTTAAATATTCAAATTCAAATTTGAAATTTAGTAACTAAATAAAATAAAAATATTATGAAATGTATATGTATTTATCTATCTATCTATCTTATTTTTGGTTGAGATTTATATGTTTTATATTGCTTGAGTTATTTTTTATTTTTGTTTCTTGTGTTTTTAATTGTTTTTTATCTATTTTATCTTATATTTTATTTATTTATTTTTTTAATTTATTTTTAATTTTTATTTATTTTTATCTTTTTCTTTCTTTTTTATAGTCTCTGATGTTGCTCTTTTGCTCTTTAGGTTCCTAGTTTAAAAAATATTTTTATATACGGAATAAGACATAGGAGAAAGCGTTCTAGTCCTTTTTATTTTTCTTTTTTTCTGTTGTAAATTAGATTCTTTTTTTGGCAAGGCGGAGGATTTTGGGATTGCAATAATTATCTGGCGGGCTAGATAATTAGCTTTTGAGGGGGAATTCGTTTGCCATTTTTAAGATTGAATTTAATCAATCCATCGGAATGAAATATCTCTATTCTATTAATTAATAAATAATTAACACATCTCTCTAATTTGTATAACCATTCAATATGAATTTGGTTATTAGAGATATTTCATTCATTCTCTGGAGTAAAATGTGATTATTTTTTAAAAACTTCGAATCTATCTACAACAGTTTACAATCAGAAAAATAAAAATTATCCAGATCTAGCTATTCTCAGGGTGAAGTGCTCTAGTACTCTATGGTTCTCTACTGCCTAAATCGCTTTTCTAACTCTAGCAATGGTTTCCGTTGAAGTAGCATTCCAATTTTGTTGGTTTGTAGGTAAAAACTAAGTGACATCGCAGAAAAATTTGTAGAATCGTATCATTCTGGAACATTTTATTTTTTTCTGGATGAGAGGAGTTTTAAAAACTTTCGCGATGATTATTAATCTCCATTCGGATTAACAAGTCGCTAGGAATGAACTTCAATTCTCACTGCATGGCGGTCATTTCGATTTAAGCAAGTAAAAGAGGACATTCTCGAGCATCTTCATAAAAAAAGGAACCATTTCTGATTTTACGAATTGGCGCTGTCATTAGTGGCCTATTTTCTTTTATTGATTCTGTTACGATTAATTTTAATTCATAAATTTCCTTTAAAATTAATTTCAAAGATATGAAAAATAAAGAGAAAAGAAATAGTTGTAAATTCAATTTTGAAAATCATGATCAGAGACAAGTGAAGTGAAATTTTAATTAGATTGATTGATAACAATCAATTATATTTTTTTCTTAGATTTACAATATAAGAAATTTATTATTAATCAAAAAAGCCTTCTTTATTTTTTTAATAAAAAATCATTTTAATTATTTGTTTGAAATTTTAAATCAGCATTTAACGAATCACTCAACAATAAATTAATTATGTGAATAAATTTAAAAAATATAATTTTGTATAAACTTTATGTGTTTAAATTCATATTTTAAAAATGAAATAGTAAATAATAAACAGATTATTAAATATTTAGAATTAATTGTGCTTTCTTTTTAAAAATAAGCTATTTCAATTTAATTTGCAATAAAATTAAAATTTAATAATAATCTACGCTTTAAAAGTTTTAGATAGAATAAGAAGAGTATTCAATGATTATTTTTATTGAAAATCTTCTTTGATTTTATATACTTATCTTATTTTATTAATATACAAACCTACTACATTAAAATATTTAAAAGATTACTTTAATAGCAAAAATTTCGATATTAAAAACTATTGTGTTTATTTCAAAAAATGTAAAACGATAATTCAAAATTTGAAAAAATAATCAATGATTAAATTGATGAAATAATATTTTTTTTATTTTTATAATAGAATATTTATTTATTTTAACAATTTTAGTAATTTAATTTTTATTCATTTTTTAATTTTTAAAATAATAAGAATGGCGATTGAGAAATGTAATAAATGCCAAATTTCTTAATAATAAATTTGTTTAAATTTTTGGTTTTTAAATAAAATCATTATTTTTTTTGTTGGTTTTTAATTTAAAAACTAATATAATAATGAATATTTTATAATATTTTTAAATTTTAATTTATTTTTTATTTTTTTAAAAGGACTCTTTATCAATAATACAAATTTGAATAATGAAGACCTTTTAATTAATTATGAAAAAAATTGAGAAAAATAGTGTTTCTATTTTGTTTGTTTGTATGATTGTTATTGATTGTTTTTTTCATAAATTTTTGTAAAAAGTGGGAAAAATATTTGAATATTTTTCATAATAATTAAATATAAAAGAAGATATCTTTAAACTAAAATAAAAAAGAAAATTGATTGCATATGATTAATAAAATGACGATTCGTTCTTTCTTTTAAAATTCAAAATAGAAGGTCCGTATCTCTCTAGTTTTTTAAGCCCGGTTGCAATAAACCTATCATATTCTCTAAATTAAAGTTTTTAAATCTCCGAAATCTGAATGACATATCTTTTGATTAGAAATAATCATAAATATGCATAGCAAAGTATCAATCCTAGATAGCGTGATCTAAAAAGATCAATTGGAATTGGTAGTTAATTATTTAGCTCCAATAGATATTTTAATTCAGATTTCATTTATCCTCACCCCGAGCATACAGCCAAACCAATAGAGAATATAATAGCGCACAATTTAACAATGAATTTTACATGCTTTGTAGAGAAACCGGATTCTATAAAAAATAAATTAATCATATGAAAAAAAAGAGAATCGTCTGACTTTCACTATTAAATAAAATTTAAAAAATATTCAATTAAAAGAAAAAAAAATAAATATTTAAATTAAAAAATTAAAAAGATAAATAAAATTAAATAAATTAATAAAAATAAATAAATTAATAAATAGCTAACAAACTAATTAAAAGCACTCAAGCAAATAAAAAACAAACAAGACATAAAACAAAATAAACACAAATGAAGCAAACTAAATATTAAAAAATATAAAATAAAAGATATTAAATTAATTTATAAGCATCACCTTTAAAATTTTTTATTTTAACTTACTGCTTCACTTTATCCTTCATTTTTTATTTAAATTCCTTATTTTTAAATTTTAAAAATTTGATTTGAAAATATTTTTTATAAATAAATATGAGATAATTTTGAAATAAATAGTTTAAATCTACTTTATTATTTTTTAAAATATATCATTTTATTTCATTTTCTTGGAAGCCATATAAACGAAAGGTTAATTAATTATAAAATCTTATAATCTCAAAACTATGAATAACTATAAACTTGCATTTCAACTTAGACCATTTTGATCCAATATCTTATTGAAATTAAGAATGAATGAAAGGTCATTTTATGATTATTATAATTTAGTTTATTAAATCTTTTTTTTGAAAAACTTATTTAAGAAAAAAATAAATTATTTAATTTTTAAAATTTTATTTCGTTGATTTTATATAAAAAAATGAAATTTATAATAGAATATTTTTAATTTAAAAAAATTAGTCTAAATATTGAATTCTTGCAGAAATAAAATTATATTGTAATTTTTTTTTTTTTTTTTGAGTAAAGTGATTGTGTTTGAGTAATTATTATTAAAATTTATATGAGTAAAATGATTGTATTTGAGTTATTGAAATTGAATTTATAAAAAATAAAAAATTAGTGATCAGAAATAATGAATGAATGATAGATAGTTCTAAAAATTTTGAATAAATTATGTTATGCGAAAATTTAATTGAATTAAATATTTAGTATATCCATCCAGTTTATTTATTTATTTATATGGGAAAGATATAAATTTAAATTTGATTTGATATCAAAATAATTATTGAATGAAATTTTTAGTTAAGGATTTATAAAATTTCTTTTTTGATTTTGGAATTCTACTTTAATGTAAAAACCTGAAATGTAAATCTCAAAAAGTTTATTTGTTTATTTAAATAATTTTTGTTGAAAATTAAGATGAGATTGATAGAATTTGTGAAACAACATTTATGTGTAAATTAAAGAGATGAATTATGACTGTTTAAAAAATTAGGAAAGTTGATTTAGTCATTTTTGCAGGGTTAGTTAGTTATTTAGTAAGGAGTTATGATTTTTAAAAGATATTAAATGTGCAGGTTTTAATGCTATTTAGTATATGTGTTTGTTAGCTTGAAAAATAAAATTAACTAACTTGAGCAGCAAGCAACATATTGAATCAATCTACTTATAATTTTGCATGAAATAACTAGCTAGTTTCTTTATTTTGATTAAAAATATTTATATAAAGAAAAAGATTTGCTTAGTGAGATCAATGCAATTAATTTAAAGTGATTTGAAGCAAGCTAGAAAATCCATAAAAAGCGGAGATAATAGCGTAGTTACAAATATGCTGACTTTATACAAAATGCAAGGATGCAATTTAAAATAATTTAAAATATTCGAAGAGTATTTGATTAATTTGAGTGAGTTTAGCGATAGATTTATTTGTAGTTGACAGTATGATTATAAATTTAAATGGTTTAAATAACTATGCTATAAAAAATAGGGCATACGAAAAATATTAGTTACTTACATACTATGTTAATAGTTATTATCTTAATTTGAATATAAGCTAATGTGCAATATTTTATCCCTTTATTTTTATAATATATTTATGATTTTATTATATTTATTGTAATCAAGCGGATTCTTGGACCTTGACCTTAGCGTTAGCATTGGTGAGTCTAACACCGAGTTCAGCAGCTCTCTTAACTAAGGCAGCCTTAACTTAAGCAGAAATATTGTGAGCAATTTCACCGCAGTAAGTTCTGTTGTTCATTAAGAGAATTTCGAGATCAGCGGGGTTTCTAATCAAGAACTTCTTGAAGCCGTTGGGGAGTAAGTGCTTGGTGGCAGCATCAGAGGCGAAACCGATCTTAGCCATTCTTCTTTGGCCTCTGAATCTTCTTCTAACTCTGTTATCAATACCTCTGGGTCTTCTCCAAGAAGAATCTAATTTAGCGAAATCTTCACTTTCGAATCTAACGAACTTCTTTGTTCTCTTCTTGATGATCTTCTTGTGGGCAACGGGTTTAATAGCCATTTTTATTATTACTTTTATCCTTTTTTCTTTTAATTAATTAAATTGTTTTTTCTTTTCTTTGTTAAATTTTATATATTCAATACCTTCTTTTTTAATTTAATATATCCCTTATTTTGCTTTCTGTAATATTTGTGTTTCTTTTATGCTTTCCCTTCATTTATTTATCTATACAAACTTTCTTGTTGCTCACTATGTATTTCTTCTCTCTTATTCTTCTTTCTTTCATCCCTTTTATCTTTTTTAATTTCCCCCCTTCTAATACAATTTTGTCTTCTTTCATTTCTTTCTTTTCTTTATCTCCAACACAGACCAACCTCCACTAATCTCTACTCCTAAAAACAAACATGCCAAACCTCTTCCTGCAATAAATCTGCAATGCCCTCTCATCTTCTTCTTTTTTTTCTATTTTGCAAAATTATTCTCATTTTTTTGCTTTAATACTATCACTCAAATTTCAAAAATCTACCATTTTTTTTCTGTTAAATCTGCTGAATTTGATTAATAAATATTTTTTTATTTCTAATAAATTAATTAGAAAATTATTTATGATAAAATTAACTCATTTTAAATCTCCTAAATGCAATATTTGAATATTATATATTATTATTCATATAATCAATTCAATTTTATGTTTAAAACAATAACATTAAAAAATATTAAAAATCTATCACAAAATTAATAAATTATGTAAATATTAATTGCTATTTAGCTTTTGTGATTGAAAGAATAGCTAATGCATTTAAAAACGGCATTATTAATGACCCTAGATAATTAATTTATTAATTATAATTTAATAAAATCAACATTTTGATTTTTTTTATTAGTTTAATGTTTTTTTATAACATACAATTAATTTTTTGTAAAATCTTTAAAATATTTTATAAATTATTTTGTTATTAATTCGAAATTCAAAAGATAGTTTTTAATTATTTTTTTCAATTTAAGATATTAAAATAGGATTTAAAGAGGGAAGAATTTAAATCATAAAATTAAAACAAGAATTATAATTTAAGAGTCAACTAATAAAATATTTTTTTATTTTAATTTTATCTACAAAAATTGAATCCACCTTATTTATTTATTTATTAATTAATATATTTAATATGCTTGATACAAAAATTTGCAAGAGGATCAAAAAATTTAAAAACACTGTGAAGATATATTCCATTTTAATGACCGATACAACATGGAAATAAAATAATATTTATACACTTAAAAATAATTATATTTACTAAATATTTAAATATTTTAATCAATTCATTAGTAAATGGTCTGTCTATAGACACTCTTTCAATTTAATAGATTTTAATAATTAAATATCTTGTTTAACTAAATTTAAAAACTAAATATTCTAATTTATTTAAGATCTATTTATCACTCTAAAGAAAATTATGGAATTATCTTACTAGATAAAATTTAAATTTGCGTATCTTAATTATTAATTTAAATAGTGAAATAGTAATCAGTGTTTGGTTTAAATTAATATTAAGTTTCATTCATAGAGTTAATAGAAGTTCTATTAGGAAAATCTGATATGTAAAACTTGTTTTCACAAAGCTTAACTTCAATAATTAATTGTTTTACAAATTATTCTGTCACTAAGTCCTACAAATTTTTGCTTCCTTTCAATAATTAAGAGCAAAAAGAACTATTAACTTATCCAACAATGAAAGAATTTCTCCCTTAATTTCCTAAGTGCCTATTTTTATGAGCTTCTTCCTCGAATCCTATGCAGATATAATTTTAAGGCTTTTTATCGAATTCAACGATAAATTAGTAAATTTTATCTTGTTTGATTGGTTTCATGGAATACACTTATCCACAAAGTAACTTATTAGGAATTATTGATATCTTATTTGCACTGGTCTTAATTTTTATGTTAGCAGACTCCTTAAAAGTACTTGAAACCATATTACCAATTTAATTTACTTAACTACTCTTTTATATAATTTAAAGAGATCTGACCTTTTACATGATATCATCTTAAATTAATTTCAATTCTTATTCTTGCATTACAGCAATATTTTAAAAAATATCATCAATAACCTACTAGTTTTTATCAATATCCTAATACTTTTGTTTGATCAATTCATTTAATTATTACTCTAATATTGAGGGAGAGTTATTATTTTACGAGATGATATTCTAAATTTAACTGAAACCAGAAATCTGATTGTATTTATTTATAATGCCTTCGTAATCAAGCATCTAGCTAATCGCCATCATATCTTATTTTTTTTGTTATTCTAGTGATTCACATATTTCTTTTTTTAAATTTTCATAATAATCTTCTATATAGCTTATTTTTATTTTTGTTAAGAAATCTGGCAGAAGAATATTCTATGAGATATCTTAATATGTAGGTGGCCACTACGAAACAATTCGATTATTATTATATAGCCTATCGATAGAAACTAAAATTAATTTGTGTTTGTTCGCGTCTTCAAGGCAATAATTGCAGAGAAGTCTGCTTTTTATCTCTTCAGGCATTTCTTCATTTAAACAAAAGAATTTTATCTAATTATTCTGCTCTTCGTGTATGCTACAAAAATGATCTAATATATTCATTTTTTACTTTTTTTCTTCTTTTCTCTAACTTTTGATAACTATTTTCAATAATATCTTATCAAAAATAAATATTGAATAAAAATTTAAAAAAATATTTGATAAGGTTTAAACATACATGAAAAGATATAAAAACAATTCTTTTTCTTGATATATTCAATTATTGAAATTAATAAATAATTATTTTTATTTTTCTTAAATACTAACAAATATTTTCAAATACAAATAAACAAATTTAACACACTTTTTCATACTATAGTGCTTTTTAAAATAAATTTAAAAAAAATAATTTTCTATTGAATTATCAAAATTTGTTTAAATTAAATATTAATTACCTATCCAAAATTAAAAAAGCATTCATTATATTCTAGTATTTTATATAAAATTAATACTTAGCTTGATATTTTTGTTAATTAATGAGTTATTAATTAGAATAATTTACTAATTTTTATAAAAATTTTAAGCTTAATAAGCTCAAATTCAAAAAATAAATAACTTTAAGGATAGGATAATCAATTCAAATTTGTTTAAAAAAAATAAATAGATTTTAATATTTAATATTTTATTTAAAAGCAATTTATGATAAAATGAAAACAAATTTTATTTTTGATGGTCATAAAAGTGTAAAATTTGATATTATTCTGCTTGATAATATTTCAATTTATGTACTTTAATCGTAAATTAATATTGTTAAATAATATTATTCTTCTCTTTTAAATTTGTATTGATTTTAATTCATGCAATTAACTGCTCTTTTTTAAGGATAATCTGCAATGTAAAATTTATTTTCTTTAAGCAATACTTGAATGATCACATTTTCAACAAACTCATTTTAACAGATATCCTACAAATTTGTATTTCCTTTTACAAGCTCATTACAAAATAGGTCGTTTGTTTATCCGAAAATAAAAGAGTTACGGCCATAGCTACCAAGGTATCTGTTTTTAAGACTCTCTTCCTCAAAACCTATGCAAATGTAATTGGTTGGCTTTTATTTGAAATTGATAATAAATTCATAAATTAGGTCTTAATTTATTGGCTGCTCTGAATATACTTGACCAATTAGAGTTCTACTTGGTATTAACTAGATTCTTCCATTATTTTTCTCAATTTTTATTTGCTAAGAATCAGCATAGTTGCATTAAATCATGTTTTAAACAATATCACTTTATTAAAATTTTTAAAAATATGAGAATTATTATAATTTGTTTAAGATTTCTTCTTTAAGTCTAACTAGCTCGCTTTAATCTACTACATTATACAGATTCTTTTCACACAAAGAGTTTACAAAGGATTAATTTTAGTCTTTTTGTTAGTACTTCAGCTTTATTAAGTCTTCCAACTGCTATTCGATTTATTACAAAGATAAATTAGTGTGCTCGATTATCTTTGAGAATTAGTTGAAATCAGAAATTTCATAGTACTTTTAAATAAAATCTTGATTGTTTGATATCTCATAATGCAGCTTTATGTCTAGCTTTTTTTATTTTTCTATCATTTCGCATATTTAGTTTTTCAAATTATCATAGAAATCTACTATTTACTCTTAATCCAAATTTAAATGCTTTTGTTGAATCCCTTTTAAATTTATTTATTGGTGAAGAGGAGGCCATTGATTGAGAATTTTTGTGTTAATCTTTAGTCCATCTATGGACGCTAATATTAAATTCTACGAATTCGAATCTTCAAGACAATACTAGCAAAGCAGTCTACTTAATCCCTCAGGTAGATCTTTATTCATACAAATAAATTGCAAATTATTTTTTTAAAACTAGTGTCTCTAGCAGACAAGCTGATTTTGTCTCTCCATGGACTAAGAAGTAATTAGCTTTTTGATGAATAAAAATATATATATTGTATTTACTTAAAAAATAAATCAGCAATCAAATTAATTAATTGTTTTTGATAGAATTATATTTATTAAAATATGAAAATAAAATAAATACACTGGAATTAGTAATTAAAAGTATTATAAATAATATTATAAATATAAATAAGCAGATGTTCTTTGTGCATTTATTTTATTCTTACACTTTTCTATTACTCAAATTATAAAATATCTCACTGTAAAAAAACTTATTTGTTGATAACAGCTATTAATTTTAAGCTAAATAATGATTTGCTAAATTAAATTTAAAGAATTAAATAAACAAATTGCGTTTCAACATAAGATAAACTTTACTATTGTTTTTAAAATGCATTTTTTTTTTAAATAAATTTAAAAATAATAAATTAAATCTTAAATTTATGTAAATATAAAAAATAAATAAATGCTTATAATTAAAATAAAATTATTATTGAACTAACTGTTTAGAAATACTAAATTAAAAAATCATATTAATTGTTAATAGATTTATTTCAAAAATTAATAAAGGCCCATTTAATTAATCACAATTTCAAACTTGTAATGACTTTGACCAATCTCTATCCTTTTGTTAGTATTCCTTTTGATTAAATATAATTTAATTAATAATTTATATACAGTTAAACCTATTAAGTTGGCTAAGAGATAAATTGGTCATTATTTCTCTAAGATAAAAATTTTTTTGTTTTTCTTTAAATATATTTCTTACCCACAAAAATAATATTAGAGAATAATAACTAATATTTATATAAATAATAAAGTAAATTTAATGACTTTATCTTCTTAGCTGATTATTATTTTATTCTTCTTTAATATATTTCTTACTCAAGAAAAAATATTAGAGGATAACCTTATTTATTTATGAATTAATATAAATAAAATTCAACTTTAGAATAAAGCAAATTTTATGACTTTGTCTTATTAGCTCGTTATTATTATTCTGGCATCTTATAAATTTTTTTCTTTTAAATTTTTATTTGCCTATTCTACATTACTACAAAAAATCATGATTTCTGTGTTGTATTTTAATTGTTTAAAGAAAAGTTCTGCTAGTTCTAATCCTGCGTTTTAATTGGTCTTGCCATCTTCTTCAATTCTAACCATATCTGAGATAATCCTAATTGCAGATTGTTCCAAATGTGCTATCCACTTGAATTGATTTAAAATCCTGTCTGCTTCTAAAGTAGTTTTACAAAATACAATACTTACATTTGGATTTTATATTTCTATTTAGCTTGCGATTTTATAGTTGTTAATAGGATTGTCATCTACCCAAATAACTACTTAAATAGATCTAGGGACACAAATTTCTTACATCTTAATTACCATCGGACCGTTTTCTTATTAGCTTATCGATTTAACTAAAAAGCATGAGAAAGGTAAAAGCAATACTTCCTGCTCATCTTTAAAAATAGAAACTGGATAAATCTATTTAGCACTTATAACGTCAACTTCAAATAAAGCACCTTCTTAACTGCTAAATTTTCTGGCTTGCTCCTCAGATATGGATAAAGATATGATGTTTTTCCAAGTAACATATTTTCCAATTTAATAATTAAATTTTTAGTAAGTAAATTTTTTAATTCCTCTATAAGCTTTACCTTAATAGTAAGGGAAGTACTTGATACTATTTGTAAATTCTCTTAAATATGGAAGCCAATTAGAATACGTATTGTTCGAAAGAGCTTAATTGAGTTGTTAGTATAAAAGGTTAGATGTCCAAACTGTTATAGGAAAAGTAATTTTTTTAATTTTTTCATTAACTTTTAGTTACTGTATGTAGTTTCTTACAAATTAAAATGTTTCATTAACTACTTGTTTACTATAAGTTTGAAGAATAGCATCAGTCCAGTCATATTAATTTTGGCTTAGATTTTATATTTTATCAAATAAATTAATTTACTCTCCACCATTAGAGTTTGAAATAACTATCATTTCATAGCTTTGATTTATTTCAAATTCTTAAAGTGAAGCATGTTTATCTCTTATGATTTTTCCACCATAAATCATTAAAAAATCTTCTTCAATTAATAGCTTAATTTTTTCCTCTAGCTATTAGAATTTTTTATCTTTTTTGGAATTAAAAAAGTAATTACAATTTGGAGTAATAATTCTAAGTTATGCATACTATGCCATCTCTTGTTTATAAGCAGTACTAGGAGCATATATTTCTTTGCAAATTTAAGAAGCCATTAAATCTAGTTTTGTTTCAAGATGGAGAGTGAATTCCTCTGTACTATCAATAATTGAATAATCAGATAACGTTTTTTAATTTATCATTTCATTTCCAGCAAATTTTAAACTTTAATCTTTTACGTTTATGTTAGTCTTTTTAAAGATCATTTCTTTAATATCTAAAATTTTATGAGAAGGTTGGACATTAAATTTTAGCTTTTCACCATTCTAGAACTCAATACTAACTTGCATATTATGGGCTAAAACACCATTTGCAAAAAAATTGTGGTTATTTTCTACTTGTATGTGATATATAAACACAGGTTATTTAGTTGTAAATGTTTTAATTTCTGTAATTTATAATTTTTCACCTTCTTCAGAAAGCAAGTAGTCGTATTTTTTTAAGAAGCTGATACCGGAGCCAGGATGAGGGCAAACTGATTTCCATAATTTGCTCTCTGGATCATAAAACCTATGGTTAACTGTACATACCACATGTTACTTTCCAAAATTTATTTAACACAATTAATCGGCCTCGTGCTTGACAATGCTTGTAACAGCATTTTGTTGAAAAGTTTCATCTGTGATACTATAGCTTCTTACTAAATCTCCTTCTTGTATTTCATTTATAAATTTTTTTTACTTGTCTGCCATAGTTATTTATGTGTTAGAGACAAAACAGCCACCTCTTAAATTTAAAATTAAATTTATTGTTGATCCTGTTTTCATATTATAGTCACCTACAGTACGTTCATCTTCTAAAATTTTACCAGCAAATAGAAACCTCTACTAATTAGGTGGAAAACCTATTTAATCTTATATTTGAGTCTTTAGGTTTAAAATTGTGTCATCAGATTCAGCATCTAAAATAACAATATGCCCAGTTAATGCTTTGGCATATAATTACTTGTTGTGAGCAAGAACTCCATTTACAAAAAAATTATGATTTTTTTAAATGGTTAAATGATAAACAGTGATAAATTTTTCTTCAGTAGTAAAAAAATCAATATTTTTTATATAAGATATTGATTTATCCTATAACAATAGCGAATCATTAACACTTAAGCAATTTTTTTAAGTAGAATTTCCACCAGGATAAACACATTTCCATGTTTTTTGTTCAGGGTTATAAAAAGGATGATTTAATGTACAAATAATATTTGAATTTTCTAATTAAATGTTGCAAAATATATTAGCCTTGAATTTCATAACCTCTTGCACAACATCTACCTCAATTATTTAATCTTCCTAATTATAGCTAATTACTTAATCTCCAACAGAAATATCTTTTATTTTTTTCTTCTCACCATTTGCTAGAGTAACTAAAGTGTTTTGAACAAAACATGCAGAGTTGCCTTCATTTTAGTCAACTATGACAAATATATTTGAATATTATTTAATGTTAAGTTCGCTTAAAGTAGATGTATCATAAGAATCACTTAAAATTTTATCATTAATTTTAAGTTGTTAGATTAGTATAGGAATTTTTTCTAAGAGAAATATTTCTTCTTTTATCTAATATATGAAATCACTCAAATACATTTATAATTATATTTTTTTACCTTAAGCTTGAGTAATAATAACATTGATTGTAATTATTTCTTTAGGATCTTTTTCTACCAAATAAAGTGTTATATTTTATTATTAAGTACCGCAAACTTAAAAAATAAATTCTTTATTTATTAAAGCTTTGTTATTATATTTTAAATGGTACTTTTTTGACTAAAGACCAGTGATTTTAATTGCTTGCTATTTTATTTAATCTATTTTAGTGATTAAATCTGCATTTATGCTAAAAGTGTTCATTTTTTAGTCTTTAATATCAATTTTGATTTTTATTTGTGATTTAATAAAAACAAAAACTTATATGCTGTAATCTATTAATTACTTCAAAAATGTCTAATCATGATTTAAAATTTGATCTTTGTAAACTAAAATTTATTCTTCCTATTGAATTCCTGTTGTTTTTTATATAGCAATCTATACATTATTCAATGTATCTTTTTTTTTTACTTCAATAAAATAAGTTTCTCCATTTTGTAATTTAAATTTAATTTCTTTAGCCTAATTCTAAGTTTGCTCATCATATTCATTTTAAGCTTAGCTTTGTGAAAATTTAACTTGTTAAATATCTGGCTAGTAGTTCTATTATTAACTTTTTAAACTTTAAAGGAATTACTGAAGTTCCATCTTTTTGCTTAAAATTTTTATTCCTTCTTTTATTTATTATTTATTACTTTCTAAATTTAAAAGGTTAAAAAAAAAAAATATCTTTTTATCTTAAATTGTTGTAGATATTTCACTTGATTTTGTTAATTTATTAATCAACTAATTTTTCTGTCAAATTTACTAAAAAAATGCATATGTATTAATTCTAATATCTTAAAATTTCTCAACATAGATAAAATTAATGACCTAATTAGAAAGAAAATCTTAAAATCATTGATGCATTTATAAAGTAATAGGATTTTATAAAATTCATACAAATTTATTTAATTTTTATTGATTTATTTTAATCTAAGATAATTCTTCTTATTTCTCAAGTAAAATAGTAATGCAATGATAATTAGAAAAAAAAATCAAAGAAATTAAAATAAAATCAAATTATTTTTTAATTAATCATTAAAAACTCCTCCTTCATTTAAACAATTCAGAAACAGAAAATTTAAAAATTATTTTAAATTGTTTTTTTGATCAATACATATTTTTTTTTTAATAATTTTAGATAAAAATTAAAAAATAAACTCTCTAAAAGTATATTTTGGTAAAAGTCTGATATAGATCACAAAAAATAAAACCATAAAATGATTAAGATACATAAATACATACACAAACTTCAAATAAAATTATTTTTAAATTTAGAATTATTAAATAATCTAATAGATAAATATTTATTTGTTTATTTTTTTTAAAAAAAAGATTTTATGTTTTTATTTTAAATAAATTTGAAAATAATAAATTAAATCTTAAATTATGGTAAATATAAAAAATAAATAAATAAATGTTTACAATAATATAAAATTTTTGTAAAACTAATAGCTTAAAAAAAGATATTAAATTAAAAAATAATTAATAGATTGTTTTTAAAATAATGGCTCATTTATTTAATCACAATCCCAAATTTGTAATGAAGTTGACCAATCTCTTCATCTTTTTTGTCTTAGAAGCAGCAAGTTATATTAAATAAAAGCGCAGATAATAACTATTATTATTTAAAGTTAATTCTTTAGCAAAAACTTTATTGATTTTGATAAATAATTTCAAAAAATAAATAAATGTATCTTATTAAATTTTTATTTGTTGAACTGAAAGATTTTGCTAATTTAAATTTGTTTCACATAAAAATGTTAATTTTGTAAAATAAACTAATTTAATTTACTCTGGAATAGTTATCTGAAAATACTGAATACATTTTGAATTTTTAATCCATTAAAAAAATGAAATATAACTTTCTGTACTTAAACTAGAGCATCTTTTTATAACAATAAAAATTAAAAATATTATATTTAATTTAATCTAAACTACCTCTTATTAATATGAATTTCAAGGATACAAAGGTTTTGTAAATATCCAAGGAAATTACCTAAACCAGACAAATTTAAATTATAGGTATTTCTATTTAATTAAAGAAAAGATTCAATCAAAAAGAGTTAAATTAAATACTGTGTGTGAATTCTCATTTATTAATAACCCCTTATTTGATACCCATTTTTGACATATAGATCCAGATTAAAACCCAATTTATAGATAAAAGTATTTTTATGAGTAGGTATTAATTAATTAATGAGAAATTATTTTTATTATCAAATTAAAATAAAATATTTACTCAATATTCAAATTAATGGATAAAATGCATTTGAAATTCATAGATTCGTGCACATTAACTGTATTTTTTAAATTAAGAGATTCATCTTACCTTTTTATTAGATTTTTATTTCAAAAGTTAAATATGCTTTTTTATTTACATTATTTACATTATAGGTGATAAGAACTTATTTTTTATATTCTTAAGAATTTGTAAAATATTTTAAGAATTTTCTCTGTTATCTCCTTTATTACTTATAATAATGGAATCATCTTATAAAGATTAATGTTAAAGATTTGCACAATTCTTTATTTGATTGAATGCTTCAAAGTAATATTTAGTATTTAAGGGCACTCCGCTTTTAAATAAGGTTAAATTTATTTATTTATTATAAATTTAGTATAAATTAATTTAGTAAATAAATTAAATGATATTACTTTAAACCAAGATGCAAACTCCTAAGCTTAAAGCATTCACTTAATTAGTAAAGTAAATTGTTAAAGTCTTTTGAGCTAATGAAATTATTGCTAATAATTTTATATAAAATAGGAAAATAAATTATTTATTTATTTATTTTAAAGCTAATTCACTTAATAAAAAATAAATTTTGGCATTTTTTAATATTAAAAGAAGACCTTATTTTTTAATAAATAAAAAGTTTTTGGTTAATAATTATTACTTTAATTAAAGGCTTAGATCTTTTAGATGCTAAAGTCGTTTTAAAACCAAACCTAATTCCATTAAAGCATCACTGCTTAAACAGTTTGTTTAAGAGTTTATGCTATTTGAAAAAAATAATTATGATATTCTGTTATATATGAATCACAAATGAACGAAAAAAAAAATAGAGAATAAAATATTCAACCTTAAATTTAGATTCAAATTTTCTAGGTTTTGCATATTTTCTAATACTTTAAAGAAATTCTCAATTTTTCCTCTATGGTTGTTATCTCTTTTTTAATTAATTTTAATATTTAATTGAATAAATTTATAAAATGAGATACTTACTAAAGATTAAGGTTTAGTGTTTTTAGTTTTGAGAAGCTTATTAATTAAGAATCAATTGTCATATCTCCAATTATACTTTCCCTTTATTAAAATTTATTTTAATAAATAAATTAATTTAAATCAAAAAATAATTAATATATGTATTACTAAAAATTGAGATCCAATTGCTAAAGCTCCAGACAATTTAACAAATAAGCGAACAAATTAAAAGCTCCTTAAGTATTTATTTTCCTATCACATCTCCTAAAATATTAAATGATTTAAATATATAAGATAGAATTATGCTATTAATTTAGATATTTACGATAAGTTTAAATTTAGGCAAGTAAGATTTTGTAAATTTCTAAATTCCTTCACTAAGTCTTCTAAATTTTCTTAACTTATTATGCAATTACTGTATTTTATAAATAAAAAAATTTTATATTCAAGTAATACTAAACAAATAAAATACCTAAAATTAATTTTTAAATTTTTTAATTTAGACAATTAGCCCGAATTTACAGCTAAAAGTTTACAGCTTTATTCACTTTCAATGCTTTCTCTAATTTTTATTTTAATTAATATTTTTATATTAAATAATATTAAGAAAATTAATTTAAATAAAAAATTATTAATATATTACTAAAAATTGAGATCCAATTGCTAAAGCTCCAGACAATCTAACAAATAAGAGAACAAATTAAAAACTCCTTATGCATCTATTGTCCTACGACATCTCCTAATGTTTTAAATTATTTAAATATATAAGATAGAATTAGATATTTACAATAAGTTCAAATTTAGGTAAGTAAGGTTTTGCAAATTTCTAAATTCTCTTGCTAAGTCTTCTAAATTTTCTTAACTTATTAGGCAATAACTGTATTTTATAAATAAAAAATGTAGTATTGAAGTAAGATTAAAAAAATAAAATACCCAAAGTTAATTTTTAAATTTTTTAATTTAGACAATTAGCCCAAATTTACAGCTAAAAGTTTACAACTTTATTCACTTTAAATGTTATTTCTAATATATTTTTTATTAAAAAATATTATATATTTTTAATTAATATTTTTTATATTAAATATTACTCTGAACCAATTTCTAAGCTTTCTAATAGCAAACATTATTGTAAAAAAAATGTTAATTTCTCTAAGCCAGCAAAAGTTATTTGAGTTGAACTGTAATTGTAATTAGTAAAAAATTTAGCCAAAATATTAAACTGAGTTGCACATAAAAAAAATACTTTAATTGTATATTAAAGGACTAGAGATTTTTACATTTTTAGATTCCTTAGCTGAATTCCTCCAATAAATTATCATTAAATAATCTATTATTCCTATTCATAAAAATATTATTTATTACTTTTGAAAATCTAAATTTGATATTATCATCATATATTACTTGAATTAAAGATATAGTCTAGTTAGATTTGTACACTTAGCAAGACCTTATGATAGATTTTACAACGCTTTCTTATCTAATCTAGAATTTTAACTATTTATTTATTTATTTTTATTTTAAATAAAAATAATTTTTAATTGGAAATATCATATCTTAAAACAAAAATTATTTCATATTTAAAATAAAAAAAAACAAAACTAATAAAATATTTTGTTTTTACCTCAATTTTAATGTAATATCTGAAAGGTTTTTACAATTTTAAAATGCTTCTACTAAAAATTTTATACACTATGCATCTATCTTATTTCTCCTAATTTATTAATGAATTTACTTATTATTTAATTATTAATTATTTTAAATTAATTTATTTTTGTATTTAATTTTTATGAAGTTTGATAAATAACTTAAATAACAAAAAAAATTAAAATTTACTTCAAGCTTAGACCAATTTTTTATAGATTAGTAAATCTTTTAAGTAAATTACTTAAACTCTAAATATCTGGTGCATTTATTTAGTTATCCCTATAATTAATTCAATAAAATTTTCTATAAATTTTATGATTTTTAAATTATTTTAAATTTATAAATCTAATTATATATTTAAAAATATATTGAACAAAATTTTATTTAATTTACTTAAGATTAAGTTCTAAGAAGATCAATTATTAACAAAAAGTCAATTTATTACAGAAACTAGCCATATTAGGTATGCAATTTACTTTTCTATAGAATTTAAAATAAATTTGAAAATTTGATTATTTTAGAAACAATTTACTTGATTAAGTGTATTTCTACTAATTTAGTTTTTTAAAGATAGCTTAAATTTTCAAGCTTTTTTAAAAAATTTTTATTATTTTCTAAAATATTTTAAATGTATGTATTTTTTTATTTACTAATCGATACTCATCTTTTTTTGAAAACCACATTTCTAATTAATTATCAATTTCTTTATTTTATAATTTGAAAATAATTAATATAAATATAAATTAATTAACTATTTGTTTTGAATATAATTAAATGATCAAATAGGTAAAATCTAAATTAATAGATTCTGACTTAATTTGCAATAATTTACTTTGCAAATAATCAATTTTATATAATCTCAAAAATAATTGTTATACACTCTAATCCTTTCAAGTCTATCTATCATTCTATCTATCTTAATTTAATTTTTATTTATTTATTCATCAAAAATTTTGTTTTTATTTATTAAAAACTCTATTAATTTAGTAGATGCTACATTAAATAGTAATTTAATTAACTCATTCAGTTATGGTTAATTTTATATCAAAAAATTATTTGATAAGAAATTTTTTTATAATTTATAATCTTCGCATTCAAATTAATAGTAAACTAAGTAATTGAAGAAATAGATAGACGCTTTAATTTTTAATCTAAATTTAGCTAAAAAATATATAATTAAAAGTAATTTAATACATATTTTAATTTATCTTTAGATATTTAAAATAGAATAATTTGCAAACAATTTACTAAAATATCTTTAAATAATCACTTTTAAATATATCAATCAATCGGTTATCAGTCTATTTTAATATAATTGATTAAATTACTTATTATTAAAAGTGAAACAAAAAGTTGATTAATGATAAAAAATTAGTCTAATAGATCATGCTAATATAAATGATATTTTTGTACATATATTAATAAATACGCTTACTAAAGATGAGTATTAATAGCAAAAAAATTCTTTTATTTTATTAAAAACATTTTCAATCTTTTTGAAAGGTTGAATTTAAGAAAAAAATAGATTAAATAATAAAATAACATTTTAGATATATCTTTAAAAATATATTTACATAAGATTATACTTACTAATAATACATACATTATTTTTTGATAATAGTAAATATATTTTTATTTGTCTAAAATATCTAATCTGATAAAAAATTCTATCTCTTCAAAACTCTCTACTTTATTATTGCTCATTTTCTATGGTAATTATTAATATAAAAAACAATTAAATCCAAAAAAGAAAATAAATTGTAAAAATTTAGCATTATTTATGAGTAGCATGCCATTAATAGATAGATCATTAAATTGATAATTAGAAAAATTAATCCTTTAGAAAAGAATTAATTTAATCAAGAAAGAGTTCGATTTTAAGGAAGAAAAAAATTAAAAATATTTTTTTTATAAATAAATGTAATTCTTAAAAGATTTAAAAAAATTAATTTTTATAACTTATATAAAAATATTTAAAGAAAAAAATAAATATCTTCAACACTCATTACAAAAATAAAATAAAATTTTACTCTTCCTTTTGGTTAAATATAAAATTAATATCTGATTCAATTAATGTATTTGATAAAAAAATTCTACTGTTTCCAAGTTTTTGCAAGTCACAATATATATTAATAAAATTATAATTCAAATTTAGAATAAAGCAAATTTTATGACTTTGTCTTCTTTGTTTGTTATTATTATTCTTGCATCTTATAAATTTTTTTCTTTTAAATTTTTATTTGCTTATTCAACATTTTGACAAAAAATCATAATTTCTATGCTCTTTTTTAGCTATTTAAATAAAAGTTCTGCTAGTTCTAATCCTGCCTATTAATTGGTCTTGCCATCTTCTTCTATTCTAACCATATCTGTGATAACCCTAATTGCTGATTGTTCTAGATGTACTATCCAATTGAATTAACTTAAAATCCTATTTGCTTCATAAGTAGTTTTACAAAATACAATGCTTACATTTGGATTTTATGTTTCTATATAGTTTGCATATTTATAGTTATTGATAGGATTGTCATCTACCCAAATAACTACTTAAATAGATCTAGGGACACTTATTTCTTTCATCTTAATTACCATAGGGCTGCCTTCTTATATTTATATTGATTAAACTAAAAAGCATGAGAAAGGTAAAAGCAATACTTCCTGCTCATCTTAAAAAACAGAAACTGGAAAAATCTACTTAGCACTTATAACGTCAATTTCAAATAAAGCACCTTCTAAACTGCTAAATTTTCTGGCTTGTTTCTCAGATAAGGATAAAGATATGATGTTTTTCCAAGTAACATAATTTCCAATTTTATAGTCAAAATCTTAGTAAGAAAAGTTTTTTATCCCTCTGTAAGCTTTACCTTAATAGTAAGGGAAGTATTTGATGCTATTCATAAATTCTTTTAAATATGGAAGCCAATCAGAATATGTATTGTTCGAAAGACTTTGATTGATTTATCTGTATAAAAGGTTAGTTGTCCAAATTGTAATTGGTAAAGCAATTTTTTTAATTTTTTCTTAAACTTTTAGATTCTGTATGTAGTTTGTTACAAATTAAAATGTCTCTTAAATTTAATGTTTACTATAAATTTGAAGAATAGCATCAGTCCATTGTTATTATTATTGGTTTAGATTTTATATTTTATCAAATAAATTAATTTACTCTCCACCATTAGAGCTTGAAATTACTATCATTTCAAAGCTTTGATTTTTTGTAAATTCTTAAAGTGAATCTAGCTTATTTTTTATGATTTTACCACCATAAATCATTAAAAACTCTTCTTTAATTAAAGGTTTAATTTTTTCCTCAAGCTATTAGAATTTCTTATCTTTTTTCGAAGTAAAAAAGTAATTACAATCAGGAGTAATAATTCTAAATTATGCATATTAATTCTTGTCTTATTTCTTATCAAGCATTTACTAGGTAGGTGCATATTTATCATCGCAAATAATAGAAGCCATTAAATCTTGTTTTAATTCAAGATGGAGAGTCTATTCCTCTGTACCTTCACAAATTTAGTAATCAGATAGCGTCATTTAATCTATTAATTCATTTCCAGCAAATTTTAAAATTTAATCTATTAATTGTATGCCAGTCTCTTTAAAAATCATTACTTTAATATCCATAATTTTATAAGAAGGTTCGACATTTAATTTAATTAATGAACCTTACTAACGCTGAATATTAATTTGCATATTATGAGCTAAAACACCATTCGCAAAAAAGTTATGGTTATTTTCTACTTGTATGTGGTATATAAATACAGGATTTTTAGTGGTGAATATTTTAATTTCTGTAATTTATAATTTTTCACCTTCCTCAGAAAGTAAATAATCGTATTTTTTTAAGAAGCTGATATCTGAGCCAGGACTAGGGCAAACTGATTTCCATAATTTGCTCTCTGGATCATAAAACCTATGGTTAACTGTACACACCACATGTTAATTTCCAAAAGTTATTTTACACAATTAATCAATGTCATGCTTAACGAATCTTGTAACAACATTTTGTTGAAAAGTTTAATCTGTGATTCTATAGCTTTTTACTAAATCTCCTTCTTGTATTTCATTTATAAATTTTTTTTAATTGTTTGCCATAGTTATTTATGTATTAGAGACAAAGCAACCACCTCTTAATCTTAAAACTAAATGTAATGTTGATTCTCTTTGAATTTTATAAAATTTTAAATCTCTTCCATCACTTAATTACTTATCAACAAATATTAATCTCTACTAATCAGGTGGTATACCTTCTTTGTCTTATATTTTGGCTTTTAAATTTTAAATTGTGTCTATAGATTCAACATCCAAAGTAATAGTTTTTCCAGTTAATGTTTTTACAAATAAATATTTGTTATGAGCAAGAACTCCATTTACAAAAAAATTATGATTTTTTTAAATGGTTAAATGATAAACAGTGATGAATCGTTCTTCAGTAGTAAAAAAATCAATATTTTTTATATAAGATATTGATTTATCCTATAATAATAACGAATCATTAGCACTTAAGTAATTTTTTAAAGTAGAATTTCCACCAGGATAAACGCATTTCCATGCTTTTTCTTCAGGGTTATAAAAAGGATGATTCAATGTACAAATGATGTTTGAATTTTCAAATTATATATTACAAAATATATTAGCCTTGAATTGCATAACCTCTTGCACAACATCTACCTCAATTATTTAATCTTCCTAATTGTAGCTAATTACTTAATCACCAACAGAAATATCTTTTATTTTTTTCTTTTCACCATTTGCTAGAGTAACTAAAGTGTTTTAAACAAAGCATGCATTATTTTACTCAACTATGACAAATATATTTGAATATTATTTTATTTTGCATTCGCTTAAAGTTAATGTGTCACACTTACTTAAAATTTTGTCATCTATTTTAAGCTATTAGATTAATATAGGAATTCTTTCCAAAAGAAATATTTATTCTTTTATCTAATATATCAAATCACTCAAATACATTTATAATTACATTTTTTTACCTTAAGGTAGGATAATATTTATTGTAATTATTTCTTTAGGATCTTTTTCTACCAAAAAAAGTGTTATATTTTATTATTAAGTACCGCAAATTTCAAAAATAAATTCTTTATCTAATAAAACTTTGTTATTATATTTTAAATGGTACTTATTTGACTAAAGACCAGTGAATTAGTGTACTTGTTATTTTATTTAATCTATTTTAGAGATTAAATGGGCTTATATGGTAAAAGTGTTCATTTTTTAATCTTTAATCTAAATATTGGTATTTATTTGCGATTTAACAAAAACATATGCTTTACAACAATCGTATGTTAAATCTGTTAATTACTCCTATAACATCTAATCATCTTTCAAAACTTTATCTCTGAAAACTAAAATTTATTCTTCATATTGAATTCCTGTTGTTTTTTATATAGAAATCTTTAAGTTGCTTAATGTATTTCCTTCAGTTACTGCAATTTATATATTTTGTCCATTTTGTAATTAAAATTTAATATTATAAGTATTATAGTAAGTTTTCTCATCATATTCATTTTAAGCTAAGATTTCTGAAAATTTAAGTAGTTAAATATCTGGCTTGTAGTTCTCCTAATCATTTTTTAAATTTAAAAGGAATTACTGAAGTTCCATCTTTTATGCTTAAAATTGTTATTGTATCTTTTATTTATTATTGAATAGATATTAAATTTGCTTTTGATATTTAATTAAATTTTTATATGTAAATCCTAAAAGCTTGAATTTATTTGATAGAACTAAAATGGGATATGAATTAGAATATTCACATCAAAACACAATTTATTTTGAGTATTTTATGTATTTGTTTTTTAGTTTGTATTTCGTTTAATACTTTTTTAAATTTAAAAGACTATTGAAAATTTATCTTTTTATCTTAAATTATTGTAGACATTTCATTTGATTTTGTTGATTTATTGCCATTTTAAGTATTCTTTCTAATATGTTAAATTTCTCCATATTGATATAGTTGATGTCCTAATTAGAAAGGTAATCTAAAAATAATTTAAGCATTGATAAAGTAATAAGATTAAAAGGAATTCAAACAAATTTAATTAATTTAAATTGATTTATTTTAATCTTTAATCTAATATAATTCTTCTTGTTTTCAAAGCAAAATATCAATGCAACGATAATTATCAAAAAAAAAATTCAAATTATAATCGAATTAATCATTAAAATGTCCTACTCCATTTAAACAAAATATTTAGAAATATTTAATACATTTAAAAATTAGATTAAATTGAGTTTTTAGATAATATTTTATAATTTAAGATAAAAATTAAAAAATAAGCTCACTAAAAGTATATTTATTTTGGTAAAATTCTTATAAAAGATCACAAAAGATAAAACCATAAAATAATCAAAATACATACATACACACATACACACATACATATGCTTCAAATAAAATTTTTAAAAAATTAGAATTATTAAATAAACTTACAAATCAAATATTTATTTATTTTTACTTTTGAATTTTATTAAATAAATAAATAAATATAGATTGAATTTTATTAAAATTCAATAAATATTTAGATAGCATTTGACCAGTCTTTTAATTTTAAGAATTTATCCTATGTTTATTTATTTTTTAAGATAAACATTGTAATTTGTCCTAACCATTTTTTAAAGTATTTAATATATTTTAGGCACCATAAAAATAATAAAAATACCATATTTTTAAAATTAAATAGGAAAGCGATTTTAGCTTTTTCATAGCCATTCCTAAAGAAGCAGGATCTTAGATATGCTAAAAGCTAGATAAAAATAAATTTATTTCATTTTAACATATTAACTAACTAAACAATAAAAATAAGAAAAAAGCAAAGTAAAATATATTAACTTTAAATTAAAAAAATAGATAATAAAAAAGTTATCTAAATTTACTCTATGTTTAAATTCAAAGATTATAAATTTTTGAAATTTAGTAGTTCACTTGGATCTAATTCAATTTAGCTGCAGCTTTTTAAAATTAAAATCAGTTGAATTACAATTGAAACATTAATTTGTTAATTGATATGTATTTACTTCAAAGTTAATTATAGATTTTAAAGATTAGTACATAATTTTAATTTACACAGTATTTCTTGAGCTTCTTCATCTTCATCATCAAATTATCCTCTTTTATTTTACAATAAATATATGATGGACTTTTATTCTTTTTAATAATTTAGTCTCTGATTTTGTAAGAATTGAAAATATAAAGTAAATAAACTTACTCTAGATTTAAGCATAAGCTTTTGAGTTGTGTGCATTCTGATATCTAGTTAAAAAGAATTTTGGCACATACAAATTTAAGTCGACACTTACTAGTAATTTATAAACAAAAAATGTTTATTATTTCAAGAAAATTAATGAATTGTTTGAAAAGGAATTTTTTATAATATTTAAATAAAAAAATACGCTATAATTAGATCCAATTTCTAGATATTCTAATTTGTTTTTAAATTCAAGCCTAGTGAAAGGATATTTTTGATACTTAACCTATTACAGCTAAAAAAAATAAATTCAATAATTAATTGTTCACTTTACATAAAAATTTTAAATTAATTTTAAACCTTAGATTCAATTTTAGGTCTTATAAACTATGCATATTACCAAATAAGTCAAAATAATTAAAACACTCAGACCAATTCCAATTTTAACTTTGTAAAAATAAAAATAATTAAATAGATATAACATAACAAATATAAAATATCTCCTCTAAGATTTTTCTCTTTTTATTTTGATCTTAAATTTTAGTTTCTAAAAAAGAACTTAAATTTTTGAAATATAGAGAAAAGTCTTAACTAAGAGAATTTATAATATATATTCAATAATTAATAAATAATTAATTTACCTAATGTTGAGATCTAAAGTTTTTAGATATTTGAAATTTAACGATTCAAAAAATAGATAGTCATCTCCAATATCATTTTTTCTTTTGATTCATAGAATTCAAAATAAGTATAATTAAATAAAAATTAAATCTAAAATTACGACAAATTGAGATTCAGCTTTTAAAGTTATTGGCAATCATTCAAATTAGTTAAAATACCCAAAAAGGTTGAATTGCTCATTCTTTTAAACATTTTTTTATTAGAATCATAAGATTAATCGCTGTAACTGTATTAAAATTAATATTCTATGTTTAAAGAACTAAGATTTTCCATATTTTTTAACTCTTAGCTTAACTCTTCAATATCTTACGAACTAAAAAATGATTCACTTGATTTTATTAAAATAATAATTTAATTAATGAATTAATTTTTTTATCAATTAAATATTAAATTATTTAATATTAATATTACTTAAAATTAAATTCTAAATTTTTTAAATTTTGATGCTAACAAAGATAATATCCAAAATCACTGCAGCTAGAGTATTTTTCATTTAGGCATTAACTGTTTATTAAACATTTTTATTTTGTTAAATGATAAAAAAATATTGCTTCTAAATTGAAATTATTTGTTGAGACATAATAGAAAAATAAAATAAAATTTTACGCTAAATTAATTGATAGATTTTCTAGAGCTTTGCAATTTAATAAGGACTAAGCTAGGATTATTATTCCAACTGGTGTAATTTAACTTTTTCTAAATAATTTTTTTAATTAATTAATAGATAGATGAAAAACCAAATTTAATTTATTATAATTATTTTTGAAGATTTTTGGAATTTTGTTATTTAAAATTTACCTTAAATTGATAGCAAATTACTAAAGATTTTAGCATTCTGAAATACCAGAGCTTAATTCATATAAAGAATCGTCATCTATTTTGTTTTCTCTTTGAAATAAATTTATAGTTATTGTGAAATAATTTAAATTTATATGATTCTAATAAAATACTGAAAACTTAGGCATAAATGAGTTATATTTTTGCATTATGACACTCCATAAGATAAGTTTTATAATGCCTTTTTATCCAATCTGCGATTAAAACTTTAATGATAAAATATTTAAATTAATTTTTAATTTCATAAAATAAAAGAATTTAATAAGTAAAAAATAAATAAATACCTTAAATTTAAATCTACATTTTAAAGCTTAGAGCATTTTTAAAACCCTTCAACTATTATTTTTATGCATTAAGCATCAATTCTATTTTTTCTTATTTAAATATTCAATTAAGAGACAGTAGATAATATTTGGATTATTATAAAATCAAATTTTAATAACTACTTACTCTAATTTTAGGTTTATTTTTTCTAAGTTTTTTAATTTTTGAATCACTTTCATCAAATTAAATATGCATGGCACACTGATATCATTTTCTCTAATGAATTTATTTTAATAAAATAATGAAACTTTTTTTCATTTAAGAAACTTGGTAAAATTGAATGAAGAATTAATGTCTTAAAAATCGAATTAATAATAAAAGCTAAAGATATTTTATGGTTGAGTTAAAAATAAAAGCTTTTAAAGATTGAATTTTTTAATTATTTTAAAAAAATATAAATAAAAGAAAATTTACTCAAGGTTAACTGATAAGGAAATGAGTTTCGAACAACATTTCAATTTATAAAAAAAAACACTCTAGTTGATTATTTTTTACTTCCTAAATTAAAGCAAAAGTTTAATTTTTAGATTAAGGAATATGTTAAAAAAGTAAATAAATATTTACTTAAGTAAATGCAATTGTTTCAATTCAGCGTTTTAGTAATCAGATTAATTAATTAGCTATTAATCATAAATAATTTTGTAAATTTTTTAAAATATATAAAAATATTTACAAAATGATAACTTTTTTCTTTTTCCATGAGTTTTTTATTATTTTATTTTTTGTTAATTTATTTTTAGATCTTTCTATTTTTTAATAGCAATTTTATTTTTTTAATTAATTTATAAAAAAAAAAGATAGTTTCCAATCTTTATAAATATTTAAATATATCATTGAAAGAAATCTTAATAAATGCAAAAAATAAATTTAATAATATTTTTAAGTAAAAAATTAATAATTCAAAAATTAATCATCACAAAAAAATGATAATAAATGTTCTAACCTAACCATATTTACTACAATATTTATCTCTAATTTCTATCTTTAACAGTTGACATGTATAAATTTAAGAAAATTATAGCATCTACAAGCAAATTAAAGTGAATTAATTAAAGCATCTACTTGCTAATTAAATTAGGAAAATCTGATTAGCTCATGTATTTAAATAAACCACCTTATTTTAATAAATTTATATTGAATGGAGATGTTTTAATATCTTATAAAATCTAACAAGTCATAATATTTTATATAAAATAATTAAGGTATCTAAAAATTAGCTTTTTAGTTCATGGTACAATTTTTAAGGCTTTCTTTGAGTCACTATTTAATTAATTCTCTTAATTTTTTCAGTCAAAATAAATTTATAATATTTTTAGGTAAAAAATTAATAATAATAAAATTTATCATTACAATAAAATGATAATAAATATACTAATCTAACCTTATTTACTACAATGTTTATCTCTAATTTCAATCTTTGGCATGTTAATGTGTATAAATTTAAGAAAATTATAGCATCTACTTCTAATTAAATTAAAAAATCTGATTGGCTAATGTGTTTAAAGCAAACTACCTGATAAATTCATACTGAATGTAGATACTTTAATATCTTATAAAATCTAAAAAGTATTAATAAATTATTAAATTTATTTTCTATATAAAATGATTAAGATATCTAAAAATAACATTTTTTTAGTTAATGTTACAGTTTTGAAGGTTTCAGTCATTATTTAATTAATTCTCTTTATTTTTTATAAAATAACTTTTAATAAATATTAGTAAAAAAAATTACAGCATTCATTTTGAAGTAATTTTTTGATAGTTTAATGTTAGTTAAGAATTAATTGAATTTATTTATTTATTTGTTTATATATTCTTTGAAAAGATTAATTCAAAGTATTTATTTGATGAGGAAAGTTAATTTAATTTATAAGAAATAAAAAGATGATAAACTGACTGACTGACATGTTTGTTTAGTTAGAGTAAATAAAACAAAAAATATATTTAGTAATAGATATATTGATTTAATGAATAAATGTGTGGTTTTGGAGAAGTAAGATTGTTATTTATGTGAAGGATTTTTTAAAGGAGATCTATATTGTTTTTCTTGAGCACGCAGGCTACTTACTGCCTATATGTTATATCTGAGCAAGTCATATAAATAGATGGTATTTAGATAATATTTGTGATTTATTAATAAAGTTATCAAAATTAGTAGTTATTGCTTGCTTCAGATATCTACAAATCCAATATAGATGCATAAAAGTTTTTCTCTCACTTAGTGTGATAACGCTTGATTTCTTCGATGAAGAGTTCACGGAGTCTAGGTATAGCCATGTCTCCTTCTTTTTCAAAGGGAAGAACAACGGAGCCATCAGCAAATACTTCTTTCTTGATATCTCTGACAGGGGTAAAGAGAGGATGGTTGAGGGCAGCATCAATAGTAATTCTTTTACGAGGGTTGAAGACAAGGGTTTTGTTCAAGAAATCAATACATTCAGGGGTGGCAGCTGGGAATAAATCCTTGAAGTCGACTCTCTTCTTTTGCTTGAAGCTCTTTAAATATTCGATAGCCTTAGCATCAGTGACGAAGTCCATATCTTCTTCATTAGGGGTACCCAAGACTGAGAAGATGACATTCAATTAATCACTGTGGCTGTGGGGGAATCCACCCTACTTAACTGTGTTGTTTCTATCAGGTGAGAGGGGGAAGCAGCTGCTACCAGGGAAAAGAGGAGATCTATCTAAGAAGGTGGGGGAGTTTTCCTTGATCATATTCATCAATTCAGCGAAGATACAACCAATACTCCAGATATCAATGGCAGCAGTGTAATCTTTTTCCAAAAGAATCAATTCGGGAGCTCTGTACCAACGAGTAACTACGTGGCCAGTCAATTCTCTCTTAGTGGTTTTAGAGTTAATTCCCTTTTCTTTAGAAAGTTTAGGTCTTCCACTGCTGGTAGCTGCAGGCTTTTCAGGGCTTTGGCTACTGGTTTATTACTTTTGAGGGCTGTTGCTATTTCTATCATCATAAATATGTGCACCTTCAATACCTTTATTTTATTAATTTAATTAATTATTTATTTAATAAAAATAAAAAAGACAATTTTTTAATTAAAAAAATTATTGTTGGCTAAAATTTATTCTTAGATTAACATAAGAATTTTTAATCTATCTATCTATCTGCTTTTTACAATAATTAATTTGATGCTTGCTGATAATTATTTAAATTTCTTTATGTTTTTTTTTCATAGAATTTTATTTTGCTATTTTGTTTGCTGAAATATCTATTTTTATTTTTTCTTTCTTTCTTTGTTTCTATCGCCTTGACTATCTATTATTAATCTTGAATTATATTTTCCTAATTTACTAAGATTGCTAGGTTATCATCTATTTATTAGCTAAATTCATCATGAAATGAGCTATGTTAAGTAGACTTTTATTGTTTATTTTATTTTTTTAGAAACAAACTCGATTATTCATTTAACAATTTGATCTATTTATATTTCTTTTATTTATTTATTACTCGAGTTTTTAGGATAAACTCTTGCAGATCATCTTCAATGTGGAGATTTTTTTTTAATTTTAATAATATTTTGGAGTAGTGTTTGTTTAAACAACGACTTCTTGAAGTCATTGCCTGTGGATATTAATTCTGTTTAAGAATTTCTTTAGATTAGTTTTAGAAATTCGGTTTTTTTAAAACCAATTAGATTATATTTGATAGAAAAATGTATAAAAATGAGTTTTAAATGAATCAAAAAGTAGAAGTTGTATAGCAATTTAACATGATATTGTTATTTAACATTTATTATTACTATTTGACTTTATGGTATTTGAGAAATAGAAGAAGGAGGATCATTTTCATCCTTAAAAGTGTTAAATAAATGATAAAGCCAATCAAAAGTGAGAAAGTGAAAAATGAAAATCTGAGATTTTAATTACCTTCTACAGATCTGGCGAGACCAAAGTCACAAATCTTGACAGAGCAATCTTCATTGATAAGGACGTTAGCAGGCTTGAGATCTCTATGAAGTACTTCAGCAGAGTGGAGATATTTAATACCAGTGAGAATGTTGTAGGTTAATGTTTAAACTTGGATCATGCACAAGTGAATAGGTGACTTGAAGAGCTTTTTAAGGTCGGATTAGCAATATTCAGTAACGACATAAAGAGTGTCGAAGTTCTATAAGTCCTTAGGTTCAATAATTTCATTGATTCTAATAAGGTTAGGGTGATTTAAAATACGTAACAAGTGAATTTCTCTAAGAATACGTTTGCAGTCAACATTGTCTTCGAAGATACCATTCAATCTCTTAATGGCAACTTTCTTGCCTGATTTCTTGTCAGTAGCTTCAGCTACAGAACCATAAGAACCACTACCTACAACCTTAATAAGATCATATCTATCACCAACCTCCCAGTCGGAAAAATTCTTGGAAGATAACTTTTTGTCCATTTATTTTGTTTATTTATTTATTTATTTTTTAAAGTTTTTTTACTTAGGTTTTTCTTTGAAAATGAATGTTTTGTTTTTATAAAAATTATTTATTTTTTATTTGTCTGCGATAATTTTAAAATTAAGGTGATCAATCATTAATAAATAATCATAAAAAATACAATACTTTATAAACGACTTAATTCAATTCATCAATTCAATTCACTATATATTATATATATATATGTGTGTATGTTCAATTCTCAATAATTAAATTAATCAAAATCAAAGCTAGTTAGATAGCTAACTCAATCGTCATTTTCCATTAATAAATGCTTGAATTTCGCTCCAGTAGTATTAATTTATGACAAATACACCCAATCTTTCTTTATTTATGTCTTTTCGCTAATTAACTTTTTTATGCAATTATTATCGATTACTGAATTTAATTTTTTTCCAAATAAGCTCCACTAAGAAAATTTTACTTTATATGAAGATATCTTTTTATTTTTATATTTCCAAGTATTATTTATTACTAAATAGGTACTTTTCATAAAATAAAACCATTTAAATCTTTTTGTTAACATTTTCTAGTATTTGAATAGTCAAGAAAAAGTGAATTAGTTTTATAGAAAATTTTAAGAAAAAAAAATTGTACTATAAGCGTTAAGTAAAATATTGAAATAATTCTTGCATTGATTTGAGATCTATTTAGATCAATCTTTTTTAAATAAAACAGAAGAAGATATTAAAAAAATCTGAAAGCTACATGCTAAAAAAACAAAGAAAACTCCTTAAAAATTAATATAATAATTGATGTATAATTCGATTTTAAATTTATAAAATATTAGTTTAAATTAGTTGAATGTTAATTTTTCTTCTTTTTACATATTTCGTTTGGTTGAATTTTAAAATATTTTTCATAATTTTACAATTGCTCATTTCCAACAAATGTAGAAACGAAACATATCTTTGATAATATTTTCAGTATAAGTTATTGTTTTTAAACAGAAATAACTCACTTTAGAAGGAAATTTTTAGCCAGTCAATTTAAAAAGCATGTTTCAGTAACAAATTTATAAAATTAGATACAATATACTTTTTTTAAGAAAGTGCCAACAAACATAACTGAAAATAAAGTTTTGTTTAAATTTAACAATATTTTAATTCTAAAATTTAGATTAGCTAAAATATTTTTTATAATTTTACTAGTATTTTTCTTTTTCTTTGAACATTCCCAAAAGATAAAAAATAGTAGGAATTTTATCTAAAAATTTAGCTGAACAAAAGTTAGATTTTGAGAGAAGGTTATTTATTAAATTTTTTAAATAAATTACAATGAAATAGATGATTTTTTATTTCTTGTCATCAACTTAAAAACACCTTAAATATATTTAATATTTTCTAATCTCAACAATTTATAACGAAGTACTCTATAATTAGCATTAATCCTTCGAATACAAAAAGAAAAGAGCAAGATTTATTTTAAGTTTTTATTTATTCTTAATTTAATAAATAGATTCTGATGAATTAAGTTAATGAAAATTAAATTAGTTCATTGCGCTTGATGCAAAAAAGTAAAATTATAATTAGTAAATCTTGATAGCGCTTATAAATTGTATTTAAAAAGTATCTTTTTTTATTAAATCATGAAATATTAAATCCAGTAGATTTGTAAATAAAATACATTATTCATTCATTCATAAATAAATAAATTAATCCAACTAGATACACAGTTTACAAAAGAATATTATGATTTGACAAATAGGTAATAACCCTTTAATTATTAATGCTTTTATATACTTAATGAATTGTTTATTTGTAATCTTATTGTGCTTGTAGTAATCTTTCTATTACATCTTTAATCAATCTAAGTAATGTCTTGATTTAAAATTATAAATAAATAAATCTTACTTCTTATTATAATTACTTTTTAAATTTTTAAATAATTCTAATTTATTCTTAATTTTAGCCAATCACTCTTGAAGCTTTAGCGAGTCTTTGTACTTATCCCAAAATTCATTTTAGATTATGTCGTCAGATAATGTAATTATTTTTGAGCGATATTTACTTTTTTCAATCTTTTCTAGCTACTTGCTATTTAATTTCTTCTACTTTTTCTATCCAGCGATATATTTTTTTTCTCCTTTTGTCATTACAGAATCAGATTCCTCCTTTAGAAGTTCTTCTGCATTCTCTTTTTGTTCTTCTCCCTCTTCATTTTACTACTATAAAGCACCTTCTTTGTTTAATCCTTAATTTTCTTCACATTTTTCTCTTTTTTGTTAAGATTCCGCTTATTCTGCTTCTTTGTTAGCATGCTTATCTTTGAGAACTAAAACTCTTATTAAAGTGGATCCTTTTCTGAATTGAGGTTCTAACTTTGCATAGTTAATTCCATAATCATTAAATAATATTTCATTTTTTCTATCGCTTAAGGTATCTTTCAGGATTTCTTATGCTTTCTAAGGAGTCATGTTTCCCTTCTGGACCATAGTCCAAAAACAAGTATTGTAAAGATTGTTAATGTGACAATCAACTTGTCTCCAGTTGAGGTAATCCCTTAAATTTTTAAAATCAGGGTAGCAAACTGCTCTAGCATCAAACATAGGTAAAAAAGAAGGTTTAATATTGAAGTAGTCGCTAAAATGCATAGCATAAGCAGCAGTAAAGCAAGAAACTACACATGAAACTATTTTTTCAGTTCTTCTTTAGTATAATTCAGCATCTTTTTTGAAAACAAAAGAGAACTCATCAGATTAGCCATAAGCCAACATAATTTCATTAAATGTTTCCATAACACTCTCAGCTGCTTTGTTCATTAAATCTAAACCTCTTTTGTCGTTTGGTTTTTCAAAATTGTGATTTGCAGTAAATTTAGTAAATCCTTTTCCGTCAATTCTAACTACTATGTAAGTATTAGGCAAAAGGGTTTAGTATGTTTCGAATTTTTTAACATATTCATATTGGGAGCAAGCCATTTTTGAGTTTTAAATGAGTAAAATTCTATTTAATGTTAAATTATTGATTGAAAATAATTTGTAAAATAATATGAAAATCTCTTTGTTTTAGATTGGAAATATTATGAACTACTACTTTAGAGAATTGCAATTAAATATAGCGCTAAAAGTAAAGAGTCTATTTATACTTTATACAAAACATAAATATTATTTATTAAAAGATATAATTAAATCAATTTCAATTAAGAAGACCCACAAATAATAATAACTCAGAAAATTTAAATTTATAAGCATTTATGTTCTAATTAAGAATGACACTATTTTATGTTTCAAACCACAAATAAAAACAAGTTAAAAAAAAAGATTAAATATAAGCAAGGTGTATATATTAGTATATTCATCAAATTGAATACATATCACCACTTTGCTAAAATTAATCCTCTGAATATCGTCTTATGCTTATCTATAAGTGTGGAGATATAAACACATTGGTACATTTTTTTTTATAAACTCTTTAATTCAGAATTGCAAAAATTAATACATTTTTAGATAATTTATTTTTTAAACAGTAATTTTCATTCATTTTTTAGATAGAAATAAACTACTTAGCAAGATTTTGAATAATATTATAAATTATCGTAATGAAAGGGTTATTATAAAACTATAAAATTCATTTAATTAATGATAATACTAATTACTCTCATTAATAATGACCAACTTATATCATAAATTTTACAGTAATTTTTAAATAGTAAATTAATATAAAATTAAAAACTTTTAAAAACATATATGTAAAATTTAATAGAAAATAGAGTATATTTTAAGATAAATAATAAAATTAACTTAAAAATGTATTTATAAAATCGCCATTATTGTGTTTAATTACTCAAAGAAGATTTTTATGATAGATAGATATATAAAACAAAAGTAAATAAATGATCAATCATCCAAATACACAGAATTAACTCAGAGGAATATTTTTTTAGTAAATTGATTTATTTAATATTTATTTGGGAAAAATTATTATAAAGCTTAAAATTTATATTTTAAACTGATTAAATTAAAGTAAATTTTGGCAAATTTCACACATTTAAATATAATTTGTTGTAAATCTTTGTAGATTTTTAAATCTGATTTTATTTGATTATTATCATTTAATTGATTCTTTATCAATAGTTATCAATTCTAGTTAAAGAGTTGAACTATGAAGGAGGCTTAATTTCAAATGGCTCATCTTCGAAATTTATTGCTTATATATCTTAAAGTTTCTTTAAGTTTGCTGATTTGCTATCTCTTTCACCAGCTTCTAGTGATATGTATTTATTGAAATCATAACCTTAAGTTTTCGTTGGTTTAAAAGGTTTAAAATGAGGATTGTTTCCTTATAGTTTTATGTCTAAATTGTTATAAAGAGGGCGACTAAATATCTCTTTTTAATGATAAGCATTTATCCATTACTTATTTTTCTACTAGCTTCCAGCTTCTGTGCTAAGATTTGACATCGAATATTGATTTCTTCTTAAAGATGAAATACTGTTCATACTCTTTGCATTTTTATATTGTGATATTTCTTCATTTTACTAATGCAGTTGTTATTAGAATAGTGCTAAATTATTAGCTGATGTTGGCTTTAAATGATACATTTCTATTTGAGATTGCTACATTAGAGAACCTTTGTTAACTGATTTTTCAGGGCTTCTTTAATTATCGTTTGAAATGTGAATATTTTATAAACTTTTAATATTATTGCTAGATACTAATAAGCCAAGCTTCTTTTATGCAGTAGGATATTAGCTGCTTACTTATTAACCTTCTTCAGCACTTTTCATTAAATGGATGTTATCAAAGAATTTAGGGATTTAAGTTGTAGGGAAAAATGGAATTTCTATTTAAGAAACTGCCTTTGCTTTGAGATACGTTTATCTAAACTTCTCTTTTTGTTTTTCTAGCTGTTATTCTTATCTAGCCTATCATCATATCATATAAAGCAAAAAATAATTAATATAAAATCAAATTTATAATTTGAATAGAAATTAAAATAAAACATATTAAAACTATTTATTGAAAAAATTTTAAAAAGTAAATGAATAAATAATAATCAAAATAGTAAAACAAACATATTTATAGTTAATAAATAAAAATATCATCTATCTCTGACTGATTATTTAGATAGATTATTAATAAAATATCAGCCAATAGAATATTATAGGATAAAAAGTTTATATTCAACTAAAATTTTAATGAAGTTTTTACCTCTTCGATTGTTGGCAGCAAAAATCCTCTTTCCTTGAAAACTTCTAATTCTTTGTTAGCCTTCTTAAAATCGTGTGGATGCTTAGGTTGTCCATCGCTCTAAAATATTTAAAAATAACTTAATTAACTCAATAAAATTAGGATATTTATTTCAATATTTTAAAAAATGTATGAATTAACATACATTAGTAACTTATATAAATTAGTTTAATGAATGATAAAGTAAATATTTACCATAGATTTTAACAATTGATAATTTTCTTATTTTTTTTATTTGATAAGTGTTTTGTGCAGTTTGATTTGCTCAAGTTGGAAATTTCTTTTATTTTATTCTAGCTGTTCAAGCAACTTTTTGCTTTGCTCATTTATGCGATTCTCTTCATTTTTTAATTTGTTTTAAAGCTTTTCTTGTAATGTAGGAACCTTAACTTTAATACTATCACTTTTAATATTTGACGAACTGTCTCTACCTTTTGGAGAATCTTCAACAGTAATGACCTATGGAATTTCACTAAAACTTATTGACATTTTTTGCAAAAATTGGATTTTATAATATTCTTTATGTGTTTTATTACTTTAGATTTATTTTCAAGAATCTTTTTTTTTATAACTAAATTCAGTAATAAATAAATAGATGTATAAACAGAACCAATTAATTAATTATTAATTGATAATTTTCTCGCATGACGCCAATCATTTTTTCATAGAACTACAATGAAAATCTATAATAGTATATATTGATCCAGCAAATTTAGTGGAACAAATAAGAAATTGTTATTTTTGTATATAGTAAAGTTATATATAATCTTATAAGTTATTTGGAAAGCTAAGATAAAAATTTAATTTTATTATTGGCCTCTCTCACCATAATTCTATCAAAATTATAAAAATTTATTATTATTTTTGATTTACAAGAAGGATAAAATAAAAAAAATATATTTATAAATATAATTTCAAAGCACAAGTTAATTTAATTTAAAAATATTTTTTTTAAAAGGAATATCTAAAAAAAAATAAATACTGCAAAAAGCAAAAAAAGTATTTAGAATTATGGTTTAAATTTAAATAAATAATTATAATTATTTTTTTTGAAATTTATAAATTGGAATATTTTAAATGTAATTAAAACTTACTACATACACTAAATATAATATTTATTTAAGATATTATTTAATTCATCTTTTTTTATAAATGCAAGGCTTGAGGAGAGATTATGAGATGTATAAAACGTCTGATTGATCTTTAGTTTTAGGGAATTTAGCGATATATTTTGTCTTAAAGTTTTTATTTTAATTTAGTATTTAGGAATTTAACTTTAATTTATTATCAGCAAGTTTCTTAAATGTCAAGAAGCAGAAATAAGTGTTTGGTAAAATCTTTTATTAGATGAAAATAATAAAATAAATTATTTATTTATTTATTTAGATTTAAGATTAATTTAAATTGTTTACTTTCTTCTAAAGTTTAAATCCTAAGCATTCTATCATACCGATAAATAGATCCATGTCAGTTATTCTTGAGTTTACTTCAGAAATGATAAGGTGGCCATTTAATTTAAGTAAGCGATTAGCCTCAGTTAAAAATTCTATGTAATTGGTTCCCATTAATGCAAGACAAAATACAACAACATCACATTCAGAATTTTTGAGAGGTATATTTTTACTATCTGCTACTTTAATAAAATCTTTATGTGCACACAAATCAAAGCTATGAACTTCTTTCATTCCTTACTTTACACTACTGTCTAAGCTCTTTAACTTATTATTATCTCTAAAATATTCAAATATTTTTCCATCTCCGCACCCTAAATCTGCAATAACTCTATTTTATTATTTTAAACATTGTAATATCATTCAATAATTTTTGTCAACTATATATTAAATTACGCATTTTAAAATATCTAATTGCTATTAAGCTCATTTATTATCATATCAACTGGTTTCTCAGGCCACTTAACGATTTAACTTTAGAATCCTTAGTGATACTAAAAATAATAAATTAGAAATACAAATCAATTTAACAATTTTTACTAATAAGAAATCTTCTTTGTTTTTTGCAAAATGGTCTGCTGAAGTTTTGCTATCAGTTGTGTACAAGTATTCGTTGATCATTCTGAATTTGGAGCCTATTGGCAAATATTTTTGTAAAATAGTAAATTTAATTGATGAAATATTATTTTATTATTACCTACTAATCCTTATTCGATTCTATTTGTTAAATCTTAGTTCTTTTAGTTCTACTTTTCTTCGTGCTTTTAAAACTTTTTATTTTTATTTTGATCATTTTACTTTGATTAGTTATTTTAAGGTTTCTAACTGTTGTTCTTATTGCTACTTTAATTATTATTTTAGGCCTACTTATAAGGTTTACCACTTGAATTATCTTAACTCTTCTCAGGGTTTGAGCGCTTTTGTAATAGACTACTCAAAGTATTTTTGTTTTCTCCCTTTTTTTATGAATTGAATTGATTCTTTTAATTAAAATTGCTATTTTTAGAAGCCTCTTTGTTTGCATCCTTCTTTGGATTGCCTCCTATGCTGATTCTATTAAACATTACTATAGCTATTAGAAAAATATAAAGTAATTAATTAATTTGTGATCGGAAATAATAATAAATAAAGATTGATTAAAAAATATCTTTGAAATTAATCAAAAGTAGTTAATAACATATCTCTGTTAGGTATAATTTTATATTAAAAAAATGCTAATTATGTTTCAATACAATGCATTAATCAAAAAGCAATCTCTACTAGGAATACTCAAATATTTTAACTAAAACCTGTACAAAACATAAAAATGAGTAATTTTAATTAATTAATTTACATGATAGGAAATAAAATATTTATATTAATTTATATAATATATTCAAGAAGTATTTAAAATATGTTAATTATTATTTATTTATTGATTTATTTATTTCAAGATATGATAATTTATCTATTTTAATTTAAATTTTTTAAAATCATTAATTAGAATGATGCTCACATTTACTTTCAGTATGATATTATTGCTTAATTTATTCAAGTTAACCAATTATATTTAGAGTATCTTAGCATGTTTTACATCTTTTGCAAACATATTCTCCTCTCTTGTTGTGATTTATTTTAGGAATCTATTAAAAAAATTAGTAAAAAGTTAAAAAGAAAATACAAAAATGTCAAAAAAATTGATCTTGTCAAGCTGGATTTATTCTAAAATTATAAAAATCACCAAGAATATCAAAAATAAACACCAAAAAAAATTAAAAAAAATTTAAATCAAATTGAACATTTTTTTGAAGCTTAATTAAATTAAAATTACTATCTTTAAATATTATTTGAAGGAATAATAAAAAAGCATAATTGATTAATGAATAGTTTTGAAAGAGTTTTCTGAGTAAAAATATCTTTTTTATTTATTTATTTATTTATTTATTTATTACTTACTACATATGGTTTGGAAGACTTTATGATCTTTTTTATAATATTCTAGAAATAACTAATTTATCATTAAAGTCGATAGAGTTATATAGAGATTTCACTGCTTTATTGAATTGAGAGTAGTCTAACATTGTATTATTCAAACGTATTGCTTCATATAGAGGATTAAGTATTTTATTCAAATTATTTGATAGGAATTAGCTGCACAAATTATCTGGGCTTATATATCCTTTTTCTTTTCCATCCAATACTTAGAATATGCACTCAATTATTTAATCTCGCTATTAATTTATAATTTCCTTGCTTTTTAATGAGAGTTTTTACTTGTTTATTTCTTTTTATATTTATTGTTTTATCTTAAATTCTATTTATTTCTAGCTTTCTTTTTGTTGCTGCGCTTATTTATACAGATCCTCCCAAACATTCAAAGAGTTTGACCTTTTTATTTTCTTTTAAATTTACTTTTATTCTGGTTTTACAAACTTTTTAACTGGACTACTCATTTATTCTTTACTATTTCTCATTTGCTAAAATTTATTCTCCAAGTTAAAGAAACTCTTTTGAAATTAAACCTTCGGTTATGTTTGAATTTATGGCTATGCTTTCATTAATTCTTACTAAGGTTCCTAATTAAAAAAACCAAGAGAAATTTTTATTTCATATAATATTTAATTAAAAAAATCTTACTTAAATTGGATAACTGCAAATAGGTGTTTAAATTTTCGGACGAAGAGCTAGCAAACCTTCTCTTTCAGTTAACTAGCTAAGCTATGATATAGCATCTGAGTTTTTAGAGAAATCGAAACTTTCATTATTTTCTTAGTTTTTCAAATCATAGTTTTCATAAAAGTCTTGACGCTAACTGAAATCTTAATCTTATTATTATGGATTCTAAAGCATCCTTCTCTCTGAAGAGAGTTTGTTAAAGCTTTAGATTTTGCTTGAACTTATTTCTGGAGTAAAAGGGCATTGTTCTTTATTCCTCTGTTCTTCTCTATTAAATCAATAAAATCATTCTTAAATAAAAAGCTAAAAGCAATCCTTAAATAATAAATAAATAAATATACAGTTCTATTATTTCTTGCTATCTTTTATCTTTTTCTTGTTATCTCCTATATGAATCTAAATAAAGATGCTAAAAAACTTCTTTAACTTCTCTGTGCTCTTTTGCAAACTGACCAATTCTAGAGCTTCTATTTTTTTAATTCTCTTTTCAAAAATAAGTAAGAATGAAAAATTAGTAATTCATACACAACACCAATTTAAGGCTAAAATGTGCACTTTAATTATTCCTATAATTGAGTATTTTATTTAATGATATTCATTTTATCCTCCATCTTTCTCTTTATTTTTTCATATCTTTACTGTTAATCTTGCTTGCCCTTTAATTTATATAAATTATTTTAAATAAATAAATAAATAATTCTTTATAAATTATTTACATATAACAAAATAGAGTTGTAATTTATTTGTGGCTGAAATGTAGCTTCTTTTAATTCATCTTTCTCTTACTGCATCTGCATTTGTTTCATTTTTTTTCTTTATTTAAGCATAATCCAATTTAAAGCACTATATTTATATAAATTATAAATTACTCTTTTACTATTTGATGAACCATCCCCTTTTAGTAAAGATTTATGCCTGGATTTTATATTCTAAACGAATTATTTTAATACATTCTATGACTGTTTTCAGAATCTGTTCCATTATAAATCTTTTTTTAATGCATACATTTGATTTATTAAATTATTCAATTTAGTGATTTATTTACTTTGTTATCACTTCCAAAATGAATTTATGTTTTGGTTTTTTGGCGAATAGGACTTTTTGAGTATTGCTTATTATAAATGTTAGATTTTTTCATACTTCTTTAATTTTAATATTCTGATTCATCTGAAGATCTTGGATCATATTCGTCATTTGAATTTCCTTCAATAATTTATGATTGTTGTTCGTTTTCATTTTCAAACGAATCAACATTTTAAATAACTTGCTCTATTGCTTATTAAATATAGTAAACAGCAGACGGTTTTAAATTATTCTGCTCACAAAATAAACTAGCTGCCAATACAGGATCTTATCCTTGTATGTAAGTAAGAGTTTTCTTAAAATCATTGCCTATTGTAATATTAATTTCTAGTGTCACATTAGAGTTTTCGTTCTAATATTTCTACATTTTCATAAGGTAATTAATTAATTAATTGCTAATAAGATTTTACATAAATTATTATTAAATTTACTATATTAACTAATTAAAAGCTAATTATGGCCAATAATTAATTTCGCACAATCTTAATTATTTATTTATTATCTTTTTTCATTTAAATTAATAAATTTTATTTTCATTTTTACTTAATTCGGTAAAATGCTTACTCTTTGCTATTTAATCAAAAAAAAAAAATTCTATTTGTAGTTTTTTATATTAATTTTTATCATTTTACTCAAAAAAGCTTTTTAAAAATACTTTTTAATAAAATTTTTACAAAAATATTTAATACAAAAAACAAACATATAAATAAAAAGATTTTTTATTCTTCATAAATAATTTAATATTCTAAAAGACTTATAAAAATATAATCGAATAAAAAACATCAACCAATCCTTTTAGTTTGTTGAGATCTATTTTTAATTTCGATTGATTTTTTAATTTAATTCATATTACTTTTTTTATATTTTAAAAATAAGATTTTTATGAATTCAAAAATTCTATTTAAATTAGTTTTTTATATGATTTTTTATCATTTTAATCACAAAAGCTTTTAAAAAAATATTTATTATTAAATTTAGTTAAAATTATTACAAAAATATATTTAATGCAAAAAACATACATAATAAATAATTTAAATAAATACAATTTTTATTCTTCATAAATAATTTAATATTATAAAAGACTTAGAAAAAATATAATAAATTAAAAAAATCTTATCAACCAATCTTTTTAGTTTGTTGAGATCTATTTTTAATTTCGATTGATTTTTTAATTTATTTCATACTACTTTTATTATATTTTAAAAATAAGTTTTTTATGAGTTCAAAAATTCTATTTGTAATTAATTAGTTTTTTTTATGAATTTTTATCATTTTAATCATAAAAGCTTTTTAAAAAAATATTTATTATTAAATTTAGTTAAAATTATTACAAAAATATTTAAAACATGCAAAAAAAAATTTAAATAAAAATAAATATTTTTTATTGTTCATAAATAATTTAATATTATCAAAAGCTTAGAATAAATCTTATCAAATAAAATCTATCTTTTTAGCTAGTTGAGATCTATTTTTAATTTTTATTTTTTAATTTAATTAATAATTTTTTATATTTTAAAAATAAGTTTTTTATTAATTCAAAAATTCTATTTGTAATTAGTTTTTTAAATGAATTTTTATCATTTTACTCTTAACAGCTTTTTAAAAGTAGATCAGATAAAATTTATTTAAAATTATTACAAAAATATATTTAATGCAAAAAACATATATACTAGTACATACATAGTAACTAATTTAAATAAAAACAATTTTTATTTTTCATACAATTTAATATTATCAAAGAAAGTATTAGAATAAATCTAATCAAATAAAAAACATTTTATCAACCAATCTTTTTAGTTTTTAGAGATCTAATTTTAATTTTGACTTTTGAACTTCATGTATTTAATTCATACTTTTTTATATTTTAAAAATAAGTTAGTTTTTTATTAATTCAAATAACAAATAAAAGAATTAAAGATAAGTATTTTATATCATTAAAGCTAATCAAAGAAAAGAAAAATAAAAATAAATAAATAAGTTATTCTGTTAATTTAAAATTTTTACTATTGTTAAGGTGAATTAATTAATGATTTAATATTATTATTTAGAAAAAAGACAAATTTTTAATATTTATTTTTTACCTAACAGCAAGCTTCAAAACTGAGAGTTTCATACATTTCTAAAAATAATTTCCTAAAGCTAATGCACCTTAGTTCCCAATTTTACACCTCCTTTGAATTTAAGATTTATTATCAAAATATAGATAAAAAAATTAGATAAACTTAAAGAAACTTGATTTATGAATTTATTTGCTTATATTATTAAATATATAGTAAGAAAGAAATTTTTGAAGTTGAAAACTCTTTATTTTTTTATTATAAATTAAATAGTTTATACAATAAATTTAGATTTAAAGCTGTGAGATTAGGGATGTTTTCTAAGCCAGAGAGGATATATTATACTCCCATAGAACCAATTGGATTATATCTATAATACATATATTTATTAATTTGTAAAAAAAAATAAAGATAGAAAAAAATTTTCTATTTGTTTTTTTAAAAGATAAAATGAAATTATGTTAAGATAAATTTAATTCGAAAATGAACTAACTAACTAACTATTTTCTTTATTATCTTCCTAAAAATTTTTATTAATTAGTCTACTAATAAATAAATAAATAATTTAGAAAGGTAAATAATTGCAATTAAATATTTTAACCTCATTTTGAGTCTTAAGTTTTAGAGATTTTTACAATAACCTAGAGCAGCACCTAAATATTTAACACTATTTTGACTAACTTAATTTTAACTTAAATAATTTTAAATAAAAAATGGATCTATTTAATTAATTAATACTTTAAATCAAGATCTAATTTCTAGAGATTTGAACAACTTTATAAAGCAGACCTTATATATAAAAATCCTTTTCTAAATATGTTTTTGCTAATTTAAAATAATATTAAAAAAATTCAAGATAGATAATTATTTAAAAGAAGCATTATGAAATAATATTAAACAATTTAACAAAAATTAATTGAATAAAGATAATATTTTCTGGTTTGGTAGTATTTATTTATTTATAAATATTCAAATAGATAATTCAAAAAGATAAATATAAATAAATTAATAAATAAAATTAATTAATTAATTAAAAATTGTTTACTCCAGATTGACAGTTAAATTTTAAAGATTTTTACAGTTTGCTAGAGCAGTCCATAAATATTGAGCACTTTATTCACTAAATGTATTTGAACTTAGATAATTTAAAAAAAATAAGAAATAATCCAAGTTTAATATTTTTTAAAAACCTAAGATCCAATTCTAAACTAATAAGATTTGTTAAATTTGACAACACATTACTTAAATTTAAGATATGTTACTCGCAAATTTTACTTGTTTATGTAATATCCGAAAATAATTATTAGAAAGCGATAAACTAATGTTTCATATATATTTTCAAATTCTTGAGATTTTTATAGCCTGACAAGGTTAAAATAAAAGACTTCCAATGAATATATTTCTAGCTGAAAAATATTATATTTTAAGTAATTAAAAATAAATAAATAAATTATAATTTAAAAGAGTAGTTAATATTAAGGTTTTTCTTCATAAACTATAAACTATAATTAGGAGATAAAGCTAAATAAGAATTTAATTAGTTTTTACAAGCTAAAAATTAGTTCAGTCTCAGATTAATTAGAAGAAGATATAAACTTTTTTTAATAAAAATATTTAATTTAAGTTTATTTATTAAGTTTTATTACATCTTTGAAATTATCATCATTGAATAATATCTATTTTTACATTTTTTTTTTTCTCCAAAAAGTTATTAAATGAAATTTCTTTTAATATGTTAAAAAAAAAATTATGAATTAAAAATAACTCTTTTGAGAACAAATAAAAAATTAAATTTAGTTTGACAAAAAAAATTAAAAAACTCATATGTTTATTTTATTAATAATATTTACATCGATCTTATATGTATGTTAAAGATAAAGCATATTTGTTAGCTTGTTTTTTAAAATAAATAAAATTTCAGAAAATTTTTTGTTTAGATGATTAATTTGAAAGGATACGATTTATTTTATTGTTGATATCATTAAAGATTAATCGTATTATCTTGATTACCTCTTTCTACCTACTTACCTTGGAGCCTAGGGAAGCTAAATTTTTAAGAATTTTTTAAAAAACTTATTCGGATTTAAGGAACTAATTTGAAGAAAATAATGCTAGTTTTACTTAATGAGATAATAAAAATATTAAAAGTATTTAATATAAATAAACGGTGCATTATTTTATTATAAATAATTAATTAAACTGTATGATATATTTTTTTCTTGATCGTATTTTATATATTATAAATATTTAATAGTTTTGCTTAACTTAACGTTTTATTGAAATTTATTTATTGTTTTTTATACTTTTCAAAAAGTTATTTTTGTTTAATTTTGGTCAAAAATGAATATTAAATGAAAGTAAAATATTAAAATGAAAATAAGATATTAATATATAGATATTTTTTTTGAGAATAAAAGCAAATTTAAGGAACTAATTTGAAGAAAAAGATGCTAGTTTTACTTAATGAGATAATAAAAATATTAAAAGTATTTAATATAAATAAATGATGCATTATTTTATTATAAATAACTAAACTGTGTGATATATTTTTCACTTGATCGTATTTTTATATTTTATTATAAATATTTAATAGTTTTTTTTGCTTAATTTAATGTTTTATTGAAATTTATTTATTGTTTTTTATACTATAGAAAAACTAATTTTTGTTTGTTTGTTTGGTTTGCTCAAAAATGAAAAAGAGCTAGCTACATTTCAATTATCTCAGAAGACTTGAGTAGATTTGAGATTACTTTGTAAGAAAGGATTCTAATTTTGATGATTCAATATATTTTCTTATTCAATATTTTAGTTTGGTTGCTCTTTTGAGTCCATACTTAGACAATTATAAAACTTTGAAAGCTCAAATATTTTGTGTGATTCAAAAGGAATATTTTATGGATTGAGTCCTGTGTAAAGAGTTTTTTCAGATTCAGATAGAACACTTTCATATATATTACTGATATAGCCAATGTTTTCACTGAAATAAACTTATTTTAGGATAGAGCAGGTTTTAGGGTAGAGGTAAGAGTATTAGATTAAAAATTAATTATAGTTTTCTTTTCTAAACAATTCTTTATCTTGTTCAGGTACGAGCAAGAATTAAATTGATCTACAAGCTGCATATACTTCTGCGTATCTGATTTCTTCCCAGGAAAGGCATTAACCAGATTAAGATCTTTTAATTAGTTTTTCCCACACCGCGGCAGAAACAAAAGCAGGAGTGTAAAATGCCCAGTAATCTTCTAAAGCGAATGAAGAACCTCCATAGTCAATTAAAAGTAATTTTATAGAGCAAGTAGATTAGTTTTTATATTTCTTTACAGTAAGCATTACATTCGATGGTTTAATGTCACTATGAAAAAGTGGCTGCTTTTGTTAAGTCTCTTAATTATAGTTACTTAATAGAGACTCAACTGCTTTTATCAGATTAACAAGAATTTAGTGAGTAAATTCATCACTAAATTTATACCCATTTTCTTCACTATCATTTTTCAAATCTTCCAAGCTACACAAGCCAAGCTCCATAAATAAAAGTTATTTATCCAAATCCTAGTAAAAAAGTTTAGGCATATACTCACACTTAACTGTCTGCATAATGAAAAGTTCACGCTAATATTCTTCTAAATTTTCTATTTTTTTGCAAGCCACAGGCAGATATTACATTTCTTAAAATTTTTATGCAGTAACTTCTTCCTATGTATTTTTGGAATCTTCTGAATCTATTTTTTCAATATAAACAGATTACTGTTTTTCTATGTAGTTTGCCATATCTTGATTTTAATATTAATAGTCTCTTTGATTTTTTTATGAATTTTTGCTACTAAAAATATTTGACTGTTCTTGCTGCATTTCACTACTGAATATCATTGGATTTTCATTTTATTAGGCTGATAAATTACTAAATTGTAACACATTTGGTTAATTAGATTAACTAGAAGAAAATAATTAGCTTTGAGGAAGACTATTTTTAATAGTAGAATTTGAAGTGTGCCATGTTTACTTTAAGAAATTTGAGTCTTTTGTTTAACTTTCTTATAATTTATTTTATTTAAAAAAGTAAAGATCGACAGTGCCAAAGCTTCCTTCACCGATACTGCTAAAGTAAACAAATGAATCAAGAGTGAGTATGTGGGAAAAAAGCTTTTAGCTTTCAATAAACAAAGTCATAGCCTCTCCAAAAGCTTCAACAGAAGAAACTATGTCAGCATGATTACTAACTTAAAGCATTTTATAAAAACTTTAAAGAGCTTTTAGTCCTTCAATCTAATCAGTTTCTGATAAATCTTATTTTTTTTTTTCATCTTAATAGTTTTATAAAATTTTTTGCTTGTGCTTAAAGCCTTTTTGCTCTGTAATTTCATCACTACTACTAAAAGCGTAGTACTTACTAATTTCTTTTTTATTTTTTACTTCTAATTCATTAACAAATTCCTCGATTTCCATACTATCCTCTGAAGAATCTGTTTATCCTAATTTATTTGCTAATTTAGAAACATATTCTATCTATCCCTTAGATATTTATCCACTTTTTAGACTTGATTTACCTATCAAATTCAATGAAAAAATATTTAAAACTGCAAATATTATTTAACTAATTATTTACCACTAGAAAATATACTTTTACTCCATTTGAATGATCTTTTTGTTAATGCGTATGATGTTCTTTGAGAACCAGACTCAATGTCTTTCATGGATCTGATAAACTGCTTATCAGGAAGTTTATTTGAATCTAAATTTTTTCTGGATTGTTATTCCTTTTATTTCTTTTTCTTTTTTTATTTTTCTGTTCTCTTTCTGCTTCTTTCAATCACACTTTCAAATCCATCACTAAATGGATCTAAAATTCTATTTTATTTTGTATCTTCTTTCCCTTTTTAATTTTATAAATTATCTATGATTTAAGAGCTTGCTGGTAAAGGATATATATTAGAATGGTTAACTGCTCCAGATTATTAAGGAATATATTCACTATCAAAATTAGAAAAAAATAAGTCATTATTATTCCTTTAAATTTATGGCTCTTAGTTTTATTAATTTGGGTTAGCAATTTGTTAAAATCTAGGGAAATTATTGGCTTCATCTTCTTCTTCTAAGTCAAGTAAATTTATTTAGTTTTTTTAATTATTAATTTCTTATTAAGTATTCTAAATATTAAAAAAATCTTCATAACGATACTATTTTTCTCCCTTAACATTTTATTATTAATTATTTTATTTCTTCACAGTAGGTCTTTGATCTTAAATTGTCTATTGAGAAGAGCCAAATATGTTAACTTGTTCACTAAATTTTATTGACTTTCTACTTTTATATTGATCATCTATCTATTTTCTAGGTGTAGCAGCAGATTCAATATTTAATGGTTTTTTGTTTGTTGTTCTGGAAACTGAAAAATAAGCAGACTGCTATTGACTTAACTGAGTAGTTTTTTATTGAGTTTTTGGTAAATTCTTTTTTAAATGAGTTTGAAATAAAGAAAGTTGTCCCTTAATTTTGTTTTCAGGCAAATTTTTGGCATTTGATGAACTTGAAATAGAACTGTAGTCCTATGTTCCAATAGTTCGTTTTTAAGAAGTTTGTATGCTTCCTTCTAATTTTTTAAGTGAGCTTTTAACATTATCATTATTTATTTGTTATGATTAATTATTTAATTCTTTTTGAATGTTATAATCTTCTGTTTCAATTTCTTAAAATATTTGTTATTATTGCTAAGAGGACTATTGTTGTTGTAAAAGTTTTCTTTAAAGAATCTTTTCTTGCTCATGCAATGATATTTTTGCAACTATTTTAGGTTTTTCTGGTTTTTTTATGCCTAATTTTTCATCTATTGTATCTATCTTATCTTTAGCTTTTTTCAGACTACTCCTCAAATTTTCTTGTATTTTTTTAGCATTTCTTTAAATTGAAGTTTATATAGTGTTCGTATTTTCATAACTATCTAAATTATTTTTCATATAATCGTCTTGATCATCTATATTTAATTTATTTTCTTGCTAAACATCATAATTATATTTCGCCTGCTCTTGCCACTTGAATTTTTCATTTTAAGCTACATTTTTATGTATTTAAAAATCCTACTCTTACAGCCTTGTCTTTTTGGGAAAATATTTAGACTTTGCGTTAGTCTAAAGAACCTACTCATCTATTTAGCTAGTTTTTTTCATAGTTTACTACTTATTAGTATAAGCAGGTCTTTATTCTTCTTTATAGTGAATTAAAATTTTGTGTACAAGTTTTTCTAACACTTATCTCTAAATAAGTTTTTAAAAATTATAAAAAAAGCTTATCAGTATTTATATAAAAATAATTCTTATGATTTCAAACTTTGATTGATTATGTGATAATAGTCTTTACGCAATATGATTCTATTTTTTTCTAATTTTCAATATTTCATTTGTAATTTTTGGTGAAATCTAATTCTAAAATATTTGATTTCATAAAAATGTATAAAAAATAAATATCTTTTTAACTTAACTATTATAACTTGTCTATTCTAAATGCTTTTTTATATATGAAATTCTCAAAAGACATATTAAAAAAGGAAACGAATTTGTATGCAAGCTATTTCACTAATTCAAAAATAAATTGGTAGTAAAGTTATTAAAGACATATTAATTGAATTTTATTAATTTCAGTGTAACTTTTCTTGAAAATTCAAATTTAAGACACATATGATCTAAAATATTTAATAAATTTAATATTTCTAAATTAAAAATATAGGTTTTACTTTTATAGCTACGAAACATACATACATAATATAATTCAAAAAATAAAAAATTTATTATGAATTGAATTAATTTTTAAATATTTTAATTAAAAAATATAAAATATTAATTAATCCATTTTTTTAATTTACTTTATAGAGAATAAGAGTAAAATAAGTAAATTTTAATTGCTACATATTTGTGTTAATGTATTCAAAATGAACTTAATAGATAAATTTATTTATATTTATGATTGTATAATTTATTCATTATAAAGGTTTAAATACTTATATTTATTTATCTCTTATTAATTCTTCTATCTATTAATTTGAATTCTAACTCTCATGCAAATAACTATTTATTTTATATAAAACACCTTAATTCTTATTTAAATTGAATATTTTAACATAGTAATAAAATGAAATTCATCTCAATTAAACATCCATTAAGTAATTAATTAATAATTCATCATTTTATTTATAACCAAAATTTATGAACTGAAAAAATATCCAATCAAATAAAATATTTGGTTTTTTTTGATAAAAGAAACTACAATCAATCAATCAGTACAATATATTTATTTTATTTATAGAAAGGATGACGCAAAATTTGATGCATTATTTTTAATTTATTCAAAGTGAAGGAGTTGCAAACGAGCTATCTAAGAAAAAGTGATTTCCATTCATAAAAGTAGATTCAAGAATTCCTTGAAAAGCGTTGCTAAACTCAGAAGGATGGCCATGTCTTCCAAGGCAAGTTCCTTTAGCTGTAGCTTTATATAACCTTTCAGGAGCACTTTTACCCATTGGCGTATCAAAAACACCTGGGCACATACAAACAACTCTAATTCCATATCTTCCTAAGTCTCTAGACATAGGAAGAGTCATAGCAGCTACAGCTCCTTTAGATGCTCCATAAATGCTCATCCCGTTATTAGAATTAAATGAAGCAACACTACCAACATTAACTATGACATAATCTTTTTTCTATTATGCTTGATTCTATTATTTTACCATCTAAAGAGCTGCATATTTACTCACATTAAAAGTACCAACAACATTTATATTAAAGCATTTATTAACATGTGTGGGACTGAATTTTTCATCAATTATTGATAAATAAGCAGGAATATTAACACCAGCACTATTTAAAACAGCATCTATATGTCCAAATTATATTGCACAATCTTCAATAGCTTTTTTTATTCCTTCTTCGTCTGTAACATCTAAATTTCTGAATACAACTCTATCTTTTGGATAGCTAGCAAGGAACTTTGGATCTATATTGTCTCTGTCTGTTAAATAGCATTTACATCCTTTTTCTAAAAGGTCTTTTGCCACCTCTAATCCAAATCCACTTGAAGCACCAGTAATAAATGCAACTAAATTTTAGTCTATTTTCATTATATCCTCTATTAAATTTATGATTTTTTGTTATTATCCTAAGAAATTATTTATGAAATTACACAATTAGATTTACCAATATTATTTATTACTTGTGTGGATATAAATTTTAAATTTTTGATAGATATTTTGTTCTAAAATCAATCAATAAAGAATAATTGCAGATTAGAAGCTTTTAATATTTAATAAATTGAAGCTATTTAATTGATTAGAGAAACCCAATATTAACATTCATTCATTCATTCATTATAAAATGTCTCTATAAAAAATTATATAAAAAATTAAAAGAAAACATCCTTAAAATAAGCAAATATTATAAATTCATTTAATGTTGTACCCCACAAAATTCAAAAATATTATTAAAATTAATGAATATCCATGTTATTAAAAATAAAATTTTATAAAGAGGGGTGTAGAAATATTAGAATTTACAATACAAAAATATTTTAAGTTATTGAAAAGTATAAATTAATTCTATCAATATGTATGTTTGAATATAAACTTCAATATAAAAAATGAAAAAATTAATTTAAAACTAAAACTGACTATGATTAACTAAAAGAAAGTTTTGTTAGCATATAATTATTAATAAAATCAATATGTATGTATCTATTGATAATATTATTAAATAATCAATAATTAATTACTTTATTAATAATAAGATATGTAAAAAATTAAGAATAAGTAAATCTTACATTCAAAAAAATATCAAATTTGATTTACAAGTCTAAATAGATAAATAAATACTATTAATTAATTTTGACATGTATAATTATTACATTTAAATTAATTATCTTTCATAAATTGGGTATACCCATCTAACTATCTAATTAGAAATGAGTACCATTTATGAATGTATTTTCAATTATTGCTTAAAAGGCGCTACTGAATTCTGAAGGCTCACCATGCCTTCCAAGGCAATTTAATTTAGCTAAGTTTTTTAAATTTTCTTCTGGAATTTATTTTACCATATTTGTATTAAAAAAACCAGGACATATACAGACTACTCTTATACCATATTTTCCTAAATCTCTTGCCATTGGTATAGTCATAGAAAGAACAGCACCTTTTGAAGCACCATATATAGTACCCCTTTCTAATGCATTTACAGAGGCAATGCTCCCAACATTTATAATAGCATAATCTTTTCTCTCTTTATTTTGCTTTTGCTATTGAGCCATTTGAAGTGCTGCATATTTGCTAACATTAAACGTGCCAATAACATTTATGTTTAAGCACCTTTCAAGTGCTTTATTATTACAATCTCCGCTTGTGATACATCCTAAAGAACCAATACCTGCACTATTTAATACAGCATCTATATGCCCAAAAGTCATAACACAATCTTCAATAGCTTTCTTGATTCCTTCTTCATTGGTAACATCTAAGTTTCTGAAAACAACTTGACTACTAGAATACTGGCTAATAAGCTAAAGTTCAATATCATCTTTATCAGTAAGATAGCATTTACAACCCTTTTTTAATAAGTCTAAACCAACTTAAATTCCAAATCCGCTTGAAGCGCCAGTGATGAAAACTACTAAGTTTGAATCTATTTTCATCAAAATGCTTAATTATTTTGTGAGAATCTTATAATAAACTTGAAATAAATCCTAATTAATTATATTAGAAAATTTAATTAAATGCCAAATACATTATAAAAAACTATAAGTTTAATATCTCAAGAATACTAAATTAAAATAAATCCTCTTAATAATAAATAACAAATCTTATCAAATCAAGATAATTTCTTTTTATAAAATATATAATAAACAAACAAATATTTGCTTTCAAATGTCTTTTAAAGTTTATTTTTTTGAATTTTTTAAAGTTAAATTTGTTTGAATTTTTTAAAATTAATTTTGCAAGAAATGTTTTTTAAAAAGTGAAATTATTTAATTTACTTTTTAAAGTAAAAATAATAAAAAAATAAATTATATCTATTTAAGTATTTATTTAGGACTAAACCTCAATAAAATAATTAAATAATTATATAAATTACAAAATACTTTCAAGCAATGAGCATTTAAATTAAAAGTAATTAATTATTTTTAGAGTAAAAATTAACATTATTGTAATGATCTAAAGTAAGAAATTAATTTATGGACATTTGACTTTCATTTACAAATACTTAATTAATTTATTACACGATAAATTAGGTATGTAATACGTCATATGACGTAAGAACTGTATTTTAATAATTTATTTTCACAATAAAGGAACAGCAAATGAACTATCCATATAAAAATGGCTTCCATTTATGAATGTGCTTTCAACTATTCCTTAGAAGGCGTGGCTAAATTCGCATGGTTCACCATGTCTTCCTAATGCTGTCACCCTAGCCATAGCCTTGTAAAGCCTTTCAGGGACACTATATCCCATTCTTGTATTAAAGAAACCAGGACACATACATACAACTCTAATACCATATTTTCCTAAATCTCTAGCCATTGGAAGAGTCATACCCAGAACAGCACCCTTAGATGCTCCATATATACTCATACCTTGAGTGGCATTAGCCGAGGCAACGCTACCTACATTAACAATTACATAATCTTTTTTCTGATTGTTTTAATTTTGCTATTTAACCATCTACAGAGCTGCATATTTACATACATTAAAAGTTCCAACAACGTTAATATTTAAACAGAGATTTAGCATAGAAAAACTAAATTTTTCATCAATTATACTTTAATAAGGTGTTCCAATACCTGCACTATTTAGAACTGCATCTAAATGACCAAACTTCTAGACACAATCATCAATACAACTTTTGATACCTTACTCATCAGTAACATCTAAATTTCTAAAAGTAACTTGATCTTTAGGGTATTTTGCTAAAAACTCAGTATCGATATCATCTCTATCAGTTAAGTAGCATTTAGTTCCCTTTTCTAAAAGATCTTTGGCAACTTCGAAGCCAAAGCCGCTTGAGGCACCAGTTATAAAAACAACTAAATTTTAATCGATTTTCATATCAAAATTTCTTGTAAATTATTTTTAATGTATTTTTTAATTAGTATTAAGAATATGATTGAGAAATTGCTCCAACAAAAGTTTTAAAAAGATAGATATCTAATTAAGTTGAAATCTTGATCAAATTCTTTTTCAACGTCATTTATTTTTTAATTATCACAAACATTTGTTATTTATTTTTATTTTTTAAAATAATTATTCAAAACGTTTTTTTTGCAATATAAAAATAAATAAACAAAACTAAATATTTATCCATAATTAATTCTCAACAATTAATATAAAAATGGAGAGTGGTTTTATAAAATTATTACGAATTTAATTTTATGAAAAAATGTCAAAATTGAAAAAAACTTTCTATATTTTAATTAATTTTCGTAAGTCTTTTAAAAATAAATATAAAGAAAATAATTAAGATGTAGAATAAAAAGCGAGTTAAATTAATGTTAGAGATACATAAGTCATTATACTTCTGTAGACTTAAGATTATACAAAAATGAATATTTATCCTATAAATAACCTAATAATAGAGTATTTTGATATTTCAAATTCTTAAAATATTGGATTTATCATAAAAACTAATTAATCTATAATTTTTAATTCATTCTCAGTTTAAAAAATTGAATTAAACAATACTCATTTTAAATATTATTAATCATATGATAATGTTAATTTTTTAATGCAGGATAGATAGATAGATAGATAATATGAAGTAAGATTTAAATTAGAATATTAAAGAGAAAATGAATTTATATTTAATTAGGAAATTTATAAACTTTAACTTTATGAGAAAATTAACAAAAATAAATGGCTGATTTTTATATATTTCAAAAAAAAAATGAATTTATAGATAATAAATTATTGTAATTAACAAATAGTTAACAAAATAAAATTTTAAATAGATTTATTGGATAATACTCTCTCTCTAAAAATATTAGTTATCATGAATTAAACATATCTGAAAATTTCGATATTAATAGCATTTAAAGGTTCTTATTAAATTAATTTTAATATTTGATTAAAAAAGAAAAAATATTTTTCAAATAAAATCAATTAGTAAATAGCCAAAAAAATTAAATATTTAAGATTTGTAAAAAAAAAATATGTTTTTTACATCTATTAAGCTAGCTAATTTATAGTTTTTAATATCAAAAATAATTAGGTTTTATTTATTTATTAATTTAACTAACAAACAAATGAATTCTGTTAAAAATCTACTTTGACTGATAAATAAATATCTTTAACATAAAAATTTAATTAGTTCATCAAAAATGTGGTGAGGCATAACAACTATCTAAATAAAAATGAGTTCCAGTTAAAAATTAGCATTCCATAACTCCTTAAACAGCTTAACTAAATTCTTATGGTTCTCCATTTCTACCTAAACAATTCATTCTAGCCATAAAATCATAAAGCTACTTTGGAGTTGATTTCCCCATCTTTGTATTAAAGTATCCAGGGCTAATGCATACTACTCTAATTCCATATTTACCAAGATCTCTAGCCATAGGAAGAGTCATTGCTAAAATTGCTCCTTTTGTGGCTCCATATATACTTAGTCCACTTGGAGCTCCATTTGCTGCAGCACTGCTCACGTTAATTATTAAATAATCTTTGCTTTTTTAGTTTTCCTTCTACTATTTTACCATTTAGAGAGCTACATACTTACTTGTATTTAAACCTCCCACAACATTTATGTTAAAGATATTAGTAATTGTTTTAGTATTAAAGCTATCATCAGTGACAAATTGCATAGTAGCAATACCTGCACTATTCAATAAGGCATCAATATGACCAAAATATTTTACACATTCTTAAACAGCTTTCTTAATATCTTCTTCATTTGTAATATCTAAATTTCTAAATACTACCTTATCTGCTGAATATCTTTAAAGAAATTCATGATCAATTGAATCTCTGTCTGTTAAAAAACACTTAGCACCTCTATCTAACAAATCTTTAGCAGTTTAAAAGCCTAATCCACTGGCTGCCCCAGTTATAAAAACCACTAAATCCTAATCTATCTTCATTTATTTAATATCTTATATAAATATATATATATATATCTTTCTATCTTTTTACTATCAATATTAATTTTACTTATTAATTATTTATTTTGTGGTAAATTTTAATTAAATAACAAAGATATTAAATATCCTCAAAGTAAAGTTTTCTTTTATAAATAAATAAGTATAGATATCTATCATTTTTAAGCTTACATTAATCTTGATTTAATATTTCTTTTTTAGTCTTTAGAAATATTATCATGATAGAATTAATATGAAATTATAAATTTTGGATAATAGAAATCTGTTTTAATCATTTATTTAATATATTTAAATTAAGTTTATATTTTAAAATAAATAAATAAATAAATGCTTGTTATATAAACTTAAAGAATTCGCCAAAAATACTCTTTAAATAATACGATTACACAATATTAAGATTAAATTTTAGGAGTTATGTAGATTAAATAGTTATTCTAAAATTCTTAATTGAATAATCCAATAATTTATAAAGTAGATCATCCACGAATAAGCTTTCTGATATTTGAACTATATTTTGAAATTAAGTTTCTGAAATATATTATTGGTTGTAAATAATTAAGATTAATCAATAAATAGCTCATTATATGTGCTAATATATTTTTGAAAACTATAAACAAAAATTAAACTAAATAAAAATTTTAGTTAAATATAGTAATTAGATGAACCTTAAAATTATTAAATAGGATTTAATCCAAAACATTTTTGAAAAGCATTTATATAGATATAATTTAATAATTCTAAGAAAACATATGCTATATAAAATGTTTTATCATTCTTAAAATGCTTAAATCAGTAACGCAGATCCCAGAATATTTATGTAAATTTGATTTTTTATTTTCTGAATGTACTTTTTATTGAGATAAAACATAATATAGCATATGATCATGCCATAAATATAATCTGATAAAAATAAAGTAGAAAAATAAGAAATAATCCAGATATTTGCATCGTAGGGTTATTGATCAGATATGACTACTAGAATACTATAATAGCAGAACAACAAAAATAAACTTGTTGTGATTATTCCAAGTATTTAGAGTTTTTTGTATTTATACAAAATAGTAAGAACAATGGTAACTATTTATATTATTATTGTTGAAACAAGACTCAACACAAAAATTTAGAAAACTCTCAATTTCACTCCAAAAACTGAATTTATTGCTAAAAGCCATATTAATCTGTTATAATAAATAGTTGTTCTTAGCATTCTAGGTATTTTTTAATTGTAAATAATAAATATTTAGAAAAATAAATGGTATGCAAGTATTGCCTTTATTTTTTACTCCTTTTCTAGATATATTTCCAATTTTTCTTTTGCTATCTAAAATATGCGCTATTTAATTTCTGCTTATCTTTGCTTGTCTGACTTTTTCTATCCTTCTTTATTTGTGTTTGAAAGCTCTTATTTGGAATTTTGATTTTCTTAATAAGTTTAAATTTACATCTCTTAGTTTACTTAATTAATTTCAATATCAACTATATGAATTCCTTATTCTTGATCGCATTTTGCATTTTAATTTTGTTATATTTTCAAGTCTTAGCTTAAGTTTTCCTATTCGTTTTGACTTTCAAATTTACTATTATTTTTATCTTATGCTACAATCTATAAATTATTACATTCCCTTTAAATGTTATTTTCATTTTAAATTTAATTAAATATTTATGAAAAAACATGCTCAGTTTTATCACTTCGTTATGATGAGGATGATGATTAAAATCTATTTTAGCATTTGAATTATTTGAGCTATGGATGCTAAAAAACAAATAGATCTATTTTATTCATTTTCTTTTCAGGATTGGAAGCATCATTTTATTTATCCTTTTCATACTCATCTATTTCCTCAAAATCGCAAGAATTTTTAGATTTATTTAAGGATTCACAATCTAAATTGAAATTATCTCTGTTTTTATTGTTGAGAATTTATTCATTTATTTTAAATTTACTGCTTTGTTTATTTGGTTATTAAAATATATTTGAAGTTATCATTTCACTAGCTCTTAATTATTCATTTTATAAATTTTAAGAATTGGCGCTTTTTTAAATAATGTTTTTTTTTTTTTCTGAATTTTTATTTGTTTGATTCTCAAAAATTTAAATTGAGTTAATTTTTTTGCTTAAATCATTTGATCTAATACTCATATTTTTTATCTACATAAAAGTATTTTCCTTATTTTATTTTTTACTATCTGAGTTACTATTAATAGTGAGTTATTTTTTTAGATTTTAGCTTTGATCTTACTTGTCTTATTTATATGTGATTATTAATAGAATAACAAACAGAATGTTAAGTCCAATTATTGTCCAAATAGGTGCATACAAATACCAATTAGTTAAATGAAGTATTCTTTTCAATCCTGCACCATTGAATATGTCTTGAATATTTTTATTGTTAAAAAGCTCGGAAACATCTGCTATTAGGGATGTTATATCAGGAGTTTTACAGGAGCAAGCAACATATCTTTTTTAATTAGAGAATTTGATACTTGTTTAACAGCTATTTTATACCCATTTTCCACTTGAAGTTCTTTGTACACACTCTAATTTTTCATCTACTGTAGGAATTAACACTTAGAAAGGGCTTGGGAGATTTGCATCAGATAAAGATAATAATCTTCTCCTACTATCACTGCTTACTAATATTTGAGGTAAAATTACAGGATAGGTTTTTCTTATAGCAAAAATCATTTATGGTGATATTTAACTATAATACTTTTCATTAACATTGCTTAACTCATTTCTATATAAAGGGTGAGAAGCAGGCCATTCCTAAATTATGACATAATAGATTTAATCCAACTCTAAAGGACTAGGTTAAATTGTATAATCGTTGTAATACTTTGACATAAAAGTGATGTAGTCTAATTTATCGATAAAAAGAAAAGCTCCCTCTGTATTTATTTGAAGCGGCTATTAATTTGTTATCATAGTTTAAGCAATAACTTCCATAATATTGCTTGTTTATGAAATATAATTTTAACAATCGACTGCTTCCCACCTATTGATATTGTTAATATTAATCATGTAATCTTAAGCGATAGAAGATATAATTTCTTAATAATACTACCTCTATTAACTATCTAATCGAGTAGAGTTTATGCTCTTAAGAATATTTTAAATAGATTACACATTATTACTAGCTAATGCTTGTGAAGTATTAGAATCTATTTAAATTCTTGTTTATTAAATCCTAAGTCTAATTTATATTGAAAGCAAATATATTTCCTTATCTTAATTTTACCATGATAAGTCTGATAATTTCTCGATGATTTGATCTTTTATTTAATTTATTAGATATGATGAAATGTAGTCTGGATTTTTAGACTCATAATACTCTACAGCATTAGTGATGTTTTGATAATGAAAAATTTTATCAGAATTTGATTTTAATTATTAAGCAATGCCAAATTAATTTTTCAAATACTATTCATATAATATTTAGTCAAAATTATTATCTTAAATAGTAGTTTACAGTGTAAAATTAGCCCTTACATTATTTGGCCCAATTGTTACAACCATTAATATAATATTACCAGGAGGTAGATTTGTCTTAATCACCCTATTTTTAATAATTGGGCTTAACATTTTTCTGTTAACTATTTATCCAGAAGTTATTATCTCTTCAGTCTATTTTTCCAAGCTAGAGTAATAGAAAAACTAGTACTAAGTTCTTTATCCATTTAGGTTACAGCTATCAACTGATAAATATATCTCAGAAAATGAAAATTAAGAACCTATTAAAAATTACGAAAAAAAAACGGATGAAGAATAAAATAAAGAATTAGGTAAAAATAAAATTAATTAAAAAGAAATTAAGCATTTACTTAAGCTTAGCTAACATCCACTTGGAGGTTATCTTAACTCTATAAAATAAATAGCTGAAGATATATTAAAGCCTGTAGAATTATCTTGAACAGAAAAGCTAATACTAAATTGATTTAAAACATTCAAATCTAATTCAGGAAACATATCTTAAAAAATAAATGATAATTGGTTGGAATTAGATTGATATTACTTAATTATTTATGATTTTTAATGCTTAATATTTGCTAAATAAATGTATTAAGTATTCTATATCTTAGATTAAGATTTGTATTATAATGAGATTTGAATTATATCTTAGTAATTAACCTGTTAAATAAGACTCATATCCGTTTATACAACCAGCTAGTCAGTTATAGTAATAACTTTGACTTAAGCAATTTATTAAGTATTGGGCTTATTTAATCTATTTACAATCAAGTAGAAATTATATTGTTAGTTTTTATCAAGAATTTAAGGATCTATTTCTAGAGTTAAAGATTATTTATATTTAAATTTATTTTAATTGCGATCCGTGCATTCAGTTTACCCATCTTCTAATATACAAATCCACTTAACCTCAAATTTACTAATATCAGTAATATTACTATCATTATCAGTTACAATTCCTGTTATTTTCAAAGCCTGGTCTATATTGAAGTTCTAAATAATTTATTAATCAACGCTTAAGGTAAATGAACTTAAGAGCTAAACTATAAAATATTTAGAAGTAACCAATTTAAGATCTTTATAGGATGGCACATTATACATATATGATATCTATTTTAAATAAAAAGTAGGTAAATTTTTTATTTTTTTTTTAAAAAAAGGAAATAATAAAAGAATAAGGGTTAGTTTTTTTGTTATAAAAAAAAAATAAATTTAAATGAACACCATACCATGTACATTAGTTCAATCTCTTAATTAAATTATGAACCTTCTAACTCAATAGAACAATCAATATCTTAGTTTTGTTTGTTAGTACAATTTACATTCAAATTGTAATCGTTTTTGGATGAATTTTGTACTGCTTCAGATGAATATAGAGGGTATCGAAGTATAATTTAATTTAAATTTTATTAGTGTATACTAATTTAGTTTTAAAAAGAGAATAAAATATTTTATTTAAAATTATCTTTGAAATTAGATTAATAAAACCATTCATTTTATTAAATTAGTATTTTTTCTTCTTTCTAACTAGTAAATGTTATAGAAACTGAATCTTGTGTTTCAAAAGATAAATATTAGCAATTCACATAAAATGTTAGCTTAATGTTTTCTGACGGCTATTTTACTGAAAAGACCAATCCTTCTGCATCTGAACAGCTTAAAACGTCTACATAATATTTAGAATAGTTTTCTTAAGGTTAGCATTTTATTCCTTATTATTTATCTTTGTAAATGCTGAAAGGAAAGATGGTGTTAATAGGTATTTTTACTGTAGTTTAGGATGTTGAAACTGAAAAAGATCTACTTTAAAACTAACAAATTGGTGGTATGGCCCTTATTTACATATCTAAAGATTCTTAAGATGTTATAGCACTAACTCCTATTTTAAGAGGGGAGTAAAGAGGTATTCCAGTAAAAACTAAAATTTAACTTGAATCAATTTATGGAGGTTTTGCTAAATTATTTAAAACCATTTCTTCACCTATTAATAAATAAAATAGTAAAGCTAATCTAAATAATTAAAAAACTTACCCAGCTGTATGACGAATTAATATTACTAAGATTATCTAATATAACACCCAGAATGACTAGATCTAGTACCATATAATCCATAATTAATTTAGGTCTACTAAGCTAAAATAGAACAGTTGTCATAAGACAAGGCAAATCCATCATTTATTTAATTTAATGTAGTTTTTTTAACTCCAATAATTTAATTAAAAGTAATGACAATGCTTTTTAAGTCTTTTCCTAGCTGAGAAGAATAATAAAGCTCAGAATTATCGCAAGCTATAAAAAATTATTTAAAAAAAATTATATTTTTTACTTGAAAATTAATTGTTAAATTACTCCCATTGCATTCACACTCGCCTTATACAAATGAGTAGTTTTCATTACAATCTAAACAGTTATTAGAATTTAAACATTTTTTGCAGTTTATTGGACACTTTTATAAGTTATTACTTTTATCAAAATAATGGCCGTCAATACTCTTGCAATCTGGAAGTACTCTATTTAATTAGCATTAAACACAATACAAGCCAGAACTATTTTAAGCAATGCATTTTTCATTATCTTAAGATGTATTTGGATTATTTTATAGCTCTCTAATTGTTAGATTAGTTTAGTTATTTTCATCAATAATCTTATTATATTTAATATAATTTTAAGCATTAATTGTAACTAATAAGATTAAGAGAAATGTTATTTTATTTGAGCTCATTGAATTTTTTTTTTTTAATTATTTTTCAATTTTTATTTTTTATGAAATTAGTTTCTCTCTTTTTTTTGTATTTAATTTTGCTGATAATTTTATTATTTTTTTTAATAAAACATGATATTAGCTTAAAATACAGTAGATAAATATATAGATTAATAATTATTCTCTCAAATAACTATTACTAACTAATATAATTAAGACCCCTACAAGTAATATTAAAATGCTCTAAATTTAATTTATTTGATTATTAAAGGTTTTACCTGAAATTGGTTTCTTTATAATTTTAGTTCAGGAAAATGTATTAAACAGTTTTTAATTAAATGAATTTTAATAATTAACCAGTACTTACGTATTAAAGTTTTATTCAATACAAATAAATAAAGTCTAGCATTTAATTTGTTAAAAAAAATATGAATAAACAAATTACCACAAATTAAAATTTTAAATAAAAATAAAATAGAATTGTCTTCTAATTTGTTTTGATTGATTATGACAAAATTTACGTTATAATTTAACATTTTACTAAAATGTTATAAAGATAAATTGATGAATTTTGCTTTTAACTAATAATTAATTTACTGTATATTCCATCGAAATTATTTCCTTTTTAACAAAAAATGAATAGGTAATTGCTTTGACCATAAATAATTTTTAAAAGAAACAAAGCTAAATTAAATATATAACAAACAAACAAAAAATTACACTATATAATGAAAATTTATACTGTTCAATATTAAAAAGATTAAATTAGTAAAGCAGAACCAAGAATATTCAAGTATAGAGGGTCTTATATTTAATCTATATATTTTTTAGTTAAATAAAGCATTGCAAAACTTATAGCCAATCCAAATACATAATCAGATAAAAATAAAGTTGAAAAATAAGATAGAATCCAAATATTTGCATCATAAGACTACTATCCTGATATTACTACCAATATACTATAGTAGCAAAATATCAAAAATAGACTGGTTATTATTACTCCAAATATTTTTAATTTTTATCTGAAGTATAATAGCATAAGTATAGTGGTAACTATTTATATAATTACAGTTGAAACTATACTTAAAACTAGAACTTAAACTACGCTTAACTTGACTCCAAAAACAGAATTTATAGCTAAAAGCCAAATCAGTCTATTGTAGTATATTGTGAATCTTAGAACTCTAGATACTTTATTATTGTAAATTATGAATGTCTAAAAAAATATATGATAGGCAAGTGCTGCCCTAATTATTGTCTCTTTTTACAAATAGAGTTATAATTTCTCTTTTGCTTTTAAAAATAAGGTCAGTTCAATTTCTTTTTACCTTTTTTAGTCAATTTTTTTTTAATCATTTTAATTTAAATCACAAGCTTTTTAATCTTAAATTTCATTTTTATGCTATATTTTCATAGCTTCTTCATCGGTTTAATTATTATTTATAATCGGAATTTCTTATTTTAGTTACCAATTATTGAAATTTTAAGTTTAAGTTTTTAAAATATTTTCTTCTTAATTTGTAAATTAATCTAATTAAATCTAATCTGTTTTTAGTAAAAAATTATGATCTACTATATAGTTTGACTAAGGTGTTTACTAGAAATTATCGTAATCTTCTTGAGTAAATAATTTATTAACGTCTATTTACTAAGAAGTTTTTCCTTCAATTTAAGGAGTATTATTATTATTATTATTTTCATGATTTGAACTATTATTATTTTAATTAATTGATAGTGTTTTGTTATTTTCTATAGTAGGAGTTATGTTTTCCATATTAACTTAATTTTCAGGAGTAATTTGAAGTTATTATTAACTAATTTACTAATGATTTTGATATTTTTTATCAAGATTTGAAGATTATATTGAATAGTCTTACTTGAATTACTTTTTAGTATTGAACACAAAGTTTTAGATATCATTTTTCTAATAATTTTCTTTTTCATCAATCTTTTAAAAATCTGTAGAAATTTGAGATGAATTAATTTCCTGAAGATCTCTAAGTGACTTTTTTTCTTCTAATTATCCATTACTTTCATTTAAGTCAATTCTTATCATTTCTTATTATGTTTTTAACTTTGTTCCTTACTTAATTGTATTTTGAGTAACTATTTTATTATCTTATTGTGATTTTTCACCAAATTTTTTTTCTTTATCATTTTAATTTTATTCCTAGATTTATTATGATATATTTTTGTTACTTTCCTAATTTTAGGATACATTTTATTGAATTATTTAATCATTTAGATTTAATTTTTCACTCAAAACTTTAGTCTAATAATCGATATGGTATTCTGAATTACCATTTTAAACTTCCTCTCTTATATTTTATTAAATAATATTTAAACTTGTCAAATGCTCACTATTATAATTGATAATAGGTGTATTTTAAACTATTTAATTGTTAAAGTATACCTTGTCTCCTTTAGCAAATATGCTTTTTTTATTAAATTCCAAACTAACCTTATTAATATTATTGTTGTTATTATTATTATTATTATTATTAACCTCTTAATCTTCAAAATGTTCTTATGTTTTTTATGAATTGATTAGGCTGAGAACATTATTACTTAATTTATTTTATTGAGTTCGTAAATTTTTAATTTACATAAATAAGCTTTCTTAACCAATAGTTTAGGATTCTCCTTTTTTATAATCATAAAATAAGAATGCCTTTTTTAAATCTTTACGTTCGTCAAGCTTATCATATTTATATCCAATAATTAGGAGTGCAATAAAAAATATATTAAGCCCTATTATCGTCCAGATTGGTGCATATTCATACCAATTACTTAAATGGAATATTCTCCAAAAACCTTCTCCATTAAAGATGTCTTAAACATTTTGGTTATTAAAGAGGTCTGTAATATCTGTTATAATAGATGTAGGGTCAGGAGTTTTACAAGAGCAATTAACTATTCTTTACTAATTAATTATCTTGATTGAAGTTTTACAACTATTAGATACCCATTACCCATTTAAATTTCTCTAAATGCATTACAGTTTTTCATCTTAAGTTGGGAATTATAACTAAAAAGGCCCTGGTAAATTTGCATCTGCAGTAGAAAGTTATCTTCTTCTTTTATCGTCTTCTAGTATTTTAGGTATAATTATTGGATATGTTTTTTGAAGAAGACTTAATTATTATGGGGTAGATTTTGAATAATATTGCTCATTTATTTATTATAATTCATCCCTATATAAAGGATGAGTAGTTGGCCATGTCTAAATTAAAACATAATAACTTTAGCTATACTAAGATTGGTCAGGCTCAATTTTGCTATCGTCATAATACTTAGACAATAAAGTGATATAGTTTACCCTATCTACTAAAAGGGAATCTCCTTCAGTAATTACTTGAATTGGCTACTAATTCACAATCATTGTTTCTGCTATACCCTACATGATGTTGTTTGATTATTCGATAGCATTCTGGCAGTTATCAGGTGTCCAATTATTCAAGTTATTCATATCCTTCATATAATTCTAAATAATAGAAGATAATATTTCTTAATAATACTATCTTTGTTGATTATCTAATTGAGATTAATTAATTTTTTGTAAAATATTTTAAACTTGTTTTTCAATAGCATTTACAGACGCTAAAGAAGAACTCAAAGTTATTTTTATTTTTGATTATTTTATCCTAATATTAATTTAAGTTGAAAGCAAGTAAACTTAGTCATCTTCATTTTGCCAAGATGAGTCTATTAGCTATTGAATTATCTAATTTTTTAACTAGTTAATGCTATCTGAGGGAATATAGTTTAGATTTTAAGATTCATAGTATTCCACTGCATTAGTGATATATTAATATCCAAAAACTTAAATAGACTTTGTAGATTATTATTAAGTTTAAATGTATTGGTTTTATAGGTATTTCTCATATTCAGCTTAGCTCCAATTATTATCTTGAATTGTAGCTGTCTGTGTAAAATTAGATCTAAGGTTATTAGGTCCAATTGTAATAACCATAACTATAATATTTCCTGGAGGTAAATATGCAGTGATTTATGTATTTTACGAAATTAGGCTTAGCATTCTTCTGTTCACAATTATCCCTGAGGTTTATATTTCTTAGTCTTACTATTCCTTGCTAGAGTAATAGAAAAATTAATACTAAGTATCTTACCCATTCAAATTACAGCTATTTACAGATATAGTAATTATTTGAAAAGCAGCTTAAGGACCTTGATTAGAATAAAAAAATTAAATTAAAGTAAATCAATTCAATAAAAAATTTTGAAAATTACTTAAAGCTAGCTTACATCCTTAAGGAGGTTATCTTATTTGCATAACATATGTATTTGAAGAAAAAATTTAATCTAAAGTTTAATCATAAACTTAAAATTAAATTTAAAAATTGTTTTGAACAGTCATATCTAAATTTGGAAAGAGATCTTAAATAATGAATGATAATTTATTAGAAATCGATTCAATTGTTTTCTTTTTTTAAGTAAGAGAATTTAAAATAATTGCTTTGTAGGTTTATGACTGATTTGTTATGTATAAATTAGTTTCATATTTTAGTTCAATGAAAATAATATCTTAATAGTTAATTTATTATAAGGAATTCATATCAGTAACTATAGTGAGCTAAGTTTATCCAGTATCTAGCTTTGTTACAGCAATTTGCTATGCATTTGGATTAGTATTTCTTTTGGCTAGTATGAATATAGTAAATTTTCCATTCAAATTAAATGTTTTAGGATTTACTTGTAGAGTTAAAGAGGATCCCAAAACGATAATATTTTAATTGCGATCTTTGCATTCTGTTTGAGTGTCTTCCGAAATACAATACCATTATAATTAAAACTAACTAATATCTAGGATTGTGACATCGTTATCAACCAAGTTAGCTTTAATCGTTAAGCCTTTATTTGGAAAGAAATTCGAGATAACTTTCTAATCCACATCTAAACTAAACGAGCTCAAATATTAAACTGCAAGTTATAATGTAGATACTGTATTTTATGCAGATGCTATAAGCTATTTTTTAAATATTAAAATCATTTTAGTTTAGCATTTTATCTTCTTAAATTTGAATAAAGAATAAAGTTTTAACTGAATAAAAAATAAATACCTAAATAAAGATAATTTATTCTGTCATGACACTAGAACCTATAATTTAAAGTTTAGAATTATAACGGTCTTATAATAGCTAAGAAGACACAGAAAAAGTTGTAGCAGGATATATAATATAGCTAAATTAAATTTATTTTAAGACAGTATCTGATAAAAATGAGACATTAGTTTCAAAGCTATCTTTAAAGTTAGATGTAAAAAATAAATCATTATACTCGATTCTGATATTTTATGAATTTTAACTTGTAAAAACTATTTCGACTATGTCTTTAGTATTATATCCTAAAAAGGAGCACTCAACACTTACCTAAAGTACAGATTTATCTATAAATTATTAAGTTGTCATTTGTAATCCATTTTATGATGAGCAAGGATCAAAAGTTATCTAAGGTACAGAGGAATTTACTATTTCGCACTTTATATTTCCGCTGCTAGCTTAAAAAATGCTAGAAAGATTATTTATTGTGTTAATCTATATCTTTAAATTACTTTCAGATAGTGAAGCAAAAACTTTTGATTATTCAAAATAGCATATTTTAGATATATAACCTAGTTATGATCCTATAAATGTTTCTGTGGTTGTTGCAACACTTCCTTATTATAAAGATTTATAAAGCGGAATTCCATTAAATACTAAAATCTAAGTAGAATCTATAATAGGAGCTTTTAAAATATTAGTTTAATCTAATTTCTAGGCTATATTTAAAAAGGGATGTTATACAAAAATAAATGAAATAGTGAATTAAAAGATTGCTATGAAAAGAAAATTAATTTACTAAGCATTATAATAAACTGATTTTGCTAGGATTACCGAATGTAGCAGCCACCATATTTTAAATCACTTGCATCAAAAACTCCATAAATTTATTAAGTATCTTTAATAAGAATAGAGCAGTTGTCATAAGATAAACTAAATGCACTGTTAATATCTTGAGAAGTTGTTTTTTAAATACCAATTATTTGATTAAAGGTTATGACTATGCTCTATAAACCTGATCCAACGCGAGTTGTATAATAGAGGACAGTATTATCACAATCTTATTAAATATATTTGCATTAGTATTAATAAATGAATTCATAATTTACTTCCATTGCAAACGCATAAACCATTATCTACCTAATAGTGTTCATTACAAATTTGGCATTGTTATTGATAACAGTTCTTACAGTTTTAACCACATTTTTTACAGCTTTAAAAGGAATCTTGATAAAAACCATCTGCACAATAACAGAATGGTAGAACTGTATTATCCATACATTATAAACAAAAGTTATTACTGCACTATAAACACGAAGGAGAGCATGATTATAGTAGTCTCTCTTTCTTTATAAATACTTGATCCTGTTCTTCAATTCTCTCTTTGATTAAATTTTATTCTTATTTGGCAAAAGAACAAAGAATAACTCCTAGAAGTATGAAAAAAACTATGTTTTTAATTTTGTTCATAAATTTAAGTAAAGCTTATACTTTTTTGATATTTTAATTAATTTAATTTTTGTAATATAGCTATTCGCAAATATTATTTAATCTAAGGTGCAAAAAATTTGATTTTTCAATTAATTTCAATCTAATAGGCTTGTATCTTAGTTAATTACATTATTAAGTTAAAAAAGTATATTAGCTACTAAAGTAGTGTAATCTCAGTTTAAAATAAGTATCTATAACAGCACTCAGAAGGAACAACTATTTTGTTGTTAAAAGAAAATAAAAAACTAATTTAAATAGTTATAAAAGTAGCAAATTTAAATAAATATACATTTAAAAGCTTTTAGAGCTTTGGATCAGCCATAAATTTTAAAAGTTCTTGTATATTTGACTTTTTATAATCTTCTTGTTAAAGGATTTTGAGTTAACTATAATATCCTATTTACTAGCTGGGATTTACCATTAAAACATTCAAATATTTCGCAAATATTCAATAAAAACAAATATAATTGGTTTTATTAAATAAGAAAAAAACATAAATTTTTACAAAAAAATAAGAAAAATATTTATTTTTCAATTCAATTAATTTATTTCCATAAACTGATTCAAAAATATATTAGCGACTCTCACCTAATTTTAATTTTTTCTTTACGCTGCTCGCGATTTGATTTTTAATTTAAAGTAAACAAAATTTAGTATTTTTAGTTTATAAATAATCTTAGTTAATAGACCCCAAAAGTGTATCTATAATTGATATTATAATAAATAATATTTACTTGATTATTATATTTTAAGTTTAGATTAGAGAATACTATTTACAAATTAAATTAAAAAGTTATTATTAATATTTACAATATAACTCATTATAAATGCTCTAATTTATAGCTTTTATTAATTTAAAATACAAACAAATAACTTGATTTGAAAATTATTATTCCCAAAAGAAAATAAGCTAAATTAAGTATAAAACAAACAAATAATTACAGTAAATAATGAATATTTTTTATAAAATTCACTATTAAAAAGCTTAGATTAGTAAAGCAGAACCTAGAATATTCAAGTATAGAGGGTCTTATATTTTTTCTATATATTTTCTACTTAAATAAAAAAAGGCAAAACTTATAGCCAATCCGAAGATATAATCAGATAAAATCAAAGTTGAAAAATAAGAGAGAATCCACATATTTGCATCATAAGGCTACTATCCTGAAATTACTACCAGTATACTATAGTAGCAAAATAGCAAAAATATGCTGGTTATTATTACTCCAAATACTTTTAATTTTTATCTGAAGTATAATAGCATAAGTAAAGTGGTAACTACTTATATAATTACTGTTGAAACTATACTTAAAACTAGAACTTAAACTACACTTAACTTAACTCCAAAAACCGAATTTATTGTTAAAAGCCAAATCAGTCTATTATAATATATAGTGAATCTTAGAACTCTAGATACTTTATTATCATATATTATGAATGTCTAAAAAAACATATGATAGGCAAGTGTTGCCCTAGTTATTGTCTCTTTTTATAAATAGAGTTATAATTTCTCTTTTGCATTTAAAAATAAACTCCGTTCAATTTCTTTTTACCTTTTTTTGTCAAGCTTTTTTTATTCATTTATATCCAAATCACAAGCTTTTTAATCTGAACTTTCATTTTTATGATCTATTTTCATAGCTTCTTCATCGTTTTAATTATTATTAATTATTGGAGTCTCTTATTTTAATTACTAAATATTTGAATTTTAAATTTATAAAATATTTTCTTCTTATTTCGTAAATTATTCTAATTGAATCTAATCAGTATTAAGTAAAAAATTTTTCTCAGCTTTACTGTTTGGTTAAGGTGTTTGCTAGAAATTATCGCAATCGTCTTCTTCTTAAATAAATAATTTTTTAATGTCTATGTGTTATATTTACTAGACTTGTGATTCCAACTATGGAGTTTTTCCATCAATTTAAGGAGTATTATTATTTTCAATATCTGAGCTATCATTACTTTACTTGATATTAATACTTGGTCTTTTATTATTTTCAATATCTGGAGTGACATTTTCCAAATTAATTTAATTTTAAGGTGTGATTTGAATTTATTATAAACCAGATTACTGTTGATCTTGAGATTTTTAATCAAGATTTGAAGAATATATTGAATAATCTTGCTCTTCGTAAATAAGGAATTCATCTTTTTTGAATTATTTTTTGATATCGAATTAAAAGTTTTCAATAGCATTTTACTAATAATTTTCTCTTTCATCGATTTTTTAAAAATCAGAAGAAATGTGAGATAAATTTTTAATTTCCTTAAGATCATTATGTGAATGTTTTTATTATTCCTATTCTTTGTTTTCATTCAAATCTATATTTATAATTTAATATTAGTTACTTGATTTGATTTCTTAATTAATTCTATTTTGATTATTATTTTCAATATCCTAAAGAGATTTTTCACCAAATGCTTTTTATTTATCATTTTAATTTTATTCTTAGCCTTACTATGATAAGCTTTTGTTAAATTTCAAAGTTTAGGATTCATTTTCTATAATTATTTAATTATTCTAAGTTGATTTTTCATTCGAAACTTTGTTTTAATTATCAATAAGTTATTCTTAATAATCATTTTAACCTTCTTGTCTTATATTTTATTAAATCAAATTTACGCTTGTCAAATTTTCACTATTATAACTGTTAATAGGTGTTTTTTGGGCTATTTAATTGTTAGAGTGTACCTTTTCTCCTTCAGCAATTATGCTTTTTTTATTAAATTCCAAACTAATTTTATTAATATTGTTTTTGTTATTGTTAATATTATTAATAGCATCTTAATCTTCAAATTATTCTTGTGTTTTTTATGTATTTAGTCGGCTGATAGGATTGTTACTTAATTTATTTTATGTAGTTCGTTAATTCTTAATTTACATAAATAGGTTTTCTTAACCTACAGTTTATGATTATCCTATTTTAGAATCATAAAATAAGAATGCTTTTTTTAAATATTTGGCTTTGTCAAGTTTATCATATTTGTATCCAATAACTAGGAGTGCAATAAAAAATATATTAAGTGCAATTATTGTCCAGATTGGTGCATATTCATACCAATTATTTAAATGGAATATTCTCCAAAAACCTTCTCCATTAAAGATGTCTTAAATATTTTGGTTTTCAAAAAGCTCAGAAATATCTGTTAGTATAGATGTTGGGTCAGGAGTTTAACATGAGCAATTAACAACTCTTTTCTGCTTAATAAACTTGATGGTAGTTTTACAACTACTAGATACCCATTTCCCATTTAAATTTCTCTAAATACATTATAGCTTTTCATCTTAAGTTGGGAATTATAACTAAAAAGGCCCAGGCAAATTCGCATTTGCAGTAGAGAGTTACCTTCTTCTTTTATCATCTTCTAGAATTTTAGGTATCATAATTGGGTATGTTTTTTGAAGAAGACTTAATTATTATGGGGTAGATTTTGAATAATATTGCTCATTTATTTATTTTAATTCATCCCTATATAAAGGATGAGTAGTTGGCCATGTCTAAATTAAAACAAAGTAACTTTAGCTATACTAAGACTGGCCAGGCTCAATTTTTATATCGTCGTAATACTTAGACAATAAAGTTATATAGTCTACCTTGTCAACTAAAAGGGAGACATCTTCAGCAATTACTTGAATTGGCTACTAATTAACAATCATTGTTTAAGCTATACCTTACATTATATTGTTTGATTACTAAATAGCATTCTGGCAGTTACCTGTTGTCCAATTATTCAAGTTATTCATGTTCTTCATATAATTCTAAGTAACTGAAGATAATATTTCTTAATAATACTATCTTTGTTGATTATTTAACTGAGATTAATTAATTTTTTGTAAAATATTTTAAACTTCTTTCTCATTAGCATTTACAAATGCTTATGAAGAACTTGAAGATATTTTTATTTTTGATTATTTTATCCTAATATTAATTTAAGTTGAAAGCAAGTAAACTTAGTCATCTTCATTTTGCCAAGATGAATCTATTAGTTATTGAGTTATCTAGTTTTTTAACTAATTAGTGCTATCTGAAGGAATGTAGTTTGAATTTTTAGACTCATAATACTCCACTGCATTTGCGATATATTAATATCCAAAAACTTAAATAGATTTTGTTGATTATTATTAAATTGAATCATATTGGTTTTATATGTATTTCTCATACTCAACTTAGCTCCAATTATTGTCTTGAATTGTAGCTGCTTGTGTAAAATTAGATCTAAGGTTATTAGGTCCTACTGTGACTACCATAACTATGATATTTCCAGGTGGTAAATGTGCCGTGACTTATGTGTTTTATGAAATTATGCTTAGCATTCTTCTGTTAACAATTATTCCTGAGGTTTTTATTTCTTAGTCTTATTATTCCTAGCTAGAGTAAAAGAAAAATTAATATTGAGTATCTTGCCCATTTAAATTGCAGCTGTTTACAGATATAGTAATTGTTTGAAATACAGCTAAGGAACCTTTATTAAAAAAATTAAATTAAAAAAATGAGTTTTATTTCGTATTTTTAAAATTTACTTAAAGCTAGCTTACATCCTTAAGGAGGTTATCTAATTTGCATAGCATATGTATTTGAAGAAAGAGTATCATCTATGGTTAAGTCATAAACTTAAAACTAAATTGAAAAATTATTTTGAGCTATCACATCTAAATTTGGAAAGAGATCTTAAATAATGAAAGATAGCTTATTAGAAATTGACTCATACGTTTTCTATGCTTAAGTTAGAGAATTTAAAATATTAGCTTTGTAGGTGCATGTCTGATTTGTTGTGTATAAATTGGTTTCATATTTTAGTTCAATGAAAACAATATCTTAATAGTTAATCAATTATAAGGAATTCATATCAGTTACTGTATTGAACTAAGTTTATCCTGTGTCTAGCTTTGTGACTGCAATTTGCTATGTATTCGGATTATTATTTCTTCTCGCTAGTATGAAAAGAGTAAATTTTCCATTTAAATTAAATGTTTTAGGACTTATTTGTGCAGTTAAAGATGATTATATTGAGATAACATTTTAATTACGATCCTTGCATTATGTTTGAGTATCTTCAGAAATACAATACCATTATAATTAAAACTAACTAATATCTTGGGTTGTGACATCGTTATCAATCAAGCTAGCTTTAATCGTTAAGCTTTTACTTGGAAAGAAATTAGAGATAACTTTTTAATCCACATCTAAACTAAACGAGCTCAAATATGAAACAGCAAGTTATAATGTAGATACTGTATTTTATGTAGATGCAATAATCTATTTTTTAAATATTAAAATTATTTTAGTTTAACACTTTATTTGTTTAAAAAATAAAATATCAAACTGTAGAAAAAATACCGAAATAAATATGTATTATTCTGTGATGATATTAGAACCTGGAATTTAAAAAGTACAATTATAACTGTCTTATAATAACTAATAGGATGCAGCAAAATTTGAAGGTGGATATATATTTTAGCTAATTTAAATTTAGTCTAAGACAGTATCTGAAAAAAATGAGACTTTAGTTTCAAAATTGTCTTTAAAAGAAGATGTATAAAATAAATCTTGATACTCAATTCTAACATTTTATGAATTTTAACTTGTAAAAACTATATCGACTATGTCTTTAGCTTTTTATCCTAAAAAAGAGCACTCAACACTTACCTAAAGCGTAGATTAATCTACAAATTTTTAAGTTGAAATTAGTAATCCATTTTATGCTGAGCAAGGATCAAAGGTTATGGAAGGTACTGAGGAATTTACTATTTCGCACTTTATATTTCCGCTGCCAGCCTAAAAAATGTCATACATATTTTATATCGCAGTAATTTATATAGATAAATTTTATTCTGTTAGTGAAGCAAAAATTTTTGATTATTAAAAATAACATATTTTAGGTATATAAGCTAGTTATGATCCTATCTAAGTTTCTGTGGTTGTTGCAGTAACTCCTTATTATAGAGGTTTATAAATCGGAATTCCATTAAATATCAAAATCTAAGTAGAATCTATTTTCGGGGCTTTTAATAAATTACTTTAATCTAGTTTGGAAGCTTTATTTAAAAAGGAATATAATTATTAAATAAGTTAAATAGTGAATTAAAAGATTTCTATGAAAATAAAATTAATTTACTAAGCATTATGATAAACTAATTTTGCTAGGATTATCGAATGTAGCAGCCACCATATTGTAAATCACCTGCATCAAAAACACCATAGATTTATTAGGTGTCTTTAGTAAGAATAGAGCAATTGTCATAAGATAAAGTAAATGCACTATTAATATCTTTAGAAGTTGTTTTTTAAATTCCAATTATCTGATTAAAGGTAATAACTATGCTTTATAAATCTTGTCCAACTTGAGTTGTATAATACAGTACAGTATTATCGCAATCTTATTAAATATTTTTATATTAGTATTAATAAATAAATAAATAATTTACTTCCATCACAAACGCATAAACCACCAACTACCTTATAGTGCTCATTACAGATTTAGCATTGTTATTAATGGAGACAAGTCTTACAGTTTTCACCACATTTTTGACAATTTAAAGAGGTATCTAGAAAGAAGCCTTCTCTACAATTACAATCAGGAAGAACTCTATCAACTGCACACTATAAACAATAACTATTGTTGCATAAAATACAATTACTAAAGCATTGTTATAGTTGTCTATCTTTCTTCATTATCATAAATTGGTCTTGTTCTTTGGCTCTCTCTTTGATTAAACTTTATTCTTATTTGGCAAAGGAATAAACAACCACTCCTAGAAATATGAAGAAAACTTTTTTTTTAATTTCGTTCATCAATTTAAGTAAAGCTTATAATTTTTTGATATTTTAGTTAATTTAATTATTATAATATAGCTAATTCCAAATCTTTTTTAATCTGAGATCTTTAGAAATTAGATTTATAAATTAGCTTTCATTCTAATAAGTTTATTTCTTTGTTAACTGTATTATCAAATTTAAAAAACCAAATTAGCTACTAAAATAGTGTAATCTCAAAAAAAAAAATTTATTTTTTAATTGCAAGAGAAGTAAATTAAATTATATAAATATCTATTCAGTTTGCAATAGGAATTTATAATAGCTCTTAACAGTAGCAACTATCTTGTAATAAAAAAAAACATATAAAAATAGATTTAAATATTATGAAAATAGCCAATTTAAAATTACAAAATGTTTTAAAAGCTTTTAGAGCTAGGGATAAGTCATAAATTTGATGAATTCTTGTATGTTTTACTTTTTATAATCTTATTGGTAAAATATTTGGAATTAATTATAATACTTGATTTACTAGCTGGGATTTACCATAAAAAATTTCAAATATTTCGCATTGATTCATTAAAAAGAAATTTAATTGGTTTTATTAAAAAAGAAAGCAAAATAACAAAAAAATAAGAAAAATATCTGTTTTTCAATTTAATTAATTTGTTTCTATAAACTAATTCAAAGATATAATAGCTACTCTCCCCTAATTTAAATCTATCCGCTGCTCGCGAATTGTTTTTTAATTTATAATTAACAGAATTTTACATTTAGAGTTTACAAATAATCTTAATTAATATGCTTTTAAGGCATATGTATTAGTGAATTGATTAAATTGAATTTTTATATACACAAGGGAAAATATTTTATAAAACTAAAAGTTAAAATAAATAAGTAAGTAATAGTTGATTATTAAAATAAATAAGTATTTACTTCGTTATTATATTTTAAGATTAGGTAAGAGAATACTATATACAAATTAAATTAAAAATTAATTACAAATATTTAGCTAATAACGCATTATTAATGCAATAAATTAGAACTTTTATTAATTTAAAATACCAAGCAAATAGCGTGATTTTTCGGTTAAAGAACTTAATTAAATTTTTAGAAAATTCAAATAAGTAAATAAATATTATAAAATTCAAATATTTTCTAATAAATTCAAATTGAAATGGTTGTTAAGCTTTGAAAGCTCAAATATTTTTTAGGCTTCAAAAACTATTTTTTAGGGATTAATAAATTTAATTGAAGAAATTTCGTCTTGATTAAAAATTCCTTTGTACTTACTATCAATTCTCCCTTTTTATTCTAGTTGATATATTGTATTTATAAGTCTTGTTGTTCTCGGATATAATTGCCAATATTCTTTCATAAATAATTAAGTAGAGTCTTTTTTAAAAAGACGTTGTTTATCCTTTTCTACAATAACATATTAGATTGATCTACAAGCAGCATATACTTCAGCATATCGAATTTCTTCCCAATTTAGCTTTTCTTGGTAGTTTTAGTCATTTACAAATTTACTCCACAGTTTGTTACTCACAAAAGCTGGAGTGTAATAAGTCCAATAATCTTCAATTTCTATGGAAGCGCCACCATAATCTATTAAAAGAAGTTAGATTTAAGCATTTTAAAGATCATTTTCCTTTTTAACAGTCAGGATTATATTTTATGGCTTAATATCGCTATGGAATATAGGTTTATGTTCTCCGCTATTTGGATCTTTAAAGCTAAGAAAGGATTCTATAGCATTTATGATATTTAAAAGTACTTGATAAGTAAATTCATCACTAAGTCTGTAATTATTTTTTATACTATCTTATTTTAAATTGAATAAATTGCACAAGCCATACTCCATAAATAAAATCTATTAATCTATATCTTAACCGAATAGCGAAGGCATGTATTAGCTCTGAAATGTTTACATAATGAAAAGCTCACGAACAAACTCATCTTATTTTTTAATTTTTTTACCAGCAGCTGGCAAAATATTTATTGCTTCTCTTTTTTAAGAGCTAATCATAAAATTAATTTTTTCTCTATGATTTGAAGAAAGAAAAATTCCTTGACTGTTTAGCTGCGATGCACTTTCTAAAGTTGAAAAATTATTACTGCTACTTCTGATTGATTAATCAGATAATTACTTTTGGCTTAAGAAAATATCAGTTTTTTGTTATGAGGAACTTAGTGGCAAAATATCATCAAATTCCATTTCATTGCTTATTTAAATTCCTTATTACTATGTATCGTTAGATGTTTCAGATGTAATTTAATACTTTGGTGAATTAAATGGTTATTCAATAGGTGTTATTTCCTATAAATTTAAATTACTTTAATTAAAAAAGTATAAATCTACTTTTCCAAAACTCCCATTATCAATGTTGCTATGAAAGTAAAATTAAATGTTTGGAGTTTACCCATTTTGATATAAATTAGCTATTTTTTTTTTAAATAGGGTCATTTATAATGCAAAGTTATCAACTGATGGAAAAATATTTCCAAATTGATTTATTTTTGTTTTTAATTCCATACCTGAGTCATTAATAGTATAATTCTCATCTTGATATATTGGATTACTAGTAATATCAGTATTTTATAAATGTTTACTCACTAATCTTTATTGAGGAATTTCAGACTCTTCGAATTCAGGGATTAAACTTAAAGGACCATTTAATTTCATTTTAGTGTTTTGCTTATTTTATATTTAAATTTATTTCTATCTCTGTATTATATCATTCATTTAATTTCCCTTTTTAACTTTAAAAAATTAATTAAAATAAATAAATAAATAAAATATAAATCAACTGTCGCTAATCAACAAATTAATTAAATACTTGTTTTTGAAAAGCTTTTTATTTTTGAGGTCCATTTAAATGATTAAGCTTAAAAGCAATGAGAAGTTCTCAAAGACTCTCCTTAAATATCCATCATAGTTCTCAAGACTTTTTAACCCGTTAACGTGTCTCTTATTTTAAATTCTATTTACGAAGGCATTTATATTTCTTTAGCAGTTATTTCAAATGGATTAGCATTTATTTATGGAGGACTTTGTATTTATAATATTTGGCCTTCTTATGCAGGATGAGTTTCAGATTTTTTAGTTTTTTCTTTTTTCTTCTTTTTTTCACCTAAGCGAGATCTCTCTCTTACCCTACTTTTATCTCTTTAATCTACCAATAAGTTTCTATCAAAATTTAAGCTATTATTAACATCAATAAATTAATTTTAATTTTTACTAGGTAAATTAATATTGAGATCGAAGTTTAAATTATCATCAGATTGTATTTCATTTGTCTCTAAGCCTCTGTATTAAATTGGTGGTTAAATATCAAGATCTAATTTTGATTTAGTTTGTTTATTTAATAGTGGGCTTTAAATTATTATTTAACTCTTCGATTGATTTTACAGTAGCTTCTCCTTTAATGAATATTATTACAAAGTACCAAATTTTTGATCATCTTATTCTGATAAATCTTGTTCTTCTTCATCAAAGCTTTATGCTGAAGAAACATTTTTATTTTTTTTAAATATTGGATGTTAAGATAAATAGCCTTCTCTTGTTAATTACTAAAAGCCACCTTCTTTCACTTTATCTTGGTTAAAGACTCCTTACTAATATCTTCTTTAAACACCACCTATAGCAGGAAGTTTATTTTCATTTTATTGATCTAAAGAAGAAACCTTAGGCTTATCATAAAATTAAACGTTCTAAGATTATAAATTATTAAATATATTTTATGATTGGTTTTAATTATTAAATCCAAAACCTAACAAATTATTATTATTATTACTATTATTATTTCCAAAACCAAACAAATTATTGTTATTATTAATATTATTATTGGTATTAATAATTGGAAGTTAAGGTGGTGAAGGAATGTTTTACTATTACTATTAAAATTAAGGAGGAGCATATATTTGATATTAATTCTAATTTTAATTTTAAGAATTGTTGAGAAAATTAGAATTATTTTATGGAATATTTTATTAAAGGTTAAGACTAGGAGGAGTAGGAATTTAATTCATATTAAAATTAGGCATAAGAAATGCACTAGGAGGAGCAGGTACTTAGTTAGCATTAAAAAAATATGGGGCAGTAATTAAATTTGTTTATTCTTATTTATTTTTCTATTAATTTTATTTAAATTACTATTAAGGCTATTATTATGGTTGTTAAAATTATTATTATTACTATTGCTAATTCTGCAAATATTAATTCTAACCTTATTATTAAACATATTATGGTTGGATATAGTTGAAATTGTTAGATTATATTGGAGGCATTTTTTGCATCTAGCTTTTTTGATTACTTGGTGCGTGGCTTGACGAGTAATAATCTTGAGCAAGTTTCTGCATTTAGAAACCCCTCTTTTACTGCATTTATTACTATTTTTACTTATCAAATAATATTGAGTCATCTTCATTAAAAATCTCTTCATATCCTTGCTGTTGTTCATTTTAATTTCTAAAATTTCTTCCAATCACTTGCAATCCTTCTTATTAACCATTATTTTAACTCAGTGTGTCAATATTCTATTGCTGTCTACTATTTTAAGATTAATTTTGCTACATTTTTACTGCTTGTAAAATTCTATCTGAAATGATATGCTTTTTTTATTTGATAGATAACCTAATTATTAATCTTAAATTATCGATTAATAGTTTTTATTAAAAAAATTATTAGAATTTCGTAATTAATTAAATTAATTATAAAAGTTGGTGATGCAAATCAATTTTATAAGATTGAGATACATATATTTTAAGTAGAGACAAAAGCTCGATCATAATTTAGCTTTATTTAGTGAATTTCTGATTATTACCAAACTTTAATATGTCATTTCTCAATTTAAAATTTGTTTTTATTTAAAAATATTTTAATTTTCTAAAAATAAAAAAATTCATTTTTAATTAACATTAAAATTTTTTTAATTAAATTTACTTAATAAATTTATCATTTATTTATACATAAATATTTTACTAGACATAAAAATTATATTTTAGTTAAGAAAAACTATATTTTTTGGTATTTGAAAGTTTTCCAAAATGAAATAAAACTTTTGATGAAAAAATCTATCTCTTAGACACTCACTAAAAATTATAAAGCACAAACTACTTTATTAGATATTTAAAAAAATAATTTATTATTTTAAATTTAATTGGTTCAAATAATATTGGAGCAAACATAAAATTCTAAAAACTATTTTGAAATTTATTTGGTGTTTAATGCATATGTTTTAATATAATTTTCTATAACAACCTTTGTAATATGATAGGATTTATTTACATCGATAATAAATAATAAAATAATACAATAATATAAATTTAATAAATATTTATTTACAAATCAGTATTAACAAAATTGGTTAGTTATTATTTTTTTTAAGAATATTTATTTTAGATTTTTAAATATTTAAAATTGGTTGAATATATATGTGATTTTTTGAGATCAAATATTTTAAATTACTTAGTAAAATTTTGAAATTTCAAATATTTTTTCTTGGTTAAAATCTATTCTTTAGTTAATAGAATAAAAATCTTAGTTATTAAATACATTTTTATAGTCGCTGAATATTTTGTAGTCTTAAATGCTTTAGTAAACTTTTTCAAGTATTTTGCAAGTTTTTGGATAGCTTACTTCATACTATCTGATAAATATTTAGCAATTTTCTTTTTTAAATAAATCTTTATGTCTTTCCTCTAACATAAGATATTAGACAGTCCTGCACGCTGCATAAACTTCTGCATATCTAACTTCTGGCCAAGTTAGGAAGTCTTATTTGAACTTGGAATTTACTAATCTCTCCCATAAGTATGGACTAACAAAAGCTGGAGTGTAATAAGACCAGTAGTCTTCCAATTCAAAGGATGCTCCACCAAAATCAATCAGCATTAATTTAATTTCTGATTAGTTTGTTTACTTATTTTTTTTTATAGTTAAAACTATGTTTTAAGGTTTTATGTCGCTGTGAAAGAGTGGCTGTGATTTCTATTTACTATCATTGTAGTTTGAAAGCATGGATTCTATAGCTTAAATTATATTAACTAAAATGGAAAATGTGAAGTGATCATCAAGCTTGTACCCTCTTTTTAATGAATCCTATTTGAGATCATATAAACTGCATAATCCTAGTTCTATGTACAGTATTCTTTGATCTATGTCTTAGCCAATTAATTTAGGCATCATATCAAATTAAACAGTTTGCATTATATACAGTTCACGTACAAACTCATTAAAATTCTTTATCATTTTTCCAGCAACAGGTAAAATTAGTTATTCTTATTAATAATTATATTATTTATTTATTGAAAGTTGTTTAGCTTTCGCTCTTATTTTATTCATTATTGGAGTATTTTAAATATCACTATTAATTGAAGTATCAACTAGCTTTGAATTTTGCAATCTATTTCCATTTGAGTCTTCCTTTGTTGATTCGTGCGATCTTTATTATTTTAGTTAAATTGTATTCTAATTTAATTCTAATTACTTCACTTGTCTTTCAAAATCTCCAATTTCGTTTTCTGTTGACTAAAAATAAGTAGAAGATTTCTTATAATATGCATCTTTTTGTTCTATGTTCCTATGAGAACCTCCATTTTACTTTTCATTCTTCTGAATTTCTTATTTAGACGGGATTTTATTTTCAAATTCTAGTAGGTATAAGTCTACCTAACCAAAACTCCCTGAATCTAACTTGCAATAATACTAAAAATTTTAATCACTGCTATTACTATCTATTATGCTTTTTTATTATACAGAGTAGATATTACTCAAGTCACTGAAGGTTTCAGCTGATTGTAGCAGCTATAAATTTTAAGAAATATTTTGCTATTCTATGTTTATTTCCAAGCTTGTTGATTTGGTGTAATTTTGTGCTTTGCTGTTAGTATTATTTTGAATTTAATTATTGCTATCTTGTTGAATTTTGTTTTTAGAATTTTGATAAAAATTTTAAAGTGCTCCCTTTCTCACTATTTGTATTATAGTAATAATAAGCTTATTTATAGAAATGTAAATGTAAGTAATTATTTACAAGTTGAAGTAAATTATTAAAGCTTCTAGCTCCATTTAAAAGAGTTCTGTGTTATGTAAAGAGATGTTTTCATAGATTCATTTTAAATGTCTTGCATAGATCTTTGCTAAGAGTTTATCTTATTAGATAGCAGCAGGTCTCTTTAGTAAGAAAAATAATCAGAATTTTATTAACTGCTCTTTTCATTTTCGCTTTCATCATATGATCTCTTCCTTGACCTTTTCATTGTAATTTATCCTATTTTAAATTCTGGAATTATTTTTTAAGATATTGAAGCATAATTTTCTTGCTCAACGTCCATTTCATCTATATTTTCTTCATCACTCTTCGCAGGTATTTTTTTTAATGTTTACGAATTTGGAATTTCTTAAAATGACCTTCTAATAGGCTAAATATCAGTAAGAGTTTTAGACTCTTTTGATATAAGATAATGCTAACCTTATGATTAGGGCTTAATAAGAGAAAAAGATCTTTATCTTTACTAAACTACTTTATTACTTTTAATTGGCTCTTTACTCTTCTCAGATCGCTTTGATTTAATTAAACTTATACTTGCTGTCTATGGAGAAGTGCTTCTAGAAGATTTGGATTTTATTTGTTCCCATTCCTTCATTTATTTTTTTGAAAAGCACTTATCCCAATATGCATGATCTACCTACTTCATAATATTAGATAAAGCGGCAAGCTACACATTAAACTAACGATTTTGCTAAATCTAAGAAAATTCTTTCTTTAATGAATTGATTCGCTCATTAGATTTTGATTCCTAATTGTTTTACTAAATCCTTTCCCTAGATCGTTATTTACTCATTTCAAATAACCAAATAATCTCTCACTTTAGAATTAATTATTAAAAAATATATTTTTTGTTCTTTTTTGATTTACATTTGATGCAATTTCAACCAACACTAATTACATAAATTTTTGAGTAAAGACTTTAATACAAAAATTAATATATTAAATAATTCTTTGGATTAACTTTATTTATTGCAATCTATCAGATATATCAAGTGGATAATCTATATATAAAACATTTGTTACTTCATCATTGAAAAGTTTTATAAACTCAGTTAATATTTTAAGATCAAAACATAATAAATATTTTTTACAGTAAAACTTGATAAAATTTACCTAGAATAAACTTAATCTTATTTTTATGCTTGAAATTTATACAACTAAAAAATAGATCGAACATAAAAGTCTAATGCATTTATTTATTTATGAATTATTTGTCTTTCAGATATTGACCACTTCATAAATTTTAGAAATTTGGTAGAGCTTTACTACATCGAACTAAATTTTTAAATTAGTTAATTACTGAAGATTTAATTTTGAATCGCTTAATATTTCTTTATAATTATTGTCTAATTTTGATATATTACTGAATTCAAACAATTTATCAATAATATAACAGGTCTTTGGATAATCATTTTAATATTTATTTATAAAACTTTTATAGTTTTCTTTTTTAAAACTTTCTTCATCATTTTTGTCTATGATAATGTATTAAATAGTTCTACATGCTGCATAGAATTCAGCATATCTTATTTCTTACCAGCTTAATTTTTCTTTTTTATGTGTTCCTTCTATTGCTTTATTCCATAGCTCCTAACAAACAAAAGCAGGTGTATAGTAAGACCAGTAATCCTGTATATCGCTTGATGATCCTCCAAAATCTATAAGAAGAAGTTTAATTTCAGGAGACTTATCCTCTAAATGCTAAGTCGCTGTCAAAATGATATTTTAAGGTTTAATATCACTATGAAAAATAGGAAAAGGAGTTTGTGTTTTAGGATTAATATTTCCTAAAAGCGATTCTATGGCATTAAATATATTAATCAATACCTAAAAGGTAAATTCATCAGTAAGCTTATAATTATTGATTTAGCTGTCTATTTTAAGATTATACAAATTACAGAGTCCTAATTCAAGAAAAATAATTTATTCTTCAATATCTTATTCTATGATTTTTGGCTTGTAAGTGCTACTTATCTAATTCATAATAAAGAGTTCACGGATAAATTCTTCTTTATTACTAAATTTCTTACCTGCAACAGGAAAATATTGCTATTTATTATTACTAGCAATAGTTGAAGATATTAATATACTTTCATTATTATCTCTACTTGATATAGTATTAGATATTTTATTTTCATCAACAATTAATGTAGATGCCAAGGTATTATTCTTAGAATTCTTAGACCCTAGAGACTAACTTGATAAATTGAATTCACTCATTTTATTTTTAAAGCTCCTCAGATTGTAAGAGTATTCCTTTTATTTAAATGGATATAAAGTTTATTACATATTTATAGATTATTCAATTTCCATATCTTCTATTTTTATATCTTGTTATATTGAATTGTTAAGAAATTATTATTCAATCTCACAAAAATAAAGATCAACTTATCCAAAACTACCTTTATCTAGTTAACAGTATAAATGAAATACATTCTAATTTTTATCTTTGTTATTAATATATGTGTCAATTAATCTAAGTATGTTAGATGTAAAGTCTTAAATTGTTTTAAAATCTTTAAAAGATCTTTATAGGTTTTATATATTAAAATTTGAAAATGATTTCACCTTTTGATTTGCCTTTTTCAGGTTTCTTATAAACATAGCCTTTTCCTTATTCTGTTTTTTAACTCCCTTCTTAACTAATTAATACAAAATTATTTTATATTAACAATCTAGAAATTAAGCATAAACATACTTGTTTTTATCATTGACTGGGCTTTGGATAGCCACTTAAATGATCTCTAGCTTAAAAAATAAGATGTTTTGATTGATTCATCTAAAACTTAGGGAAATTAATTTATTGTTTTAGGTCTTTCTCTCTTTCTCTTTTTTGAATCAGCAACACTACTTTTATTTTTCTAGCTATCAAGTTATCTTGACTTCACTTTTTTAGTAGATTGTGTTATTGATTTTTTAGCAGTTTATATTTGCTTTGTGGTTTTAAATAAGTTTAGCTCAATTTATCTATCTTTAATCTATGCAGATTCCTTTAAATTATCATTTTTAATTATAGTTTTTTACTTTTTTAATGATTAAATACTTAAATCATCTAATTGTTATTTCAATTAACTAGATTACATTTGTTAGTTGCTAAATGATTAACTAAATTACATTGGTGAGTTGCTAAATGGTTAACTATATTACATTTGTGATGGTAAACCAGATAACTTATTAATTTATTAAATCTATTTTTATTCTATTTCCATTTAACCTTCTTCATCTTCGTCTTCATAATTATATTAATCAGAATTGGGATAATCTTATTCATTTTAATCTTCAATTTAATATTCAACTTTTGATTATTTTTTTTTATTTATTTTTTTTAAAATTCTTTTTTAACCTTATGGCTTCTAATTGCCACTCGGATATTTCTACTTGGCCTATTCTTAAATCTTAAAATTATCATTGAACTACCTTGATTTCAAAAACTCTGGCAGTTATTATATTTATTCTTTCAAAGGATTTAAGAATTATTTTATCTTACCCATATCTATCAAATATATTATTTATTTTTGATGAAATTATTACTATTGGTTAATTAATTAATTATCTAATTAATTTATAGACACTAAATATTATCAAAAATCTTCTACAAGCAGTATATATTTAAAAGAAGAGTAAAATTATCAAAGTATTTGATTATAAGTCTTAAATTATAAAAATATTTAAGGAACAAATGAATTTTATCAATAAATTATCAGGTTTTAAATTACAACTAATAAAAATTATCTCCTTTAAACCAGAAAAAATTTAATGCAATTTAGATTTTCTTTAGAATTTTTGACATAAAATAAATTATACTGAGTAATAAATAAAATATACAAAATATTAGGGGTGGACTCAAATTGAAATTTTCCAAAAATTAAAATTTGGTTGAAAATTCTGCTTTACTGTATAAATTAATATCTAATTTTGGCTGTATATTTAATATTCTCTATTTTATAATGCAAAACAGAATATTAAGTCCATCCCTTGCAATTAGCCAAGTTTTACTTCTAATTCTTTCTTTCAAAAAGTGCATATAATTATTTTAATTTTAAAATTTATTTTAATACTTTATAATTTAATTTTATTTCTTTGATTAGTTTGTTACGAATTGTTAATTAAAATTTTATTTATTTGTTAAAATGTAAATTTTTCATTTTTAATTAATTATTTTATAAAATTTAGAAATTTAAAACAACTTAGATTAGTCAAAGTAAATGGGATAATGATTTAATTTACTACATTCAGATATTTCATCCTCATATAAAATATCTCTGTAATCGCTGAAAATCAAAAAACTTTTATTTTTTATAAGCACATTTTCTAATATCCTACAAGTTTTTGGATAGCTTTGACTGTATTTTTCTATAAATTTTCCTGTATTTTCTTTCTTAAACAAATTGGATTCTAAACTTTCTATAAGCAAAAACTAAACAGATCTGCAAGCAGCATATATTTCAGCATATCTTACTTAAGGCCAAGTTAAATACTCCCAGTTATTCTTAGAGTTTACAAGCTTTTGCCAAAGTTGGTTGCAAACGAAGGCTGGTGTATAATAAGACCAATAATCATCAAGCTAAAAGGAAGCACCTCCATAATCTATTAAAATTAGCTAAGTATTCAATAATTAATCTTCAGATTTTTTTACAGTAAGCATAATATTTTAAGGCTTGATATCACTATGAAATAATGGTTGTTATTTTTTTTCTTTCTAATTATAATTTTTTAATAAGCTTTCTACAGCTTGAATAAGATTTATGAGAATTGAATAAGTGAATTCATCAGTAAAATCATATTCATTTTAAATGCTGTCAATTTTTAAATCATACAAATTGCATAATCCTAACTCCATAAACAATATTTAGTTATCTACATCATAATTCAGTAATTTAGGCATATACTCACAATTAACTGTTTCCATTATATATAGTTCACGAATAAACTCACTTTAAACATTAATCTATTTACCCGCTACAGGTAATAATTGTTTTTTCATATTTGAAGTGCTTTATTACAAACTTAAATGACTATTTTACCAAGTTTAGTTTTCTTTAGAAGTCTTTTACTGAAGTCCGCCTTCAGAAAACATGCTATTTTAGTAATCAGCTGATGAGTTTGTAAAAATATAATCACTTTTCTGTTTTAGCATTTAGATTGAGTTTTAAATTGTTTCATTACTTGCTTGAGTTGAATAAGATTAGTTAGAATTTTACGAAGAAAGGAGCAAATTTTATTATTAAATTTATAAATTTTCTTTTAAAATGTAATCTATTTCAATGAAGTATAAATCAACTTTGCCAAAACTTCCTTTATCTAATTACTTAAAATGCTTCATAATCTGATGGGTTAAAACATTATCTTTTTTTTCTTACTATCTTTTCTATGTATCTTAAATATAATATTAAATATTGGCAAAATTTTCAAAAGATTCAAACATCTATGAAATGCTTTATTAATCACAACCATTCTGTGTAATACTTTCATAAATATTTTGCTATTATTTAAAGTCTTATTAGATCTAAAAATTATTTTTTTGTTTCAAATTTTATTAATTCAAAGCCTGTTTATCTTATGCATTGATCATCCCTTTTTTAACTATTTCATATATAAGTAGTTTAATTTAATATTTATTATAAGTAATAAACAATACAAGTATTTGATGGGTATTTTAAATTCGTACTCCATTTAAAAGATTAGTTTTTTATATGATGTGATGTTTGTAAAGAATTATCCACAATATCTTTCATGTTTCTTTTCTTCTGAATCACATTTTACTACAGAGGATTTTTTCCAGTAATAGAAAAATAAAGTTCTTTTGATTATTGATCCTCTTCATCTTCATTGTAAGATCTCTATCTTGTTCTCCTTTTGCTTTCTTCATTTTCTTCTTATCTCGTTCCAAATCTTATAATTTTCTTATTATCTATCTTACTTTTCTCTTTATCATATTATTCTATTTTCTTACTTTCTTAATCCTTTGTATCTAAAAAGCTTAGTTTTTATGAAGTTTCTAAACTAATATCTGACGAAGAGCTATCGCTATAATTAGACCATTAATTCTCAATATTATGCTAATAATATTTATCAGCTTCAATCTAAACTTAAAGATCATCGTTTCTTATAATAGATGCAAACTGCTACAAAACAGGTAAATCTTAAACTTTTTTTGGTTTATTTGAACAAGTTTTCTTAATCATTTAATGGATAAACTCTCGAAAGAATAATTGATTTCCAAAATATAAAAAAGAGAGCTTTCTTTTGTTTTAATTAAATTTCCAAAAATTAATATTAATAATAGCCAGGAATCTAATACAAATAGAAATTCAATTAATCAGGAATCTAATACAAATAATCATTATGTCTACATCAAGTAGCAAAAAAAAAATGGTATGATACTTTTATTAAATTATTTATTTTAAAGAGAATCTTTTATTAATTTTTAAAAACATGTTTTATATAAAAAAATAAAAAATAAAGTCATAAAATAAATCAATTATGATACATTAATTTTCATTCAAATAAGAATTTAATTAAAATTTTAATTTTAAATTATTTTATTTGAATTAAAATAATATTTCTTATTAATAAATAATATAAATAAATATAAAATAATTCATTTTATCTTAAATTAAAAAAATTAATTCATATTTTAATTTTATAACTTTATTCTTGTTTTGCTGATTGATTTTTAATTAATTTTTAATAATTATTTAAAGAAATACCAAATATTCTAATTAAATTGAGTATTTTTGACAAGAATTTATAGATTTTTAAGATATAAAAAAGCCATAAAATAACTTTATAAGCACTTTTTTTTACATTTGACTAAATAAAATCTTTCGGTTTGGTATTTTTATTAGACATTTTAAGTTTAGTGGTTAAAATGTTTTAAAAATTGAAATTGTTTTGTAATGTTAATTTGTTTTGTTTAAACTTTTTAGAAAATAAGATATCATTGTTTGGAGCTATTATTGTTTATTATATTGTAAAATTTAGATATCTCGAATAACTTTTGGGTTTCGAAATAAATAGGTTAAGGATATATCTAATTTTAAGAAGAAATTTCATCTTCATTTAAAATATTAGAATATCCTTTCATAACTTAGCAGTTTGTATTTTTAAGATACACCTCCTCTAAAATTTTGCAGGTTTTTGGGTAAAGCTTTTAGTAAGATTAAATAAAATCTTAACTATTTTCTTTTTTAAATAAATTCTAATCATTCTGATTTAAGATTAAAAATTAAACAGACCTACATGCGGCATATAATTCAGCATATCTTATTTCTGGCCATGTTAAAAACTCTTTCTGAGATTTACTATTGACCAACTTTTCCCAAAGTTTTGGACATACAAAAGCTGGAGTAAAGTAGGACCAATAATCTTCAGCTTAGAAAGAGGCTCCTCCGAAATCGATTAATAAGAGTTGAATTTATGGGATATTTTCTTTAGAGTTTTTAACTGTCAAGATTATATTTTAAGGTTTTATATCACTATGGAAAAGGGGAAGAATTTTATTTTCCTATTGATCAAAGTTTTATAAAAGACTCTCGATTGCCTAAAACAGATTTATAAGTATCGAATATGCAAGATTGTCACTTATTTTATAGTTTTGTTTTTCGCTGTACATTTTTAAATCATATAAACTGCAAAGCCCAAGCTCTATAAACAAAATCTGTTACTCAATATCCTAACCCAAAAGAGAAGGCATATATTCACTTTATACTTTCTACATAATAAAGAGCTCACGAATGAATTCATATTTAATTTTGATTTTTTTTCCAGCAGCTGGCAGATAATTTTTTGAATTAAGCTAAATATTTACCTAGTAATTTAAGTTTTAATTTTTTTGATCCACTAAATGAGAAGAAATATTATTATTTCCAATTATTTGCTTCTTACTTGTACTATATAGTTAAGTAGAGCCCTAATAAGTAGATCCTTAGGATGTTTAACTATTATTAATATTATTTTACTAAAGAGTATCTTGATTAGTAGATTATGATTGATTCGATTGACTAGAATTTTATGAAGAGAAGATATAAGAATTTTAATTATATTAGTTATTATTTTCTCTATTTATAAAATAATTGCTTTGTTAGTTTTCATATTTACTCTAGAAATTGCATAAATCATATTGATCTATCTCAAAAAAATACAAATCTACTTATCCGAAACTACCCTTATCAAGCTTTTCATAATGATAGAATTCAATTTTATTCATATTTTCTTTTTTTTGAATCATAAATTTCTGCAAAAACATTGTTAGGGCATTTGAGTATTTAGAAATATTTTTAAAAATATTTTAATTTTCATTTAAGCTTTATTAAATGCTTCTATGAAATAGAATATTTGAGTCTGTCTCTTTTGCTTTATTGAAGAACATTTTCTCTGTTTTTTCTTTATTTTGTAATTTATTAACATCCATTTTATAATTCTTTGAGACATTTCCTTTTCTTTCTATTAAAAATAATGTGTATTTTAAATTATTTATTTATAATTTTACATGTCACTGTAGGATGGTTAATTTATGTGCTCCATTTAAAGGATTTTTCATTTATATGAAAAGAAGTCTTTAAAGAATCATTTTTTATATCATTCATATCTCTTGTTTTTAAGAAATTCTTACTTTTATATTATGCTTCTCTTGAAATCGAAAAGTAGGATTCATCTTAAGAGTTATCATCATCCATATCATATGACCTTTTTCGAGTTCTAGTTTTTTTTTTATACATTTTAATTTTTTGTTCTATAAATGGTTCATCATCGCTTTCTTCAACATTCTCATCACCATCATCTTCTTCTTAATCGTACTCTAATCTAGGGGATTCTATTTTTTTGTTTAAATTAAAAGCATCTTCATTCAAATAAGAATTTCTTCTCTATATTTCTGGAGATCTCTTATCATTTTACTCTTCTTATTCATCTTGAATTTTAATCTATGTATAACTCTGATTATTTATATTTATATTAAGATTTGGTGCATAGTTTTCCTAATAAAAATCATTAGCCATATCCTACATCATATATGACAAATTTCTTTATTAAGATGCAAACTATTCCTCAAGCATTTATTTTTAACTTAAATCTTCCATTTTTGATTAGTGTTTTGTAAATGATTTTTAAATATTTAAAGTTTTTCAAACAACTTCACTTTTGATTCTTATCAGTATCATAAAAATTAATAATTAAATCAATAATCTGATAATTGCCTTAAGTCTCTTAAAAGAAATTTAAAACAAAATTCAATATATTATCAATAAATTTACAATAATAATTTTTAAAAACTAAATATAAAATAATTTTTAATTAAAATAAAATATTACTCTTAAAATTATTTATAGATTTATCTCGCTTTGTAATGAAGCTTCATTAAAATTTTATTGTTAATTATTTACCAATCAAATTAAATAATACATATATTCAAAGATGTAAAGATATGATGATATACTGTTTTATTTAGTGAAACTCAAATAGAACAATTTTTAGAAATCATAATTTTAAAATAAATAAAAATTAAGCATAATACCTTTCTTATTTTTAAATGCTGCTTTTTGCATTTAAGGTTCAAGAAAAAAAGTAATTAATAATAAAAATTGAACCTTTTAGTTAAATAATTTTACACTTATTTATTTGAAATAAAAAAATAAAAATTCTAAAATTAAATATTTTCAATTTTAAAAATTAAATCCAAGAATATTAAAATCAAATAAATGAAATACTTACATTGTATTCTAACAATTATTTAGAATTATATTTTTTTATTTTATTATATTCGTCTAATTCAAAGTTGTTCTTATTTAAAGGACTACGTCGTCAGAGCTCAATTCTTTAATTCTATTTGTCTGTGAATATAATTTATAACTTAAATAAAATTTATTTTTTGTGATATTTAAAATCCAAAAATACTAATAAATAAATTTTAAATCTTCAACAAAAATGAAATATAAAAATAATTTTTATTGTTATTATTCAAGAAATAAAAAATGGATTTTTATCAAAGATAAGCAATTAATTAATGTAAACAAGGTGAGTAATGATAAAATTTCTAGTCATATCATCTATTGTAATAATGTAAATGTTAATATTTAATAACAATTATCTTTCGGAATTATAAAAATCAGTTTTACACATAAACTACTTGAGAAAATAAAAATAAATTTGTATTTAAGAAGGGAATTTCCCAATAGCTAAAAAAAATCAAAATTATCTCAAAGATTTTGTTATAAAATAAGTAAGTATTGAATAATATTTTTGCTAAATTAATTGATTTTCATACTATTTATATATTTAATAAAACATAAATTTTACTTTTAGAATAACCCCAATTATTTTAATTGCTCATTAGAATTGAGTAAAGCCATTTTATAAAATTAAAGGCTACTTATGAGTAGTGTATGAAGCATTCAAAACATCAGCAGTGATAGGTTAGGCGAATTACTATTGCTTTAAATCTATATTATTTTGTTAAGGAATTTGTTATTGTAATTAAGGGTAGTGAATAACGTAAGGTTGACTAAACTATGCTTAAGGTTATTAGGGTTGGGCAACTTAATGGATAGGAGGTTGAGCGAATTAAGCAGGTTGAGAGTAACCAAGGAAATATTAGCTGCTAGAAGAAGCAATTAATTGATTAATGTACTTGTAATTAGAATAATCAATGATGACTTCAATTACAGTGCAAATAAGAATTGCTAAGTAAAGTAAAAAGAGCAAAGAGTCTGCAACGCTTCCATAAGATGGCTTTGTGCCCAAGTAAATTACACAACCAAGGCAAATTAAAGCAATAATAGAGTGAGCAACACTAATGATAATGCATGAAATCTTATAAAATTTGTGTAATGATTAATTTTAATCAATTGCAGAAACAACACCCAAAGTATAGTAAGTAACAAGGTAGCCAAGCAAGACATATAAGACCCAAATTTTAGCTCCAATATTATGATAAACTTCATAAAGGACCAAGGTATGTACTAAAACATTAATCAAGTTAGTGGCCAAGAAGCAAGCACGACCTGCAACTTTATTATCAAGTTATAAGTATTATTGTTAGTTTGGTTAAATCATTAATTAGCTTTATTTTATATTTGATTAATCGAAATCTTTTAAATTAAATATTTTTTATCTTTTTGTGATTTTTCTGTATTTGAATATGATCATATGATAATTAATATATTTAATTATCATATCATTCATTGCTGCAAAAAGCTTCTTATATTTAGTAAATCGAAATTTTGATAATCAAATTTTCGATTGAACCCATCAAATTTCTTATCAAATAGAAACCTATCATCGGCTATTACTGATTTTCTCTACACAAATAATTTTATGATATTATAAAAGATTTTTGCAATAAATTCTTCATTAGTTTATCTATCTTTCTATCAAATATATTTAAGCAATTATTTCTGTCTAGTTTTGTTTCAAATTAATTTTAATTTTGTTGATGTTTTTTTTCAACATTTTTTCTTAAAATATTTTCACTTATTAAATTAAAATATTTAAATATAAAATAGTTCATCTAGAAATAAAAAAATAAATTTTATTTTAAACTAGGATTAAAATATTGTTAAAACTGAGTAAAATATATTGAAATTATTTTTTTTTGAATTAATTAAATTTCAATAATAAAAAAAACAAAAAAATAATAAGGGAAAAAGAAAAAAAATCACTAACACATTTTTTATATAATAAGCAAAAAATAGGAATAAATAATATTAATCATAGGGACTTAAATTTATTCTATCGTTTTTAGTAAAATCGACCTCAAAGTTTTAAAATAATGAATTAACTAACAATAAAGTCATTTAAAAATTTGTGTAATTTTATAAATGATAGAAGTAATTAATATATTTTTATTCATTTTAGTGATACTAATTTTTAAAATTCAAAATAAATAAATTAAATTGCAATTAAACTTTTAAATAGTTTTATAATTGATTATTTTTTTACATATATTTAAATATTTATGAATACATTAAAATTTTTACTCAAGTAAAAATTTAATCTTAATAATTTTATTGAAGGAAAATTGAGAATTATTTTGCAAAAGTTATTGTTTTTATATTTAGATATTTTCAAACATTTTTTTAATTTTAATTTTCTATATCCTATAACTCAAATTACCTTAAACTATCTGTTTAATGAGGAGAAACCAGCCTTTAATCTAATTAAGTGGGTTTATTTTCATAAGAAAATTTTTATTCATATTTACTTTCTATACATTTTTAAAGCTAACTTAAGTGCAAAAAGTTATTTATATCTATTATTAATATTAAGCATAACAAAAATGTAAAGACAAAGAGCGTTTAAAAAGCAGAAGATTAACTATTAACAGAAGGTTGATCAAGATTAACAAAAATAGAAATTATCACTTGGATAAACAATATCAAAAAAGTTATTGAATGTACTAAGCCAGAGCAAAATGAAAAAATCTTTTAAATTTTGATCCAAAAAAGATTCAAATTATAAACAGCTAATAAATTCAAAGTATGATACGCCAATCCAAGTAAGCTAAAGAAACCAATTTACTGAGAATTATCTTTATAAAAAAATTAAGATAAATTTAAAATTATACACAATAGGTTTAGAGTAAAGAATCGATATCTTCCTTATACTTCTTACTTGATTTAATGTAATAATTCAATGTCTAAGTTTTTTCTGAGCATTTTTTAGAAAACGAGTTTGTTAAATGTTTTGATTAATTAACTTTTATATATTTATTAGAAAGTTTTAAATATATTACTTAATCAAAGTAACCAACAATAATATATACTACATAATTACTTACTATTAATAGATAAATTCTTTAATTAAATTTAATAAAATATTACATCTTTAAACTTACATTCAAAAATTAATTATTTTCTACTTTTAATATAAATTGAAAACAAATCTATGGGAATGAAGAAATGTATAAACTGTAGATATTAATTGGAAGAGAAGAAAACATCTATTTAAATTTTAAAAAGCATTATTATTCAAAGCATTACACTAAAAAAATTCAAATCATAAAATATTTTTATGATTGATTGCTGTTATATATTTTATATTTTCAATTTAATATAAAAATAGTTAATAACATACTAATAAGCTAATAAAAAGTATTTATATAAATTTTATTGATTACTTTTTAATAAAGACAATATTTTATCAAAAATTAAAAAGTTTTTTAAAACTTCTTAAGCTAAATAAAGTTAAGAAAATTGTTTAAATGTTTACATATTGCAAATAAGGAATATTTCCCTCTTGGAATATGATTTTCTTTTAGGTAAATAGATTTTTATATTTAACTAAAAATTTTTAAAAGTAAAAGTTAAGACTTCCTTGAAAAATTACTAATTTGCTGCTTGATTTTACTAGAACCAAAATAAGTTTAAAATCATATTTCAATAATTTAATAAATTTTAATTCATAATTCTTCGAATAGAAAAAAATTAAACCATTAGTAAGAGTTAAGCTCATACTATTGATAAATGAATATAATTTTATTACATTAATTCCTTGAGCTGACTAACCAACAGAATTGAAGAGGATACCCCTTTTTTCTAAAAAAATTATATAAAATATGAAAATCTTCATTCATATTGGCATGATAAATCAATATTATTTTTATTTGCATAGAATTTATTAAATAACTCTTCAACATTATTGACTAAATAATTTTTTTAAATTATGTTTAATAGTAAAAAATATTAAAAAATATAAAATCTAGCTCAATTTAAAAATTTTGATGTAAAAAAATTATTTATCTTTGAAATTATATATATAAATTAGATTTTTTAATAAATAAATAAAAAATATATTTCATAATAAGTGTCAAACAAACCATGAAATTTTTGTTTGTATGGCATAAGGCTATAATTAGAAATATTATAAATATTCCTAAAATTACATAGCTAAAACAGAAAAATCTACTTTTAAACATTATTTTTATAATACTTAATAACATTAACTACCAGGTTTTTTTCAAATATTACTAAATAAATAACTGGCCGTCTTTAATTCCTACTATATTTTTAAGTATATGTTTTCAATAAAAATATTAAGTTTAAATAGTGAATGTGATATCTCTTCATAAAGCCAAATATATAAATTAATATTTGATAATTAATTAATTATTGTATTTATTTGTTCTTTTTATCCATTTATAATTAATTAATTAAATTTCATAAACTGCTATTCAATATTTTTGAAAAAAAAAATAAATGATATAATAGATTAAAAGATATAATAGATTAGAAGAAGTAATTATTTATTTTTTTATTAATATCCTTTTAATTTATATAAATTAATAAAAAAAGTTTAAAAGCTCTTCACTTTTATCTCATTAGGTTCTCCATATTAATCTGAAGTATATTTAATTAAAAAATATTTTTTTATTATTATTAATATTTTTTGTTTATTTTATTTTAAATTTATTTAAATAAATAATTTATATAAAAGAAATTATCATCATTATTTATTGATTTTTATTAAAACTTAAATTTTTTAGCAATTTTAACTTAATTTTCATTTCAATTTTTAATTATTTATTGATTATTCATTTTTATTATTTGATATTTTTTCTTAATTTTTGCTATTAAAACTTACACTTAATAAAAGCTATTTATTTGTTTTACATTATAATATTTTTAATTATAAAAGTTAATTTAAAACATTAAAGTTCTTTTAATTTATTTGATTTGTTTTCGTTTTTCTTTTTATTATGAATTCTTATTTTTTAATTCTTTGTTAATTTTATTAATTATTAATTAATCTTATTATTTCATATTTTTTCTTCATTTTTTCCTCATAATTAACAATAGTGAAATACCTATTTAATTTATATCTAAATTACATTATAAATAAAGCTAATTTTTATTAAGCATAAAATATCATTTTTTTTGAAAAAAAATAAATTTTGAAAATCTAGGATAGAAAAAATTTCATAAAAAATATTAAAAATTTTTATTTTATAAAATGAAAAACTGGTATATAAAACTCTATTTTTGTAAATTTTTATAGTAATTTTCTCTATTTAATGATATATTTTTTCTTCATTTTTTCCTTCTAATTAACTATTTTATGATATATTTTTTATTCAATATTTAAAAAGTGGAAATTAAATTGGTGCAATGGGTGCATCAGGCTTAGGTTCTGCTTTAGCAAATAGCATTAATCTCTCGAATTTGACACTTTACCTCAGGTAAAAAATGTTTATTTGATTTGGATTGTGATATTTTTAATTATAAAAACTAATTAAAAACAATAAAGGCTCTTTTTTTCTTTTTCTTTTTATTGTGCTTGCTTTTTTTTTGTTCTTTCTTTATTAATTTATCTCATCATTTTATTTTTTAAATTTTGCTTTTATTATTAATTAATTAATCTTATTATTTCATATTTTTTCTTCATTTTTTCCTTCTAATTAACAATTTAATGATATATTTTTTCTTCAAAATTTAAAAAGTTACAATTAAATTGGTGATAATGGTGGATCAGGCTTAGGTTCTGCTTTAGCAAATTGCATTAATCTCTCGAATTTGACACTTGAACTTCGGTAAAAAAAGTTTATTTGTTTTAGATTGTGATATTTTTTATTATAAAAACTAATTAAAAACAATAAAGTTCTTTTTTCTTTTTCTTTTTATTGTGCTTGCTTTTTTTTTGTTCTTTCTTTGTTAATTTTGCTCATCATTTTATTTTCTAATTTTGCTTTTATTATTAATTAACTAATCTTATTATTTCATATTTTTTTTTTCATTTTTTCCTTCTAATTAACTATTTAATGATATACTTTTACTTCAATATTTAAAAAGTGGAAATTAAATTGGTGCAATGGGTGCATCAGGCTTAGGTTCTGCTTTAGCAAATTGCATTAATCTCTCGAATTTGACACTTGACCTTGGGTAAAAACAGTTTATTTGATTTGGATTGTGATATTTTTAATTATAAAAACTAATTAAAAACAATAAAGCTCTTTTTTCTTTTTCTTTTTATTGTGCTTGCTTTTTTTTTTGTCCTTTCTTTGTTAATTTAGCTCATCATTTTATTTTCAAATTTTGCTTTTATTATTAATTTAATTATTTTATTATTTCATATTTTCTCTTCATTTTTTCCTTCAAATAAACTTTTTAATGATATATTTTTTCTTCTATATTTAAAAAGTGGAAATTAAATTGGTGATGAAGGTGCATCAGGCTTAGGTTCTGCTTTAGCAAATTGCATTAATCTCTCGAATTTGACACTTAACCTTGGGTAAAAACAGTTTATTTGATTTGGATTGTGATATTTTTAATTATAAAAACTAATTAAAAACAATAAAGCTCTTTTTTCTTTTTCTTTTTATTGTGCTTGCTTTTTTTTTTGTCCTTTCTTTGTTAATTTAGCTCATCATTTTATTTTCAAATTTTGCTTTTATTATTAATTTAATTATTTTATTATTTCATATTTTCTCTTCATTTTTTCCTTCTAATAAACTTTTTAATGATATATTTTTTCTTCTATATTTAAAAAGTGGAAATTAAATTGGTGATGAAGGTGCATCAGGCTTAGGTTCTGCTTTAGCAAATTGCATTAATCTCTCAAATTTGACACTTGACCTTCGGTAAAAAAAGTTTATTTGTTTTAGATTGTGATATTTTTTATTATAAAAACTAATTAAAAACAATAAAGCTCTTTTTTCTTTTTCTTTTTATTGTGCTTGCTTTTTTTTGTTCTTTCTTTGTTAATTTTGCTCATCATTTTATTTTCTAATTTTGCTTTTATTATTAATTAACTAATCTTATTATTTCATATTTTTTTTTTTCATTTTTTCCTTCTAATTAACTATTTAATGATATACTTTTACTTCAATATTTAAAAAGTGGAAATTAAATTGGTGCAATGGGTGCATCAGGCTTAGGTTCTGCTTTAGCAAATTGCATTAATCTCTCGAATTTGACACTTAACCTTGGGTAAAAATAGTTTATTTGATTTGGATTGTGATATTTTTAATTAATTAATTAATCTTATTATTTCATATTTTTTTTTTATTTTTTCTTTCTAATTAATTATTTAATGATATATTTTTTATTCAATATTAAAAAAGTGAAAATTAAATTGGTGATGAAGGTGCATCAGGCTTAGGTTCTGCTTTAGCAAATTGCATTAATCTCTCGAATTTGACACTTTACCTTAGGTAAAAAATGTTTATTTGATTTGGATTGTGATATTTTTAATTATAAAAACTAATTAAAAACAATAAAGCTCTTTTTTCTTTTTCTTTTTATTGTGCTTGCTTTTTTTTTGTTCTTTCTTAGTTAATTTAGCTCATTATTTTATTTTTAAATTTTGCTTCTATTATTAATTAATTAATCTCATTATTTCATATTTTTTCTTCATTTTTTCCTTCTAATTAACTATATAATGATATATTTTTTCTTCAATATTTAAAAAGTTACAATTAAATTGGTGATAAAGGTGGATCAGGCTTAGGTTCTGCTTTAGCAAATTGCATTAATCTCTCGAATTTGAGACTTGGCCTTAGGTAAAAACAGTTTATTTGTTTTAGATTGTGATATTTTTAATTATAAAAACTAATTAAAAAATTAAAGCTCTTTTTACTTTTTCTTTTTATTGTGCTTACTTTTTTTTTGTTCTTTCTTTATTAATTTATTTTATCATTTTATTTTCAAATTTTGCTTTTATTATTAATTAATCTTATTATTTCATATTTTTTCTTCATTTTTTCCTTCTAATTAACTATTTAATGATATATTTTTTATTCAATATTTAAAAAGTGGAAATTAAATTGGTGCAATGGGTGCATCAGGCTTAGGTTCTGCTTTAGCAAATTGCATTAATCTCTTGAATATGACACTTGACCTTCGGTAAAAACAGTTTATTTGATTTGGATTATGATATTTTTAATTATAAAAACTAATTAAAAACAATAAAGCTCTTTTTTCTTTTTTTTTTATTGTGCTTGCTTTTTTTTGTTCTTTCTTTGTTAATTTAGCTCATTATTTTATTTTTAAATTTTGCTTTTATTATTAATTTTTTAATCTTATAATTTCATATTTTTACTTCTTTATTTCCTTCTAATTAACTATTTAATGATATATTTTTTCTTCAATATTTAAAAGTTACAATTAAATTAGTGATAAAGGTGCATCAGGCTTAGGTTTTAGTTTAGCAAAGTGCATTAATTTCTCGAATTTGATACTTGACCTTAGGTAAAAACAATTTATTTGATTTGGATTGTGATAATTTTAATTATAAAAACTAATTAAAAACAATAAAGCTCTTTTTTCTTTTTCTTTTTATTGTGCTTGCTTTTTTTTTGTTCTTTCTTTGTTAATTTAACTCATCATTTTATTTTCAAATTTTGCTTTTATTATTAATTAATTAATCTTATTAATTCATATTTTTCTTCATTTTTTCCTTCTAATTAACTATTTAATGATATATTTTTTCTTCAATATTTAAAAAGTGGAAATTAAATTGGTAATGAAGGTGCATCAAGCTTAGGTTCTAGTTTAGCAAAGTGCATTAATTTCTCGAATTTGACACTTAACCTTAGGTAAAAACAGTTTATTTGATTTGGATTGTGATATTTTTAATTATAAAAACTAATTAAAAACAATAAAGCTCTTTTTTCTTTTTCTTTTTATTGTGCTTGCTTTTTTTTTGTTCTTTCTTTTTTAATTTAGCTCATCATTTTATTTTCAAATTTTGCTTTTATCATTAATTAATTAATTAATCTTATTATTTCATATTTTTTCTTCATTTTTTCCTTCTAATTAACTATTTAATGATATTTTTTTTCTTGAATATTTAAAAAGTTATAATTAAATTGGTTCAATGGGTGCATCAGGATTAGGTTCTGCTTTAGCAAATTTCATTAATCTCTCGAATTTGACACTTGACCTTAGGTAAAAACAGTTTATTTGTTTTAGATTGTGATATTTTTTATTATAAAAACTAATTAAAAACAATAAAGCTCTTTTTTCTTTTTCTTTTTATTGTGCTAGCTTTTTTTTTGTTCTTTCTTTGTTAATTTAGCTCATCATTTTATTTTCAAATTTTGCTTTTATTATTAATTAATTAATCTTATTATTTCATATTTTTTCTTCATATTTTCATTCTAATTAACTATTTAATGATACATTTTTTATTCAATATTTAAAAAGTGAAAATTAAATTGGTGATGAAGGTGCATCAAGCTTAGGTTCTGCTTTAGCAAATTGCATTAATCTCTCGAATTTGACATTTGACTTTCGGTAAAAACAGTTTATTTGTTTTAGATTGTGATATTTTTAATTATAAAAACAAATTAAAAACAATAAAGCTCTTTTTTCTTTTATTTTTTATTGTGCTTGCTTTTTTTTTGTCCTTTCTTTGTTAATTTAGCTCATCAATATATTTTCAAATTTTGATTTTATTATTAATTAATTAATCTGATTATTTCATATTTTTTCTTCATTTTTTCCTTCTAATTAACAATTTAATGATATATTTTTTATTCAATATTTAAAAAGTGGAAATTAAATTGGTGCAATTGGTGCATCAGGTTTAGCTTCTGCTTTAGCAAATTGCATTAATCTCTCGAATTTGACACTTGACCTTCGGTAAAAACAGTTTATTTGTTTTAGATTGTTTATTTTTTTATTATAAAAACTAATTAAAAACAATAAAGCTCTTTTTTATTTTTCTTTTTATTGTGCTTGCTTTTTTTTTGTTGTTTCTTTGTTAATTTAGCTCATCATTTTATTTTCAAATTTTGCTTTTATTATTAATTAATTAATCTTATTATTTCATATTATTTCTTCATTTTTTCCTTCTAATTAACTATTTAATGATATATTTTTTCTTCAATATTTAAAAAGTAGGAATAAAATTGGTTTAATGGGTGCATCAGGCTTAGGTTCTGCTTTAGCAAATTGCATTAATCTCTCAAATTTGACATTTTATCTTCAGTAAAAACAGTTTAGTTGATTTGGATTGTGATATTTTTAATTATAAAACTAATTAAAAACAATAAAGCTCTTTTTTCTTTTTCTTTTTATTGTGCTTGCTTTTATTTTATTCTTTCTTTGTTAAATTAGCTCATCATTTTATTTTTAACTTTTGCTTTTATTATTAATTAATTAATCTTATTATTTCATATTTTATCTGCATTTTTTCCTTCTAATTAACTATTTAATGATATTTTTTTCTTGAATATTTAAAAAGTGAAAATTAAATTGGTGATGAAGGTGCATCAGGCTTAGGTTCTGCTTTAGCAAATTGCATTAATCTCTCAAATTTGACACTTTACCTTAAGTAAAAAATGTTTATTTGATTTGGATTGTGATATGTTTAATTATAAAAACTAATTAAAAACAATAAAGCTCTTTTTTCTTTTTCTTTTTATTGTGCTTGCTTTTTTTTTGTTCTTTCTTTGTTTTTATTTTTAAATTTTGCTTTTATTATTAATTAATTAATCTTATTATTTCATATTTTTTCTTCTTTTTTTCCTTCTAATTAACTATTTAATGATATATTTTTTCTTCAATATTTAAAAAGTGGAAATTAAATTGGTAATGAAGGTGCATCAGGCTTAGGTTCTAGTTTAGCAAATTGCATTAATCTCTCAAATTTGACACTTGACCTTAGGTAAAAACAGTTTATTTGATTTGGATTGTGATATTTTTAATTATAAAAACTAATTAAAAACAATAAAGTTCTTTTTTCTTTTTCTTTTTATTGTGCTTGCTTTTTTTTTGTTCTTTCTTTGTTAATTTAGCCCATCATTTTATTTTCAAATTTTGCTTTTATTATTAATTAATTAATCTTATTATTTCATATTTTTTCTTCATTTTTTCCTTCTAATTAACTATTTAATGATATATTTTTTTAATTCAATATTTAAAAAGTGAAAATTAAATTGGTGATGAAGGTGCATCAGGCTTATGTTCTAGTTTAGCAAAGTGCATTAATTTCTATTTGACACTTAACCTTAGGTAAAAACAGTTTATTTGATTTGGATTGTGATATTTTTAATTATAAAAACTAATTAAAAACAATAAAGCTCTTTTTTCTTTTTCTTTTTATTGTGCTTGCTTTTTTTTTGTTGTTTCTTTGTTAATTTAGCTCATCATTTTATTTTCAAATTTTGCTTTTATTATTAATTAATTAATCTTATTATTTCATATTTTTTCTTCATTTTTTCCTTCTAATTAACTATTTAATGATAAATTTTTTATTCAATATTTAAAAAGTGAAAATTAAATTGGTAATGAAGGTGCATCAGGCTTAGGTTCTGCTTTAGCAAATTGCATTAATCTCTCGAATTTGACACTTGACCTTAGGTAAAAACAGTTTATTTGTTTTAGATTGTGATATTTTTAATTATAAAAACTAATTAAAAACAATAAAGCTCTTTTTTCTTTTTCTTTTTATTGTGCTTGCTTTTTTTTGTTCTTTCTTTGTTAATTTAGCTCATCATTTTATTTTTAAATTTTGCTTCTATTATTAATTAATCTTATTATTTCATATTTTCTTCATTTTTTCCTTCTAATTAACTATTTAATGATATTTTTTTCTTGAATATTTAAAAAGTTACAATTAAATTGGTGATGAAGGTACATCAGGCTTAGGTTCTGCTTTAGCAAATTGCATTAATCTCTCGAATTTGACACTTTACCTTAGGTAAAAACAGTTTATTTGTTTTGGATTGTGATTTTTAAACAAAAAAAATGAATATAAAACAAAAAAGCTCTTTGAATTTATTTGATAACTTTTATTTATTTTATTTTTTGATCTTTTTTATTCAACTAATATTATTTTATTTATTAATTTAAAGAATCATTTTTAATTTAAAAGTTTATTCTATTTTGATATTTATTAATAATTTACACAAATTTATTATAAAAGTTATAACTCAATGAATATATTATAAATATTCAAAGTAATAAGCAAGTGTCGTAAATCAAAAAGATTAGTTATCTTTAATTTCTAATGATAAATAAGTATTGAAAAAAGGATGAATAAATATAAAATGTTTGAATAATATTATATATTTTATTAAATAATATTTTGAAAAAAATTGAAATCTAAAATACAAATATAAATAGATTTTATTATTGATTTTATATTTATAAATATGATTCATATTTTTGTAAGTAAATAAATTATTTATAAAAAATAAAAAATTAAATACTCTTAAGCAAACTCTCTTGTTTCTCCAAAAACAATCAAACAATTTGAAACTTTTAGTGTTATATTACATCTTATTAAATTATATAAATGCCAAACTTTATATGCCAGTTATATTTTAATCTTAAATATTATCCATCAATCATATTTTTATCCTTTTTTTTTATTTATCTTGATTAATTAGATGCCATGATTTAAATAAAACCTCAGGGAGAAATCAAGTTTTACTTTTTATTTTAACATTTTTGTTTAATATGTTTATTTTTGTTTTTTTTTTCTCAAATTTTTAATTTATCTTATTTTTATTTTTTTCATTTTATATTTTTTAAAATCATAAAATAATTGTTTTTTAAATTATCATTTATTCATTCAATAATACAAATTTGATTTTTATTCAATAATATTTAGAGTAAATTAATAAATTTAAAAGTCGTTAATGTTGAATTTGGCTTTTATAAGCTTATTTCATATCAAGAATTTATGTAATTTTTTATTAATGTGGTATTATAAATTTTAAAATGCTTATCTTATTTAATTTAAAAAAATGTTCTTATGGCTATTAAAAAAAATTGTTAAAAAATATTTAAAATAAAACCTCATTTATTTTACTCTTATTATAGTTTTATTTATTTCTTTTAAAACCTATTCAATTAAAAAAGTTGTATAATTTAGAAAAAACATAACACAAATAATTAAAAACAGAAAATAATTTAAATAATTAAATTTTATTGTTTGTAATCAATTTTAAATTTTATAAATCTATATCATTTTTATTATTTTTTCTCAGCTAATAACCATTTGATTAAGATAAATTAACTTTTAACTTAATTTAGATAGACTGTTTGAAATGTTTTAAGTGTAATCTTGATTTTTGGTTTATTATTTACAAGTATTTAACTAAAGTAATAATAGTTAAGAACATGTACTAAGAATACATATAAATAATATACTAGATAAGATGAAAAATAAATAACTGTCACTATTCCAGAAGATAAATTATTAAAAAACACATCAAAAATATATTTAGAGCAATAGATACCAAAGCAAATAGTTAAAAGAATTCAAAACATTCCAAAGATTTGATTGTTGATAATAGATTTAAATTATAGTAAGCTACATACACTAATGCCTAACTAAGGTATAAAAGTAAAGATAATTTATATTATTTTTTTACAATATATAAAAGGATTTTTATTATATTTTATATTTTTAATTTATAAATTTATAATCAAGGTTATCTAAAGTTTTAATTTTCAATATCTTTTAATTCAATATTGTTTATTTATAAATTTTAATTAGGAATGATTAACTATTGTAAGAGTTATTATGAGTTATTAGTTATATGTTCATCCTAATTTTCAAGAGTAATAATAAGTTAATTTAAGTACTTATAATTTAGTATATCTATGAGTAATATTAAACATGAGATCAGAGTTATAATAAAAACTACAATAAAAGCATATAATTTCTTATCTTCAGAATTATTATCAAATTTTACAAATATAATATCTATCAGAATAAAAGCCATTACAATAGCTATTTTGAAGTGTAAAACACCAAAGTATATTGATAGCTCCTTAGAAATCTGCATCCAAAGCTTATTTAATTTATAAACTGTAAATATATTCAAGAAATGGTATGCTAAAGTAAGAAGGATAAGTAAACCAATTTATTCCAAAGAAAAAAGCAAGTACATATTAAAAAATATGCTAATTATATTTATTGCAAAGAAGCAGTTTCTTCCTTTTTCCTACATCGTTTGTTTATTTTTATTGTTTAAATTCAAATTTTGTATTTTCCAATTTTATTGTATTCTTTTGAATTTAGTTTTTTTAATTAAATAAATATTTTAACTTTAAAACAAACCTCATTTTTATAAACAATCAAACATCCAAAAAATATAATTCCAAATTAATTAAAATATTGAAAATATCTTTTTTCTCAATCACAAACAAAATAGACAAAATTTATAAGCTTATTATAATGTTTTTGCAAAGAAGAAATAGATTAATTTTTAAGATTTATTTAAGTACTTTTTATGATATCATTTTATTTTTCTCAATTATATTATTTTTTTCGACATAATTTGTCTATTTAAATTAAAATTAATGTCCTAATCAATTCGGTATAACAAATATTACTATACCATTAAATTGATCATATCTACACATATTTTTTTAATTAATAAGATAGAAAGATTTACTAAGCTTTGAAAAAGGATTACATGAGTCAATTAAATTTAGCTTAGTTACAAATACTTAGTTATAAGTTATTTTTAAAGCAATTTAATGTAGCAACTAATATATTTTATGAAAAAATAAAAAAAATCTTAAATTTAACATAAATTTAATAAACGGGATACAAAAATAATTATTTTATCATTTAAAACAATTTTTTTAAAAAGTTACTGTAAAAAAAATTTTTTTACTCTCAAAATTTGAAAAAAGGTTTCTGTGTTTTGATTAATTTTTGTAAATATTTTGAAATCAAATATAAAGAAAGTAATTAATTAAGATTTAGAAAATAAAAATATTCATTAGTAATATAAAAATTATTTGAAATATCACAAATCATGATATCATGGTTAGTGATATTTCAAATGCTGGAACAGATATATAAAATATAAACAAATTTAATGTAATAAACTTTTAACAAATTAATTGTTTAAGTTAACAAAATTTAAATGTATTATTTTATTCATTTAATCATAAATATTTCTTATTATTAAAACAAAAAATAAACTATCATCGAAATTTATAAAACGAAATATTTTGATTATTTTTATCTTAATCAATCAATTTATAGATTTAAAATAATTTCGAAATACCTCAACAAAGATAGATAATTAAATAGTAAATAATATTATTTTATCATAAATAGATTATTAGACATTTTTTATATTATTTATAAAAATAATAATTTATTTTCAAGGCTATCTTTAATTCTAGTTTTCAAAATCTTTTAATTCAACATGGTTTTATTGTTAATTTTAATAAGGATTAATAAACTACTATTATAGCTATTAAGAGTTATTAGCAAAATGCAAATTTGTCGATTCATCTTAATTTTCAAGAGAAATAATAAGTTAACTTAAGTATTTATAATTTAGTATATCTATTAATAATATCAAACATAAGATAAGAGTAAAAAAAAGCATAACAAAAAAAGCAGCTGCTTTATTTTCTTCACCATTATTATCAGATTTTCCAAATATAATAGCTATCAGAATAAAAACCATGACAACAACAACTATTGAGTGAATTATACCATAGCATATTGATACAATCTTAGAAATCTTTACCAAAAACAGATTTAATTTATAACCTGCAAAAATATTCAAGCCATGGTATGCTAATGTAAAAATGATAGAAAAACTATTCTATTCATCTTTATTCTTAGAAAAAAGCTAGGATATAGTTAACAATATGCTAATTGCATTGATTGCAAAGAAGCAGTTTCTTCCTTTTTCCTACAATATTTGTTTATTTTAGTTGTTTTAATTGAAATGTTGCATTCTTTAATTTTATTGAATACTTTTGTTGATTTTTTTTATTGAATTCTTTTGAATTTGATTTTTTTAATTAAATTATATCATAACTATCAATCAAATTTAATCTTTATAAATAATCAAACCACCCAAAAATTATAATTTCAATTTAATTAAAATAATTGAAAATATCCTTTTCTTGAATTATAAATAAAAATAGACAAAATTTATTAGTTTGCTTTATTATGTTTTTTGTTAGAAAAGTATATAAATTTTTAGGAATTATAATAAGTAAATATCTTCTCTAATTTATAAAAAAGTTAAAAATTAACAAAAATATTATTGATTAACATATCATTTATTTTTATTTTAAATAATATAAAATATATTTTTAAAAATAATATGATTTTTCTTTACTAATTTATGATGAACTAAAGTTTTTAGATTTCTTATTTATTTGCTTATCTACCTTTTCATGAAAGTAGACAAAAGATATTTTAAATATGGGAAAATATGATTAAATTGGGATAATTAGTGTAGTACTATTTAATAAGAAAAAGTAATATTTATCTTGCAATTATCTAATATTTTTCTATATAGTTTATCTATCTAAATTAAAATTAATGTTTTGAAAGGATCCATCCATTTGAATAAATACTTCTATTTCAATAAATTGATTAAATCTGTTAATAATTTTTTCAGTATATAAAATAGATAGATTTACTGAATTCGGAAAAAGGACTACAAAAGTCAATAAAAATTTTGCTTTTTACTCATATTTAGTTATAAATCCACTTTTCAAATAAGTTAATGCACCAACTAATATATTTTATGAAAAATTGAAATAAAATCTTATACTTAAAATAAATGAAATAGATTGTATAAAAAATAAATATTTTTTTATATCAAAATTATATGTCGAGATCTTTCTAAAACAAATTGTTAAAAAAATTAAAACCACTACAAAAATTTGATTTAATTTATATGTTGAAAGTAGATTTATATTAAAATAAGCTAAAAACACTAATACCTAACAAAGATACATAATTAAAGAATTTTATTATTTTATCATAATTTATTATAAGGTTTGTATTATATTGTAAATTTGTGAATTTATTTTCAAGGTTATCTATAGTTTTAATTTTCAATATCCATTAATTCAATGTTGTTTATTTGTTAATTTTAATTAGGAGTGATTAACTATTGTAAGAGCTGTTATGATTTATTAGTTGTATTTTCATCTTAATTTTTTAAATTATCGAGAGAAATAATAAGCTATATTAAGTACTTAAAATTTAGTATATTAATAACTATCAGAATAAAAACGATGATCATTTCTACTTTGAAGTGAATAACACAAAAAAGTATTGATACCATCGTAGAAACTTTTATCCAAAATATATTTAATTTATAAACTGCAAATATATTCAAGCAATGGTAGGCTAAAGAAAGAAGAATAAGCAAATCATTTTATTCAATGTATTTCTAAGAAAAAAGCTAGTATATAGTTAAAAATATGCCAATTATATTTATCCCAAAGAAGCAACATTTTTCCTATAAAGTTTATTTATTTTAATTGTTTAAATTCTAATTTTCCATGTCTTATTTTATTGTATTCTTTTGAATTTGGTTTTTTTAATTAAATTATAATTTTAACTTTTAATCAAATTTCATTTTATATAACAATCAATACCCAAAAAATATATTTTCAATTTAATTAAATTATTGAAAATATCTTTTTTCTGAATCACAATCAAAAATAGACAAAATCTATTAGTATATTTAAATATTTTATGTAAAGAAGTAGATAAATTTTAATATTTATTTAATTACTTTTTATCAATATTTGATTTGCCTATTAAAATTAATATTAATGAATTTGGTAGAGTAAATATTTCTATTCCTGTAAAATTAATCATTTCTATTGATAATTTTTTTCATAAATAAAATAAAAATATTTACTAAACTTTGAAAAAGGATTACAAAATATAATTAAATTTAATTTAGTTTAGTTACTTATACTTAGTTATAAATTATTTTTAAACAATTTAATGCTCCAACTAACATATTTTATGAAAAATATGAAAAAAATCTTAAATTTAAAATAAATTTAATAAAGTGAATAAAAAATAGTTATTTTATCCTGAAGAATTTGTATGAAATTTAATTTAATTTTTTAAACAAAAAATTAAAACATAATAATTTATATACCTTAAAACCTTGTTATTTTTATTTTTTACTTTCTTAGCAATTTAGTCAACTTTTTTGGTTTAATCTAAATCATAAGCTATATACTCTTAAACTAAAGTTCAAATCTAACTTACTTTTGAATTGTCATTTTATAATTAATTATTATCAACTTGTAAAAATATACTCAAAATTGTGTCTAACTTAACTTAATTAAGAGGAATTGTTGAAATCTTAAGTATATATAATAAAAAATTTTAAGAGTATCTTTTATACTACTTATTGGTAAGTAAATTCTTTTATAAATAAATCAAATTTGTACAAATTTAGCTTATCAATTACAATTTACTATTTTCCCAATTAATTAGAAAAGATAATTTTTGCTGAAACCAAAAAAAACATAAAGCATATTTTAAGTCTTTAAAATAAAATGTCTATTTTTTTATCCTTAAACTTTTGTTTTTATAAAATGAATTTAAAAAAATTGGTTTATTTATGAGAAAATGGTGATGAAGAATATAAATAATATTTTATTAAATTAATTTAGTTTATTTTTATAACCATTTTAATTTAAAAAATGAAATCTAGTTAAAAATAATTTAATTTTTATTATTATTTTTTATTATTTATAATCAAATTTAATTTTTAAAAAAATTTTATATTATTTTAAAATAATAAATATGAATATTTATAAAATATTCTAATTACACATTAAATAAAGGATATTGTGAATATAAACCCATTTTTATAATCAACCATTTTCTCATAATCATATACATTTCTTATTATTAAAACAAAAAATAATTTATCATCAAAATTAAAAACAAAATATTTTCATTATTAAAATATTAACCAATCAATTTATCCATTTAAAATAATTGCTAAATACCTCAACTATGTACGATACATAAGTAAATAGTAAAAAATATTATTTTATCATAAGTAGATTATTAGATATTTATTATATTGTTAATATAAATATAATAGTAATTTATTTTCAAGATTATCTTTAATTCTGGTTTTCAACATCTTTTAATTCAACGTGGTTTTATTGTTAATTTTAATAAGGATTGATAAACTACTATTATAGCTATTATGAGTTATGAGGAAAATGCAAACTTGTCAATTCATCTTAATTTTCAAAATTTTCAAGAGAAATAATAAGCTAATTTAAGTACTTATAATTTAGTATATCTATTAATAATATCAAACATAAGATAAGAGTAAAAAAAAGCATAATAAAAAAAACAGCTGCATTATTTTCTTCACCATTATTATCAGATTTTCCAAATATAATAGCTATCAGAATAAAAACCATGATAACAACAACTATTGAGTGAATAATACCAAAGCATATTGATACAATCTTAGAAACCTTTATCCAAAACAGATTTAATTTATAACCTGCAAATATATTCAAGCTATGATATGCTAAAGTAAAAAGGATAGAAAAATCATTTTATTAAGTTTCATTCTTAGAAAAAAGCTAAGATATAGTTAAAAATATACTAACTATATTTATTGCAAAGAAGCAGCTTCTTCCTTTTTCCTATAATATTTGTTTATTTTAGTTTTTTTAATAGAAATGTTGCATTCTTTAATTTTATTGAATACCTTTGAATTTTATTTTTTTAATTGATTTATAATCTAACTTTCAATAAAATCTCCCTTTAATAAATAATCAAACCACCCAAAAATTATAATTTCAATTTAATTAATTTTTTGAAAATATCTTTTTCTTGAATTACAAATAAAATAGGAGTATGTTTTAATTATTTTTTATGTAAGGAAAAGTAGATAAATTTTTATGAATTATATTCTCTAATTTTTACAAAAGATAAATATTATCAAAACTAAAATCATTTTATTGTCGTTTCAAATATTAATTATGTGATGATTAACCTATAATTGATTTGTATTTTAAAAATATCATTTTTCTTTACTCATTTATGATTAAATAAAGTTATTAAGTTTCTTATTTGTTGACTTTATCTAAATTTTCATGAAAGTAGACAACAGATATTTTAAATATTGGAAAAAAGAATAAATTGGGATAATTAGTGCAGTACTATTTAATAGGAAAAAGTGTAATATTTATCTTTCATTTATCTTATATTTTTCTATATGATTTGTCTATTTAAATTAAAATTAATGTTTTGAAAGAATTCATTTGAAAAATACTTCTATTTCAATAAATTGATCAAATCTGTTAATAATTTTTTCAGTAAATAAAATAGATAGAATTACTGAATTTAGAAAAATGACTACAAAAGTCAATTAATATTTAGTTTTTTGCTCATACTTAGTTATAAGCCTTAATGTACCAACTATCATATTTTATGAAAAATTGAAATATAATTTTATACTTAAAATAAATGAAATAAATGGGATAAAAAATAAATATTAGATTATATTCTTTAATATAAATAGAGAACTTTCATGATTTAATTTGATGTATAAGCTACATTAAATTTATAAAATAAAATATAATTTTTTAAATTTAAGAATTTAAGCCTTTTTGTGAAGAAAAATAATTTATGTAATTAAATTTTATTATTTGTGTTCAATTTTAAAGTTTTAAGTTTTATAATTCTATATCATTTTAATTACTTTCTCTCAGCTAATAATCATTTGATTAAGATAAAATTAACTATTAACTTAATTAAGATGAACTTTTTATAATTTCTTAAATACGTAATTAAAAAGTAAAAAGTTTATTTTATCATAAGTAGATTATTAGATAATTATTATGTTTTTATTAAAAATATATCAATTTATATTTAAAATTATCTTTAATTATAACTTTCAACATCTTTTAATTCAACTTGGTTATATTATTAATTTTAATAAGGATTGATAAACTACTATTATAGATAATTTGAGTTATTAGCAAAAGGAATAGTTGTCAATTCATCTTAATTTTCAAGAGAAATAAGAAGCTAATTTAAGTACTTATAATTTAGTATATCAACGAGTAATATCAAACTTGTGATAAGAGTAAAAAAAAACATAACAAAGGCAGTTGCTTTATTTTGTTCACCATGATTATCAGATTTTCCAAATATAATAGCTATTAGAATATAAGCCATGATAAAAACTACTATCAAGTGTTTAATACCAAAGCATATTGATACAATCTTAGAACCTTTATCCAAAACAGTTTTAATTATTAAGCTGCAAAAATATTCAAGCCATAGTATGATAAAGTCAAAAGGATAGAAAAATTATTTTATCCAGTTTAATCCTTAGAAAAAAGCAAGAAAATTGTTAAAAATATACTAATTATTTTATTGCAAAGAAGTGGTTTCTTCCTTTTTCCAACAATATTTGTTTTTTTTAGTTGTTTTAATTGAAATTTTTCATTCTTTAATTTTATTGAATACTTTTGAGTTTTATTTTTTTAATTGAATTATAACCAAGCTTTCAATCAAATTTCATTTCACTAAAAAATCAAACTACTCTAAAATTATAATTTCAATTTAATTAATTTATTGAAAATATCCTTTTCTCGAATTGCAAATAAAAATAGACAAATTTATGTTTGTTTTTATTATTTTTTTTGTAAGGTAAAGTAGGTATATTTTTAGGAATTACAATAAGTAACATCTTCTCTAATTTATACAAAAGATAAAAACTAACAAAAATAAAATCCTTTTACTGTTATTTCAAATATAAAATACGTTTTGATAAACATATTATTTATTTGTATTTTAAAAATATATAGAATATATTTTTAAAAATAACATGTTACTAATTTATGACAAACTAAAGTTTGTTTTTAAGTTTCTTATTTATTAGCTTTATCTAAATATTCATGAAATTAGACAACATATATGTTAATTATGGTAAAAAGCAATAAATTGACATAGTTAGTGCAGTACTTTTAATAAGAAAAAGAGTAATTTTTATCTTGAATCAATTTTCTAATATTTTTGTAAATGATTTATCAATTTAAATTAAATTAATGTTTTGAAAGGATTAATTTGAATAAATATTTCTTTTTCAATAAAATGATCAAATCTGTTAATAATTTTTTATGTCAATAAAATTGATTGATTTACTGAATTCGGAAAAAGAACTACAAAATTCAATAAAATTTAGCTTAATAGTACCTCTTTAAGACAAGTTAATGCACCAACTTTGATATTTTATTAAAAATTGAAATAAAATATTATACTTAAAATAAATGAAATAAATGGAATAAAAAATAAATATAATATCATTCTGTAAAATAAATATAGCACTACCATGAATTAAATTCTTGTGAATACTGATATGCAAGAATTTATTTAATTAATGTATAAGCTATAAATTAGATTAATACAATAAATAATAATTTGTTAAAAATAGGCATTTTATCATTTTTATATTATTTTATTTTTGATAAACAAAATTTTTTATTTTAAATTAAATTATTTATTTTTATTATTAGTTTTATTAATTATAATATTTATTTTTAATTTTTTTTATTTAAGTTCAAGAAGCTTTTAAAAATCTCAAGTTTCAGATTGAAATCTTAAATTTTGAATGAAAGTTAAAATGAATGAAATTTCCACAAACCCAAAAATAAAACCCCTTTAATTCTAAATTTTGTTTGTTTAAATTCGAGTATCTGGATATTATTTTTTTAACTTACCTTGCAGTTTAAGAAACTTGTTAATAGGATAATATGGTAATATCAAATAAAAAAAGTTTAATGTAATAAAATTTTAACAAATTAATTTTTTAAGTCTGCAAAATTTAAAAGTATTGCTTTGTTTACTTAATCATTAATATTTCTTATTTTTAAAACAAAAAATAAATTATCATCAAAATTAATAAAACAAAATATTTTCTTCGTTAGTTTTTATATTAATCAATCCATTTATGCATTTAAAATAATTGCCAAATACCTCAACAAAGGAACATAAATAAATAGCAAATAATATTATTTTATCATAAATAAATTATTAGATATTTATTATATCATTTTTATACATATATTAATTTATTTTCAACACTACTTTTAATTCTAGCCTTCAACATCTTTTAATTCAATGTGGTTTTATTGTTAATTTTAATAAGGATTAATAAACTACTATAAAAGCTAATATGAGTTATTAGCAAAAGAAATAGTTGTCAATTCATCTTAATTTTCAAGAGAAATAATAAGCTTATTTAAGTATTTATCTATGAGTAATAATAAACATAAGATAAAAATAAAAAAAAACATAACAATAATGGCAGTTCCTTTATTTTCTTCACCGTGATTGTTAGATTTTCCAAATATAATAGATATTAGAATAAAAACCATTATAACGACAAATATTGAGTGTATAATACCAAAGCATATTGATACAATCTTAGAACCCTTTATCTAAAACAGATTTAATTTATAACCTGCAAAAACATTCAAGCCATAGTATGCTAAAGTAAAAAGGATAAATAATTTATTTTATTCAATTTAATTCTTAGAAAATAGAGAGGAAAAAGCTAAAAATAAGCTCATTATCTTTATTGCAAAGAAGCAGTTTCTACCTTTTTCCTGCAATATTTGCTGTTTTTAGTTGTTTTAAATGAAATTTTGCATTCTTTAATTTTATTGAATTCTTTTGAATTTGATTTGTTTAATTGAATTATAACCTAACTTTCAATCAAATTTCATTTTTATAAATAATCAAATCACCCAAAATTATATTTTCAATTTAATTAAATTATTGAAAATATTCTTTTCTTGAATTGCAAATAAAAATAGAAAAATTTATTAGTTTGTTTATATTGTTTTTATTGTAAGGCAAAGTGGATAAATTTTTAGGAATTACAATAAGTAACACCTTCTCTAATTTATACAAAAGATAAAACTAGCAAAAAGAAAAATCATTTTACTGTCATTCCAAATATAAAATACGTTTTGATTAACCTATAATTTATTTGTATTTTCAAAATATATAGAATATATTTTTAAAAATAATATGTTACAAATTTAGATTAACTAAAGTTTTTAAGTTTCTTATTTATTCGCTTTATCTAAATTTTCATGAAATTATGTTTTAATTATGGTAAAAAGGAATAAATGGGATAATTAGTACAGTACTATTTAATAAGAAAAAGTGAAATGTTTATCTTGAATTAATTATCTAATATTTTTCTTTTTAATTTGTCTATTTAAATTATAATAATGTGTTTAAAGCATTCATTTGAATATTTGTATTTCAATAAATTGATTAAATCTGATAATAATTTTTTCAGCAAATAAAATAGATAGTTTAACTGAATTCAAAAAGGTCTACAAAAGTCAATTAAAATTTAGCTTAGTAGTGCCTCTTTAAAGATAAGTTAATGAACCAACTATCATATTTATGAAAAATTGAAATAAAATCTTATACTTAAAATAAATGAAATAAATGGAATAAAAAATAAATATTATTATATTATTCTGTAAAATAAATATAGCGCTTCAAAATTTTCAAGAGAAATAATAAGCTAATTTAAGTACTTATAATTTAGCATCTCTATTAGTAATATCAAACACAATGCAACTAATTTATTATCTTCATTATTGTTATCAAATTTTGTTAATATAATAGCTATCAGATAAAAACCATGATAATAACTATTTTGAAGTGAATAACACCAAAAAATATTGATAGCTCGTTTAGAAACCTTTATCGAAAATCAATTTAATTTATAATCTGCATATATATTCAAGAAATGGCATGCTAAAACAAGAAGGATAAGCAAAGTGTTTAAGTAAGTTTATCTATGAAATTTAATTTTTATTAAATATAATTTATTTTTAAACAAAAAATTAAAATTTAATAAATTATTGCTAATCCACGAATTAAAATATGATGAACTGGGTAGCATTGTATTTTAATACATGGATATATTTTATTTAAAATAAAAAAAGAAATTAAAATATTTATGAAAAAATTATGTAAAGGAACTATTCAATAAAATTCATAAATTGAATATAAAAAAAATAAAGTATAAAAATGTTCAAAATACAGTATTCAATATTTTTTCAAATTTTTGGTTTTCATTAGTAGTCTTTTTTAACCAACCTCGGAGGTTTAAGAAACATGTTGACAGGGTGATAGGTGATGTGGTAATATCAAATAATAAAAAAATTTAATATAATAAGCTTTTAACAAATTAATTGTTTAAGTTTGCAAAATTTAAATGTATTGTTTTGTTCATCTAATCATAAATATTTCTTATTATAAATACAGAAAATAAATTATCATCAAAATTAATAAAACAAAATATTTTCATTACCTTTATCTCAATCAATAAATTTTCCCATTTAAAATAATGTCAAATACCTCAACAAAGATACATAAATAGTGAAAAGTATTATTAAGTAGATTATTAGATATTTATTATGTTGTTATTAAAAATATATTAATTTATTTTCAAGGTTATCTTTAATTATAATTTTCAATATCTTTTAATTCAAATTGGTTATATTATTAATTTTAATAATGATTGATAAACTACTATTATAGTTAATTTGAGTTATTAGCAAAAGGCATATTTGTCAATTCATCTTAATTTTCAAGAGAAATAAGAAGCTAATTTAAGTACTTATAATTTAGTATATCTATGAGTAATATCAAACATAAGATAAGAGTTAAAAAAAACATAACAAAGGCAGTTGGTTTATTTTCTTCATCATGATTATAAGATTCTCCTAATATAGCTATTAGAATATAAGCTATGATAAAAAAAACTATCAAGTGTTTAATACCAAAGCATATTGATACAATCTTAGAAACCTTTATCCAAAACAGATTTAATTATTAAGCTGCAAAAATATTCAAGCCATAGTATGCTAAAGTCAAAAGGATAGAAAAATTATTTTATTCAGTTTCATTCTTAGAAAAAAGCGAGAAAATAGTTAAAAATATACTAATTATATTTATTGCAAAGAAGCGGTTTCTTCCTTAATCCAACAATATTTGTTTTTTTTAGTTGTTTTAATTGAAATTTTGCATTCTTTAATTTTATTTAATTCTTTTGAATTTATTTTTTTAATAGAATTATAACCTAACTTTCAATCAAATTTCACTTTTTTAAATAATCAAACTACTTAAAAATTATAATTTCAATTTAATTAATTATTGAAAATATACTTTTCTTCTTTTCTTGAATTGCAAATAAAAATAGACAAATTTATTGGTTTGTTATTATTGTTTATTTTGTAAAGCAAAGGAGATAAATTTTTAGGAATTACAATAAGTAACATCTTCTCTAATTTTTACAAAAGATAAAAATTAGCAAAAATAAAAATCATTTTACTGTTATTCCAAATATAAAATACGTTTTGATTAACCTATTATTTATTTGTATTTTCAAAATATATAGAATATATTTTTAAAAATAATATGTTACAAATTTAGACTAACTAAAGTTTGTTTTCAAGTTTCTTATTTATTAGCTTTATCTAAATTTTCATGAAATTAGCAACATATATTTTATTTATGGTAAAAAGGATAAAATTGGGATAGTTAATGCAGTACCCTTAATAATAAAAAGTGTAATATTTATCTAGAATCAATTATCTGATATGTTTCTATATGATTTATCAATTTAAAAAGCATTCATTTGAATAAATATTTTTTTTCATAAATCTGTTAATAATTTTTTAAGTCAATAAAATACGGTAAAGGTTCATTTTTTAAGGCCACCTCGATTTCAGTTTAGACACCTCACTTACTGGCCTTAACTGGGTAGCATTTTTTAAACTTACCTTGGAGGTTTAAGAAATCTGTTAACAAGATAATATGGTAATTTAAATAAAAAAGATTTAATGTAATAAACTTTTAACAAATTAATTGTTTAAGTCTGTAAAATTTAAAAGTATTGCACTTTTTATTTAATCATAAATATTCCTTATTATTAAAACAGAAAATAAATTATCATCAAAATTAATTAAACAAAATATTTTCATTATTTTTATATTAATCAATTTATGAATTTAAAATAATTGCAAAATACCTCAACAAAGATGCATAATTAATTAGTAAATAATATTATTTTTAAATATATTAATTTATTTTCAACGTTATCTTTAATTCTAGTTTTCAACATCTTTTAATTCAACGTGGTTTTATTGTTAATTTTAATAAGGATTAAATATAGCTGTCAATTCATCTTAATTTTCATGAGAAATAATAAGCTAATTTAAGTACTTATAATTTAGTATATCTATGAGTACTACCAAACATATGATAAGAATAAAAAAAAGCATAACAATAATGGCAGATCCTTTATTTTCTTCACCGTGATTGTTAGATTTTTCAAATACAATAGTTATTAGTAAAAAAACCAATATAACAGTACATATCGAATGTATAATACCAAAGCATATTATATAAGAGGAAAAGTGTGGTCTGGGGCAATATTTTTTAGACTAGCTTTTTAAAACAAATTTATAACAAAGTTTATAAATCAATTTTATAAAAAATTATTTTCAAGTTAATTTTGGAATTTATTAGGCATTTTATATAAATAAAATACTATGATTTTCTTAATCTTGATAATTATCAGATTATCTGATGAAAATTGAATTTTGTTGGTTAAAATAATTAAATTTAGTATTTAATCATCTTAAAGTACATTTTTAAACTATTATCATTGAATAATAAAACAAATAATGTGGTTTTTGTTTAACAAAGATGATGTTTTAGTAATGATTAAAGCCCAATCAGAGATTAAAATACAATCAATTAATTTGTTGATGTAAAATAAATATAAATTAAAATATCTTCTAAAAGATAAATATTAATTAATGAATTATACTTATTTATAATTTCAACCATTTTTAGATCATAGCTTTCAAGCTTAAATATATTTCAATTTTATATAACAATATCAGAGATATTTTATTTTGATTACCAATACTCATAAGTTAAGGCAAATTAATTTATTATTAAAAATTCATTTTTAAAATATGAATAAATCTCTATATCAAAAAATTTTCTTAAAATAAAAAATGGTTGGTAATAAAAAATTTTGGTTTTATATTTTTATCATTCTCTTAAAATTATCTGACTTAGTTTCCCATTAAAAAAGATATATCTAAATATAGAATTTAATATATAGTTTTATTTATTTAATGAGCCATAAATAATAAAATTGAGGGTAATTAATCATTTAGATTTTAATTTATATTTTAGATTTGATCATTTTTTTATGTAAATAAATGTATGTTCAATTCTATTGAATAAGGGGCTCAAAAAATAATTTAAAATAAAAAAATGAATTAATTTAATGATTTTTTATCTAAACATTTTTTAAGCTTTTTAATAATACTAAAAAATACAATAAAAGTTACTATAATTTTAAATCATTTTAATTCAATATAGCCACATTCTTATTATTATGCGTCTGTTTTAATGCTTTTCACAGCAGACTAAAAAGGTAGTTCCTAGTCAAATGTTATTTATTTTTATATTTGAGTAGAATTTGCATTATTTGAATAAAAGTGATTTTCTTAATGGCGGATTACGTTCTGTTGATGTAATGGTTAATTTGAAAGACTGTTTGCTATTTACTAGTTTTAAAATAAGTCTTAGTAGAATTACCTGCGAAATTCTTATCTCTCTACAAAGCTTGTACTGTTTAAATCAATTAATATTTAAATAATACAAAACATGAAAATAAATATAAAAAAAGAAACAGGAATAGATTTGTTTTACTATCTATCTTCGCTATTATCAAAAATGTAATATAGACTCATGAAAGCAATTAATGTATGAATAAATGCTAAAAAGTAGCTGAAAAATTTGTAAAAGCACATTAAACATGAGTTATAATTGCATGCAATAGCTAAGCCTATCAAGTAATATATGGGTAAGAGCATAAGTGCAAATACCCATTTGGTATTAGTTACTTAAGTAGACAGGGTTATTTTAAAGCAAAAAGCTATGTGAATTAGAAAATTAATGGAGTTAGTTATTATGAAGCAAATAAGCTGAATATTCTTATTGCTTGTTTGCTAGTAATATTATAGCTATAATTATTGAAGCATATCTATCTATTTGTCTCTCTTTTTTTAATTTAGTAAAATTTTATATTTAATAAAAATTTTTATTTTTTCTTACAAGCTTATTTCAATTTTATAAAAGTTGTTGTGTTTTACTTTGTCTTAATTTCAATCTGGATTTTAATGTAATATTTTTTTAAAAAAAGATAGATTCTGGAGTCAATTTTACGTTTTTAATTCAACTTTCTTTATAAATTACATAGGTAAAAAAATGCAAAATATTATTTTATTTTTTTAAATTTATAAGATTTATTTCAGGTCTTGCATGATTACTAATTTACTGAATTTAAGATTTAAAAGTTAAATTTTGTTAATAAAAAACATTAAATTTTGGTAAAATAGAATATAAATCCTATAAAAAATAATCCCATTCCAGATATAATAATATAAAAATTTTAGGATTACCATTTCCATTTTATTAAATTAAGAAACTTCTGAATGCATTTATAAATAAATATTAAAATAAATTTAAATTATTAATAATAATAATTTTTTATATATTCACAAAAATTTTACTTAATATGTACAAAAATAATACAAAATTAAAATTTATTTTTATTTAAACAAAAAATTGTATAGCTATTTTAAAAAAATAAAAATAAAATTATTATTAGTTTTATTACAAATATTAAAATAAGAAATTATATAAATTATTTTACTCTTCATGTTTACTTATCATTTAATATTAAATTTTTTATACATTGTTGCTTAAAATTCAATAACTTAAGCTTAAGTATTTATTAATTAATTCATTAAATTTTTTTTATCCAAACTACTATATTAAGACTATTTAGCTTAAACTTTAAGATGTAATATTTTGGATTTCTAAAGAGCTTATTTTTTATTTAAATTTAAAGTTATTTTAAATCTTTTTGCCTTTATTTGAATTTAAAAGAGGTTTCATTCAAATTTTGTTTGCATTATAATAAATCCGTTAGTTCTCCTCTTTATTACCATTTTTCCATTTTCCTTCATATTTATCTTTGTTTTTACAATAGAAGGTCCCTTAACCATAGTATTTACCATTTGAAAAAATTACATTAATACTTGTTTCCGTTACTAAAGTAAAAGGTATAATGTATAATAACCATAGTAATTGCAATTTTTAAAGTGGCCTTAATTCTTATCTCCATTGACTAAATAATAGATCCTTTAACCTTATATTTAATAATTCTTTCAAGTCCCAATATATTTTTTTCGATAATTGTAATAGAAGCTGCCTTAATCATTTTTTTAATAATTTTAAAAACTAATAAACTTCATATTTTCTTCCATCAGTAAAATATAGTGTACCATAGATATTGTAATTGCCATTTTTAATATTACTTCGATACTTATTTCAATTAATAAAATGATAAATTCCTTAAAACTGTTTTATTTTTGAAAAATTTTGAATTAAATTTGGGTTTATTTTATTTCAATATTATTAATTTTTAACTTAATTTGAAATTATTTTATCTCATACAGTTTTAAAAATTAGAAGTTATGTGTAGCATTATAACTTCTGAGTTGTTTTTAAAAAATTAATTAAAAACAGATAATAAGATTTAAAACAAATTTTAATTTGAAAGAGCACTTGAAAAAAATACATTATTAAGTATATCCTCATTCTTAACATATTCGTGGATTACAAAGTCACTTTACTTTACTTTATTTATTTATTACTAGAAATCATTTCAGAATTTTAGTCTTGAAAAGAAAGTTATTTATAGATTATTTAAATTTGCGTATAGACAGACAGGTTCAAATTGTGAAAAATAATCATTATATCAAAACAAAAAAAGAATAAAAGAATAATTTAATTAAAAAGTTATAAAGAGAAAGAAGTATTTTTACTCAGAATTTGTGGTAAAATTCAAGTGTTTAAAAAAACAAATAAAATTAGCCTCTAGTACATAATCCAATATTCCTCATTTCTCTTCTTTTTTCATATTTAAAAGATTTAGCTTTCTTACATTGTCTAAAAACATAGATTGATGGATTTAAGATAATCAAAATAAAGTTAAGCGTAGATAATTTATTGTTAAATTTAAATATATTGTTTTTCTCTTATCTAATATTTTGTTTTACTTAAAATTTGAAGCATTTTTTCAATTTAATACGTAGTATTCTAAAATTCATTACCATTTCTACAAATTTCTAATAAAAGGAGTATTAAAGATAATATAATAACTAATTAATTTTTTCAAATCATTAATCAATTTAGAGGTTAGTAAGACGAGGTTTAAATTTTAAAAATTATTTCATCATAATTTACTACAGAATTTTTATCTATATAAATTATTTTTAAAATCATGAGTAAAAATTAAAAATACCCCTAGTCGCTTAATTTGAATGTGAGCTATTAATTTGAATATTGAAATTTGATTGATGATAAAAGTAAAAGGATTGTTTATTATCATAAATATTTTGTATTTTTATTCTAAAAATAGTCAAGGAAGTTTTACTTAATAAATAAACAAATAAAGCCTTATAAAAAGACGAATAAAGATGTTAGTAATATAAAGTTTGTTTGTAAGCTAATTAATGTAAGAATTATACTTGATTCATAACAAATTTAATTAAAATACTATTTATTCTCAAAATATTAATTTGATGTTTTAAATTAAAAATTTTCCACAAATTTGTATATGTCATCCAAATGCTAGAATCTGAACAAAAGAGAAAAGTTAATTCTTAGATTGAAAATTTTATAGAGAGTTGTAATTTGGTAATTTGTAAAAACTAATTTATTTATTTATTTGCATTTCGATTATATTACATAGAATAAATATAAATAAATAAATAATTATAAGTAGAATTTTAAGTTAAGGTTATTATTTTATATAAAATAAATGAAGATGAACAAAAATTATACATGAAATTTTTTGGGTTTTTGTTAATTAATTGTTAAGAATTTTATTAATTGAGTCAGCACATATGCTAGAAACCTGTAGTGTATAATGCTCTTTAGGTATTTTCCTCAATGTATTTAGATTCATTCTATAAAGCAGTTTGAATTTATTGTTAGTTTTCGATGTCGTTTTATTCTAATTTCTATTTCTTTTGTTCTGATTCTTCTTCTTCATTGTCTTCTGAAAATGATTCAGATTATTGTCTTTCTTCAGGTTCTCCATTGATTAATCTTAAGATCTTTTAAAAGAACTTGTAGTTTAAGATGTCTACAAAAATTTCAATGATAAAGAAAACTAAAATGATGATGCAAATTATGTCTTATGTTTTTTGATTTTCGTTGTAATATTCAATAAATCCCATTTTGCTCAATATGGCACAGATAAAGTGGAGCAATCCAACAAAAACGCAAGAACCCTTTTAAAATTTCAATAGAGTTTAATTTAGGTTTTTAACTGTTATTAGATTAATGAGAGAGTGAATGCTAAAAGCCATCACAAGTCCAAGCTAATACCAAGGATAGAGGTCAACTTAGTTGAAAATTGCATAAGTATATACCAAATATGCAAGTAGATTTACAGTGTTAGTAAATAAAAAGATGCCACGGAATGGCACTTAGCTAAGAGCAAATTGATTTTTCTCGGTTTCTCCAAAGGAAGATTTCATTTAGATTTTTATTACTTTAACAAATTTAATTGAATAATAAATTATTATTATCAAAGAATTTTGAAAATTTTATCTGTGATATAGTTTTCTTTCTATTTCCGATCCATAAAAAAGTGATATTACATATTATTTTTACTTACACGAGATGATTGATTAAAATTAATCTAAAAATTTTTAATAAATAAATCTGTCTTTATTGAAAGAGTAAAGTAAAATGATTAGCTTGAAAGCTATAAATCAGACTTAAATTTTCTTCAACTTATTAAAATGAATTAAATATTTTAACTAATTACATCATCTTTAAATTATTCAACAAATTTTATCCTAAAATGATGGTGAAATCGATAAAATAAAAATTTTTAAAGAGTATCTTCTTATACTACTTGTTGGTAAGTAAATTCTTTTATAAATAAATCAAATTTGTACAAATTTAGCTTATCAATTACAAATTACTATTTTCCCAATTAATTAAAAAAGATAATTTTTGCTGAAACCAAAAAAGCATTAAGCATATTTTAAGTCTTTAATGTCTATTTCTTTTTATCATTAAATTTTTGTTTTTATAAAATGAATTTAAAAAAATTGGTTTATTTGTGTGAAAATGGTGATGAAGAATATAAATAATATTTTATTAAATTAATTTAGTTTATTTTTATAACTATTTTAATTTAAAAAATGAAATCTAGTTAAAAATAATTTAATTTTTATTATTATTTTTTTATTTTTTATGATCAAATTTAATTTTTTAAAAAATTTTATATTATTTTAACATAATAAATATGAATATTTATAAAATATTCTAATTACACTTTTGAAAAGTGTTTATTAAAATAAGATTAAGGTTCAAAAGAATTTTTCACAAGAAATTTTTTGATTATCTATTTTTCTTTTCTTCTTCACCTTTCTTTTACTAATTTTTTTTGATAACATAAAAAATGATCAAAAAAACTGACTATTTTAAAAATGGAGTAGAGTTACTAATTTAAATGTGTTAAATATCTCATTTGAAAAAATGAAAATGAAATTAAAAATTTTTAATTTTGACTTCAAATTATCATAATAGCATCTACAATAATTTAAGATAATTTTGATTATATTTTTGTCTTTACATGAGAAAGAATATTAAGACTTTTTAAATATGATTATGACATCAATTTTTATTATTCAGATAACTTTCAGATGACATTTACAAGTTTTAATTAATAATTGAACTAATGATGTAAATTTTTCATTGTTATTTTTGTGGTAAAAAATATTATCCTTTTTATAATAACTTAATTCAGAGATACATAACATCTTTAGGTACGTATTTAGAATTATTATATTCAAAATAATGATATTATTTAAATTTATGATCAAATAATTAGAATAATTAGGGGGATTTGCGTGAAGCAAAACATATTTTGTTTATAATAAAAAAAAAGCTGATGATTGATTATCTAAAAATTGTTAGAGTCTCTATTTGATTTTTTTAATAATTGATAAATAGATAAATAAATTAATTTCTTTTAATTCATCATTAAATTACTTTACTTCGAAGATGATGAGATTTTATTTTATAATAATTATAATATTCAGTTATTTGTTTGGAGTTTTTAAGAAATAAAATTTATTTTTTGATAACAAAAAAAAATTAAATAAATTGTTACTTTAAAAATTAATTAAACTATCAAAACATCCTTTTTTTCAATTAATAAAGGCTATTTGATTTTATTAAACATTTTACTAATATTTTTTCATTTTGATTCAATTGATTAATTGCTATTAAAATTTTACACTTATAGAATATATCAATTACATTTTATTTCAAACGTAATATAAAATAAATTGATTATTAATAAATTTCTTAAATAAATAGTTGAATATTTTAAAAAATTATTTGATTTATGAGGACCAATTAATTAAAAAAAAACATTTCAGTAATTTATTCAATTCAGTATTAAAAATTTGTTAGATATCAAATACTATAAAAAAAATCATCTTATTTTTGCCAATTTTTTCTTTTTTAAAAAAAAAGGACCATACTTTGACTTAGATTTGAAATACTTCTATATTAATTAATATATTTAACTTATAAAAAGTAGATACCTTGTATAATTTCTTTACATAATTAATTCTAGCAATTTATAAAAATTTCCAAAAATATATAAAAATATAAATTTTATCACATGAATGATTTTAAAAACTCATATAGTTTTGAAATCTGAATTTACAATTTAATAACTTCTCTATCAAATTACGACCAGAAAATTTTTTTTTTAATTAAAAAAAATAATTTATTTAAATATTAACCTATTTATTTAATACCACACATAATTCCTCGATTTGTACAAATTCGTATATACGAATATGAGGATTTGATTATTATTTTGAAGAATTTAAAAAAAGTCTAAAAACATCAATTAGTACATTTGGATATAGTTTTTAAAGTATTATTTTATGGAATTAATCTTTTCTTTATTAAATATCACTTATAAAAAATATTTCATTTTAATTACTTAATTATATTTTTTCTCATTTAAATTCTCGAAAAAGAAGAAGTTAATTGATTAAAAAGATATCATTTTTAATATTTAAACAAACTATATTTTTAATTTCATAATTAACTAAAAAGTGAACTTAATCAATAACATTAAAATAATTATACAATTGTTTCTAATGAATTTTTAAAAATTTAATTCTTTTTTGAAGAAATATTATAATATCTTTTTTATATCTTTTTTTATAGTTACAATTTTGTATGTAAATTATATTCATAAATATCAAATTTTATGTGAAAGATAACATAAGTTTTTTTATAAAAAATATTTAAATCAAATAGAAATATTAGTGGAAACAATTATTCATAAATAATAAAAAATGAAAATACCATAAGAATATTAGTCATATTTAATTTGTATGGACTTGGTTTAATATTGAAATTTAACTAGTTAATAAAAAATAAATTTGTTTAGGTCCACTATTTGTAACATTAGCTAATTTAACATGCCTCTAACTAAAGAGAGGTAAGATAAGCTAATTCTTCGTATTTTTGATTTAAATAAGCGAGCAGCTTAAAATCAATCAAATAGAAAAACTTGCAGAAAATAAGTCAATAAATACTATTAAATAGTAAGTTAGAGCAATTAATTTTAAAAGATTAATATTTGTAAGTAATATAAAAGAATATAAAAATTAGTTCTAAGATGTATTATATTAATAGAATTTATTAAAAATAAATACAAGAAGTATATACAAGTTAAGATAATAACAAATTAAATTAATTTACCATTCAATATGTAATTGTCTTTTCTTACAGAAACTAATTAAAAAAAAAAGACAAATAATAAATCAATATTTTATTGAAAAGTAATCTCTATAATCTATCTATTTATTGAAATTAAAAATATTTAGGCTTAATGACAAAAAAGAAAAACAAACAAACAAACATACTTCTTGTTAATTAAAATGTGTTTAGTTTGTTAACTCAACTGTAACATTATAAGTTTTAAGCCATTTAAAGTTATTTATTTTAGTAAAGTAAATATTAAGAGTCATATCGTATTTATTTGGTTTTTTTATACTTGATTTATTTATTAATTTATAGATATAAAACGATTAAGTAAGTTTTTTTATTCATTGTATTTTTTTACTATTTATTTTATTTTATTTTAGTTTAGTTTTGTTTACTCACTCATAAAAATTGTTAGAAGCCAATACCATTTAAAAGATATTAATTATTTGTATATAAATAATCTGTATTCTTTTGAGAGTTGTTTTTTTCTACAGTGATTTGCTATTAGTTTTCTATTTCATTGCCTTAAATTTAATCTTCTTCTTATGCGGATTCAGATTCCTAATTATCAAAATCTTTATTAATTGAAATGATCAATTATTTAAAGTATTTAAAGTTAAAAGCATCTATGAATATTTCAATCACAGAGAAAAACAAGATGAAAGTGCAAACAAGATTCTTAGTGGACTCACCGCTATTGTGGTACACAATGACTCCGATTAAGCTAAAAACAGCAAACATGAAATGAAGCAAGGCAATAAAAATGCATGAACCTTTCTAAATCTTTAAAAGAGTTAATTTTAAATATGTAGCAGACATAATATTTAAGAGAGAATGCAAACTAAAAGTGATAACAATCGCTAACTAGTACCATGGATATAGCTGAACTTAATAGAAAATGGCATAAGTGTACACCATGTAAACAAGCATGTTAATGGTGTTAGTGAAAAAGAAGCAGCCCCTAAATGGTACTAGCGACTTTACTATTTAATTTTTTTAGGTTTACCCAAAAGAAGATTTCATTTTCAACTTAATTTCTTTTTTTCTAAATATTATTTATATTAATTATATATATTTACTAATTAGGTTGGTTCATCATATAATTTTCCTTTGATTTCCCTGCTTTTTTAAAATTTAATAACAAAAATTTTCATGATAATAAAAAAAAGATTCTGCTTACATCTGTTATTACCCTTCTATCAAATATATAGGTAGATGAGAAATATGCTTTTAATTTAAAGCATAGAAGAAATATTATTAAAGAATATTTGATAAGCAAATATTTTTACCTCAATATTTTTCATCACAATTATTTATTTTTAATTAGCTAAGAAATAAGCATCATATTTTACAATTAAAGGGGTTCATTAGATGATAACTGAGAAATATTTAAATCCTCTAGTTTATTTTTTATACATAGCAAAATAATCAAGAATCAATGCGAAAACTTTACAACTAATTTTTTTCTTTTACAATAAGTTCAATCAATAACGTTTAAGTTTTAAACATCAATAACAACTCTTTGTTGTCTAATTAACTTTTGAAAGAATTTAAATTTAACTTTGTATAAATATTTTTTATTGAATAAATTAAAAATATTATTTTTTTTTTTAGCTTTGCTATTTAAACATGGCTAAACTTTTTTTTTAATCTAAATTTTATCATTCAATTAATTTATTATGAAGATTTATTTTAAAAATACGAAATAGTATATGCTAAAACATATATTTTATGGAAAAATATTAACAATATGAAGTAAAAAATTGAATTGTATGTAATTAAATTTTAATTAAAAACAGTAGCATCTTTTTTTCGCAAATATTATTAAGATACTATTGACTCTCATTAATTTAGATCCCATTTAATTAAAGTTCAATTTTGAAAAATTTTTGATTTGGTTTGAAAATTTTTAGATAAAAAGAAATGCTACAAGCATTATTTAATACTTTATACAAGAGATAATTATTTTAAAGCTGAATTATCTAAATTATGTTGGATTGAAAGAAAAGTAAACATTTTCAAAACAAATATTTAAATAAAATGATTAAAAGTTGATAAACAAAATAAATTGATTAAATAATTAAATTTAATTTTGGAAGTAAAATAAATTTTAACTATTAAATAAGATAGACGATAAACATATAACTTATAAAGTAAGCAAATAAGTGAGTTAATAAATTCCATATTATTATCTATTTGAGAAGATATTTTAAGAAAGTAGGAATTGCTAAAAAAATAATTTAGTTTTTACAAGTGATTTTAATAAATTTTTAATATATTATTTTTAATAAGAATTTAGAAAGATAATGTGATTGAGTTAATTGATTTATTATTTGAATGTGTTTCTTGATTCATAAGAAATTTATTTATTTATTAAGTAATTTATCAAGTAAATTTAATGTATTTATTGATTGATTTATTAGTGTGTCAGTATTAATTTTTTAATAGTTTCAGGTGATGTTGAAGTTTCCTTCTTCTTAATAGTGACCCCAAAGATCAAAGCATCCTAAATAGAGATTTAATAATAAGGATTTTTCATTTTGCAATTGAAAACTAGATTTATTTTAAGTAGAGTTAAACTACTAGCTTACTTACTGTTAAGATTCTACAAAATTAGATAGAAAATTAAGATTATTGGTTTAGCCTATTTGTGTAACTGAACTTGAAGGAGATAACTTCGTTTGAGAAAAGTTGTTTAAAATTTAAGCTTTGTGAGAACAAGTGGTTATATCGTCTTAATTGTATGTATTGAGATAGGTATTATGAGATAAAATAAATCCATTGTTTGCATTGCTCCCTGTTAAGTTACTTATGCCTAAATATTGTCTATCGGACATTAGATTGTTTTCACCTAACTTATTTTAGAGCTATTTTTAGGGACTGTTTTCTAAATTATTTCGTTGTTCGAGATTACTTTAACGATTAAACAGTTATAAGCTATTTGGAAAATGTTTTGTATTTTCATTTCCATCTTAGTCATTATAGGAACCGTTAGTTGAAATTTTATCACAATCATTATAGCCTTAAGGCACATTTAAGTTCATTTCTTTGATAATTTATTCATAGTGTTTTTGGTCTAGCTTGTCAATATTATTAGCGCTGATACCTTAAATATTTTCAATTTTACTTATGTCGCACATGAATAAAGGATTTCTTTCATGTGAACGAGCTGTTTCTATTCCATCAATTCCTTATCTTTAACTTAACTGGAGACTATTAAAATTGTTTAGTTAGTTTTCTTTCTGAAGAGTTTATTAAGCTTCATTTAATTTTGTTGGCTATTGCTACTTTAGCACATTATTTTAATTTAATCCATAAAAGAAATTATTTTATTTTTCATTTGATGACTGACTTCTTGCAGTAGTCTTTATATCTTAGAAACTTCTAACTTATAGAGCACCTTCCAAATAATCTTAGCAAAATAAAGAAATACACATTTGTATTTCAGGGAAAAATTACTTTTGGACAACTCCTTGTATTACTTTATATTGCATTTATTCTATTTCCTAAATTTTATCATTAAGTGTTTAATCTTATTATCTCTTAGCTAAATATCTGCAATCATTTATGTATAAAAATATTTAATGGAAGCTAAATTCTGTTTCCAACATTCTCATTTCTTTCACATAATCTGCTTTAAAATCTATACTTTTGAAGCATTACTTAACAAACTCCTAAAATCCCTTATTTAATCAAAAATTTTGTATTTATTTTATTAATTTTTTCATTAAAATATTTAATTATAAATAAGACTTTTTCATTAAAATATTTAATTATAAATTAGATTTTTAATTCACAAAAATATTTAAAAATCAGCATTTAATTTATTGAATTCAAAGTGGAATATTTTTTTTTTGAATTGTAAAAAAAGCTAGAAAAAAAAAGTGTAAATATATAAATTACTTATGTTTAACAAACCTTTTGGAAGAAAAGCTAGTCTTACTAACCAAAAGATTTGATGTATTCTTCTTAATTAAAGTAGGCTTAACCAAATGAAATAAATTGCTGTTTTGCATCATCTTAGGGTATTGCCGTATTAGATACAGATTTTTAATTTTTATCAGATACTTAATTTGACTAATTTTTTTTTTTGGTGTTTTGATCAGTATTTTTTTTGTCTGAATCAGGTGGTAGGGTAGGAGTGGAAACATTTGAAACAGGTGGAGATCCTTTTTAGAAATAATTAAGTACATCATGAAAGACAAGGAGAAAAAAGTTGTAAAAATATTATTTGTATTTCATTTCTGCTTCAATGGTTATAGATTGCTATTTTTATAATTAATTAAAATTTAATTAGCTTAATTCATTTCTTTTTAACAACATTAAATAAATCAAATTGAGTTTACTTCTTCCCAGAACCTCAAATCAGCAATAATGAAATTCAAGTTTTTTATTAAATAATTTTTATAGCTTAGTGGAATCGGAAGATCTTCCTAATTTTTTTGAAAATTTAAATAAAACTCTTGTAAAAAAATTTTAATAACATTTGAATTTAAATATTAATGCTTTAAATTTTTTATATAATTACAGGTTTGGAGATGAAATTGTTTTCATCAAGATCGTAGATGACCCTATTTTTAGGTTGTTTTTGGAATCTCTCAAGCTATTTTTTTTTGATTTAATAACAAAATCTAATTAATTTAAAAGTAAAGAATTTTTTTTTGGATAAATTTACCCCATCCTCTGATTTCTTTTGTATTCCAACAAGAAAAGGTTGAAAACATTTCTAATAATCAAATCCACTGTTCATTTAAGTTGGATAATATAATCCTTTCCAGTTCATTGGTTTGATTAATGAGAGGAGATTTTCACAGAACAAAGTGGAAGTGGATTGTTTTGAAGATGTTATTACTACTTGATATTCCAAGAATAGACAAATTACTAAATGAAATAGATTACTAGGCGATTAGTTAAATATGATATGCTCAAAAGAAATATTAGATGGACAAATTAAATTTAGAAATGGTTAACTTAAATCGTTTTTATTATAGTAGGATAGGAAAGGATGTGATAGATCAGTGGTTAAATTAATATTAAATTTATGGTTGTGTCCCTTAATTTCTGAAATATGAAATACACTTTGAATTAAAAAATCTAAAAACTTTCCTTCATCCTCTATAACTGATTCGATAAATATACCACAATTTTCTTACTATTTCATTTAATTATAATATTCATTAGGATTTATGTGAACGCTTATCAGAATCTGAATTAACTGCTTCATAGGGTGATAAAACAAATGCTCTGAAATAACACAGTAACTGAATGGAACTAAGTAGGTTACAGTTTTTCTCTCCTTAGGTTGCTTAGTAGATATTTTTTCCTAATATTTTTGTTAAAGATTACATGATTCATAGAAGCACATTTAAATTGTTTGGCTATAAAAAGAATATTTTAATTAAAGTTATAGGTGGTTACATCATTATTTATACATAAAATTGTAAGGTATTTTTATAATTATTATTGCTGCTTTATTAATATTTTTGAGAAAAATTAATCCTAAAGTGGTTTGTGTGTGGTTTGATAGTTTTTAGCTGAGAAAGGAGGTTTAGCAAAAACAAACTAAAAAATATTAGTAGAATTAAATTAATGATTTATTTACATAAAAAATTCCTGAGACACATCTATAAATTTTGTTATTTGAAGGATCTCTGATGCAAAAGTAGTTTATATCTTAAATATTTGATGCATTAGAGATATCTTTTGACTCCAGCACTTGATTCACTTTGGTATATTTTTCATCTCCAGGCTTAAGAGGGCGAATTCCTGCTGGAAAAATCCACTATTGTTTTAGTTTTAATTTATTATTTAAATGCATTATTTGCTTCTATTAATCTTTAACTTGTGAGTCTTATATAAAAATTAAAAATAGAATAGCAGACTCATTCATTAATCACTTATGAATAAGTAGGATTTAAAATAATTTTTGTAACTCTGTCAAATTTTACTTTATGAATAGACTTGAATGGGTCAGGTATCTTATCTTCTTTAGGATAAAGATTTATAGTATCTATTTCTGTAATTGGTTTGCTCATATACTGGTATATATTGTCATCTAGTTTTAATAATAATAATGAGCAATATGAAGCCAATACGATTATAATTTAATAGTGGTTATAAATGAGGATTATACTTCTTAATTTAGAGCTCATCTGACTCTTGAATATATAAGAGAACACATAACCCTGCGATTCAATATGTTTAAGGTAGGGAGGATTTATTTAAGGAATCATATTTAGTAAGATTAAATATGCGAGAGAAATAATCAAACAAATAACCTGATTAAAAGAAGAATGCACTAATTATTAATTTTTTTGTTATGAATTTTTTATAATTAGCAAGTGATTTAATTTTATGTGTATATTAAGGATAAAAAGCATGTTTGTTTAGTTCTATTTTTTGTTGAGTTTATCAGTTAACATTCTGCCTTTCAGTCTTTTCTTAATCACTCTCAAATCATTTTGCATTCTGTTCAGTGTAAATTCTTAATAAAATTTATCAATAAGCAACTCATATTTACACTTTTTTAAATGGCCTGAATAACCCTCTATTAAATAATTTATAATTTTAAAATAAATTATTTTAAAATCAATTCAAAATCTATCAGAAAACAAAAATTTTAAAAGTAATTTCAAAATAAATAAATAAATAAATTTTGGTTAGCGCTCATTTTTTCCCCCAAGAAATAAATAATATTAAACTTCAAATTAAATCACAAATTATATTATTAAACTTGTTTGATATTGCAATTATTTGATTCCATGAAATAAAGCAATTTGCATTAATGATCAATTAATTAAATTTATGTTGTATTCTATTTAAACTTTATTTTTTTTCAATTATTTATAAAGATATTTCTTATTTTAATAAATAAAATTTTAGTGCATATTTAAATATTCTTCTCTAACCATTTTTTATATTCTTATTGTTATTACTAGTTCATTTTAATTCAATAAGCTAATTAAATGAATATAATTAATTCTTCTTATAAATTTTTTTTTAGGGTGTTTAAATTATATAAACATTTTATTAATCCTTCAAGCCTCACTTATTTATTATTTTTTGAGTTTTTTTCAATTAATTTTTTATAAATTATAAAGACTCACTTCATCCTCAAAGATCTTTTGTCTTTTTTTCATTTGATGTAGTTCATACTTCATGTTTTAAAGTTCTTAAATATTCTTATCTAAATTATGGATAATTAATTATGTGATTAGTTCAATACTGGTCATAAAATTATTCAAATATTAAATAATTTTATACTGGATTTAAATATTTATAATTAATTTAAGAAAACATCAATAATATGTTCTTGATTGAAACTTAATTCTCTAAAATAGATTATTAAATAAATAAATTAATTAATTAATTAATAGATAGATAGATTAATTTACTAGTTGATTTTAGAAAAATTTTAAATAATAAATAATTCAAATATCAATTAATATTGATTGATATCTTAGCTTTTTAGAATGAATAAATCAAGTAAAACAAACCATAAATTTGAAAATAGTTAATAAAGAATTTTAATTTTGATATACTTAAACAACTAATCAAAATAGTAATAATAAGAAAAAACTTAGCACAAGCGCTTTAAAAAATTTAAGGGTTTAGATAATGATTGATACATAGCAAGGTAGAGGTATATTGAAGATTAAATTAGGTTTTTTCTTCTTCTTTATGCTTGTTGATTTGATTTTAAGCACGTTTGTGGAACCTCATTTCAATCCATAAAATATCCATATAAGTAATAGCGATATTCAGCTAATTGTAGTATGCGTTGTCTAAATAGCAATCAACCTAATTTTAAATGTCATGTTTCTCATTTTAATGTGGTAAACTGTGCCTTTAAGATATGGTATGATTTTTGACTTGATAAAGTAATTCAAATTGACAATATTCCTTATTATTGTTCAGTTTGCTTTGAATACACTCGAACGTGTTTTAAGAATTATAAACCCAAACGAATAATATATTACTTACACAAGCAGTGTATTTTACTACTATATTATATATTACGTTAAATATATTATCTATCCATTCTATTACGCTAACCTCTTACAGAGCTCTCTTAAGCTTGCTTTACCAGTCTATTATAATGTCAAAAAGTGGGATAACAATATATGATTTTGAAGCTAGCTTTTTTTAATCTATCTATATTGATGTAATGAGCAAAAGTTTTTAAAAAATGCTCATTAAAATTTTGCTAAAATCCATTTAGACTCATTTAAAAATACATTTTAAACACACACACACTAATCTATTAAATGTATTAATATTTATTAAAGTCCTATTTTATTTATAACTTCACTTTCATTTTGTTTAGTTTATCTTTTGTTTGGTATATATTATCATTTAATTACGTTTCAAAAAGACTGATTGCTTTCTATTTATAATGAATTTAGCAAATTAAATTTTTTAGTTCAATATTTTCTTTTCTCTTTAATAAGTTTTATAATAAACGTATTTTAAGCCAATATTTTTAGTACAGTAATTTTTCTTAAGCAAATGAAGTTGTTTTTTATAATTAAGAAGCACTTTCAAAATTATAAAATATATTTTTTATAAGTTAATTTATTCTTTTTTTGAAATATTTTAATTATAATTTTTAATAATCTTTACTTTCTTCACTGCAAATAAGGGTTATTCTTATTTCACTAATATTAATTATCTTTACAAGTAGTATTAGATTACTTTTATTTATATTAATAATATATCATTATTCTAGCCATATAAAGTATTCATATTATATCTCTTGATTTGGGAATTAAAATGAATTATTGTATTTGTTATTTAGCTATTCAGCTTTGAAATAGGTTATCAGAATTATGAAGCTTACTTTTTATGCTTTTAAGCATTTATACTATTCAAATAATTTTATTATTAAATAATATATAACATATATATATATATTTATATTGTTTTGTGAAAGATGTTGCAAAAAATCAAATATGAAACTATTAACTATGGTAGGTTTGATAAGTTAAGAAAGAAATTTTTAAGTCCTGATTTCGAACCTGAAGAATGCAAGGAGTTAGAATTAAGTCACTAACATTCCAAAGAGCTTCCAACAGCGAAGTGTTTTGAGATAGTTAAGAATTTATCAGTCTTGATTCTTTCGCATAATTAAATTGCTCGATTTGATCCTAAAATATTGACTAAAGGAGCTCCTTAACTTGAAGTACTCGATTTATCTCATAACAAAATTGAAATCTTGGATGACATTGTAGATTTAGGAACTTTAGTTCATCTTAAAATTTTAGAGTTTTCTAATAACCCACTATGCAATCATATTAGTAGGATAAATACTATTATTGAATTATTCTTTCCTGAAAAATATAAAAAGTATGATCCTGTTAAAATACTTACTGCTAGTTATTAGTAGCATCCTCCTACTAGATTATCGCTAGAGGAAGAGGAGTAGATGAAGAAAGATTTATAAGTATTTTATAAATTTAATGAAGAATTAGAAGCTCATGAAACTCGCAAGTCAGTGAGTAAATATAGTCACAGAAACACTCTTGCAAAATATGCTGTAGAACCTTGTCCTGTTCCTCGTAAGTCAAGGTGAAAAATCTAATTAAAATACATATTATTTTCACAATTTCTTAGAAGTTTCCCTTCTTAACAAAAGAAAATGAAGTTAGATAGATAAAAATCCAATATGTTTACAATATATCTTCATATTATAAATAATATAAAGAAAAACACAAAGAAAATCATTAATTTTGATATCAGTTTTCATAAAGAATTAATTAATTATTAAATAATTATTTTATAGTAGATTGGATTTAATTTTATTATTAATTCATAAAATATGTAGATTTAAAAATTTGGAGTATCTAAATGGTTAAATTATTACGAAGCTAGATATGATGAGAGCTTCTGGAAAAGATAAGATTAAGGATATTGTAGAGGATGAGAATGAATAGAATAATTAATTTAAGAAGATCCCAAGATAAAATGAGGAGTTGCATAAAAAATATCTAGAAAAGTATGTGAAGAGAATCAAAAAAATGAATGAAGATAATATGGCTACAAATGTGAGAAATATCAAGTAAAGTGGAGATGGAACAGGTGGTGAGGAAGATCTAAAGTATCTTTCGAAAGTCGATGAAGCCCTTTCAAGAGGAGCTGCAAGTACTATAGATCCTAGGAAATATGCTGCTGATATTTGGAATAAACCCCTTGATTTACTTTATAAAGATGCCACTTTCTCAATATCGATGAAGGAGTACAAGCAAATGCTTAAAGATTATGAAGTTGAAAAAAAGAAAAAAGAGGAGAAAAAGAAAGAAATACAAACTGAAAAGCGTAAGTAAAGGAGGAGTAGAGTGATTAAGAAGCTTCTCAAAGCAGGGATATGTAAGAAAATTATAAAAAAATCTTTAAAAATGAATGTCCACAATTAAAAATAATAGAGCCAGTTACTGATGAAGAGATGAAACAGTTTGAAGATGACAGTGATCCTGATGGAGATAATTTATTTAAGTCAAAGAGGGGGAAACCAAGACTTAAATTCGATTTAAACAAATTAGAGGAGAAACAATACAGTAGCAGTGAAAGCGAACAGTCGGAAAGACTTTACTAAAGAGAATTAAGTAGCTTTTCAATAAACTCACCAAGAGATATAAAAGATTTTGAAGATTTTAATTAAGAAGATGATGGTGTTACATTTTAAGAAACCATGGCTTAAGAAGAAGAAAGAAAGCAAAGAAAGAAATACAATTATTAACAATAATCTGCAGACGTAGATGTCTTAGAACTTAAGAAAAGATTAGATAATACTAAGGCTAAAAATCAGGCTTTAACTTAAAAAAAACCTTTTTAAATTAATGCTGCTCAAAAAAAACCTCAAAAGAAGGAAGAAGATAAAAAAACTTTTAAATATACTTCGCCTTCTCAAGAAAAGGTAGACAATCTTACAACTCAATAAGATAATGAAGCTAAAAATAAGCTAGATCTTTCATATAACACACCAGATTAAAACTAAAACCAAACATCATAATATTAAGATGATTTGTCAAAATAAACAAATGAAAAAATGAATCAAGCAAGTTAATAAAATTTTTCTCATCCAGGTAATAAAATATATAAATAAATTATTTTACTTATTATTTATTTATTTTTGATAATTAATTAATTAATTGCAGGAATTGAAGCAGTTCCTGTCAGCAGGTACGAGTTCATACATAACAAAAATACTGAATAAGTAAATAAAGAAGCTCTTAACAGCTACATAAAGAATTAGACTCACTCCTCATTTAAAGTAACCAATAAAATTTTCTCAAACCACAATAAGGAAAGGGAACAGCAGCAGAGGTTGTTCTCTGCTAAAGCAGAAGGAAGAGTAGGATCAAGTAATATTTTCAAAAAAAAGAGAGATAGATCAAGCAGTTCAAGCTTGAGTGAATCTGAAAATAAACAAGCTGATGTAATTAATTTATTTATTTTTTTAAATAATTCATCTTTTAAATAATAAATCTATTTTTTTTAATTTAGAAAAATACAACTGGGAAAAAGTATTTGTCGAAGTAAAGCACAACTTATAAGTCAACTGGAGCACTAAGCACAATTTAGAAATCTTAAAGTACTCAAAAACAAAATAACATAACTGCAACTAGAAGTAATTAAAGATTACAGTCATAACCTTCTTTGCAACCAAATAAGCTCAAAGAAGAAAAAAAGGTTTATAAATGTGATATTCCAACTGATTAGCTTGTTCCTACTGTGGAGTAAGGTTTTGATCCACATTTGAGAATAGCAGCCCTTTATAATCCAGAAAATGAAATGCATAAACAAATTTAAAAATTCAAATAAAATATGGAGAATTGTAATTTGTTACAACTTCAGATTTAAGAGTTAGATAAAAAAGTTGGACCGAATTTATACAAAAAGAAGCCAGTGTCATAGTTTGTTTAGACAATTAATTATGATGAAGCTTTCAAATATTTGAAAGACACTGTTAAAGACTTCAAAGTTATGAACAGTAATGATCTAGCTAATCACATTGAATATAAAGTAACAAGAAAGAAAGTTGATCCTATGTCTAAGAAGAAGATGTCTACTTTTGAGCTTTACACTATCATTAATAAGGTAAATAAAAAATAAATAAATTTAAATAAAATTAATTTGCATAAACTGAAAAATTTAATTAAAAAGGCAAATGATTATGATCAAAAAATGGGACCTAAGTTGAAGGAGAAAGACATTAATGAAAAATTGAGTTAACCACCTACTAGTCTTGATTTTGAAGAGAGAAATCAGTTGTATAACGCTTTAGAAATATTAGAAGAAATAAAACTGAAGAAGATGAAAATAAGTAAAGAACACTTGAGGAGAATCGAAAAGAAGGAAATAGAAAGAGCCGAGCACGATGCTCGTTTAGCTTACCATTACTATAAGCTAAGAAATCACATAGATGACGGTAATCTTGAAAAATATCTTAAGAGACTCAATATAGGACTAGATGGTAAAAATGATTAAGGCAAAATTTAATTCAAAAAGAAGATGGGCAAAAAGAATGATAGTTAGAATTTTGCACTCATGTACGATGAAACTAATGTTCCTCAGTATTACAACAGAAATAAAAACTTAGTAAATATCAATTTTGTTTTAAATAAATGCTCTAAATTAAGCATATATATTAACTTAAAAAAGTCTGAAGGAGATAAGAAGAAAGAAAAGAAAGGATTTGTTGGACACTATGAAGAATTAATGAAATTAAAGAAAGAAATAATTGAACCAAGAGAAATTCCCGAAGTTAATCTAACAGGATTCATTTTAGAAAAATATCCAGATATTAATGAATGGGCTAACTCTCGTTTATACGTGCCATAACCTAAACTCACATTCGAAGATTTAATGGAGTAAAATGATAGAAAAATAAAAGATGAATTCTAGAAGAGTAGAAATAACAAAGTTTTGAGCATAGAAGAATAAATGATGAAATATGCTTAGGAATTCAAAGAAAAAGAATAACAAAGAGATGAGCTTAGAAAACGTATTGAGGGATATGTTAAGAATGGTACCAAAATACTTGATGATTTCTTAAAATAAGAAATGTTTGAAATAGATAAGCGTTACGATCTTAATCACTGCATGAATGAGTATATAAAGCTTATGAGAGAAGACAAATTGCCAAAAAGAATTCCTGCTTCTCAAATTAAAAAAAATGTTTAGTGAATAAATCTTAATTAAATAATAATAATTTTATAAAAAAATAATTTATCTCAATAAAATACAACAAAAAAAAAGAATATTTACATAAATAGTTCAAGGATCAAAAATTAAATTTGTATTTTTTCATACAATTTGTGCTTAAATGTAAATACTCATAAATTTAATTAATAATCCTTAATCATTTTGAAAAAGTATTCTCATAATTTTATTTATAGATAAATACTATTATTAAAGTAATTCAATATAATTTAAAAATTATTGTATTTTCATATTATATTTGTTAGTTTAAGTTTTATTTTAAAAATTAATTAAATGTTCTTATTTAAAGAATTTTATATTAAATTTTTAAATTAAATTTCTTAAAATATTCACGAAATGAAATTTAGATTTTCATCAATTTTTTAATTCTATAATAATCTTAAATAAATATTTATGAGTTTTATATGAAATATAAAAGTAATTCATTTTTAAGCAAAATAATTACAAATGAAAATTTAAGAAATTATTAATCAAATATAAATCATAAAATTTAAATAAAATTAAATATTTTCTTTTATTTTAAAATGAATAAAATAAATTTATGAATTAAAAAAAATTGAATAATTAATAAATTAATGTATTTTTATTATTAAAAAATGGAAATAAATATTTAATAGATCTGATTTTGATAATTATGTCTTCGGAGTAAGATGCTTTCTTTAACAATAAAATTTTAGTTTTTTTAGGAATAAATATGAAATGATGTTTTTATTGAAGGAGTGTAATATGATTTTGTTTAAACCTTTATAAATTAGTTTTAAAATTATTAATAAATTTTATTACTTTTTTTGGTTGATTTATTTTAGGAAGATTTCTATCAAAATAAATAAATTTAATTAATTAATTTGCCAAATTTTAATAAATTAATTATAAATTTTCAATTTATTTAGTTCTAATTTCTTAAGAATGTAATAGAACCACAAAATAAATACTTGATAATTAATTAATAATAATTAAGATCTAAAAAGAATATTAATTAGAATAAACACAATAGCTTTTTAAAAATGGCCGAAGTTGATTAAAACAGCTTTGAATAATTAAAAATTGAATTTAATAAAGCTAGAGAAAATGTATCACGTATTTTCGAATAATAATAGGCTAAGAATAAGCAAAAGTTTGAAGATTTTGATAATATTGAAAAAGATTAAACAGAAGAGGGAAAATAAAAAAGAAGAAAGATTTACCTATCATTAAATTCTTTTATGAGAGATTCTAAAGAAAATTCAGCAAAATTAGAAAAATTTTTAAAAATTTATGATAATTATATTGAAGCTTTAGAGGGAGAGTTAAATAAAATAAAATAAGAGTAAGCAGGTGATTAAAATAAATAAGCTGATTAGCCAATCAAAAAAGATCCTAGCTAAGATAAATTTGACAATCATGATCAACAATAAAGATAAGATTAGCAAAATAGAGGATCTCCACAAGTATCACATAATTAATAAGGATTAGAAGCAAATGTAGGAAATAATTAAGATGAGAAAGATTTAATAATTTAATAATTAAAAATGGAATTAGATATGAAAGATAGAGATTTAATACTTGCTTCAGATTTGAAATAATAAAACCAAGAATTGCTTTCAAATTTTGTCTACTTAGAAAGAGCAAATTAAGAGCTTAAATAATAGTAATATTATTTATATATAAGTTTATGTTATATTTTTAAAATTTATATTATATTAAATTAAACAATATTCAAAGATTAAGTCAAAAAATGGATTATCAAAGAGGTAATCAAGAAGATGTCTTAAGGTTAAGAGAAGAAATGGAAGTATTTAATTATTATTATCTTTTTAAGCATATTAATTTCATTTTAAAATATTAAAGCGTCTTAAGAGAGAAAATCAAATGTTCATTGAGCAGTACGAGGCCCTAAAGTAAAAATCTGAGTAATAAGAGGGAATGTTAGAATATATAGTGGCAGAGAACTCCAGACTAATAATACAAAGTTTTGCTGTTTCTGATAGAAAGTATAAAATATGAGTATAAACCTATCAATCAATATATCTAACTATAGAGCTACCACCAATTTAGAGTCTACAATTTAATCTTAACTTTATAATTTATAAACTCAAAATATATATAAATTTTATATTAAATACTTTCCATATTTATTTCTCTTTGTTATATAAGCAAACCATTTTTATTAAATATAAACTTGATAATGGGTGTGTCTGATTTTCTACCTACAGAGCTTCAACCAATTTATAGTCTTCAATTTAATCTTAACTTTATCATTTATAAACTCAAAATATATTTAAATTTTATATTAAATACTTTCCAATTTATTTCTCGTTTTTATATAAGCAAAACATTTTTATTAAATATAAACTTAATAGTGAGTGTCCCTGATTTTCTACCTATAGGGCTTCTACCAATTTAGAGTCTACAATTTAGATTTAACTATAATTTATAAACTCAAAATATATTTAAATTTTATATAAAATACTTCCATATTTATTTCTTGTTGTTATATAAATAAGTAAAATATTTTTATTAAATATAAACTTGATAGTGAGAGTATCTGTTTTTCTACCTATAGGGCTTCTACTAATTAATAGTCTACAATTCAGATTTAACTATAATTTATAAACTCAAAATATATTTAAATTTTAAATTAAATACTTCCATATTTATTTATGGTTGCTATTTTAGCTAAGAATATTTATTAAATATAAAATTGATAGTGAGTGTATATGATTTTCTATCTATCAAGGAATCTACTTTGAATTAAGAGTATGTAGTTTAGTTAGAACTTAATAAATTATAAAATGTATGTAAAAAATTTAAGTTAAATATTATCCTAACTTATTTATTTTTTTCTTGATGAATAAACACAACCATTTATTTTTTTAAAAAATATTAAGTTAATTTAAAAATGAATTAATAGAGATATAAAATATATATATAGAATAAATATTAGAATGAAAATTTACATTTGATATTCTAAATAAATATAAAAATTTAAGTTATTAGAACAAATAATAAATATATATAAATGATTGGTAGGTAAATAAATATAAGTGGCCATATTTATGGATTTATAAAAATTAATTTTAACATGAAATAGATTGATTATAAATTGATATTTAAATCTTTTACAAAATTAGGATTTAAAAATAGATTATTTCTTAATTTATTTATTTATTTAATTAATTTTCATCTGTTAGATAGATATATAAAAGAGAGATTTAGTGATAGGATTGGAAAAGCTTAGGAGAATCAGTTCTTTTTAATTGTTTTAGTATTAATTGAAGTATTCTAAGTCTTAGATACATTCTTTTTATCATCAAAGGTACGATCGTAAGTTACAGATTCGTAATAATTCTTAAGCAAATTATCTGTTTCCTCAAAAATTTCTTATTGAAGTTAAATTTATTTATTATCATACATAACATTTTTAATATCTGCATATTCCTCGTCTTTGTAAAGGATATCCTTTAATCTTTTGTTTTCTGTAATCAATCCTTGTGCTCTAAATTTTAAACTTGTAATGATCGCTATACAGTTATCATCAATGCTGGCCTTTTGTTTCCAATAATTTATTTAATCATTATAAGACTCTATTTCTTTCTCTAAAGATCTAATGTCTTCTTCTTTCATTTCCATTTCTTCTTGCACTTTTGTTAAATCTTTCATTTTATTTTGTTCTTCAAATTAGTTTATTCTTGCATGATGTGCAACTAAGTTAAATAAAAAAATTAATACATAAATTAAATAATTTATAAAATTGAATTTTAGAATTTAACAAAAGACTTTTAAAATATTTATTTATTTTATCACTTTTAATAATTTTTTTAACTTCATACTGAACCTTTTTATTTTATTTTTTAAGCTATTTTATCTCTTTAAGCTATTTTATTTATTTTAGTTAATTTTATTAAATCAAGTTACGAAGAAAAATCAAATTTTTAAATTGGTTAAGATATTATTAGATAGATAGATATATAGATAATTAGATAGTTAGCTGTTTTGAAATTTCGTTCAGTCAATATTTTATTATGCTTTTTATCAAAAAGTAGTTTTGATAGTAAATTTTTTAGTGAAGTTATTTATTTATTCATTTTTGGATTTATCTGTTTTAATTTGGAAAATATTTACTTGTTTCGTCTCTGAGCTTGTTGTAGTCGCCTTAAAAATTGAGGGTCTTTTTATGTTTGTATTTTAAATGAAATACTTAGTTGCTGATTTCTTTTTACAAAAGTTCCATTCTATCTTCTAAGTAGGCAATACGTCCTAATTAATCTAATATGGTGTGTTTTCTTTCTTCTTAATCCATTCTTTCTAGCTAATCTTCGGTTTTGTTAATGTGCTTATCAATTCTTTTCATCAACTCTGGATTAACTTCCAAATTTTAGTAAACGCTATGCACATCGTTGGACTAATAATGTCTTTCCATCTCTCTTTTCATTAATGTCATTCTTGGGAATTCTATGTAATCCTTATCTTTTATTGAGTCTTATGGAACATATTTAATAGAATTTTTAAATTCTTCTCTACGAATATCCTAATTTAAATTGCCTTCGTTATATCCCTTTTTAAAACGATCAACATTTTCTTGCTCGTTGCCAAAACGAGCAGAACCCTGAACAGCCTCTTTTTAAATTTATTCTTCATTTAGCTATTAGCGATCTACAACGCTTCCGCTCATATTATATTTATATACCTATGGACGAAATCTATCTACTCCATTAAAATAATAATTTTCTGCCTGCTACTCAGGTGACATAGCTGATGTTTCGTTTCCCATTTGAAAAAACTTGGCTATTTATCTACTTAATTTTATGAATAATTAATTGCTTGTTTTACAGTTTAAAATTCAAAGATTGAGTTATATTAATTAATTGAGAAAGTTGCTTTCTTTTATTATTCAATTTAATATATTCACTTTTTAAATAAATCATAGCTAATAATTTTTTATTTTTAATTAAAGCGAAGTATCAATCTTTTTGTTTATTTAATTACCAGCACAAATTATATCTTTTCATTTCATAAATCTATGAACGAATTAATTTCTTGTTTTTATATAAATCTTGAACTCAAATAAAAATCATTTAGAACGTTGAATTTATTTTGAAATACCTAAAATTTAAATTATTTCAATTCTACAAATAATTTTTATTATTTAAAAATTTCTAAATCAATACTAAAATATTTTTATTCAAACAATAATAAATTAATTATAAGCGCATATTTAAAATGACTGAGTTATTTCATATTTAAAAAATTATTAACTTAAAGTAATAATATCTAAAATAAATTTATATTTAATATTTATTTGAATTTTAGTGAATATAATCGAAATAAAATTTTTAAAATAAAAAATAAATATATGACTGAATATTAGAAAATTTTTGGGGTTAAGTGGTGTATAAAAATATTTTTTATTTATTTTTTTTATATATTTTTCTGAAATTAACTAATTTTTAAAACTTTAAGATAGAATATTTTATTAAATACTATTTCTATTTTTTATTAATTTTTTTTATAATTAAATCATTTTAAAATGAATTACTTAGTTCATTTTTTTAAAATTTTTAACTTAAAGTATCAATATATAAATAAATTGATATTTTCTATTTCTTAGAATTGTAGTTAAAATAATAGAAGTATAAAATATAATATAAAAAAATATATGACTGAATATTAGTTAATGGACAGTTGATTAAAAATTAGAAATACGAAAAATATATAAATATAAAGAAATAAATAATCTATTCTTATTAATCATTTAATTTGATTTTCAAAATTTTATAGTTGGCTTAAACATTGTTAAAATTCTTAATCATCCAAAAGCTTGGTTAAGTATAAATGATCTGGATTTCTGAGAGATTTAAACATAAATTATCTTTTGTATGTGCATATCTCAAATAAATCTACTTCAGTAAGTCTATTTAACTCTAAATGCTTCTACAATGCAGTAATTAAAATTTTATTTTAAAAGAATTAAAGTAATCCTATAGTTTTAGAGTCATGTTGTAAAATATTATTTTCTATTAACATAATTTAAATGTAAAATTCTTTTTTTTTGCTATTCAAAAAGGATTCCATCTTTGATTCCACTTTATTGTTTACATTAATGTTTGATTATTAAATAAATTTTTATTTTTATTTGTCGAATATTATTGGTATAAACATTTTTAAGACGGATTTAAAAATGTTTTAGATAAATTATATAAATTCTTTAAAATGATTTATTTATAAATTTAATAAAAACTAATTTTTCACGACAATTGAGCAAACATTTTGATATTCAGGATTAATTGTTATTTTGTTGATTTGAGAAATATCAAATTTTTATATGTGCTTATAGTTACTATAATCTTGTAATACATAAAATGAATTATGTGTGAGCATAATTATCTTACTTTTTCTCTCACCAGAGCTAGATATTTTAGTTGTCATATCACTAAAAAAATATTTTCTTAGATATTTGGAGTTATAAGTTTCATTTTCAAGTAATATTTAAATGAGTTCTTCATTTCTGATATTGCAAAAGTCCATGTTAGATTATTAAGTTGGAATTTCCTGTTAGCCTTCCTTTTCCTTTTCTATTATTAATAAAATTTTTACAATCTAAAATAATATCTTTAAATTTTTACTGAAATTTAGTTCAAATGTTTTAGATTTCTTCAGTATAGATTTTTTAACTTTTTATGAGCTAGATTAATTAGACTAATAAGCAGATTCTTTTTTAGAAAAAAAGTAAATTAGTGTTTTAAAAATAATTAATATATTTACATGAACTAATCATTTATTCTACTTAGCTTTTTTCAAACGAAAATAATTATTTTATAGATTTTTCTTAATTATTGCAACAAAGATTTGATTATTATAAAGGACCTTATTTTATATAAATGTATTTGATATAAAATAAATAAATAATTTAAAAAGAGTAAAAAAAAAGAAATGTTTTATTTTTATGTTTTTTAATATAAAAAATACTTTTCAAGGATAAGTCTTAGAAAGTTACTCTCTTGCTCAGAGGGCTTTTTATGCTACTGGACTCGCTTTGTGTTTTTTGGAAAATCGAATTATTTAAGATGTTTTCATTATAATCATAATCATTATCATCACTTATCATACTGCTCGATTAGTTTAGAGGAATATTTGATAATAAGAATTTATCAGCTAATTAAATAATTAAAAAAACCTTACATATTAAAAATTAAATGATTATTGTTTATTACCACAACATTCGGCATAAATAGAATTGTCAAGCATAAATTCTTATTAGTTTTAAATTCTATAATTTTCAAAATTTTGAGAAAAAATTTTTGTCTATAGACTATTTATTGAGTTTATTGATACTTATGTATCGTTATCATTTATAATAGACATTGAATCACCTATTATTACCAATATTTGTTAAAAATGATAATGTAAAATATTGTTTTACCTTGTAAGTTAGAGCATTTCTGAGATTTTAGAGCAAGATCTCTATCAATATGTTTAAGATTTTTTCCTAGATTAGTTTGTAGTTTGTTAGAGGCAGAATCTAACATTTAAGATTCAATTTAGATGTTTTAGCATGCACTTCTGCTAGATATTTAAAATAAGATATTTTAAAATCTTAGTATAAAATTATTAATTTGTATACTCAGATTCATCTATTGAATTTTAAGATAAGGTAGATTAAGAATAAGTTTAACATACGTCAAAGCTTTTATGTTTCGAAAAATTTTTTTAATTGCTATTTTGACTCATTTTTTACTTAGTTTTTTAATTTAAATTATTTTTTGATTATAATTATATATAACTAAGCATGTGCTTAGGTATCTTTATATCGTATGGACTAATAGGAGTTAGTATACATTAATTCATCAAATAATATACAGCGGAATGTTAAATATAAATAATTACAATTATTCTTTTTATTATTAAAATTGGTTGATTAAAGGTTAAACAGATTATTAAAATAAAAAATATATAAATTGAGACAGTAGATCGTAATTTTTAATCTATCTGGCTTTAATTTACTATGCGACGCATTCACTTTATGTGCTGTAAGTATGTTCGAAAGTAAAATATAATAAATTCAAGCTAAATAATATATTTTCAGTTATCTAATTTTTGAATTAGTTAGAAAATGTATTTTGTGTGAATATACGAATATTATATTTTTGATAAAATGTATTATTTTACCCAAAAAAGTAAATATTAAATGCAGAAATTATTTTTTATTTACTATTTTTTATAATTATTTAGTAATTTATCAGTCATTTGAGTTGTTTGGCAGTAATTTATAAGATAGCTAGTTACTAATATTAAAACTAAATTAGATTTAAACAGATATTTATAAACACTTATTAATTTTGATATCTTTATTATTAAATTTTAAATGCGTTAAGTGATAATAGTTTTTTAAAACTAAGTATTTTTAATTTATGCCACATTCAATAAAAAAATTAAAGTAATGAAGTTCTATTTTTATTTAAAATTGTATTTCATAAATCATTTTTGGTATATCTATTTGGTATTAATTGTTAAAATAATTATAATTTTTTTTAAAAATTATTTAACTTTTACAAAGTAAGTAGAACCTAATAAATTTTATTTATTTATTAATTTGCTAGCTAAAATGCATCATTATTAGTTTTTATAAAAAAAAAAAGAAAATTGGTAAGGATGCATATTAAATTTAAATTATTATAAATTCAACTGTGTTTTGTTTTTAATAATAACATTATTTTTTTGTTTCTTTAACTTTTTAATTTTATTTAAAATTGCTTTTACATTAATAATAAATAGACAATAATGATATATTGATATTAAAAATATACAACTTAAAAATATTTTTACATTATCATCATAAAATAATATATTTGTTTAAAATGTCATAATTTACTTAATAAAATATATTTATCTGTATAAACAGGTAATTAAAATAATACATTTTGTTTTTGGCTAAAAAATAGATTAAATTATATAAGAATTTTGATATAAATTGAAAAAACTTTTACAAAAAGTAAAATAGAAATATCTAGATTAGATTAAATGAAATTATAAAATTTATTGTACAAACGAAATCTATTATCAAGATTGAAATTTATAATACGTAATGTTTTGTTATTTTATAATTAAAAAAATAAAATAAGTTGCTCACAAACTATATCAATAAATCTATAATCTACGATATATGGAATAAGAATATTAAAATTAATAAAAAATTATAATTTTAAAAAAATTAAGCAGTTAATTAATTATTTATTTATTTGTTTCGTTTAAATTACACATAATAATGATTTTATAATTTTATTTAAAAGGTTGAATCAAAATTGAATTCAGTAAATTTAGAAAGTGAAATTAAATTTCTAATAAATTTTTGTAATTATATGTATTAAGTTGAAATAAAAATATATATTGAATAAATGAAAGTGAAGCATGTTGATCAAATTATATTTTTATTTGGTTTTAATAATTAAACGATATTTATTTAATTCACAATATCAAAAATATCTAAAAAAAACTTAACTTTATAATTTATAATTTTGAAACTTTCATTTATATTTAATTTTAGAATTATTTATTTTATTCCATTAATTAACCATATTTAGTTTTATTTATTTAACACTTGAATAGTTAATTGTAATTTAAAAACTTATACTGAATTAATTTTTATAATTTTGCATATATTAATTAAAGCAAATGCTTCACAAACTAATCAAATAACATATTGATTGTTTTAAACTTAATTTATTACTTACTTAAACCCTCAAATTTTAGATATATATTTAATTTACTGAAAATACTAAAAATTAAGATAAAGAGGCAAGGGATTGATATTTTTTAAATGAGCCTTTTTTAATTTAAATAAGAATTTAGTGTATTTGATGCACAAATAAATTTATTATTTTTATTTTTTTCATTTTATGATATTTTGTTTGCCCTTTAATTATACTATAAATGAAAATATAGCTAGTTATCTAAAAGTAAAACGATAGATAATAAGATATATGTTATTCTTATTAATTATGATCAGTATATTAATAAATTTTTAATAACCAAAAATTTATAATGTATATTATTTTTAATAGCTAAACAGTAAAGCTATTGTTGCTTTTTGTAAATTGATTATTATTTTCTTATTTAATCCTTTTTATGATTTGTTTATTTTTTTGAGAAAAAGAGACGCTTAAAATTTTTTTATAAATGCTAGCTTTTCAACCTTTAAATTTTATGATCTACAATTTTAAAAGTATTGATCGTACTTTATAATATAGTGGATAAATAGAAAATAAAATATCTTTCTTTTGTTTTTAAGACTGAATAGATATTATTTAAAGTCCATAAAATTATAAATTCAACTTGGTCAATTTAAATTTGTATTTGTTTTAACATAAAAAAATTGATTGTATTTAAATTTAATATAATTTATTTAATTAATTAACCAATCAGATTCTTTTTAATTATTTAAATCTCAAATTTTTGCGTATCAATTAATTAATAGCTGGTAGGAAACAATATATTCTTTAAGAAAATAATGAAAATATGCTTATATTTCATAATGTTTCAAATAAGATGTTAAGGATTGATAATAAATTTAGATTATAAATACCTTCAAATTTTATTTGTAAGTGAACTTGTCAAAATATATTATAAAAAAGATGTAAAATAAAATTTTTAAAACATCAAAAAACCGGCTAATTTGAAAAATATGTTTAATTTTTATTAAGAATCCAAAAAGAAAAACTACAGATCATCAAAGACAGATAAATGAAATTTCAGCAATTAGAAAATTAAATTAGATTTAGTATGAGAAGAATAATAAGAAAAAAAATTTAAAAAAATATAAAATAAAAGCTTCATCACATTATTTTTTAAAATTATGATTATAAACTAAATTCACTAGTTCATTTTTGATTTAAATAATTAGTTAATCAATAATTTACCATTCAGTGTAAATTAGAGTTAAGGTTAGTTAAAAAGTGTACTAAACGAATATGTGTTTAGTAATGAAATTTAGTGTTTAAATGTAAATAAGTAGTTGGCTAGTTGTGTTTTTTTTTTTTTTGGATTCAGAAAGTCTTTATTAATTTCAAAAAAGGTTATAAACTTCTTTTCTTAATTTTTAAAGTTAATAATTAAAAATGAGATAGATCTAAAAAAATAAATAATCAGTTAAAACAGAGAGTGTTTTCGAAAATAATGTACATAAATAAAATATATTTCTTTGCTAAATGAAAAATACAAAAGAATTAACTAATTACTAGAGAGAAAATAATCAATTTTAAAACATTTATAAATATAACCAAAAAGGATCAACCATATATACGTTAAACCTATATTAAATGACGGTACTGTATACTTTATCTATCATTCAAAGTCTTACAGATTTAGTAATAATTCTTTTAAATTTTCTTTAATAAAAATTATTCTTTTCTACAGTTTAATATGGTAGTTTATATTTATGTAAATATATTTTTTAATGTTTCAAAAATTAAATATTTTAAGTTAATGATTTTAAATTAAAAGTGCACAAAATTAATATTTTAAATAATAAAAATAATTGACATAATTAATTATTAAAGAAAATGATTATCATTATTTTAAATTAGCACTTCTTATTAATTTAATATTTAGTTTATATAAATCTAGTTCGAATAATAGTATTTATTTTCAGAAACAATTATAAATCTATATTAAAATATTTTGATTCAAGCGATTATAATTTTTTATATGTTCAAAAAAAATCATTATTATAAAAATATATTTAAAACGGTATTTCTGTTAAATCAAGTCTTTTACTATTTATTCTAATTAGCGAAATTTTTATACTCAAAGGAATAGAAATGTACTGAAGTCATATACATTTTTATTAATTAGCAAATAATAATTAATAATTAATTATAAAGCTAATTACTAAAATATAAACAATCATAATAATTATTATTTTTAAATTATTTATTAATTTATTTTATAAGTAATACTTTACAAATTTTAAAGAATAAACTAATCTAGTACTTTCAAAAGATCATTTTTTAATTTACATTAACATTTCTTATAAATTTAATAGTTAGTTTATATAAATCTAGTTCCAATAATAGCTTTTATTTTCAGAAACAATTCTAAATTAATATTAAAATATTTTGATTCAAGCGATTATAATTTTTTATTTTTTCAAAAAAAAGCACTATTATTAAAAGATATTTCAAAAGGTATTTCTGTTAAATCAAGTCTTTTGCTGTTTATATTAAACTTAAGCGTAAATTGTAAACTCAAATGAATAGAAATGTACTAAAATCATATAAATTTTTATTAATTACAAATAATAATTAATAATTAAAAAGCTAATTACTAAAATGTAAACAATCATAATAATTATTATTTATTTTATAAGTAATACTTTACAAATTTAAAAGAATAAACGAATCTAGTACTTTTAAAAGATCATTTTTAAATTTATAAATTTATTAAACAATAAATAGAAAACTAAGTAAAATTGATCATTAATATAAAGATTTTACATAAGAGAGTAAAAATAATAAGCAAAAGGAATTATTAACATATTTGTTCTACTTAGAGCAAAAAAATTAATAAATCAATTAAAAAAACAAAAAAATTAAAGTGATTTGAGATGATAAATATAATATAATAAATTATTAATCAAAAAATAATAATATTAAAAATTCAATTAGCAACACTATGAATAGCCTTACTAAAGAATAGATTTTTTAAAAAATAATTTAGAATCGCGCATACAGAGAGTAAATACTAGCTGAAGAAAATCCAAATTTTGACTAAATTATTTAAGAAATTTAAAAAGAACATCTAGAAAAGTAAAAAAAAAAATAGGATAAGTTAAATGAAAAAAATAATAACTAAAATGCTGTCAACTCATTAAATTAAGATATGCCACATTCAGACGGTGCTGAATAATTTTTGAAATTTTTTTTTGAACAATTAGATAAACTTAATATTGAAGAAAGGCAATATATTATTCCTAGATTCTTAAATAAAATATAATAGAATATTAATTAACCTGCTTAAATGGACTCAAATATAAAATTAATCTGATAGGTTCGTTTAAAATCTAAATAGCTCTCAAATACCTAAAATACAATAAAGAAATGATATTGCTTAAATGAAAATAAAAGTGGATTAAATACAAATAGTAAACAATAACAGCAGTTAATCCTAGAATAAGTAGGATTATAATTAAACTGAATAGTATAGAAAAAGAATGAAATATAAAAGCTTTCCAATACTAAAATACTTTCTTAATATAAATAAAATTTGATACTAAAATAATTATATTTTTTTTTTGCTTAATATTTCAGCAATTAAATGAATTTATTTTGCTTAATACTTCTAATCAACAAAATAATTTTAAAAATTTTTATATGTTTTTGTTAATATTTGATATTTTAAATTTTATCAATTTAATGTATTATGAGTTTTTAATTGAAATTATTATTTTTTTTTGAAAATATTAAATTAAAGTACAGAAAATTAATATTAGATAAATTAGTTTTAGTTAAATATTTCTAATTAATATTCTATATAATAAATTAATTAATAAAACTTGTTAATTTTTCTGTTTACTTTTTTATAATTTTTTTATATGGTTGTTGTAATACTTTTTTTTAATTTTCTTTAAAAAAATGATCTTTATGAATTATAGATATGCATTATATATTTATTTAAATATATTTTTTAATGTTTGAACAATTAAATACTTTAAAAAAATTACATTTATTAAATTAGTGAACGATATTAATATTTTAAAAATAAAAATAATTATTATAACTAATTATAAACAAAAAATGTTTATGATTATATTATATTAACACTTATTATCAATTAAATAGTTAGTATTTATAAATTTAGTTCTAATAATAGTTTTTATTTTCAAAAAAAATTCTAAATCTACATTAAAATATTTTCATTCAAGTTATTATTATTTTTATTTTTTCAGGAAAATCATAAATTATAAAAATATATTTAAAATGGTATTGCTTTTAAAATAAAGTCTTTTACTATTTATATTAAAATTTTAGGAAAACTTATTAACTCAAGAAATAAAAATGTACTTTAGTCATATAATTTTTTACTAATTAATAAATAATAATTAAAAATTAAAAAGCTTATTACTAAAATATAAACAGTCATAATAATTATTTTTAATTAAAAAATAAATTTATTTTGTTAGTAATAATTTATCAATTTAAAAGAATAAATAAACTATTCTAATACTTTCTAAAGATAATTTTTTAACTAAAAAGTTTATTATGTAAATTAATAGAAAAATAAGTAAAATTATTCATTAATATATATATTTTACACAAAAAGACAAAAAAAATTAAGGAAAAGGAATTATAAACACATTTGTTCTACTAAGAAGAAAAAAATTAATTAATTAAGCTACAAAACAAAAAATAAATTAATTAAGCTACAAAACAAAAAAATTAAAGTGATTTGAGCCAACAAATATAATATAATATAATATAATAAATTATTTATCAACAAATAATAATATCAAAAATTCAACGAGCAACACTATGAGTAGCTTGAATAAAGAATAAATTTTTAAAAAAATAATTTAAAATAGATTATACAGAGAATAAATACTCGCTGAAGAACATCCAAATTTTGAATAAATTATTAAATAAATATAAAAAGAACATCTATAAAAGTAAAAAATGGATAGATAAAACGATGATAAGGATAGCTAAAGAGCTTCTGCCAACTAGTCAAATTAGAGTTTGTAACACTAGGACGACCCTGCTTAATAATTCTTGAAATCTTTTCTAGAACAATATGGTTCTCTTACTGCTCAAGAAAGGTTTTAGATTTCTCCTATAATCTAAAATCACATTTCATCCGATATTAATAAATTAGCTTAGATAGACTCTCTTGAAATCTAGAGACCGAATAAAGCTGATAATTTTGCTTAAAATTCTCAAATACCTAACGTATCCTTAAATGATGCTTAAGCTACTATTAATATAAGTAGTTCTGCATAGAATCAATCTTAAGTCTCCTTTTTTCTTTAACATCTTGAAGGATAGGTAGATCCAAACATTTATTAGAAACAGTAAAATTCAAGTTAAGAGGCCACTGTTGAAAAATAGAACTTAAATCTAGAGGGAAGCAGTGGAGAATCCATTTTTAAATTAAACTAAAGCAATCAACATCCTTAACTGAACATAACTGTGGAGTAAATACCTCATGGAAACTATAGCGGCAATTCATCCTCGAATACAATAAAGTCACCTTTAGAAAATATGGCGACAAATAAAAGTCATTCTGATACGCCAGTAGAAGAAGTATAAGAAGAAGAAAAGAAGTAGGACGTTGGTTAATCTAAAAATAATTAAACATAATACTAATGAGAATAAAAGCTTTACTATCAAAAATATTTTTTTAATATAAAAAAAACTATCATACTAATATAATTTTATTTTTTTTTGTTTAATGTTTCAGTAATTAAATGAATTTCTTTTGCTTAAATATTTAAAATTAATACTTTCAATCAAGAAAATAATTTAAAAATGTTAATAAATGTTTTTTTTATTATTTGATATTTTACATAAATATTTAATATCTAATAGAAAATTAATGATATAATAAATTAATATATAAATTTTATAAAAAGAGCGATTTAAAACAAAAAAATAAATGTTGATATATTAATTCATTTAAATATTTTAAAAGCTTTTAGAATATGTATGTATGTTCAATTGTGATAAAAGATATTCTAATAATTTTTCATTTAGGAAATTTTTATTTGATATGAATATATAGAAATAGTTTTAATACTGCGTTGAAGCTCAAACAGAAACAGACTCTGAAAAACTTAATTTTACATTAATTTTTAATTAATTTATAATATCTTTTAATGCATCAAAACAGTAATGTATGTATTCCTTTGCTTTTTATTTATACTATTAATCATCTTTATTATCAAAAGTTCCTAAATGGTTAGAGATAACCTCATAAAAGTAATCTCTTTCTAATTATTATTAATTTTTTTATTTTATTTCATTATTTAGCTAATTGATTTGGCTCTCAAGTATTTCTTTTTCATTCTCCTAATTAAATATTTTATACTATAGTATGCCTTAAGAATTGCTTTTATCAATTTAATCGCTATTTCTTAGTTTTGAGCTTAAAATTTCTATTTATTTTGCCTACTCTAAAATTTTTGCTTATCCATCTTCAAATGACTTCCAAGAAAATAAGTCTAAAACACGAACTAAATCCTTTTCTTCCAGAAGTTTCTTCATGATATGGTTTTCTTCTATGGCTTTAGATCTTTCTAATTCAAATTTCACTAGGTTTTTAGAATTATCATATATAATTTATTATTTTTATTTCAATTATTCTTTTAGCTAATCAATTTCTTTCTTCAATTCAGTATTATCCATTTGCAATTTTTGAATAATTTGTTTTTAATCCTGCAGATCTTTATTTAAGCTCTAAGTTATTTGTTTAACATCTTCCTCTGAATAAACGTTTTCAAAATCTTCTTCCATTTTCTAATCTAATTTTTCCTTTGTTTATATAAAGTTAATTTATTCTAAAAAAGTCCAAATATTCCTCGTCTCTTTCTTTATTTAAATACTTATTGTTTAATCTTCAAAAAATTTGTTATTTATTTATTATAATTATTAATTAGTCTAATTAATGCTGAAATATAAATATTATAGATAGTTAATCCTTATTTTTCTACTTATTAATCAACAAAATTGACAATATTAGTTAATACATCAATTAAACTATCTTTCAAAAAAGTGCTTTTCTAAATCTATTTAACTTTAATAAGTAATACATTTAACAATGTTAGAAATTCTAAGAATTACATTCCTTTTATATAAATATCCTTAGGGTTCTGATCTATGATTTTAAAAGCATAAGCGCTTTGATTGTCATCGCTCTTCTTGTTAAAATATGTTATAATGTTTATTCAATTTAAATATCAATGCATACCATAACTTATTTAATCGTTTTTTTAATCACAAACAAGTAAAATATTCCTTATAAATTGCTAAAATGAACTAAACCTTTAATTTGTTTGAAAAAATCATTCTATTAAATATTTCTCAAAAACTTAAAAATTATGCTTTAATAAAAGTATTTTGGGTGCTTTTCCTTAAAAAATGAATCAATTATTTTATTTGATATTTTAATTAGAATTTATTGACAAATAAAATAAAAATATTTAATTTTAATAATTTTTTAATGCTTTTTTTCGTTTTTAATTGTTAAAATAATACTTACAAAATGATTTTATTAAATTAATTGTGAATTTTTTTTTGAATGATAATTTATTGATAAATATCAAGATATTTTAGATTTTAAAGTAAATAAATTCTTTTTAATTTTTAAGATATTAAATTAATAAAGAATTAGGAGATAGTATTGAAATTGAAATTGTATAAAAGATTAGCATTTTTTTAAAAAGATTTTAATTTATAAATGTTTTACTACAATTTTATTAAATCAAACATAAATTAGTTAACTATTTTCAGCTATTTCACCAATTAGCTATTTTATCAATATCATCAAGGAATTCTTTTAATTTGATAGATAGATTTTTAATACCATGGACAAAGAAGTCTTTAAATAAGGTTTCTCTTTCTGTAGGATCATCCATTTCAACATCAGATATAATCTTTATAGCAGTAAATGGAACATTTAGTAAGTGACAAACTCTTAATTCAGCTGCTGCTTCCATTTCAATGCAGTCTATGCCTTATTCAATAGCATGAGTATTGTCATTGGTAAAGCTATTATCAGTGCCAATAATTACAGGCTTTAAAGCTAATATTTGATGTAAAGGCTTGGGATTAAGCAAATTATATTGCTTACCAGCTACATAACCTTCCCAGTCTTTGATAATAATTGTTCTTGTAAAAAACTAAATGCTTTAAGCTACAACTATATCTTTGATCTTCAAATGCAAATCTGGATTTTCCTTTCTTTTAACACCGCCGCTTGTTCCTGCACTAATAACTATATCGGGGTTATATTTTTTAATAGCAGCATAAACACATAAAGAAGCAGGCTCTGTGCTGACTGATTAAACCTTGTAAACAGGATCGATTGGAGGCTTAACTAAAATTACCTATTTATTATTATACTCACATGTATATCCTTCCAAAAAGGGATTGTTTAAAGTAGTTTCATCTCTCTTTAGATTGATCAAACTAATTAAATCGTTTGCTTCGTGTTCCATGACAATCACGAACATAATTTTCTTAATTTCCTTGGGCCAATCTATGTAATTAATTTGAGTCTAAGTTTCGCTCATTTCTATTTTAAATAACTCGCTTTTAGATTCTTTGATATATTATTTTGATTTTATAGTTTATACTGTAAGAATTAAATTTAATACGGATACCTTTTTAAAAAAAGATATAACTAAATAAATAAATACCTTCTGCTAAGCAAGTCTTAACTTATTGAGTAATTTCCATTAATAAATATCTTAATTATTGAATTTTCTATTTAATTTCCATAAATCAAAGCTTACATATAATGACTGAATAAATCTTTTTAAAATGAGTGTAATTATAAAAACTCAGTTTAACTAAGATGTAGTTGCACCTAAAAAATCTTTTAATTTAAGAACATAATATTTTAAATAATTAATAATTTATTTTAATTGAATTTTAGTAATAATTTATTTATTTAATAATAATCAGTAAATAAAGCAGTTTTATAAATCTTTTTTAAAAAAATTTTATTTTACAAGTAAGATAAATTGAAATTTGCTTGTAAAATTTTATGTTTGTTTAAATATTTTTTGATGTAACAAAAAATATTTTAATTGATATTTTAATAATAATTTTTCATAATAATTAGGCTATAAAACAGACTTATAAATCTTTTTTAAATAAATAATATTTTTACAAGTCAGCAAAAAATTTATCTGTAAAATTTCAAGCTGCTTTAAAGATTTTTTAATGTAAGAAAAAAATATTTTAAATAATTTATAATTTATTTTAATTCATATTTTAATCAAAATTTATTTTTAATTAAGATTTTATTTATGTTGATTAATAATTTTTTAATGTAATAAAAAAAAATTTTAAATAATATATAATTTATTTTAATTGATATTTTAATAATTATTTATTAATTTTGTAATATCTGTAAATAAAGCAGGTTTATAAATCTTTTTTAAAAAATGCTAATTTTACAAGTCAACTTATTAAAATTTATTTGCAAGATTTTAAGTATAAGTTTTTTAATGTAAGAAAAAAATATTTTAAATAATTTATAATTTATTTTAATTAATATTTTAATAATAATTAATTCATAATAATAAGTTAATAAAGCAGGAGCCAAATTTTCGCTTAGTTTGTCAAATTGTGAATGTTTTTTCATAAACTTTAGAATTATTAGATTTTAATTATAAAAAATAACAAAAAACAATATTCTGTGGGTAAATTTTTCAGTTTTTAATAGGATCTATCTCAAAATTTATAAATCCATTCTTATCCACAAAAATAAATTATTTAATTATTTGTAATTAATATTATTGCTAATAAATTAGCTTTAATTCTTAAATTGATTAAATGTTTGTTACCTATTTTTCTAATCAATAATTTGTTTGATTTTAGAATATAAAAAATAAGAGCTTTTAATTATAACTCATTCAATCATAATTTATTTGATGAACAAATCGTATTAAGAAATAAATAAAAGCTGAAGTAGAAAAAAACAAGATAATCTTATATTAGAATATTTATTAATATAGACTAATTAATTATTCAAAGGTAATCAACTTTAAAAATTTCTATTTCAATTGTCTTGAAATTTCTAGATCCGCCATTTAGAAAACCTCCTGAATTAATTCCTTGCTTTTCTCCATAACAACCAAAGTTATTGCAAGATTTTTCGGATTCATTTGAGTTAGTGTATATTAAAATATCATTTTAACCAACTGAAAAGTAACTATCGTTTGAATAAAATGCATGCTCGCAGTTAATTTTATTCGAAGTAAACTTTTACTTCAAATCAAGAGAAAACAAAAATATTTCATTTGGATTTTGGGTTATGAATTGATATCCATTATCTTTGATTTCAAGGTTTGTGAAAAATCCAAATCTTTTATTTTATTCTGTCTAAATTAGTACTATTAAATTATTTATTTCAGAACATTTCTAATAAATATTTTTTATCTAAAACCCATCACTTGTAGCTCTATATACAGGCTGTAAACTAATCTCTCTTCCACCTTATGTGATCCATTCACTAATTAAATCTTTTTCTTTAGGCATTAATATTTGGTTAAATTGGTTTTCTTAGTAAATTGGCTATTGCTTTTCCTCATAATATTTAATTGTATTCCTCAATTAAAAAATAATCTTTTTTTATTTTTCATTTTCTTCTTTTAAGATTTATATTTATTAGAGATATTAATTCTCAGTTCTAAACTTTATTTCTTTTGTTTCATCATTCTGATTCTCTTATAAATCATAAATGTCTTCTCCTAAGCAAATCGAATGATCAGCTTATTATTATTTTTTACTTTTATCAATGCTATTTTTGCTTTGATCTTCAATTTTCATTTTTCTCTAACAAAAATTATTGGCTATTAATTTCAGAAATTTTGTCTTATTTATTTTATAAAAAATTAATTAACTTCTACTAATCTATTTATCTATCTTTTATCTATATATCTCTAAATAGGGCCAAAAATTCAAACCTTCTAAATAAAAACTTAATTAAAAAAAATTTATTTGATAAGCACCGCTATTTTAAATGAAGAGAGTGTTCTTTTATTTAATAAAACTGAATCATAATAGACCATTGATTTTATATTCAATATATTGAAGATATGTTTTAAAGTATTGCTTTATTTTAATAAACAATTTTTAGTAACTTACATGATAATAATTAAGATAGTTTGTTAAAAACAATTGTTCAGAAAAGCATATATATTTAAGATATATTTTTTCAGTGTAGATCTTTTTTGGTTATCAAAGATAAATAATAACTTAAAATATTTTTTTAAATATTAATTTTTAATATCTACTTAATATACTTGAATTATTTTATAGCGAATTATAAATTAATTTGACTGAAAATTAGCTCAGAATTATTTGAATTTTCTGGATATCTATGTTTTTAATATAAAAAAATATTAATTATTACTGAGATAAATTATTTAATTAAAAATATCTAAATTTTATTACTTTTATAATATTTTTAATTACATTCAGCAGATAGATAAATAATAATAATAATAATTTATAGATATTATTAAATTAATAAATTATCAAGTAAAAATAAATTTTATTAAATTATATATAGTGTCTGTTCGAATTAATCAAGATATGCTTTTTTAATATTAAAAATTTTCCAAATTTAATTTTTAGAATATCAAGATGTATTTATATACTAACATATAATAAATATAAACTAGAGCTCAACTAATACACATAGCATTATGAAGTATTATTGAATATCTAATTATTAATCTAAAAAATATAATCTTCTTTGTATTTTCTTTCAATTATCCTTGTATTTTAGTTAATATAAATAATAATATATTGATATTTTTAGATTTTCACTTTATTATATATATTTAAGTGTTAATAATTTCATATAGGATTTAATATAATTAAAATATTAATATTTATTTGTTAAAAAAAGTTTAAATTTTACAAATATAAATTTTTAATAATTTAAATTTAGAGTATTTCTTTGTATTTTATTTAGCAGAAGTTATTTTTTTATCTTAAATTTAATGCAACATAAATTAATAAAAGTATTCAATATACATACATACAGACCATTAAAAATGTTAATAAATATATTTTGAATTTGATTAAACTTTTAGGTAATACTTTTTTATTTTTATTAAAATATGTTTTTGATTTATGAAATATTTTATATTTGAAAATGATAATTTTGATAAAAATAAACTTAAATTTGCTGTTATAATTTTAATATTTTAAAAATTAATTGAATATAATCCAAATTATAAGCAAAATATACATACATACAGAATATAGAATTTTATAGGGTTTTTATAAAAGCTGGTAAGAATGAAAGAATTAAATTTATTTATTTATTATACTTGATTTATTTTGTTGAGCGAATGAAGAATAATTCAAAATATAGAGCACTGCTAAATAGAACATGCATCACGCTCTTGGTTTTAACGATTTTCTTCCAAACCTCTTTATTATTTATATACAATTTTTTGTTTAAAGGAAAGGAGGATATCGTTTATGATATTCGTTCTTTCACTAATTTCGTAATTAAGTTTATCTATATCTGTGCCGAAATAGTTTAATAATTAATCCATAACATACAGCTTAGTTTCAGTGTCCAGAGTAAAGTTGAATCCCATTTGAATAGTAGTTAAACCTGTGTAAGGAGCATTTGGAGTTTAATCTTTGAACTGAATGTTGACTTTGGTGTGGACATTATTATTTTCAAATTATTTTGGATGTATACAAGCATAAATCAAATTGAAATCAACCACAACCTTGGATATTTGCTCATAATCTTTGTTCTTATCACACTCGGTGTTATTTATTTAAGAATCATCTGGATTAGTATTACTTTTCCCATTGCTTACATATTGGCTATGAGCAGGTTTTTTTTTACCTAAAACAACAATTTCTAAATTTGCAGCCCTTTCTGAGAATGGTTCTTTCCACAAATTTTAGCTCTTTTATTCATAAATACTTTTAAATTATGGCTCTGGTTTCTCAATTTAGCTCATTAAAGTAGATACGTTTTCTTTAGACACTAGTCTAGCTTTGTATTTGATTCTATATTAATTATAAAATTATTTAATAAAAATTGTAATATTTTATTCTAAAAGCTAACAAATTTATCATAGAAGAATGAAAATATATATCTAATTAGCTTTAATTTATTTTATTTTCTTTATAATAAATTTTTATTTAAAGATCTTTTATTTGCTGTTTTTTTAAATTAATTCCCATTTTAGAAAAGTTATTTAAATTCATACTTTCTTGCTTTTATCTTAAAAAATTATTTTATTTGAATATTGAGGTGTCTTAATTGAATTAATAAAGCTTTTAAGATGTATTATCATTATCATCTATTAAATATAAACCAAATAAAAAATGATTATCTTAATTTTTACTGATAATATTTGAAAATATCTGTCACTAATTCAAGATTTTTAATATGGTAAATTTCCATATAGCACTTTTCGCGTTTAGGATTTTATATTTAGGAGCGTTAAGCATATCTGTCATAAATTTAGTAGAGCATTTTTTGATACTCAAGAAGTGTGTTAATTTCTACTTAATCCTCTTAATTGTCTAAATGAAAGGTCTGAATAGTATCTATGATTTTATTGACAAGCTACTCAACAGTGCAGTATTAATATTACTGTTCCACTTGCTCAATTAGGAAAAAGATAACATCGTTTTAAGTATTGTATTTCTTTTCAAAGATAGGACTATTTTTTGTTATTTTGTTGTCCTTAGAATAACCCTTTTCTTCAAATACTTCATAAAACAGCTTCTCCTCTTTTGAAAATTTTTAACTCACTTCCTATCTCACGCTTTTACGAAATCCATCGCTAGTTAATCTGAACTATTTTTGAGCCATATTTTAAAAGTTGAATTTATTTTGCTAATTTATTTGTTTATCCTTTTACTCCAAAAATGTTGTTCAAAATTTATTTATTAATCTCAACTATCCCTTTTTCACTTAATTTGATTTACTTGCTTATTCAATAACAAAATTTTAAGTATATCTTAGCTTTTTAATCAGCTTTTTTGATTGTTTTTTTGGTGTATTTATGCATTTAACCAGTTATCATAACCAATTTTACCATTGAGATTTCTATTGATTTCTTTATTGATAAGTTCGCTTATAATAAAACAAAAAGCTAACCTTTCTTATCTTTATATTCGTGATCCATAGAAAAAACTTTATATTTAATCTTTGTTTAAAAACGTATTATTGGTTTACATAATCTAGCTAACATTAATAGTAGGTTTAACATTATTTTGTAATCATTTTTGTTTAGTATTATCTTATTTTATATTTATTCATAATTTATGTAGCAAAACTAACGAATATAAATTCTATTCATTTTTTAATTTGAAATGCTTCACTAATTCTCTACGATTAAAATTATTCAAAAACGAATCGAAATTAAATTAAAAAATGAAATCAAACACTTTAATAATAAGTTCAAAGTGAATTATTAAAAAAAATATTTTATGTAAAATAAATAAATAATTAAAATTACAATTTTATGAATAAAAAAGAAATTTTAAAATATTTCAAAAGCTAATAAAAATCTTGAATAATTTTTAATAACATATTTTTTAATTGATTTCATATATATTTTTTTTAAGCATTTGTAAGATTTCAAATTAATAATTATTTTTGCTCATCAGCATCAAAATATTTACATTTTTATATAAATTCATTCATAAATTAAATACAATTCATTAATTAATTTCTATTTATATTATCATGAAGAAGAAGAATATTATTATTCTAGCAGCTATTTTTGTTTAAATAACCTTAACAAGATGCAATTAAAAAGCAGAAAATGAAGTTAACTATTTAGAAATGTTTTAAAATTCAAAATCAGAAGTAGAAACTCTGAGTCTTATTAATAATTTAATAGAAAAAGATGAAATAATTGGATTATAGTAAATAATACTATTTTAATAAATTTAGTAAAAATATGATGCTTTTTTAAATATTTTAATAGATGTCTTCATCATACAATTCATAAAGGATGGTTTAATGCTTCCTCTACTCTAATTACAAAATACTTTAATCCTAAACAGAGAGATTTATATGAGGAATTCGTTAAAATTAGAAAGAAATTGAAATTGGAAAATGTTCCGCTTTTTTCAAACTTGACAAATCTTCTACCAGAATAATCACCTTCTCTTGTAAAGTAAAATCATAAAATTTGAAATTTTTTAAATAGAATTTGAATTAATTTTTGATTTAATAGGGCTGAACCTTGTTACATGTGGGCCTAGAACATGACACACATTTTAATGAAGATAAAATTTAGTCCTAAGATAGATGTTCCAGGTAAATAAATAAAAATTCATTTTAAATTATTCAAAAATTGGCACAAATAAATAAATTCAAAATAATGAATTATGATTTTTAATTTATTAAATTAAGATAATTTGCAATTTAGTGAAGAATGCTTTTTTTTTTAAATTTGAGTTATATATAACATAGTTTTTTTAATTTTACTAAATTATAAAGGGTATTTAGAAATTTTAAGACTAAATGTTAGTATTACCCTCCCTGAATTGACTGTAAGCGGTGTCGCTTTCACAGGTGACTTTCCTGTGCTTTTTTACTTAAATATCAAAACTTATAAGTTTATGAATGCCCATCACTCAAAGTGGTATTAAACTGAAATGGGAACAATTACCTTGGAGATTTTGAAATCTCCTTCACCTTATGTCTGGAGAAATATACATGCTGAGTTACATCACAATCCTCATAATTAATATATTTGGTGGGAAATTTACAGATTATATCAAGATTAATTTGAAGCTGGCTTTTCATTGCTAGCAGATACAGAAATGAAAAGAGATGAAAAAGAAGATTAGTACCAATTAAGAGAAGAGAGAATGATTTCAGATAAAAGATTAGTTAGAGAGAAATTAGCAGAACAAAAATCTATGTAAAACCAAATTTTAAGAGATAAGATGGTAAGTTATTTAATTATTTTTTAGATAAAATATTTATATAACCAAAATTTAAAAGTATTGCACTGAAATGAGAAGCAAAAAAAGAAATTACATTGCAGATCCTTTTGAATGGGAAGCATGGCAAATTTGATCAAAAAACTAACATTACGATTAAATATAAAATATAAAATGTAAATAAACAATTAAGATTTTAAATTTATAATTTGTTAAATAAGCGAAATATTTAAAGAATTATTATGAAGGAAATTCCATATTTGTAAAATGCTGATAAAATAGCTAGAATTTTGTATATAGTGTGCGTCTTTTAAAGAAAATTATTTGAAGATATTTATTATTGATTGTTTCGCTAATAATACTGAATATTTAATTAGAATTTTAACTTAAATTTTGAAAATATATTATCCTCTTTTTAGAAGTAAAAAATTATTGTCATTCCCTCCTCTCTAAAGTATCCTTCTTATAATTAACTTTTTATAATTTTAATGTTTTTCACAATGATTTAATTAATCTCTTATTATTATTTAATTTATAAAAAACTTTTCATTATTTAAACTTCTAAAAAGAGGAAAATACATTTTAAAATTATTTTTCGTTATTTTGCCTTCAAATGGTTGATATTGTTGATGATAGTATGCATAATATGCCTAATATTGATATAAAAGAAGAAGAGGAAGTTGATTTTAATTTAAATGAAGCTGGAAATAAGAAAAAGCTTTACAGCTCTGATGATTCAAAAGATTAAAATGATAATTAAAATAATGTTCTTGAGCCTTCTGTTTTGAATGTAGAAGCTACAAACGGTAATATACCAGAAAGTGATATTCTATAATAAGTAAACGAAACTATGGACATCGAATAAAAAGAAAAAGCAAGTGAAAGCAAACAAAAAAAATAATAAAAAGACAACAACAAAGATATGTCAGAAGGTAGCTAATTAGAAAATGAAGATTATAAAGATGCTGAGTCAAGCTAAAGCAAAACAACTTCAGATGAAGATTACTAAAATCCCTTAGAAAAGGGAATGGTAATGGAAGAATATGAAGATGATGATGAGTTTATTGGTGTAGAAGAAGAGATTCCTTCCACTCAATTAGAGCAAAGGAAGAATTCTAGGAAATCAAATGAGAAAAGAGGGCAGAGAAAGAAAAAAATGATTGAATCTGAAGAAGGAGATGAGGAAGATTCTTCTAATTCAAGTTCTGGTTTTTCATAAAGAAAAAACTAACTTAATTAAAAGAGAAATACTTCTACAAGAACTAGGAGAAGAAGAAGATAAAACAGTTAAATTAATGATTCTACTTTTAGTGAAATAAAACCATAGAAAAGAACTCGTAGAAAAAAAACAAATGTAGATGAATCAGGATTAAGTTTCAATAATAAAGAAGATAATCAACTCATACAAGATGCAATAGATTTTATTAAAAGTAAACCGAGAAGAAGAAGGACAAGCAAAAAAGAAAATGTAAAATTGGATTCTGAATTTTTAGAAAAAATACAAAAAAAAGCAAAATCAAATGAAAAAGAAGTTCCTAATAATTTATAGCAAATTAATTTAAATTAAAATGGCTAAGGACAACAAAATGGGAATATACCATAATAATTCATTGATCTAAATAAGACAATCTCAAATGAAATTTAATTTTAACAAATAAATCCTTAATTGATACAGTAATAGTTATAATTTTAAAACTTAGCCTAGCTCTAGTTATAAGCAATGCAGCAATTACCATTTATATTATAGAAATAACAGCAATAATAATAATAATAGTAGTAATAGTAGAATTAACAATAAAATGGCTAATTACAAGCAGCTTTAGCTAATCCACTTTTACTTTAGAATTACTAAAATTAATTTCTTTTGTAAGCTTAAAGAAACGCTGAAATGCTCATGAATGTTAAAAAGGAGGATCTTTCAAATTAACCACTACTAAATCTAGGTTTGCAGTAACAAAATTTAGAGGATAATAAAAATTTACCAAAGTAAACAACTCAACTTGTACAATAGAATTCTAACAGCAACCAAACAAACGGAAGACATAGAACTGGAAGGAGAGGAAGAGGTAGTGTTTAATCTAACTAAACTAGTGGGAAAAATTCTAAAGTAGATGAAAGTTTTACTGTAGATGATTTAGGAAGAAGAAAGAAGTATAATACGAGAAGGAAGATTCAAAAATAGAACTATGCTGAAAGTCCTTTGAATGAAGATAGAGATAAGGAGGAGAATAAAACCTCTGAATAAAAAGAGAAATCTGGAAATAAAGATTAAAGAAGTTTAGAAGAAGTTGGTAATGCTGCAATAGATGAGTCAAATATAGAGTTAATTGAGAAAATTCAAAAGAAAGCTGAAGAAAAAAAATTAGGAAAGGAAATTGAATAATAGTTAAAAGATTTGTTGAGCAAAATAGAAAATGAAAAGTAAAATTAAATTCTTAGTCAGATAGTGAATAAATACAACTTAAACACTGAAAAAATAAAAGAATCATAACCTCCAAAGTAAAACAGTAAAACTAAAGAAGATGTAAAGAAAAAAGGAACTACAAAAGAAATAATATTGAATCCTCATTAAACTCTTACATAATAACTTGAAGTTATTGATAATATATCTGTTGATAGTGCAAACGGTGTTAACATTAATTACAGAGAGTCAGGTTCGTCAGATGAAAATCTGAATCAAATTAAAAATGTTGTAGATCTTGATAAAGAAAAAGAGCTGAAAAAACCAAAATAGTTATAAACATCATACAAGTTGTTGAATTATGATAAGTTAGAATAAAAAGGTAATATTTGTTCAAAAGGAAGACAAGATGACAAAAAGACTGCTTAGCCTGCGAATAATCTAGATTAAGCATCTTAAAATGAAGAAAGTGATGAAGAAGATGATTATATTAGAGATGAAGTAATTCCAATTACAGGTCATTTTAAATATAAAGATAAAGCTGCTGGAGTCCTTTCATCAAAAATATTAAATAAAAATATATATCTTGAAATATAATGGGAAAAAAGAAAAAATGGTGTGACACCAACTCCTACCATCATTAATACTCATGAAGTAAAAGCATATGACACTGATTTCTTAATAGATTTTTATGAATCTAAAATATTAAAAACAAATGAATCAAAAGCCTAAAGACTACCTAATCAATAAGTTAGTGGTTCTAAGAATTCACATATTGAGTAACTCAGATAAGATGTTCATAAAAACTAAATGCAAGTATCTTTACAGCAAAAAGATAAATATTATAAATTAGTAGAACCCAAAGAAAACTAAGCACTCTCTTTACTTGATAGCCAGACAAATTAATCTAAAAATACAGAAAATAAAACTGTGAGTAACAATTAAGGTAACACCAGCAACGTTCTAAACCAAAACAAAAAGTAAATCGACCTTGATTAGTAAAGTGATAACGAAAGCGGTGATGAGGAAATTACCCAAAAAGATAAAAATAAAATCTATTAAATAGATACACCATCTAGTAAATCAAGTGAAGAATTTTGCATTGATCCTTACAGAAAATTCATAGAGGATGAAGGTCTTCTCCCAGAATAATTACAATAAGAATTAAAAGAAAAACTCGTTTTTTGAAAAATAAGTCTATGTTACTTTGTATTTACAGTTTTATTTTCATAAATACATTTTTTTTATTTAAGAAAAAGTTTGTTTAAAATTGTAAATTAATTTTTTCTAAAAATAAAATTATAAATTAATAAGAATTTAAAATAAATTCAGAGGTTTTATTACAGTTTTCTTAATTCACTTTTCCATTTTTTGTTACACTTTTCAAAAGTTATTAAATTAAAAGTATATAAACAAAGTTTGAATAATATAATATTTATCAATAAATATCTTAAATAAATATCAATTATCCAAATAATAATAATAATTCGATCAGTATTTTTTATTGTTATAAAATTAATTTTGATTTCTTTAGAATTATATCAATATTAAATGGAATTGGAAATAAAAAATAATTCAATTGAAAATTAACTCCTAAGATATTCACATTTATTGATAAAAAACTTAATACAATTTAATTAATAGATTTTCTTACTTTTTTGTAATTATTTTCAAAAATTAATATATTAAAATCAATCAATCAAGATTAATAAAATCTTTATACATAAATTGGATTTAATTAATTTAATTATTTTGTAGTTTTTACTCAAAATTCCTTGCCATAGATCTTATAAATATGATATATTTTAATTAATTTATAATTTTTAGCAAAATTAAAAAAATTTTTTTAATTTAATTAGATTTATATTTATAAATATTTTATCCTACACAAACACTTTTAAATGTAGAGTTACAAAAAATAATAATAACCTTTTTTATTTATATTAAATTTATATCAAATTGAACTAAATTATTTTAGATTTTTATTAATATGGTTTTTTATATTTAATTGCTTTAAAATTTATTTGAAAAATATTACATAATTTATAATATTAACTTAATAATATTTTTATAAAGTTAAAAATAAATTAAATTAAACATGAGACTAATTTTAAATGGATTGTTTTGGTTTTCATTAATTTAATGTCTGTTTTGAAATATTTTATTTTGACTTTGAATTCTCATAATTAATTTGAATCATAGCTCTCTGTCTTTCATAGTTCAGCATATTCATGACAGACTTTTGATACTAAATAGATCTTTCAAAGAACTAGGGAAGTCTATCTTTGTCTTTATCAATTTTTATTTCTCGTTTTTTTATTTTATTTAAAATAGGTTTTCTTACAAAAATTTATTTGTCTTTTGGTCTCAATGGGTCAATTTTAGGAGGAGAGCTAGGAATTACATTCAGATGATCTGGGATCTTTTTTACTTTCTTCAAATAAGCATATGCCTCACCTTATAAGCTTAAGTCATCGTCTTTTTCTATACTATTAAGCTAAGGAATAGGACTAGATGAAATGGGTATTTAATAATTGATTACATCATTTTCTATATAATCCTCTTATGATAATGAACTAGATTTTTAATACTATATTTATTCAGCATTATTTTTCTAAAAATTATTATAATTATGTTGTTTTGATTGATCTAAAGACTAAGAAAGTGCTTTTTCAAGTGATTGTTTTCTTTTTTGGTTAACTATTTTATTGCTATCATTTATTTAGAATTATTTTTAAGGCTTTTATTCAAGTAAATTATAATTGTTGATGCTATTTTGTTAATTTTATGTTTAAATTGATAATTATTTTTTAATATAAACATTTTCAAATGGCATGTCATAACCATAATCTATTGTTTTATTATTATTGTGGTTGTTGTTGATATTTTATGTTTACTTATTCGTTTCTTTAATTAGTTAATTTTAGCTATTCTAAGGCAGCTAGTTATTTAAAGAAATAGATCTATTTTATTTTTAGTTTTAATTTTATTCATCTTTTTCTGCTACTTTATTTGAATTTGAGAGTTATAGTTGACTATTTTAATTATGATTTCTATTCAAATAGCTTAAATCTATCTATGGCTAACTATATTATCTTTCTCTTTGTAGAATCTAAGTGTTTCTATATGAGTAGCTTCTTTTATCTACCTTATTTGAAATTTAGTCAAATAAAATTTATATTTTTGGAAGTTATTTTTTTGGGTGTATCTAAACGCTATTAACGGAGCCGAATTTAGGTTAACAAAAATCGTATAATCTATTATCATTAAAGTCAATAGAATTGAATTTATTCATTGCTAATTTAAGTCCATCTAGGTTATTGCTAGACTTCTAAGGAACAGTTTAATATAGTTCTAAATGATTTTCAAGATTATCTTCATCATCTTATTTTTGCAACCTGGCACTATTTTCTTAGGATTTGTTAATTTCTCTAGCAGTATAATTTGCTGGTAAGATAGGTAATAAGTTTGAATTATTTTAAATTAATTTTCTTTAAGTGGACAAACAATCTTCAGTGCTGCTAGTTTATTTAAGCTTAAAAAGTTAGTATTTTATCTAATTTTTTCTTATTTCTCCTTCTTTTTCAATGTTTTTTAGCTGGTCTAAACGTTTCTTTCTACATTGAGATTTTAACTGCCTTTAAAATTCCAGCTCTTACTTAAATTCTTACTTTTCAAGCAAAATATTGACATACTTTTATTATATAAATCAATGATAAATTAAATACTTTATTTAGTTAAAAACTCATACATCTTTAGGAAGTAAATAAAAGTGGGCTTTTTATGAGACCACCTTGACTTCTGATTTTCTCTCTGAATTTTTTAGAATTTCACTTTCTCCAAAAATAGCACCTTTACCCAGTATTGCAACCTTAAAATAAATTGAAATTTTTAATTTTTAATAAGATTATTAAAAGTTTACAGGATATTCCCTTTTTTAAGGAGAATTTTAATTTAGCAAGTTATCTTTTTAAGAATTTGTTTGAATAATTTATTTTTCTTCTTCATCTCCAACATAACAAATCTAATTAATAATAAGACAATAATTTAATTTTATATTTATGAGCTTTACTAGTTACCTCTACTTCCCCCTCAAGAACGATAAATAAATGTTAGGATGAATCTCCTTTCTTGTAAACGAATGCATTTTTTTCTAGAACTTTGCTAATAATTTGCATATGAATGTAATCAAGCTCATATTATTTTAAAGTCTGAAAAATAGAAATATCTCTTAAAAAGCTGATTTCTTTAGAAAGGTTCTTTTCAAAAAAGCTGAATAACACATCTTCAAATAAATTTTTAGAAATAGCAGCAGCACTTACATTTGTTAATGCAATTGCACTGTATTCTTAAATTTTATTTTCTTACAATGAATTCATTCCGAAATACTCACCTTACTCCAAAACCTTAATAATTTTTTCCTTTGGAGACTGGTCCATTATTTATTCTTCTTCTTTATTTGTAGGATTTAAAGAAATATTATATGAATTTCTCACCTAAACCATCTAAAGATAATCTTAGAATCCTTCATTAATCTTCTTTTTTTTACCCCTTTTAGATGAATTTTCAGTATAAACTTTCAACAAATTATCCTAAACTGCTTCTCCTTTATAATTGCTTAAATATTTAATAAAAAAACTATTAAAAAAATAAACATATTTTATATTGTTAAATTATTATTTCTTTGAGAATTTGTTTCATTGATCAAAATTAAATTTAATACTTAGAATTTACAAAATTTCTAAATTATAATTTTTAAATCCATTTTTTTGTTATATTTATTTGTTTTAAACAATAATAATTTTAGTTAAAAACCTGTTTATTATTTTAATTGTGCCAAATTCAACCAAGAAAATATAAATCAATTTAAAAAAACTAATATTTTTTATGCTTAAAGACAAATTACATTGTCAATCCTTGCTTATGATTAGGAGAAATACCATCAAACCTGTATCTTTGTTTAATAAAAAAGCTTTTTTAAAATAAATTGGAAAGAAATTACTTACTTTTAGAATATGAATTGATTGTTTAAATCGATTTGATTTTAATTGTTTTCTCTTTTAGAATATACTGAAAATTTTCTTCTATTTTAGTGCTTAACAACTAAACCCCATTTTATTTTTTGATCTTCCCATTCTTATTTTTCTTTTATTCTTTTATCATTTTCTTCAATCAATTCCTATCTTCTTTTAAGTATTTTTTGATAGTTTTCCTCTAGCTAATGCTTACGATTTTAAATAAATTTTTTATACAAATCTTGTCTATTCATAAATTTTTCTATTTAAGTATTCATTTCTTCTTAATAAGGATTGAAATCCTCTCTTTGATTTTAAGACTCTCCTTATATCTTGATTGCTACTTTGCCTACTAAAATGATGTACATTTCATCAGAGCAACTACCTTCTTTGAGTAAGTAGTCTCCTGAGTTAAAATTCTCAACTTTGCTTTTGATAAACAACCTGCCAAGTAAATCCTCCCCAAAATATTTTTGCATCTCTTCAAAAAAAGGCAATTTTAGAAAAGACTTCTTTATCAATTATGTTTCATGTTCACTTTTAATTTTCTTGTTTAGAATCCAAACTAAATCCTTGAAAAATGTGTTCAAAAAAGTTAATTTTAATGAAAAAATACTTGAGCATCTTAAGGACTGCTTAAGAGTAGATAATTTTTAGAATAAATGTTCGATTATCTCCTGTTATTGAAATTCTATTCAGACATTTATTAATTATCTAAATAGATTTATCTTATTACTTTTTTTGTATATTCAGTAAATAATAATAATTGTAACCCAAAAAAAATATTAATTTTTTTTTATTTATTTATTGCTTGTTTGCTAGATACCAACCAATCTTTTATTATTATTCATTAAACTAAACAGTCTTATCTTGATTTCTTTTTATTTTTTTCAATAAACATAATTTGTAAAATCATGCATATTATTTATTTCTGAAATATTTATTTATTTTTCACCACTATTATATCATTTGTAGAATGCCAAATCCTTTTTTATTTTTAGTTGATTTTAAAATAATATGGTTGGTTTAGTTTATCAAAGAATTATTTAATAAATACAAACTATATTTTAGCACACATTAAATTAAAATGATAAAATATTAAAATTAAATAAAAAAATTTTTATTTATTTTTAGATAAAATTGGAAAATATTTTATTAATGTAATACTTTAAAATTATTACCTTATCTTTGTTAAAGCTAATAAATAAATTCATAAAATATTTCAAAAAATATTACTTATTGACTACATTCTAATATTGTAATGTTAAAAGTGAAAATTATGGTTAATATATAGATCGATATATCTTTAAATGAATAGTATTAATAATATCTTATCTAACTTGTAAATAAAATAGTTTAAAATATATTTTAAATTTGAATATTTTTATCAAATGAAAACTCTTGAATAAGAATATATGGGAAATAGTATTTATTCTTTAAATGAAAGTCATCCTCTGATTAAATATTTTTGAAAGTACTTTTGTTAATTTAAGAATATTTATTAATATTTTAAGTTTTTCGAAATTACATATTGAATTAAAATTTAAAGTAGAAAAAATACTTTGTACTTATGTAGACAATATAATCTATGTTACTTTTTAATATGAATTATTGAAAAATATAAAATAAATAAGCAAATAATTTCTATCAAATAGGTTAATTTAGAATTAATGTATGGTAAGTCGGTTTTTGTTAGTTGCAAAATTCATCAAATTAAGGTTAAGTAATTTCCTTAAAATTTTTGGCAATAATATGATATTTTTCAAGAGAATTACTGAAATGAATTAATGGTTTTAAGAGCTGACTTCTACAATCAATCTTAGCAAAATAGTAAGAAGTATGTTTAAAAAGCATTTAAAAATCAAGTAAATTTAGAATAATTGAAGAGAACTTAAAAGAATGAAGTTGCACATAACTTTATTATAAACTATCAAAAATCAATTAAAATATAAATATTAATTAATTTACAAAATTTAATTCGCTTAAAATAGATTGATTTATTGATAATTAAATAAATAGATAGAATCAACTTGATATTAGTATTAAGCATTAAAGTTAGTTATTTATTAAACGCACTTTATAGTAAAGATGTCGTCTGAAACAGTTAAAGTTATGGTGAGGGCTCGTCCCATGAATAAGTTAGAAATATCAAAAGGTTGTGCTAACATAGTTCAAGTAGATCCATAGACAAATTAAATTATTTTATCCAACGGAAAAGATGCAGAAGCAGCTAAAGTATTCACTTATGATTATGTATTCCCACCAGATATTTAATAGCAAACAGTTTATGAAAATTCTGCTTTTCCATTAGTTGAAAGTGTAGTAGAGGGTTATAATGGGACTATTTTCGCATATGGGCAAACAGGTTAGAATAGAATTTTTATATAAAATATATTTGAGATGAAGGTTTTGTTAATTGCCTTTCGAATTTCGTTATTTTATCGAATTGAAACTTAAAAAAGTCTATATGAATGATTGAATAATTCAATTGTGATAAATAAGTTTGAATATGGAAAATAAATAATTCTATTTTAATAAAAAAGGATGTGGCAAAACTCACTCTATGCTTGGAAAACCAAACGATGAAGTAGAGAAGGGTATTATACCAAGAACGTTTTCACATATAATTAACATAGTAGAGAGTGCAAATGACAAAAATTTTTTAGTGAGATGCTCCTACATAGAAATTTACAACGAAGAAATACATGATTTGTTAGGTAAAGACGCAAAGGCACGTATGGATTTAAAGGAGTATCCTGATAAAGGTGTATTTGTCAAAGATTTAACAATGAATGTAGTTAAAACAGTAGCAGAAATGGAAAAATGGATGAACATAGGAACAGAAAATAGAAGTGTGGGTGCAACTGCAATGAATAAGGATTCATCGCGTTCACATTCAATTTTTACTCTCTATATTGAATGTAGTTATAAAGTAGAGGGAGATACAGAGGATCATATTACAGCTGGAAAGCTGAATCTTGTCGATTTAGCAGGTTCAGAAAGGTATTAATTTCAAGCTTAAAATCTTTCATTTAATTGAAGCAAATTTAAAGAATATCTTCACTGCAATTTAAGCTATCAAAATAGAGAAAAATAAAAAAAAGGAGAGTGCTGGTTATTTTTTTTTAATTTTTGCAATCAATATGAATTAAAGAGTAAACATTAAGAATAAATAAATAAATATTGATTGATATATTATTCATTCACAATCAAACAAAAATCAAGCAAATTAAATAACCAATACTTTTTCATTTTATTTTTTAATGTTTAATTACTTAATAAAAAAAGATAGAGCAAAACTTAAGCAACAGGAGATCGTCTTAAAGAAGCCACAAAAATTAATCTTTCACTATCTGCTTTAGGTAATGTCATAAGTGCTTTAGTTGATGGTAAAAGCTAGCATGTTCCATACAGAGATAGTAAACTCACTCGTCTATTACAGGTAAAAATTAAATTTATTCATTCATTAATAATCACACTAGATTTCTTTAATATTTAAATATTAGTGATAGAAGTAAGTTTTTATCAGAAATTTATGTCTAAATTTAGATTTATTTTTTTTAAAAAGTTAATATTAACAAAAAAAAAAATGATAATATTTAAAAAAAAATATTGATGAAACTAAATAAAATATTTAAAAAATTAAAAAAAATATTTTATAATTTTATAAAATTGATTAAGAGAAAATATTCAAAAACTTTAATAAAAAAAGATTTAAAAATATTAGTTTTGAATCAAATTGCAAAGCATAAATTTTATTTAATTTAATATTATTTTATTTATTAAATATCCTAAAATGGATTGTAATATATTTGAATAATCTTACAATGATTTTATTATTTTAATAAATAATAATTTTTATGATTAATAAAGGATTCTTTAGGTGGTAATACTAAAACAATTATGATAGCAGCTATATCACCTGCAGATTATAATTATGAAGAAACATTGAGTACTTTGAGATATGCCTCTCGTGCAAAGAATATCAAAAACTAACCAAAAGTTAACCAAGATCCCAAGGATGCTTTGCTTAAAGAATATGCTGATGAAATTAAGAAGCTGAAGGAGATGCTTTTGAAATAGTAAGCTGGAGAATAAGTAAATTTTAATGCTGTTGTTAATGGAAACGGATAGCAATAGCCTTAACTTGCTATTTAGCACAGCTCAAGTCATGTGATGAATTCATCAGAAGTTAAAAAACTAAAAGAAAAAAATGATGCCCTTAATGCAGAGAGACAATAAATAGAAGAAGAGATGAAAAATAAAGAAAAATTGTTCTAATAACAAATGCAGGAAAAATTAATGATTGAATAAAAGCTTAAAGAAGTGGAATAAAAGTTTATTGTGGGTGGTACTGCAGATTAAGATAAAAAGAAGAAAATCAGTTAAATGAGAAATAAATTAAAGAAGTAAATGTAAGAACATGAAAAAATTTAGGAGGAATTGAAATAGAAAGATGAAGAATTCGAAAATTTAGAAATAAAATATTCTTCTCTATAGGAAGAACTTGACGCCACAAAAAAGAAGGTGAAAAAGCTGAATCAGAAATACAAATAGGCTCAAAGTGAAATAAAAGATTTAGAAAAAGAACATGAAATATAAAAAGAGGACCTTCTTGATACGATAAGATATTAGCAAAGAGAAGTAAAAATACTTATGTCAATATGTTAGATGCTACTTACACCTGATGAAATAGAAATTATAAAAGGCTAAGGAGAATGGTAAGATGATTATTAAGTATATAAATTACCTCCATTTTACTTTAAGTAAAAAAAATTAAATTTCCCAAAGCTTCCAGCAGCATAAGGTATGATTGATTTAATTAATAATAATTTTAAAGTTAAAAATTTTCTTTATAATCTTAATAGCTATGGATATGATAGATCAAGAAAAACAATCGAGGGAAATAGATTTTATGAGATAAAATAATAATTTTGATAATAGATAAAACAATAACCATTAAAATGGAAATTCTCACAGTCATAGTAATAGCATCAAGAGAATACCTTCCGGTACTATGGACAACTTTGAAGATATGAACAAATTTTAGTTTGGAAATGGGCCTGCCAAATCTAATAACACAAGTAGATACAATAATGGCTTTTAAAATGGTAGTGATGAATTTGATTTATCCAAATATGATGCTGGTGGCGGCAACAGTCTTCATAGTATTCAAGAGTCTCTCAAAGAAAAAAATAACTCACCTAATATTAGAATTAAAAAAGGTAAATAATAAATAAATAAAGTTTTAAAATAAAAATGAATATTTTAAAAAGTATCAAAAAAATGATGGATATTTTACTAATATGTGGATAAAGGAAAAATATTTTCTAATAAACATTAAAGTTTTACTTTTAATTAACAAATTTATGCATGTAGATTCTAATGGAATATTAATTAAAAATACGTTAAATTTATTTGTTCCATATTATTAAAGAACTAGCTAATTTTATGAAATATTTGCAAATTAATTGATTTTTTTATTCAAAAAGCTCATAAAGTGTAACAATAACCCGAGAAGCAGAGAATTCCAAATGTGTCTTTAGATCCTATTGAATCTCAAAGAATTTCGTAATAAAAATTAATGGGCTTGTAAGATTCACATTTCTTAGAACCTAGCTTTTAGGGAGGAGAGTAAAGAAGATCAAAAAGTAAATTTAAGATTTAATTTAAAGAATTAAAAAAATAATTAAAACTTTTTAATTTATGATTTAGATATTTAACTTTAACCGATCTAAGCAAGACCTCTAAGTAATAGTTAGACTGTGATGAACTTAAACTAATTAAATAAAAATAATATAAATATGAACAGCATTGATTTTGATTAAATAGCAAATAAAACTCCAAATAGAGTTAAATTAGATAAAATTCAAGTTCCAAGGTGATATTATAATATTTGAATATGCCTTTTTCTTCTATTTCTTATGTCAAACTAATAAATTTTAACAGATACAAAAAATGTCACTGTTTAAGCTTTATAATAAATTTTAACTTAAATATCTCATCCCTAAAAAATAAATGAAATTACTCAAAAAATTAAATAAATAAATAGCAATCAATTTTCTTAGTTATACAAATTAAAAATTATTAAAACAGAATTTAATAGCTATTTTAGACTTTGCTAAAGAATTCTTTGAATAAAAATCTACTTTAAAAAAATTATTTATCTACCTAATTACTTCTCAATTTATAAATTAAGCTTTATGTTTTTAGTTATTTATAGAATTATTCCACCAATAATTAAATCTTTTTCTGTATTATTAAAATAATTTAAAAGATTATTTTAGTTATTTATTAAATATTAATCTCAAGTATGTATAAACTCTTTGTATAAAAAAATTTATTTGCTCAAGTAATTAAAAAGGATTATTTTTATTTCTAATTGAAATATAGTTGTAATTAAAGTTAACAAACACTATTTCTGTTTTTAAATTATAGAAGACACTTTCAATATTTTATTTTTTACTTTTAATTAACTTTTTTATTTCATCTCAAAATTTTAAATATTTTTCATTGAAAAATATAAAAATATACCCAATAAAATACATAATTGCAGGTTTTTAAAAGAAATTTGGTGTAATTTGTGAATATTTTAAAGTAAATTTTTATCTTATTAGAAAAAAAATTTAAGCCTTTAAAAATAGTAAATAAATAGGTAAGCATTTTATACATTTCAATAAAAATATTAATTAATTATTTATTTTTTAAAAATAAGGATAAAAAAAATAATTTATCATAAACTATTTTTTTTGATAAATGTAAGAATACTATCAGTCTTAATTAGGCATATAAGAAGCTTAAAACTAATAAATCTAATAAAATAATAACTAGAATGGATTTAGCATTAATAATAGTAATAATGTTAATAATATTAACAGATCATCAGTTTTAGATGGTTTATGTGATTTTTTTAGTGAAATAGTAGACTGCTTTTCTGATTGCTTTTAAGCTTTCAAAACTAATTGTATACCTGATGGAAGCTGTAAAGTTGAAGATTTAAAGGAGTGTAATTGTTATGCTTGTTGTATTGGATGTGATTGTAATGGATGTAGTGATTGTAATGGGTGCGATTGTAATGGATGCGATGGTAGTTGTCATAATTGTAGCTGCGATGGAGGATGTGATTTAAATGGATGTGATTGCCCTATAAGTTGTCTATGATTACATTATTTTAATGTGGTTTGTGAATATTTTAAAAAATAAAGTAGTAATATAAACTATTTTTTATGTTTAAAAAAATGAATGAATGAATATTATTTTAAATAATTTATAAAATAAACTATTGATAAGTTTTTTTAAATGCTTAAATCTATTACTAAAATTTATAAATTAAAATATTATCTAAAATGATATGAGAATCTATATTTTATAAGCTAATATTAGCTTTAAATTATTTATATTTTGAATACTTTTAAAATTTTAAATTAAAAATTTGAAAATCAATAGTATAAATTTAGTATTTATTTTTAAAATTAGATTTTATAACAAAGATATATAAATAAAATATTTAATTTCGAATGCTAAAAGAATTTTATAATAATTATATGAACATTTTTTATAAAATAAAATCTAATAACAAGTAATTTTTTTAAATGAAAGAAAAATATGGCTTAAAAATATTTCAGATTTAGGATAAAATGAATTTTAAAACAATTTTTAAGAAAAATATTTGTCTTATTAAAGAATTTTCATAAATTAGACAGCATCTTAACTTAGATAACCCTAGTATTTAATATTACTGAACTTGAGGAAACTATGATAATGATAATAAATTGGTATTTTTAAAAAAATTTAAAGTATCAGACTTAATTTATTAAATTAAAAGATAGATAGAGAATTTTATACATTTTTAATAGAAATTTTTAATATTTTCTTTAAAATATAATATTAGATAATTAAAAAATATCAATATATTTTAGTAAAACTTTTTGGATTTGAATTCTTAGAGCTCTTTTAAGAGTTGAGGGATATTTGGTAAATTAAATTCTTTCTATTTATATAGAGCTTCTTCCATAAATAGCATATTCTTGATAGTTATATCTAATTTTTATTGACATCAAATTTAATGATTTTTATTTTGTATAAAAAACTTAAAAATCTTTTAGTCTTTCTATTTTTTGATTTCAATATTAGATCTAAAGCTGATTTATAATATTCAAAGGAAATCTTTAATAAATTATAGAAATTTATGATGATTATTATAATTATTAAAGTAAAATGGATAAATTGCTTTTCCTCAAAGATGTAGATTAGTATTTGCAATATTAAAGAAAAAATAACAGTTGTTTACAATAAAATTTCTAAATTTCGTGATTGCTTTTATTGATATGGATTCTTTTCCATTGTTATCTTTAATTATGTAAAGCAGATAGACAGTATAATTAATCTTTAAACTATATTTTGCATATCTAAATTCAAAACAGCCATAATGATAAGTCTCTAAAACATTTTAAGAACTTCCCAGAAATAAAACTTTTATTTATATCCTTAATAAATAAAATAATATGTTTATATAAACTAAATTTTATTTTGTTCTTTCTTTTAGATTGCAGATTTTATTTTACGACTAAACATCAAAGGTATCAATATTGACCAAATTATTGTTAAAGGATAAATTATACCAACTTAGAATATTACATGCTTATATGTCCAGCATTTTTAAAGATGATCATTTAGCATATAGTAATTAAATCCTATTTTTTTACAAACACATAAAGATACTAGCAGTTTAGCAATCGAAGAATAAAAGAAAAAATATATAAACAGTAAATAGGTTTCTTTTTTATAGAATTTCTGATTATTCTTTTAGAGTAAATATCTATAACTTAAGACTAACCCTGTTATTATTATTAATTAGGCAATTTGCATAGTTAGTCTGTTAAACCAAAGCTAGGAGATTATCCAGTCTTTGTAAATGCAATCTAAATTAGTATATGTTATTTAAGATGGATCTCCACCTAGTTTAAAAATGTTTCCTACCAAATCAGGTATTTAATAAAATATATCAATAGAAGAGGAAAATATTTGTAAGTAGTGAAAAAATATCTTCAAAATAATTCCAGTATCAGAACCTCTTAATTTAGTTTTGCTCAAAAATAGTATGTTCATTTTTCTAAGATAATCAATTTATATCATTAAAAGATGGCTTTAAATTTAACTATTTACACTCATTTTTATGTAAAGACTATAAAGCAAAATTATTATAGCTAAATATATATAAGAGTTGGCTTGCTTACCACAGACTTAGCATAATTTACCTTTTTAAGCATAGTTTACACCCCATTATGTTCCTTTATAATCACAAGCATTACATAATGGGCCTACATAGCCTTAGATACAGCCATTTATCTAATTTGGAGCTGATTCGCTACAGCCTAGCATTTAGCATTAATAGATAACATCTGTATCTTTTTATTCTCTCCAATAGTTATCTTATAGTATAATTTAATCTGAATAACACTATTTAAAGTAAATATTTGAGCATTATTAGCATTAAATTTTGAAATTATTTTTTTATATATTTGGATCAACTAAAGAATATGTCCCTTCTACGCACTTATCACAACTTTTTGAATATTAAATTAAATCTTTAAAAAATAAATTAAAAAAATTTAATTACGAGATATATCTTTGCTTTGGGTATAAAATTTCTCCTTTTTAGCATTTCCTAAAATTAAGAAGTAAATCTAAGACAATATACTAGCCAGAAAATTCAGAAAATAAAAACAATTAGAAATCAGTTGTAAAAATATTTCCAGCTGTAATGTTAAGCTAAAAAGCATTTATTTTTTTAATGTAAACTAATTCCTATCCCAATAGAATTGTTAAATTTTTTGTTTCTGACAAATTTCCTATTTGTATTTTATAGTTTTCTAGCTCTTCTTTAATGCTCAATGAAAGTAAATTAATTTATTCTGCAATATTAAAATTAAGCATTTCATTTTATTCATCAAAATATTAAACGTATATAGGCTATTTAGTATAATTACCACTTTGAAAATTTTTTATTATAATTTTATTGTAAACTTATTTTGTACTTAGGTCAATTTATAATAATTTTTTGGGATAAGAACCAAAATTACTTCCATAAAATTTTCCTATTTAATTAACAAATTATTTGTAAAATAAAATTTATAATTTAAATTTTTACCTTGGTTTTTATATATTTAACTCAATTTGTCTATCTCTAAACTATTTTGTTAGTTGTAGTAAATTCCACCTCCTATATACGCAATGTTATTTATAATCATTGTTTTTTTAATAAATATCTATGTATTATCTGAGAATATAGCTCCTCCTCTTTCCTTTCTAGAAATATTATCTTTAAAAGTGCACTAATCTAATTTAATTTTAGAATTAGATGCATAAATTGCTCCTCCTGAATTTTCTAAAGCTTAATTTAAAATAAATTTTGTGTTTTAAATAAGAGATTTTTAAACCTAGTATACATACATAGCTCCTCCATTACCAAAACCAGTATTTTCAATAAAAATAGACTCTAAAACTTCTAAATATTTATAATTCTATATATTGAAAATGCTTTAGTTATCAATAATGAGTTTAGAAGAGTCTCCTAAGATATTTCTGTTTTATTCAAATGTACAATTTTGAATTATTATTTTATCTCCAAATTTTGTTAAAAATACAGTCACAGATTGAATCGAAGAAATATTTTAAAATTTAATTTCAGAAATTTATATTAGCTAAGTTTCATAATTATAAATTGTAGTTGAATAACTTTGAAGTATGATATTCATAAATTCAGATTAGCATAAATTAAAATTTTGTAAATAAAATAGGTTCATAATATTACTATGAAAACTTAAATTATATATTTTGAGTTGGCTAATAATAGATTATGAATTACCTAAATTTATAGCAGGTTCTTTCATAATAGAGCTACAATTGTATATTTTAATATTGTTTGCTTATAAAATATTACTATTTTGAATTGTATTTTAACCTACCTAAAAATAGTTTAAATTTAGCATTCCAACATTATAACAGAAGTTTATTGTTAAGTTTGACAATTAAGCATTATCAATTCCACCAAAATTCAAAAGATATTAATCAAGTTAGTTATATAATGATGGATCTTTATTAAATAAAACGGGATCTTAAATATTTTAGAGTGGATATTAATTAATATTTTTAACTTATAATTCGTTTATGCCAAAGAATTCTAAATCAGACAAGTTAAGGCTATTAACCAATGATATCAGCATAAATTTAAAACTTTAAGATTTTGAGACAACCATATTTGTTATAATTATCTTTTGTGCGTAAGTTATTTAAATTATTGGTATTTTTTATTATATTTATCTAAATCTTGAATTTATGATTTGCATAGAATAAAAAAACTCAAAATTTATCATCAAACCAGTGAAATTTAAAAATCCTAAATCTATAGAACCATCGAATTAAGTATTGTTAAATTATACATTCTAAATTTAGAAAAAGTTGAAAAGGTAAGGATTCTAATTATTTTCCTTAGCTTTTGAGGATTTTAATTGATTATTTATAGCTTATATATCATTAATAAATATATTCAAAGATTAATTTGCAATCAAAAGTCCTTACAAGAATTTATTATTTTTAATAAATATATTCTAAATCTTTATATATGTCATGTTCTTCAATTAAAATATAGATTGATAGAAAGAACTTTCGTTGATAGTAAGATTATTTATGGTTAGATTTTATACTTCTTAAAATTAAAAAAAGCTAGATTCTGATAATAAAGTTACATTTTAAAATTCTAAATTATTAATTAAAATATTTGTGATATTTGTAAATATGAATTTGGAATTAATTATTTCGTCTCTAAATGTTATCTCATTTATGATTAATTAGTCATATGAATGAAGAAAAATTGACCCATTTTATTGATTTAGTTTAATTGTCATATTAGAAAATTAAAGCTTTTTTAATTATTGCTATTAATTAAAATTTAGCTATTAGCTATTGGTGAAATTGACATATAAGAGCATGCTACCAATCTTTAAATTCTTAAACTTGCTTTATATGAATTTAGTTGATGATATTTCTAAGTATTATCTTTAAATATTATTCAAACCTTCAGCTGAATATATCTCTATAATATCTTTACTTTTTATATTATTTATAACTGGAAACTAATTGCTATTTTTTTAAAATAATATTTTTTTATTTTGTATAGATGAATAAAATATTTTGTATCTTACATGGTTGTAGGAGGCTGGTAATAGACTTAATATCTTAGTGTTTCTACACTAGAAGTTATTTATGATGACATAATAATATGCTTTTTTTAATAATTAGTAATTATAAATAATTAAAATATTAAATTAAATACCTTATAGTTATCAATAATACTAGATGTTTTCACTACTACTGTTCTAAAATTTTGATATTTGGTCATTTAATACTTAAACTATTAAGATTGATAATTTAGAGATGCTTAGAATAGATTGAAAGAAGAAATTCCATAAATTTTAATTGAGAGTTAACCATTAGTTTACTATATTATTTCATAATTATAAATAATAGGGTTTTATATTTTTGTTAAGGATTAAATTTTATACTTAAATCCATAACTAATTTCATATAAATCAAGCTAATTTTAAGATAATTATACAATAAAAATGTTATGATTTATATAAGTTATATCATCAATGGTCAGATTATAGCTAACCACATATTTTATACTTTAGACAAATGTAGTATTGGAGTCATAAATTAGTGCTACAAAAGGACAAATATGATAAAAATAATCCTTTTCAACTTTTGTTTGAGTATAATTAGAACAAGGCAGTGCTAATTACTTTATATAAATCACCTATGATTAGGTATTTTGAACATTAGTTTACATTTCAAAGATTTTTAAAAAGTATGCAAATAAGTTGTCTTTCATACCCATAACGTAAATACTATGAACATTTTCGTAATATTATTCTTTAAATAGAAATCTTAATTTAAACTATTATTCAAATTAGCAATAATAATAAGTAAATTAATTATCGTTTTAATTAAATTTATAGATAGATAAATTTAGATATTAATTATTTAATAGCTAAATAATTAAGTAATCCTTCATCTTGATGTCAATTATTTATCCCTAATAAATAAATTTATATATTGTAAAAACTATTTTAGAATATAAAAAAAGAATACATTGACTTAGCTAAAAGGAACTCTATTTTGAAGGTTTAGATCATAAATTAAAATTTATTGTTATTCTAGATTTAGAACTTAAACACCTATCAATCTCTCATTTATAAAACTTATTTTGTTAATTTATAATTTATCATCTTTTAGCAATATAAAGATTTGTTCTTTTAGGTTAAAGAAATATATTTGTTAATCAATATTTGTGTAAAGGAGAATATTATATTTATTGGAGATAAATAAGTTTTGGACATTATCAAGAGCTATAGAGAAGAGAGTTTTTAAAGGAGAGAATTAAACAATAAAATAATCAGCTTTCCTGATGCATATTACATAATTAATTTTACTAAAATTAACTATTTAATAATTTTCAATATTGGAAAAGTCCATCTATTCATCTAATAATAAACTATCCTCAAGCTTTTAAGATTTATTATCAAATACAGTTAGATATTTGATATCGTTGTTTATTATCATAACTTTTTCGTTATTTAAACCAACTAAAGATGATTAATTATCTGGAGCTATTTTAATTTTTTATGTTTGATAAAAGAAATAATTTACATCAACTAATTAAACTGAATATAACGAACCAAATGTTAAAACAGATAAGTGATAATTATAATTAAATGTTATTCCTAATAAACTTAAATCATTAGAATTAACATCTATCTAGAAACTATTAAATTAATAATGTGCTATGTAGGTTAATAAATAAATTTAATTTGATATATTTTCAGTAATAACAAGTATTCCTAATTCACTGTCAATAAAGAAACTCTTAGAAGAAAGATCAATATCTACAGGAATAGATTTTAATTCCTCATTTTATAATTATAAAATAATAATTGTATTTTATTGCCTGAATATTTGGACCTTATATTAAAATTAAATAAATTACACTTAACTGATAAATTAAAATTTAATAAATAAATACCTGATTTAGAAGATCACTTCCTAAAAATATGTAATTAATTTAGATTTCTATTTCTTAAACTAATTATAATGTATCGATTTAGAGTGCTATAAATTTAGTTTCAAATTAGATGTAAATTAAATTATTTTAAGAATCAATATTAAATTGTTTAAAAGAGCTATTTATTTAGAATGAGTTGATTAAAGTCACCTTTTTTTTCCTAACGTTAAGAGAATATTAAGCTATTTAGTCTGCTTAAAAAAGAATAATATTCTATTTATTTTTTATTACATCCAAAGCTGACAAATTTTATTCACTGATCATCAAACCTTACATATCAAAAATAGTAAACATATTAAATGAAAGTGAAATATAATAATAATCTTATTTCTCCTTCCAAAGTAACGAAGGAGAGTAACCTTTTATGCTTTTGGCTAGATCTCCAAGAGAATTTAATTTTTTATCTAATACTGTCCAATTATTTGTAGTGCTTACAACTATGATTAAAAAATTATCACCATTTTATAATAATTTATAAGATTTTATTTGCTTCACAAAACTTGATTTATCAGTCTTAACATCTATTGCTAAGAAACTTTTACCTTCAGTATTATATGATTATAAAGTTATGTATATAGATGAATTTTCTACTATATTAGTTGGATTATGGTTTTTCTTTTCAGTTTAATATTATTTTATCGAACCATCAGTTAAAGATTAAATAAATATAATTTATTAGTAAGTTTCTCCTATCACTTATTAATTCTCACTATTCACTAAAAATGATTATTTCGCATTATAGAAAATATTTTAGTTGATTCTCCTACTTTATACTTAATAAACTAATAATTAATTCTATGGATAGCTCATGAATAAAGCATCACTTTTGAAATACATGATGTTGCCTATTTATTTGTTAATATGGATTTGAGTATTATCATAACAATTGAATAAAACAGCATTATAAACATCCTATTTTTTTAAAAATAAGTATATTTTTTTAATAAATTTTCTATGCCTATATTTGTTTTTAGGTAATTGGAATTTTTAAAATACTAAATAAATGATATAATTAGAAATTAGAGTAATTATATTTAATTTTAGAAAAATATTCTTTAAATAATTATTAAATTAAAAATTAAAGTAATTTACATTATTAAATCTAACTAGTAATAAAGAATCAGAACCTTAAACTTCTTCAACTCTTTAGATTTCGTCATAAAAAGTTATCGATTAGTATGAGAAATAAGGATATGACATATCGATGTATTAAAGAGTTTATTAAAATATCTAAATAATGAAGTTAGAAACTGCATAATCGTAAGATATTTCTTTAAGCTATGTAAGATATATATTACCAGAATCGTCCAAATTCATCTTTATTAAACTTTAATTATTTTTTTTATCAGTCTACTATTGCTAAATACAGATTACTGATAACCCTTTAAAAAAATTTAATTTTTATATTTCAGGTAATTTTATTTGGATAGTTGATATTTTTTTTTAATTATTTAATAATAAAGTAACAATTCTATCTTATAAAATAATTAATATATTTGAATTATGAATTTAAAAATATCTTATTTCCAAAAAAGATTATTCAATTACCATAGAACAATTATAGTTGAATACTATTAAGCCGTTAAAATTTGTAAAAGCAATCAAATTATTGGCAATTTAGACTTACGAAAAATCATAATTCTATGAATCTATTGAATTTTTAGGAAAATAAATAGTACATTCTTATTTTTCATGAGGAGTAAGTGTAATAAATTAAAGTTATTGAATATCTTATGGGTCATTTTAATTTATTATGTATAAATTTTCATTTTCAAGCATTATTTTTATTATATTTTAAATGGGTATTTAACTTTTTTAAAAATTCACTAGATTAATCTAAAATGCTTATTATTCTCCAAATATAAATAGACTTTATTATATTATCATGCTTTATTTGATTGAATATTCAATTTAATCTCTAAAAAATATAAATTGATCTTCTACTTAGCCAATAGTCAAATACTCATCATCGTATAAAATAATTAACTTTGAGATATTATCCCCATTATCACTAAACACTAAAGTATTTTTTATTTATTTATTAATCTTTATTTATTTAATACTTTATGAAAAAGGTTGAATTTAAAATTTATTTTCATTTTATTAAGAATACTTTTGAGAAAAAATAGTATTCAATAAGCTAAAAAATATTTGATTATTATTATAGTACATGGATTTTGTCAAGTATGAAAAATTAATATTGTATGTTTATATTGTCATTTGAGACCCTCTTTCTGGATTCAGATATACAGCTATTTGCTATTCAAATAATACAATAATGCAGTCATCTTAAATTGAATAGTTCTTATTATTAAAAACATTTATAGAACTTAGCATTTAATCGAGTCTCCAAATTTCAATTGCTAATTAATTAATAAAAATGAGTTAAAAAAATGAACAAAAGATTTATTTACTTTGACAATTATGAATATACATCAAATCTTTTGTTTTAGTTGTATAAATTTTAGTATCATAGCAAATTTAGTCAAATGTATGAATTATCTATGTATTTTAAAATAAATAAATAAACAAACAAAATCTGTAAATAAATTAAATATTACTTCTTGTAAGACATATCGGATCTAGTTTGTATCATCTATTTATTTTTATACTGTATAAAGCATCATCTTTTACCATTCACCTCTACGAGTTTTTTATAAGATTATAATAAAACTTTGCTTTAGAATTTAGTTCAAACCAATTATTTCCTAAAAATTTTCACTTATTTAATTATATGCTGTGAATAAAGGATTTGTCAAATAAAATTTTTTAGTTTTATCTTAGAATAGAATGATGCCTTCGTTTTATAAGAAGTAAATATTTGTTATTTAATTTTATGTTTTGAGCATTTTTGTTGTTAAATCTTCTAATAAAATTATTATTAAATTATTTTATTATCTTATTATAAAATATTGCAGAGAAAAAAAAGCTTCATCTATAATATCTTTATATTAAACGATTATATTCTATTCATAAGAGACTAAGTCAATAGAAATTAAGGTATTTAAGACATAACGTATCACATAACTATGAAAATCTAATGCTTTGGAATGTTAAACTAAGACATAAAGTTTAAGTTACTATTCGTCAGCTTCTATTTGAGTTATAGGAGCTTACATATCAAGTGATTATAGTGCAGACATAGTTTCATGGTCATAAAATATTAAATATTATTTCATTCTTCCAATTACCTTTAATATATTTAATAAATTAATTACATAAAAAAATAAAATAATAATAGGCTAGTACTATTTTATAGTTTAAAACTTCTAAGGCAATTATTTCTACGATTTATTCATTTAAGTCATCTTTTAGAGATGAATACTAAAAATTGAATTAATTTTAAATACTTTGAGAAGAATTTGCATTATTTTATTATTCAAAGCTTTAATCTGATATATAGAACTCATCTAAAGAGCATTTTTTAGTATGTTAATCATAAAGCCCTTAAAATTGAGAGCATAACTCATTTTTGCAAATTCCATTCTAATTTAAAATGTATCCATCATAACAAAGACTACAATAATTTTGCTAATCATATGCGTAACAGTTTAAATCTGGAGGCTAATAACATTTTTGATTAATTAAACCTTTTAATTAACCTTCCTCACAGCTATTTAAGCATTTTCCTTGTTAATTCTTTAAAATTTTTTGTAAGAAAATGAATATTCATTTATAAAAAATAATTACCAAATAATAATCTTGTTAGCACTGAATGCACTTATCATCAGAAGCACAAATAGAACAGCTTTAACCACATTTTTTGCATTCATTATTTTCACTATCAAAGAACGTACTAAGTTCTTAGCATGCATCAGAGAACTGCGATTTTACTTAGAAAATTAGAACTTGAATGAACAAGCAGTATTTTATATTCATAAAATATGTAGAACTCTAATTTATTAAATATATAAGCCTACTAACTATTAAATATTTTTTGAACTTTTTTTAATTAAAATTCAACTTAACTTATTATTGATTTACTCTCTAATGTTTTAACTTTTACTAGTAATAACTTATTTAGTCCTTTAAACAACAATTTAAGTATTAAGATATTTTAACATGGCTTCTATTTTTGTATTTTACAAATTTTTTTGATACAGTTAAAATTCAATAATATGAGTGAGTATCAATAAAGGAAAAAAACTTTAGATTGGTCAAAAAATATTTAAAATTATGAAAATATTTATTTATTTTCCATAAAATAAGCAAGATTTAAACATATAAAATTTAAGATATAAAAGTGCCCACCTGATCTTTATATATTTGATTTTATTTAATTGAAAAAGTATTTGGGAATTAATTAAAGTGGGTCTTAATTTAACTAATTTAATTAAAAAAATTTAATAAAACTCTAACATGATTTTATGTAAAATAAAATTTGAAAAATTAAAATAAAATTTAAAACCGTTAAACTACAATATTCATTTTATAACAGTGTGATTCATTTTTTTCTAAATAGATAATTATTATTATTGAAGTGTTATAATTAGCCATTTAAATAGATAAATATTTTTATTTAGAATTAAAATAAAAGTGATTAAACAAGATTTACAAATTTATTTATTTATGTATTAAAAAGACTTTGAAATAGTTATAGTTAAAATAATTTAAAATACTTTTTAAGTTTTTGTTACTCTATAAAAATAAATAAATCAAGAGTTTTCAATTTTATTTATATCAACAAGATTCAATTTTGGTTTTATATTCATTGAAAGAAGCTCTTAGAAAAGCAGTTTGCAAGCATAAGGCATGACTACCTTGCTAACCTATTATTTAACAAAAGTATTAATTAGTTACTTAGAATTAATAAAATATGTTTTATTTTTATGATAAAATTTATAATTCAAAAATAATATTTTATGAATAGCTCAAAGTTAATATTTTGTTTTTTTAAATAATATCAATTAGATTTTTTATGTTACAAAACTATTCAAATATTAAAATCAATAAATAATTTTTTTTTAATTTACCTAATCAGTTTAGCACATCTTGCAACTATTTGTATGCTGAATGAAACCACATTTCTCACAAACTTATACAGAAAATTTATCAGAACTTATCATCAATCTTTCTATCAGCAAGTTTGATGAAGCAAAAGCTAATAAACTATCTCTTTCCATTTCTCCTAATCTTAAACCACCATCTTTTGCTCTACCTATTATATATTTAGCAAATTAAAAAATTTAATATCAAAAAAGTATTTTTAAGGCATTCTAATTAAAAAAAATTAAATTATTTTATTTATTTAATAAATAATTTACCTTCAGTAGGTTATCTTGTAAGAGTTGTTACTCTTCCTTTTGCACGAGCATGAACTTTATCAGCAACCATGTGTTTTAATCTCTAATAGAATACAGGACCGCAGAAAACATAGCACTACATATATTCACCAGTGATACCACTTATGATAACATCTTTACCTGTATATGAAAATCCATTCTATACTAAAATTGAAGATAAATCAGCCATCTTATCTCCTCCAAATGCTGTGCCGTACTTAAACTATCCAGATAAAACAGCTGCCTTTGAACCAAGCAATTCTAAGAGCTTGCCAACTGTCATACGAGAAGGGTAACCGTGAGGATTCATAATTAAATCTGGGACCCAACCTTTCTCGCTGAATGGCATATCTTCTTAATTTACTATTAAACCAATAATACCTTTTTGACCTAAATTAATTTTAATTAAAAATTGATTGACTTTTCTTTATTTTTTAAATAAAAATAAATTCTTACCATGTCTTGAACTAAATTTATCACCATATTCTGGTCTACGGGTTTCTCTAACTATAGTTTTAATGATAACGTTTCCATCTTATTGACTTCTAATAACTCTATCGATTCTAGCTAATTTTTTACCTTTGAATGTAGTAGGATTCTTTTTTTTTATTTATATTTATTTTAATAAAAAATTAAGTGAAAAATGAGATATTTCTTACATGAATATATTCAGAGACAGAGTTATTGTTGAGAATATCACGACCTCTTTACTATTCGAGAGTAAGTAAAGGAGTATACTTGTTGAATAAGACATCGCCATTGTTAATAGAGGCACCTACTATAGGAGTACCATCATCATCCAAAGCACCAAACTTCTTTAAAACCTATTTACAAATGCTAAATTTAGAAAAAAAAAAACAAATAAATTTTTGATTTTACTCTGTTTTATTTCTTTTTATATGAGCCTTCTGCTTCTTTTGGAGGACCTCTTAGTAATTCAGTTAAACCAGACATTTTGAGCTTTTGAATTTCAGTTTCATACTTCTTAAAAACCATTGTTCTACCAAATCCTCTATCAAGAGATGATTTATTTAGTACAGTAGCATCTTCTATATCATAACCAGAATAACTTAGAACTGCAATACTTGCATTGTGACCAGCTGGGAATTTATCGTAACCAGCATATTCAATAACTTTGGTTTTAAGCAAAGGAGTTTAAGGATAAATTAGTTAGTAAAGAATTGTATCAACTCTATTCATAGAAGTACTACCAATAATACCAAGTGCCTGCTTACCCATAGCACATTAGAAAGTATTTCTACTTGCTTGGTTATGATGTGGGTAAGGAACTAATCCTGAAACTACACCTAATAATGTTAATGGATCTATTTCCATATGAGTAGTCTTGCTACGATTTGGAATATCTTCCTATTTAATAGCAATATAACAATTATCTTCTTCATTAACATCAATATATTCGATTAAACCCATTCTAATTAAATCCAAATAGCTCTTTCTTTTTTCCTTTAAGTCGTTTAAATGGTCATTAGTGATCAAAGGTTTTCCATTCTCTACTACAATTAATAATCTGCAAAGTCTACCATCATCTGTATCTAAATAAACTGCTCTCTTTTCAGAGTTTGTGCTTATACTAATAGTAGTACCAATTTTACCTCTTCTTCTCATAAATCTGATAATAAATTAATTTAGCTTTTCAATATTCATTTTCATAAAAATAAATTAATTTAGTACCTTAATTTTTAAGCAAAAGCCTCAGGATCTCTGTGCATACCAATAATTTAACCATTTAAGAAAACCATATAATTTTTATCTTCATGGATTTCTCCTGAGCTGTAATGTCCAATGTCTTCCATACCTAAATTCAAAGCAATAGTTGAAAGTACATTTTTCTTTTCTTCAATAGTAATATGAGCCATCAGAGAAAGATTCTTTGTTAAACCACAAGATTCACCATCTGGAGTATCAGCAGGACAAACTAAACCCCAATGAGAACCAAGCAAAGATCTAGGACCAGTTAACTTTCTTGATTTTTTAAATTGACTGTTCATTCTAGTCATCATACCAATAGCAGCTATATATGAGATTCTTGCTAAGACCTTTGAAGAGAAGATAGTTAATAAAATATAAAAAATATTTTAAAGTAATTTACTTGGGTAACACCAACAGTGTCCATTCTAAAACGCTTAATTGTCCAATTACCAGTTGAAATAGCATTATTCAAACCTTAAGTAATAATATCATGGTTCTTCTCTAAAATAGATTCTACTCTGTTTTTAATTGGGTAAGATTTATTTTTGTGCTTTTCTATTTCTTTGCTGAGCTCTTTTCTAACCATCATGTTAAATTATTTAAATTTATCTTCAAAAAGTAATTCCAAGTACCAACCAGCACATTTCATTCTCTTGTTACCATAGTAATCTCTCTTATCAATTTTGCTTGGGTCATCCAAGGCTTCAATTAATCTTCTTGCCATCAAACCCAAGAAAATAGCACGAGGATAATAGTTATAATTCTTGCAAGGAATGTGACACAAAACGACATCTAATTTTTAATAAATTATGTTGAATGATTGATCATTAAATTTTATTTAACAAACCATATCAATAATAGCTCAAATTATTCCGTTTTAAACTAATAAGTTTGCTGGTAAAATTTGTAAAAAAATAGCTTACTTGTTATTATATCTCTTGCTTCGTCAACTGGATTTCTTGAGGAATATTTTTTATCTTAGAACGTTTTAGGTCTTAGACGCTTAGAGAGATATTCTAAGGCTTATTGTTATGTGTAAACTTGAGATTATTCAATATCTTCTAAGCATAGAGCTAGACGATTGAGCAAGTGCTCTTCAGTACCTATTAACTAGAATATTTCCTATTCTGATTCTACTCCGTATGCCTTAAAAAATATAAGCAAAGGAATAGGCTTGCTGAATGAACTGACTTTGACATAAATTTTATGATTTTTGATAATTAATGAAGTGATTGATTTAGTATCAACTGTGTTTGATTTAACGTTAGCAACTAACTCTTTGTTTTTGTCTTCTTCAATGAAAATTCTATTATCAGCTAATTATTCTTAAATGAGGAAAACCTATTATTAAATATTATAAAAAATTGTATTTTTATTCGATAAAAATAAATCTAATGAGATTTAAACTCAATAACATATATCAATTTAAGCAAAAATTACCTTTTCTACTCCCTTGATAATGAAATACCCTCTTGGGTCATTAGCACATTCTTATAATTTATGGACTTATCCTAACTCCAAAGCTTTGATTAAATTGCAGTGACTAGATCCAAGCATAATTGGCATTCTTTTAATAAAAATAGAAATATTATACAAAATAGATTATTAATTAATTAGACTGTTAAATTTAAAATAAATAAACTTAGATATATTTTTATTTGTTTAATTACTTTCCAATATTGACCTTTCTCAAACTATCTTCTTTCTTTCCATTAAATGTGAGTTCACAATCAACACTAATATATTATAAATTTATATACTTTCATTCAGTGTAATATAAAAATTTACTAAATATTCCCTGCATAAGAAGAGTTACTCAATCTAGCTTCTTAAGGAAGCATCATTGTTTTATTGTCATGAGCAGGAGGCTCAATATAAATTTTGGTATATCTAATAAAATAATTAATTGTAAGTATAAAATATTGTATTAATTAAAGATCACTCTAGTAAGAAAGAGTTGTCTGTATCTAAACGCAATTCCTTATTCATTGATGATGTAATAATTTATTGCAATTTTATATTGATAAAGTAATTAAATGATTATATGTGATGACTAACAAATCCATTATGTGCTAAATAAGAATCAATAATTCTTGTTTTTTCCTAAATAATAATTTAAAATAAACATATTAATTACAAATATTTCAGTTTATCAATAATAATTGTATAAAATAATTTTATCATGCCATTCTGAACCACTCTATTTAGTTTGTTTTTAAAATTAGATCTAATGAATATTATAAATCTTCTCCTATGGCTATTCAATGTAAAAAGGGGGTTTTATTTATTCAAAAGGCTATAAATTTGTTTGCTAAAGCTAAATAGTTAAATTTACGCGTAATGGTTCAGCAGTTTTTGAAGCCATTTTTAATAATAAATTAGGATCTAAAAATTATTTCCTTCTACTATACTCTAAATATGAATTAAGTTAAGTATTTATGAGAGTTAAATTTTTTATAGAATTCTAGTTAATTAATATAAGTAGGAAAGAAAAAAGTGTCTATATATTTATTGATTTATTTATCTTAATGATACATATATATCTTTAGTTTCATTCATTCTAATTATCTTTTAATATGATTAGCAACTTTATTTTTTATATCTATTGAAATTAATTAATTACTCTGAATATCTATTATTGCAATTTCAAGTCCCATTTTATTTATTTCTTACTTTAATAGCTAAGTAAAACTATTCATTTAATATAAAAAATATAATTTTATTATTATTATTAAATTATAATATTATTCTTCATTTAAAACTAAATAGAAGCTAATTGATTAATGCAATTAATCAGTTAATTGATAAAATGTATAACAAAAATGTTATCATATTAAAAGCAAATCAATTACAAATTATTTTGTTAGTTTTATAAAGTCAGTGTATGTATATTGAATAAAAAAACAAGCAAAATTATTCATATTTTAAAATATTTAAATTTTTAATCAATACTAAATTTATTATGATATCTGAATAAATTGAAATTATTTTTATAATAATTATTTAATATTAATAAACTTATTTATATTTAATATTTAAATTTACTTATTTAATATAATTACAATTATCTATCTACTGCTTTATAATAAGTTCTCCTAAAACAAAACGTATACATACTTTTTGTAGAAAATGATATTCGAAATTGCAATTTAACAGATCAAAAATGGTGATTATAAATATTTAAATATATTCAAAATTTTTATTTCATTTACTGATGATATAGATCAATTTAAAATGATGATTATTTATTTATTTGTTTATCTATCTTAAGTAATTTGGTATTATTTTGAAAATCTAAATAAATAAAATTTCTCAGAAAAGCAATTCAATTTCATAGTAAATTATTAAGAAAATTTTTGAGAAGTAAAGATTTATAAATAAATTATCAGTCATAAATTAATATTGTTAACTCAGCCATTTAATAATAAATCTAAAAGATAACGAAAATACAGTGATAGTAGTAAATATAGCTTAGCAAAACAAGTAAAAATGATGCAAATGAAGAGAACATAGACTACTCTTTCGCCTTTTAAGGTGTTAGAGGATTATTTTGAAAGAATGCTCTAATAAGTTAGCGGTAATTGATAAAAATTAGTATATATTGAAGATATTTTATCATGCCTTAATTATATAAAAAAACAGCCAATATTAAAACAATTAACGTATTTAAAGTAATCAATAATTTATAATTATGATATAGGTATTAAATGCTTAGTTTTAGATGTCGAGACTACTCCAATTATTAGTTTGATATTTAGTCAAAGCAAAATTTTGAAAAAAGATGTTTATTTAATCGAGCGTATTGAAATGCCAAGTGATGGCAAAATGTAGCATTTAAAAGCAATATATTTTATCCGTCCAACAGAAGAAAATCTGAAACTTTTATAGAAAGAAATTGAAAAGCCAAGATTTGCTGAATATTATATTTTCTATTCAAATAGCGTACCAAATTTGACAATTGAAAGTTTAGCATAAATTGATACAAACGATTATATTAAAGAGATTCATGAAGTATATGCAGACTATTATTGCCTTTCAAGAGATTTGTTTTCTATAAATATTCTTAATACATTTGGTTTAACTAAAGAATACACTTCATGGGGTTAATTGGACAATTAGATTCTCCAAAGAACCTATGAAGGTTTATTATCTCTCCTTTTATCACTAAAAAGAATCCCTATGATAAAGTATCTTTCTTCTTCAGAGCCTTGTTTCCACATAGCTTCTAAGTTGACCAAAAAACTTCGTGATGAAAGAGATAATAACAAAAGTTAGTTAGGCGCAGATACTAAAAGTAAATTATTTGATTTACAAATTTTAAAATAAATTTAAGATATTATCATTTCTTAGAGTTTGATTAGCATAGGAATGAATATAAACATGATATAATAAAATAGAAAAAAAATAATAAAAACTATACTTAATAATTTATCATAATGTCAATCACTAAATTAAATTTAAATTTAAGTTTCTTTTAATTTTTTATAAGTTTGAAAATCAGTTTAAATAAGCTTAAATATTTGCTAAAAAAAATATTTTGGAAAAAAATAAAAAACTTAAATGAAATAAAATTGATATTCATTATTAAAAAGTTAATTATATAAAATTTTATAAAATAAAGCTTTATTATTAATTTGGGATAGAAGAGAAGACCCTATAACTCCACTTCTTAATCAATGGACATATTAAGCAATGCTTCACGAATTAATTGGAATAAATAACAACAGAGTAGATATTGAAAGAAAAATGCGTGCTTTTAACGAAGCAAACTATTCCTCAAAGGAAGAACAAATGGAAAAAGAATTTGTTGTCTCTGATCATGATGATTAGTTTTATTGTGATAATATGTACGAAAATTTTGGTGCTCTAGCTGATAATATTAGAAACTTAATTGAATCAGTAATTTTTTTATGTATTAAGAAATTTTATTTTAACCAAATAAATGAAGTATTTTTCTTACAATATAAGATCTGTGTTTTATTGTTAAAAATTGTTCTTAACATGGTCTTAGTAAATTTTAATAAAGCAGAATAAAATAATTCCAAATTATAATGAATTATTCTAAATTTAACTTTGAAAATAAGAATTTTAATTTTTATTTATTTAAAGTATTTTTTATGATAAATAAATAGTATCAAACTGAGTAACAAAGAAATAAGAAAATGGATACACTTGCAGATTTGTAGAATGCTGTAAACAATTTGCCAGAATTAAAAAAAAAGTCAACTAATCTAAATAAACATGTCACATTAAGTAGTGAGGTTACTAAATTAATTGAGGAACAAAGAGTTATGGCAATCTCATAGGTCGAATAGGAAATATCATCAAAAGAAGCTAGAAACGATCAAGCTAAGGTAATTAAAGTCTATTTCAAGAAGTTGAAAGACTTTTTTCTAATGGAATAATTTAATTTGATATTTTATAAGCAATAAAATAAAATTAATTGCTAAGTTGAGCAAAAATTTAAATTTATTAACTAACTTTTATTTAAGGGAAAGTTTCTTTAGTTTCTGTGAGGAAATTAAAATAAATCCTACAAATTTTAAATGTTTACTTTACAATTTTAATAGCTTATAATTAAATAAAATATGCCTGTCACTTCAGATAGGATAAAATGATAGTTAATAAATATACTTTTTATAAAATTGAATAGATGGTTTTTGATATTTTGAACAATCCTGATATTCCAAAGTATTAAAAATTAAAACTTGTTGTCTTATATGCTTTGAGGTATTTATTTTTCTTACAAAAAATGAAAAAAAATATGAAAACGGAAACTTAAATAAAATAAATAGATACGAAAATGATGATAAAATTGGAAGAATGAAAGAAGAGCTTAGAAAGAATCAAGTAAGTCAAGATAAGTTAAACTATGTTAATTATGCTATAGAATATGCTGGAAAAGCTAAGAGATCTGGAGATATTTTCAATACTAAGAATTTGGGTATTCGTTTGTTGAATAATTTAAAGAGTGCTGTAAAAGATGTTCCTAATTTGTTTGCTTAACATAAACCCTATATAATGAACATAATTAATCAAATCGGGGAAGGAACTTTAAAAGAAAGTGAATTTACTACTACTGATTTACACAGCTTTAGAGAGAAGCCTAATGAGATAATTATCTTTATAGTTGGAGGTGCAACCTATGAAGAAGCTTAACACATCGGCACTATGAATAGAGATAAATATACTAATATACTTCTAGGAGGAACTTATGTTCACAACTCTTAAACATTTATGAGTGAAATAGCTAGTATTGGAAAAGAAAGAAAAGAAGAATTTGGAATGAACAACTCCCAGGCAAATAGTTTCAGATGAATCAAACAAACAACAACAAATTAAATATAAATGAATTATTTATTTTATATTTTTTCATAGTATTTCTTATTGAAATTTTCTGTTTAAATATTTGCACAGTTAATAAAAATGTTGTTTATAGATTGAAGCTTTGAATGATCGAATATAATTTTAATAATTATTTTATTTGTCTTATTACATTTAAATTGTACAGATATAAATTATTAAGCAATTAAAATGTCTATGAATACTTATTTTAGGAAATTTATTGGTAAGAAATAAATTGATTAGGTGAGAACCTACTAACTAATTAAACGAAATTTTCTTTTGTGTTTTTAGAGTAGTAACCATAGATTTTTATGATTGAATTATTTATAATTACTTTAATTAAAAACTTAATCTTTTAATGATTTAGCATCCCATTTCATGTCTTTAATTTAAAAATATATTTCTAATTGATTATTAACTCAATTAAAATAAATCTGAGACATTCTTTTTTGAAGAAAAATTACAAATATTTTGATTAGAAAAGTGATGCAGCCTTAAAAAAATCTAAAATTCAAGAAGATAAACAATAATCTTATTTAAATCTGTTATTTTAACCAATTTTATGAATTATAAACAGCTCATTTGGATTATATTCGAAATTTAAATAGCAATTTATTATTTAAAAGTAAATTTGCTAAATATTCTAAAATTATTTGAAGTTTGTTTTGTAATTCTTTTACAAGTCGTTTTCTAGCTCTTTTTGAAGATTTAAATTTACACCATTCATATATCTACTCACTAATATATATATTTTTTTGCTTTAAAAATGTATTTTTAATCATCAAATTACTAAATTGAAAGTTTTTAAAAAAGTTTATTCAAATAAGTGAAACCACTATATAAAATAAGTATACTTCAAAAGCAAAAAACTGATAAAATAAAAAAATAAATATGTTATTAATATTTTAGCTAGTTTATATAGTCATTATAAATTTGTCCATATGAATAAGTTACTACTTTTAATTAAAATATGAGATATATATTATATAGTTTTGTTTTGTCATTTGTACAAGTATACAACTGAGGGAAATTGAGTTTTTTTAATTAAATTTTGTTAAACTAATTGAAAAGAGTGCTTACAAATATTTACTCTGATTATTTCAGATATTTTTGGAAGAAGTTGTAAAATTAATTGCATTTAATCACAGTAATGTAATTTAAATTTTCTTAAAAAAGAAGTAGTTCAAAAAAGTAAAAATAAATTTTCTTTTTTCAAGCTCTAATGAAATCTCAAAGTAATTTCATTATCAAGTCTCAAATCTAACGAAGAAGTGATAATTAAAGTATAAAAAACTATTAAAATAACTTTCTATCACATAATCTTATGTGTTCAAGTTATTATTTAATTTTTTTAGAAATCTCTTTTAAAGATTGAAATCGATGTTATCTTACAATAATTACTGTGAGAGAATATAAATAAAAGTATTTATATTAAAATTAGAATATAACTAGTTGAAATATTTTTTTCGTCAAGAAATAATAATTTTATAAATTTAAAATGTATGTCCGCTCAATGAATATATTAATTGCTAATAGTACAGCATTTTATTTACTATTACCCAATCAAACTATTACTATTTCTCAATTAACTCACTTTAAAAATCTAATTCAAAATTCAAGTTTATTTAAATAATCACAGCCTTAAAAACAATAAATAATATTTTAGGGTAAATAATCTAAATCTAATTGATAGCAGAGTAAATATTTATTTTCAATTTTAATTTCTAAAGAGAATTTATAAGTTAGCTAGCAAGTAAAGTAAATAAGTAATTAAATGAATAAATTTCTTTTATTTTATTTGAGAGTTACTATTAAATGTAATATCTGTTTTTGAATTATTTATTATTAATAAATAAATTCTAATAAAAGCAAAATTTGTTTTTGTGAAATTGATTCAATTGAATTGATTTTCGTTGATATCTTCTCTTTTATGATAATAATTAAATTACTTTGTAATTAATTTAAAATATTCCAAATTGCGTCTAAGCATTTTGTTTTTAATTATTTTGAGTCTAGTAGGTTAAGACTTTGGTTATCTATAATATTAAATTAGATTTATGTAAAGTATTTGAGTAGTACAATCAATCTACTCTGCTAAATTTATAATGAACCAAATTTAATCCTAAAAGCATCTTTAATTCAAAATAAAAACCTACAATCGAATTTATATAATTATTAACAAAACAATTTAAAAGTTAAGATGCTAACATTCATTTTAGATTGGAGTTTTTTTATTTTGGTAAAAACCTTTTGTTTCAGTTTATATTGAGTAATTCTTACAATTAAAAATATAATAGCTGTCTTTTTATATTATTAATTTATAAATAATATTAAGGCTGGCCTGCTTTTGTAAAAATAAGTAATCTAAAATTTATAAATTTTGTAATTACAATACCATTTGAAAATTAATGGATTTCAAACAGTTTACTATCTGAGTTCTAGTTAATTTTTGTTAAATTCTAAAAGCTATGCTTCATTCACTATATTTCTTAATATTAAACAAGCCGTATTCTAAAAATTGATTCTACTTATAATATCAGAAGGCAAATTAACACTGAATTATTAGGGAAAGCTTCAAGAGTTTTATTAGGAAAGTTAGTTATTGATACATTATAATTGATGATTTTTAAGTGAATATATCTGGATTTTAGTTTTGTTGCTAATTAACTATTAGAACTCAAGAATAAGATAATATATTTGCTACTATAGGATAAATATTTATCTAGTAAATATAAAAATTAAGTAGGGATACATACGATCAGAAGAAAGTAGAGATTACAGTAGCAATGAAAAAGAGAAAAGTTAATTATCAAAAAATTCTTTAATGATTGAATGGTAAGTTATGAAGTTTATTGAGTGAAATAATTAAAATTATAAACAAATTTAATTTAAGAATTAATCAAAAAAAATTGTTCGTACTAATCGTATCTATTTTTACACTGCGCATATTTTAAGATAAAAGGATCTTTTCTCTATAATCAATTAATTATAAGTAATTAAATTCAATAGATAATTATTTACTATAAGAAAACAATAATCATTAAAAAATTAATTAAATTATACTATCAAAAATCACAAAGCAAACCAACTTACTAACAGGATAACTAACTAACTAACAAACAAACAATACCTTTATTCTATTAGACAGTATGAATTCTTTCTAAAAATTCAGCCAAGAGCACTTAAAAGTGCTATGCTAAAGAGGAATAAGCACTCTGATTGTCTTCGCTCTTGTTCTTAAAGTAATTTATAGCGGAGTAACTATCTTTAGTGGTGTTTCCTTCCCTTTCTAAGATAGTCTTATAGCTACAGAGACTTATTTCCATCGCATGATTATCTTCTGTATTATTACAACTGCTCTCATATTCCAGCTCTATCATTTATTAGTTCAAAGAGCAGGATTGATTTCTAAATTAGTTTTAATCCTTTTATTGGCTTCTCTTGTAGTTAACTTGAATAGCCAATATCAAGCAAAATCACTTTTCATAGGAAAGGAAGAGAGCGTAACTGAGCTTGATTTCTAGTAAAAGTGCTTAAATAACTCAAAGTTACTCTGGCCAAGCCTCTCACATTAATTATATGATGAAGCAAATAAAATGAACTGCTCATAAAATTGTCCTTGCACTAACAAATCAGATATTGAAAACAACTAATTTGCTAATTTTTAAGCATGCTTAGCTGATTCAAAGAGCTCAATTGATTCAAATGTAAGCGAATCTAAATAAGAAAATATTAGTTATAGTCATACTGAACAAATTAATTATAATTAATAATACTAAAAAATTGCAGCTATGCAAAAGCTTAGTGATATAGAATAATAACTTTAATGTAGTGGAATATGTGAAAGTAATTAAAACTACTTCTTCTGGGATGTTAGTTAGAAACCTTAAGCAAAAGGAACTTGCTATTCAATTGCTGCTAATTAAATTTAAGCAGAAATACTTTAATACACTAAAAACTACACTCTAACTATCATATTTTCAATTATTTGCACTCTTATCCAAGAAATCTTCCTCTACAAATCAATTTTGATAATTCAATTCGCTAAGTCTAAGCTTGGAGCATGCATTGCTTTACCAATTACAGCTTCTTAAAATTTCAACTAGCTCAATGATCAAAGCGAGAAACCAAAATAATCTGAAAAAAAGGAATAAAATATTAAAATTCATCTCATTGACTTATCTAAAAAGATAATTCCATAAAAAAATAAAGAATAAAAATGCATTTTATAAATAAAAGTATCACCTCAGTTACTTAAAAGTGAAAGCGATATCCATTCTCCAGAATGCAACAACGAATTACCTAAAATAATAACTGAAAATTATAAAGATTCTAACCCTCATGAATAAAATTGAGAATCTAAATTTATTTAAAAGCTTTTTAAAATTTAAAATAATCATTTGCTACAGTAAAAATGATTTCATCATCATCATCATCATTAAACTAATATATTTCAATAACTAACTATCTAACTACTAACCATTTTAATATCAATATTTCAGCTTATTTAATATCTATCTTACTTAATCTTTATTCTTGTAAATTCTTTGTATTTTTCTAAAAACTCTAACCCTTAATCAAATAAATTATTCTTATTCTACCTCTTTTTTAAATGTATTTTTGCTCTACTTAGATGTAAGATTAGCAAAACAAATAATCATCTTTATTTTATATTTTCTACTCTTTAATATTAATACAAAGTAATCATTAAAAGAATTCATTAATACTTAATATTTAATGGCCTAAATAAAAAATAAAAAAAAATGAATTAAAACAAGAAAATGTTTTTTTATTGATTTTTAATTTATAAAAATGATAAAATTATTTTTATTTTAAATACAAGAGATTTTAATTTATTATGTTCATAAAATATTACAGAAATTTATCTAAGTTAAAATTAGCTATAAAACATTACTAATAACTACAACAAACTATTATCTCAATTTTTAAATTAAAGAATTTTCAAAAAACATAATTAATTTTATAGTTTCGTGTTAACGTTAATTTACTAAATTTATTAATTTGAAGATTTATTTATTTGCAAATTAATTTCATAATTTTTTTCATATATAGCTTAAATTTTTCTACCACTTTTAACCAAACTGTCTAAGTAAATAAATTATTTTTATTTTAAAAAATCGAACATTTCATTCAATTTGAAAATAAAATTTAGAAGAGAGCAATAATATTTATTATTTGTATAATTCTTCTAAAAAAAAGTGTATCTATCTCTTTTAATAAATTTTAATTAATAATTTTTTATTATAATGTCAAATTATTATTTGTTAACAGAAACATTTTCATAATTTTTCAAATATTTTCATAAACTTCTTAAAATTTCATAGCATATAAATAATTATGAGAATGTGAATTCACTGAATTTCCTCATTACTTTTACAATTTTACATGTAATTCTGATAATATCTTGAATTCTATTTTTTCAAAAAAAATTACATTCTAAATCCAAACAATCATAACTCGCTCATTATTTTTTCACTTGCTATCATTATAATCAATATAATATTTTTAAATTGTTTATTCAAAACGTAGATTTTATTGAAATACTTTAAAAAAATATTATCATATTTAAATAAAAAATTAAAAGAAGTATGAGAATAGCTCAGCAAGTTTGTTTTCTTATTATCATTAATATTATATTTAATCTATTAAAAATAATTGATCAATTAAATAATCTTGTATTCAATAAATAGTGTGTAAATAATTTTTTTTTGAATAATCTTTTTATATGATAAATGTTGTATTAAATAATTATTGTATTTAATAATAATTTTATTGAATAAATATTGAATTTATAATTATTAGTTTATAATTTTTGCTATTAATAAAAAACATAAGATTTATTAAAATATTATGGCTTTGAAATTTTGGAAACTAAATTTTATTTTTAAAATTATTATTAATTTTTTGAAAATTTAAAATAGATCTAAAAGATCTTTTAAACTAAATATAAAAACATATAAATTATAATTTTATTTCATCTATAGTCTAAAAGTATTAATTTGTAATATTTAACAAATGTTTGTAATTTAAATTTTATAAATTGGTTTCCATTATTCTGAGAATAATAATAAATAAATTACAATAATTATAATTATGAAGATAATTATTACTAAATATATTAAAAGTACCAAATTTATGTTTAGGGGCAACAGAAATTGCTTCTAAGGTAAAAGAAAATTTATTACTAATTATGATAATTTATAACTGGTATTATCATTAATTTTTAAAATATTAGCTAAAATAAAATAAAATTCTTTCCTGATTAAGCTTAATCAGCAGTAAATAGTTAATTATCAAGATTATTTTTTATTTTTGAAACATTTTAATGATGTGAAAATATTAATTAATATGCTATTGATAAATATAAAATTTATATTTTTAGAAATTGATCATAAAGAATATACTTTACCAATATTAAAAATATAAAATTAAATAAACATTAAATTGCTTAGCTGTATTTATGTTTGTATAAGTTTATTAAATATCTTAAGTTTTTATATTTAGATTGATACAATGTTTTGAAACCAATTATTTGTAAACTATATTGTTTTCAATCTATTAATAATGATAATAATAGTAAGTAATTAAAATAAATGTTATCAAAAGGAGGCATAAATATAATTAATTACATTATTAAAGAGAATGACATCATTGATATCTTAAGCACAAACATTATTTTTGAAAAAATATTTCTTTAATTGTTATCAAAATACTCTTTATAATATTAAATTAAATGTCTTTATATATCTCTCTTAGATTGCTTTGATAAAGAAATGTAATCATTATCTTCTTTTTCCTTTACTTTTTTGAATATTTTTAATTTATCTCTTGTTTTATAATAAATTAATTTGTAGCTTATTTGAATTAGCTGGCATCCCTTTTTCGTTAAATACTATTGAATAAAACTTAAAAAGAAATATGTAGCACTAGTTAAGCTTATTTTTGTTAAGAATTTTAAATAAATTAAGTATAAAATCTCATTATCCTCTTTTTTTATACTTTTTTTAAAAATTAAGATCTTATTTTGAAATAATTAAAGAAATTTTCAATAAATACCAATCTAAATAATAAAAAATATAGTTAGTTGGAGGGAGTTACTTTTAATTATTGAGGAACTACAAATAATATATAATAAAATATTTAGATTAAAAAATACTTACTATATTTAATATATTATTAAATATATGATAAAAAACTAATGTGGTCCTATACTCAACCCCACCACTAATTCCTAGTTTCATAAATAAATTCTTTAAATTATAAATGAAATAATAAATATCCTTATTTATTATACATAATTAAAAAAAAAACTAATGGGATTTGAAAATAATTTGAGGTTTGTTTTATAAATATTATAATATTGTAAATATTTATTAAATATATTTTAAAATGTTTAATATGGCCAACCCTCTTTACTTACTGGAATAAAACAGAAAAATTTACAAATAAGCATTATTTTATTAAAATTTTAAACTATTTTTATTGCAATAATTTTTTCAATATATATCTCTCATTCCTACTTTTAAGTATAAGTTTTAAATAGAAATATTAAGAAAAAAGGAAATTAAATTTTTAATATCCTATTTATTAATAAAATTTCGATAAATTGCTATTGAATATTTTTGAAAAGTAGATAAATAAAGAAATGATTTAATAGAAAAAATATAATAACAAAAATCTTGAAGAAGTAAATATTATTTTTTTAATAAAACTGCTTAAATTTATTTTTATTAACAAAAAAGTTTTTTAACTCTTCATTTTAATCTCACTAAGTTCTCCATATTGATCTGAAGTACATTTAATTTATTTATATTTTTGATATTAATATTTTTTATATATTTAATTTTCTATTTATTTTACATTATTATTTTTCTAATTAAAGTTTTCATTAATATTCATCTATTTTTCTGTATCCAAATATTTTTTATTATTTTAACTTTATTTTCATTCAATTTTTGTTTTAATTATAAATTGCTCATTTCTTATTCTATGATATTTTTTCTTCGTATTTAACTAATAACTAATTAATCACATATCTTTTCTTCAATATTTAAAAATGAACGATTGATTGGATTTATTTTTCTTTTTTTATTCTGCTTGTGTTTTTTTTCATTGTTTGTTTTTTTAGCAAATTCTTTCATTTTCAAATTTTTCTTTTTTATTATTATTAATTAATTTCTTATTATTTAATATTTTATCCTTCTACTAACTGATTAACTATATATTTTTTCTTAAATTTTAATAAGTTTTAATAATGTTGGTGCAATTGATGTATCAAGCTTAGGTTCTAGATTAGAAAAGTGCACTAATCTCTCAAATTTGACACTTTTTATTGGGTAAAAGCAGATTGTTTTTTTTGGATTATTGTATTTTTTAATTTAAAAAATATAAGTAAATTAAAAATATAAATAATTCTTTTACTTTATTTATAAGTTTTTTATTTGATGTTTTTTTATTTATTTATTTTGTTTGTGTTTTTTTTTTCTTTATTAATTTAACTAATTTTTTCATTTTCAACTTTTGCTTTTATTATTAATTAATTTTTTATTATTTGATATAATTCTATAATTCTTACTAATATATATTTTTCTTTTTATATTTAAAAAGGTCTAATTAAATTGATTCAAAAGGTGTATCAGACTTATGTTTTGGTTTAGGAAAATGTACTAATCTCTCAAATTTGAATTTAAACCTTGGGTAAAAGCAGTTAATTTGTTTTATTAATATAAATAAATGTTTAATTTATTTATTATATTCTTATTTAATTTATTTTTCTTTTTTTATTTTGCTTGAGTTTTTTTTTCTTTATTCATTTAATTATTTTTTCATTTTTAGCATTTGATTTTATTATCATTTTTTCTTCAATTATCTTTCTAACTAACAAACTAATTAAATTTGTATTTTTTCTTCAATATTAAAAAGTTTTAATAAAATTGGCTCAGTAGGGGCCTCAGACTTAGGTTGCTGCTTAGCAAACTGCACTAATCTCTCAAATTTAATACTTGAACTTGAGTAAAAACAGTTTATTTGTTTTGGATTGTTATATTTTTTAATATAAAAATGAATTTAAAACAATATAACTTACTCTTTTATATATTCTGCTTATGTTTTTTTTTTTTATTAATTTAACTCATTTTTTTATTTTCATTTTGTTTTTAATATTAAGTAATCCATTTCTTTTTATTTAATATTTTTTCTTCATTTTTTGATTCTAACAAACTAACAACATATTTTTCTCTTTAATATATAAAAAGATGCAATTAAATAGATGATAAAGGTGTAATAGGCTTATGTTTTGGTTTGGGAAAGTGCATTAATCTCTCAAATTTGAAACTTAAACTTGAGTAAAAAAAAACATTTAATTATTTTGTTTTGGATTGTTATTCTTTTTAATAAAAAAAATAAATTTAAAACAAAATAACTTATTCTTTTAATTTATTTATTAGATTTTTATTTTATTAATTTTTCTTTTTTTTCTGCTTGCTTGTTTTATCTTTCATTTTTAACTTAACTCTTTTTTTCATTTTTAACTTTTTCTTTTATTGTTAATTAATTTTCTTATTATTTAATATTTTTTATTCTAGCTAAATTATCAGCTATATATTATTTCTTCAAAACTTAAAAAGTTAAAATTAAATTGGTGATGAAGGTATATCAAGTTTGGGTTCTATTTTAGCAAACTGCATTAATCTCTCAAATTTGACACTTAATCTTGTGTAAAAATTATTTGTTTAAATTGTGATATTTTTAAAAATAAAAATGAATTTAAAATAATTTAACTAAATATTTTTTATTTATTAACTTTTTATTTGATTTTTTTTCCCTTCTGCTTATATTTTTTATCTTTACTTGCTAATTTAACTCTCTTTTTTTTACATTTTTAACTTTTTGTTTTATTATTAATTAATTTTCTTATTATTTCGTATTTTTCTTCAATATTTAAAAAGTTAAAATTAAATTGGTGATGAAGGTACACTAGGTTTAGGTTCTAGCTTAACAAACTGCAGTAATCTCTCAAATTTGGCAATTGATCTTGCGTAAAAATATTATTTGTTTTGAATAGTGATATTTTTAAAAATAAAAATGTATTAAACAATTTAACTAACTTTTTTTATTTATTTATTTTTATTTAATTTTTTTTTCCTTAGAATTTAATTCATTTTTTATTTTAAAAGTTTGCTTTAATTATTAATTAATTTTTTACTATTTCATATTTTTTCTTCAAATTTATATAGTGTCAATAAAATTGGTTCATTAGGTGCATCAGGCTTAGGCTCTGGTTTAGAAAACTGCACTAATCTCTAAAATTTGACTCTTTGTTTATAGTAAAAAAAGTTTATGTGTTTGATTGTGATATTTTAAAAATAAAAATGTATTTAAAACAAAATAACTAATTTTTTTAATTTATTTATTAGCTTTTATTTGTTTTCTTTTTTTTATTCTACTTTCCTTTTCAACTTTTGCCTTGATTATTTATTTGTTCATTTCTTATTTGTTCATTTTTTTATTTTAACTTACTAATTAACTATATTTTTTTCTTCTATATTTAAATAGTTGCAATAATATTGGTGATGAGGGGGCATTAGGATTAGGCTCAGCTCTAGCAAATTGCACTAATCTCTCAAATTTGAAACTTTTTCTTTTGTAAAAACAGTTTATTTGTTTTAGATTGAGATATATTTTATATAAAAATGAATTTAAAACAATTTAACTAACTCTTTTAATTTATTTATTAGCTATTTATTTGATTTATTTTTCATTTTTTATTTTGTTTGAGTTTTTTTAATTGTTTGCTCATTTAATTAATTTCTTATTATTTCATATTTTTTCTTATTATTTCATTTTCTTTCTTCATTTTTTCATTATAACAAGCAAATTAACTAAATATTATTTCTTCAATATTTAAAAAGTAACAATCAATTAGGTGATGAAGGTGCGTTAGGATTAGGCTCTGCTCTAGCAAATTGCACTAATCTCTCAAATTTGAAACTCTTTCTTTTGTAAAAACAATTTATTTGTTTTGGATTGAGATATTTTTTAATATAAAAATAAATCAAAACAATATAACTAACTCTTTTAATTTATTTGTTAGCTTTTTATTTTATTTCTTTTTTTCATTTTTTGCTAATTTAACCCATTTATTTATTTTCAATTTATTAATTAATCAATTTAATTTCTTATTATTTCATATTTTTTCTTCATTTCTAATTGTAACTATCTAATTAACCATATATTTTTTCTTCAATTTTTAAAAAGTAGCAATGAAATAAGTGATGGAGGTGCATTAGGATTAGGTTCTGCTCTAGCAAATTGCACTAATCTCTAAAATTTGACACTTTATCTATAGTAATAATCTTATATTTGTTTAGGATTGAGATATTTTTTATATTAAAGAATATTTAAAACAATAGATATAACTTACTCTTTTAATTTATTTATTAGCTTTTTGCTTTATTTATTTCTTTTTATATAATTGTTTGCTAATTTAACTCATTTATTTATTTTCAACTTCGCTTATATTAATTTCTTATTATTTCATATTTTTTCTTCATTTTCACTCTGACTAACCTAACTAACTAACTAATTAATTATTTTTTTTTTCTTCAATATTTAAAAAGTAAAAATTAAATTGGGAAAGAAGGTGTATTAGGCTTAAGTTATGGTTTAGGAAAGTGCACTAATCTCTAAACTTTGATACTCAATCTTCAGTAAAAATAGTTTATTTATTTTGGGTTACGATGTTTTTTTAATATAAAAATGAATTTAAAATTAAAAAAATTTTAATTTATTTATTTATTAGCCTTATATTTGATTTATTTATTTATTATTTATTCTGCTAATAAAATATAATATTTAATTTAAAAATTTTATTCTATTTAATTTTTTTTAGTAATTTACATAAATTTATATTTGAAGGGTCAAAAATATCAATAAATCATAAGAATTGAAAATAATAAATAAGTATTATAAATTAAAAAGATTAATCCTCTTTAAAATATCTATCTGATTATGAAAATAAGTATTGAAAAAGTATGAATAAATATTAAATATTTGAATAATATGGTTTATTTTATAATATTTTGTAATTGGATAATTAATAATAATATTTAGAAAGATTGATAAATTTATTATTATTTTTATATTTTTCTTATTTTGTAAATTTATTAAATAAAATAAAATTAAGTTTACTTAAATAAAATAATTCTTAAGTTTTCACCAAAAAAAATTGAAAATTTTATTAATTATTAATGTCTTATTAAAAAATGGGAAGTCTTTTTATATAATTAGATGTATTAATAATGGAAATTTCTTTTTTTAAACATAAATAAAGTTTAAATAAAATTACAATAAATAGAATATATTAAAAACATTTTAAATATTCAGATATACTTTTAGTTTCTGAAAGTTCTTAATATTTTTAAATGATAACAAAAATTTTATTTTTATGAGGGCTTAATAATAAAAGTAATGCATATTCAGGTTCGAAACCTATTTCTATAATATTTATTATTCTACTAAATATTTAAAACTTACTAGAGAAGTAATTATTCGAGGATAGTAATAAATATCCCTATGAGCAGAAACTTTAAAGTATCACTTTTCTATTAATAATTTCACTGTCTTGAGTCATGTGATAAATTTAATGTACAATATTTTTAAATTAAATTGAAATAATTAAAATTATAATAAAAAATATTTTTAATTTAGTTTTTAAAATAGAGTTATTTAAATTTCTTCATTTATATTTTTAGATTAAAAAAAAAATATGTAAGATAAATTATATTTTAGAATGAATAATCTAAAATATTGTTTTTAATATTTGAAAACAGAATATTTTTAATTTATTGAATAATAAAAGATAAGTAGATTGAGCAGTAATCTGAAAAAGTATTTGTTACTTTTGAAATTATAGCCTTTCGAGAATAATATTTTTGGTAGGAGAAGAAGAAACTAAATTTATTGAAAAAAAAATCAAAATTAAGTAAATTGTTCAGTTATTTTTATCGTTCTAATTTTGTTGGGATCAAATAAGTATTTAAAGTGAGAGGTATTTCAAATTAATAAATGACGAACACAATTTAATTAGATATTAATTTAATAAAAATAGTGAGTGAATGTTTGAATTTCAAAATAAAGTGAAAATCTTCATAAAAAATATCTTTTTATCTGATTTTGATTAAGATATTTGAATATTAGATATTAATTTGATATAAACAAAAACAAAAAGAAAATATTTAGTGATCACATTTTAAAATGCTGCGTCAATAACGATAACTTGAAATGAAATTATCATTCAATATTAAACAAATTATTTAGAAAGTGAAATAAATAAATAAAGATAATTTTGATTTTTTTATAACAAAGTCAGCAAAATTAATATTTTGTTTTTAGAGTTTGTTTTAATTTTATAATTATATTTTTAATTAATTAAGAAGTAATTTAGATGAATGGACCAAAAATATATCTATTAAGATTTTAAAATTTTAACTTATATTTGGATTTTTGTGTTACTTGTCTTTCTTTCTTTCTTAGTTTCATTTTTTTTTTTTGCTTGAAATTAATGTAAAATAGAAAATTTAAGCAAATAGACAGTTTCGCTAATAGCCACACTTGCCTTATAAGTTTTTTGAGAAAGTATGTTAGCTCTTTAGATGGTACTATACTAATAAAAATTAGATCGGTATTTTTTGGACATGCTATAATTTTAAATTCACTGATTGCAAATTTAGCTTATTTTTATGAAATTTTACAAGGGTTATGTCAAATTTTTTTATACTTTCAAAGAGAATAATATAAAAGCAAGGAAATTATATAAAATACTCCTTTGAGTGATAAAAATAGAAATTAAAAATGAAAGTATGTTCTTTCAAGCTAGAAATAGAATATTATAAGAAATGATAGAAATTGAAAAAATAAAGAACTTTCAATTTCATTTGTTAGTTTTTGACAAAGAATAGATAGATAGTCACTTCATATAATATAAAATATAACCAGATTATGTCTGTTGCTTAACTTAAAATTGAGTAAATCTGTGCTTATTTAATATTAGCTTTATTTTTTCTTTCTTAAAAGTGAGAAAGTTACTTTCAGTGCTTAAAGATTTTGTTGCAGTTTTTAATTATAAAATAGAAAGAGTTGAAAATATTTTGGTAATGTAAAGCAGTGATTAAAGAACTAATTTTTCATTAATTTAATACAACGGTATAGTAGATCTAAATATAAGCTAGAGTTATTTTCGCCCAATGCTAAACTAAACTTCTTAATTTAGAAAAATTTAACAGTAAAATAGATTAATTTTTTTCTAGCATTATTATCATGTAGAATTTAGTAAAAATATAAATTTGATATCTTTCTTATTTTAATGAAATAAATAGATTTATAGCTGGCTAATTGCATATAATTATTTCACAGAGAAGCCATATTTTTATAAGTAGTTATTTTACTAGCGCATTGAAAATTTGCATTTATCATTTTCTAGATGAGGATTAATAGAGAGACGTCATCATATTTATTATATCAATTTTTCTTAAATGGAGTTAAGCGAGAAGATAATTTTTTCTTGAATTTTGAAGACTTAGCTTCACTTTTTTATAGTACGATTCTTAAATGAACTAGTTTATAAATATTAGTGGTTTTGAATTTTAGCCTTTTTTATTGAAGAAAAAGAGGTCAAATAGCTTATGCAAATAATTAAGTAACTTATATTTGAAGGGGAGAAGTTGTCAACGCTTTACTTTAGAATTGAAAATACTCAAGACATTCTTGATAAAATGTAAAATCATAACTAAACATATAATTATTTAAAATCCAAGACTAATTGATTGATGATTATAAGACCTGTAAGGCATTCAATATCCAATAAAAGACTATGTCAGTAAAAAAATTCTAAACTAATTGATAGAGGTGGTAGGAGAAAAATAAATTATAATAATTAAATTATATTCGCGAGGTTCGTTATAAGAAAAATTATCAAGAATCTATTTATCAAAAATAAATGATTAATAATTCCAATAATTAATTTGTCTTACAGCTCACAAAATGAGCAAAAATATAAATTAATGTTCAAAACTGACTCAATAATATAATTGTGTATTCTCTTTGATGTTTTATTAGCATTTTATTGAGGACTTTATCACATTTTACAACGAAAAAATTATAGTAAAATTAAAATTTTTTGTTATAGCTGCTTTTAATTTACCAAAAAATAATTTAGGATGGTAGGTAGTTAGGTAGGCAAATAGGTAGGATAATTTGTTTATGTAGAAGGTTTATGAATTTTTTTTTTTTTTGTATGATAGTTAGTTAGTAGGTTTTAATTAAAATGAAAGAAAAATTTTTGAAATTAAATATGCATATAAAGAAAGAGGAAATATCAAAGATATGATGTATCTTTATGTTAATTAATTGATATTATCAAAGTACGGTGGAAATTCCCTACCTAATAGATAGGCATTTTATTAAATTGGCTGGAGATATAATTTTGCGCTATCTATATATCTATATATCTATCAATCAATCTTCTTGTTCAAGTGTGTTTAAGATATTTTACGAAATTTAATAGCTACTGTAGAAAGTAAATCTAGTTCAATATCTTTATTTTTTTGCATGACAGCATCTTTAACACTCATTCTATTTTATGTTGACTGCTCTTTAATACTTTCTACTATCATATAAAATCCTAGATGGAATTAAGCAATAGAATATTTAATATTAAAATTTATCATATCTTCTTTTGTTTAGATTTTATAAACAGAATATTGAACGAATATTTAATGGATTCAATCAAAAAAAAAAAAAACAAACAAACAAACAAATAATACCAAAAGATATTTTTAAATGTATATTTTTTTATTTTTATTTTGCATTGGATTTTACTTGCTTATATATTGATAGAATCAATAAATGAGTGAATGACACAATCATTTACTTACTGCTCTATTTATTTAGATTCAAATAAGAATCAATGTATTTATTTATATATTTACTTATGACTGAATGAAAGAATCAATTAATTAATGTATGTATGTATGAATGAATGCGTGGTAGTTTGATTTATAATTTTCTTAAAAATGAAATTTATTCCAAATGAATATTTGTTTTTTTTTCTATCGCTCTCAACAGAAGCAGCAGCTAGCTCTTTATAAATTAATTAAGAGAGCAATTAAAAAATAAATATAAAATTTTTCTAAAAAATAAGATAGACTCTAAAACTAAAAGAAAATCAACAAAAAAATCTAACAAAAAGATAAAAAAGAAAGAAGAAATGGGAAATCAATGCTGTGCTGCCACTAACGTTCCTGATCAAGTCAATACCAACGCCACTCAACAATATCAATACGAAGCTTAAGTTGAAAATGAAGAAGGTGCTAACTAAAACCTTGTTAAGGATGTCACCACCCCTGCAGGTTAGTCTTTACTTTAGTTTGTTTCTTATTATTTTACTTCTTAAGAATGAGAGAATTATTCGCAAAAATTTGATTTGTCCATTTAGTCTTTAAGCCTCTAAAGCATAACTCAAAAATAGCTTCCTTGCTAAAATGGATGGTCTGCCCAATTAAATGCATTTTAACATGTAAACTAGAAAAAAAAAAGTTAGATTACCCCATAGATTGTTAAGTTAGTTAAATAGAACCATCTTTTTAAACAAATAGTTAACATCTAACATTATTTGCTGGCTTTTTTATAGTCGCTTCCTTCTAACTTTAAGTAGACTGCATACAAAAAGGCACTCGATTCTTTCTATCCCTTTCTCAAGTTCTAAGACACAATTTTAATGCATTTAGTTTATTTTTGGCAGGCCTTCTTTATATCATCATTCAATTTAACCATTTAAACCTTAGCTAATCCTATATTAAATACTTATCTTTAAAAAATAGTCCATGCTTAGAACGCAGAAGCTGAAGCTGACATGAGAGAATAAATCGAATAAAATGTTGTTGAATAAAAGAATGAAGATGAAGAAAATTAAAGAGAAGTTTCAGGTAAATATTTAAGTTAAATTTGAACCAATCTAATAGATTGATTGATTGAATAAGATAGATGAAGCACAAGTATACAAACATACATAGAAATAAATAAATAAAGAATATATCTTAATTGCAATATTAAATATTAGTTAATTTTTTACATTCTTGAATTGATTGGCTAAATTAAAATATCTTTTTAACTTGACTAAATCTTCAAGATAATATTAACTATTATAACAATAATTTGATTAATTAATACCACATACAAATCTACAATAGAATTTAATCATTTATTAATTGCTTTCAAAGAAAGAAAGGAAAGATTCATCAATAAATAGGAAAGTCTGTCTGTCTATCTGAATGTATATCAACAAAGGAAAAGAGATTTTTATAACAAGCTATAAATTATGCAAAATATTAAGAAAATACTTGTCTGATATTCATTTCAATTCACCATAAAAGACTAACAATTTTCTATCTTAATGCAATAAATAATCAATCTATTAAGCTTTTTGAATTCATTTAAAAAATTATATTAATATCATCAATTTAAATAACAGAATATGTCTTCATGAGATAATTAGAAACCTTAAAGCAAGCTATCTCCAAAGCTGAAAACTTGAAGGATCTCGCTAACTACGGCGCTGTCTTAACCAAGGCTATCAGCTAAGTTGAATTAATCATCCAACTTTTCAGCCAAACTCTCCAAATTCCTACTTACATTAGAGAATTCAAGACTGAAGTTATTGGCTTATACGGTGATTTATAAAACTTCAGAGCTTTCCATTTAAGATATACCATCGAATAAGATTACTATCAATGCTTAACTCATCTTAGCGAACTCGCTGACTTCTTGAAGAAGGTCTTCAACAGCTAATACAAGGATGGTAAATTCCAATACGAAATTATCTTCTAAGACTTATACAAGGGTGACAATCACTAAGCCTTCGAAGAATTGAAGTAAAGATTCTACATGGTCAGAGATATTTACAACAGAAAATCTGGTTAAAACTTCTCTACTTTACCCAATTACCTTTACCTTATTTTTGCTGAAAAGAAGGGTTTCGGTCTTTGGAACTAACTCTTCCCTCACCAATTTGAAGTCTCCAACACTCAATTCTCTGAAGCTTATGCTGAGGAATGCAGCATTTCATCTGAATAGATCCTTAAGATCATTTCTCTCCTCGACAATGCTAACGACTAGAGAGTTGATATCTACCAATGGATCGGTTTCGTTGAATCTTATGCTAACCACCTTGATGAAGATGGCAAGATTCTTTAAGAAAACATTGAAAACTTCACCAAGGAAGTTGAAAGTAAATATTTTTTTTAACTAAATAAATAAAAAGATATTTAAGGACTCTCCCATGATTTTCCAAATAAACTGTTCTTAACGCCATTATTTTTAAATATGGCTTCCAATAAATTTTAATATTAAATTTATGGAAACAATTAATATTAAGTTCAAAACAAAGAAAAATGTTAAGAAAAAATAGAAGGTATAAAGACAATAACTGAGTCAACCAACCGCAATAAAATTAAATATGAATTTTTATTAAAAAATAAGTAAAAAAAACAACTTTAAATTTTTTAAAAAGTCTAAGTAAAAAGCAGAGTCAATCAATCAAACAAACAATATATAATTATAATAGCATTTAAAAATATATAGCAACAAAGCCAAATAAATCAATACCCAAGAAAATTTTCGAGAAATCAAGCTAATAATTTTTATTATTAAAAGCAGATAAAAAATTTCTAAATAATTTATCTCTCTAAAGTCATTTCGCAATATTATAAAGCCAAAATCAATCTATAATTTTTAAATTTTAATTTTACTGACCCCTTCCCACAACCTCAAAATTATAAATTTGTTTAATCTGCTATAAACGAAATTAGCACAAATCTGATATGCAGCAAACAGAATACAATAAACAAACTCACTTACTTACTTACAAACTTAATTTTAATTAAAGAATGTTTTTTGGAAAACAATTAAAAAAAATACAAACCAACAATAAAGAAGTTAAAATCAGAAATAAAATGCTATAATTATTCCAATTAAAAAAACAAAAATCTCATATCTAAAAGTTGAATCTACTTAACATAACTCTAAAAAAAAAAATTCTGCTAAATGATTATCATTTATTGATTGATATACCATAACAAATGATCTCAAGGATGTAAGATAAGATGCAAATAAAAAAAGTGATCAAATTTTATATAATTATTTTCTAGTGCGTTTTATCTGCATGAAAATCTTAGAGATGTGATAACGTTTTCTATTTCAGTTTTTTTTGAGTCCTACCTGCAATTAAATTCAATCAAATTTAATTTTTTCATTATTTAACTAATTTTTTCTATTTCATTAAATTAGATAAGGCTCGTGCCATGAAATCTGCTCCTGTCAAAACTGATGACACCTGGGTATTCAGATCTGGATTAAAGTACAAGGGTGATCTTGACGAACATCACAAGAGATAAGGAAGAGGTCATCTTATTGATGAAGACTATGAATTCGAAGGTAACTTCTTGAACGACTTACCCACTGATTACGGTGTTGAAACCAGAAAGAAAGTTAAATATGAAGGTAGCTTCCTCAATGGTCTCTACCACGGTTAAGGTACCTTGACTTTCCCTAATGGTCGTCAATACACTGGTGGTTTCGAAAAGCACGCTTTCCACGGATAAGGTGTTTTAACTGGTGATGATGGTATTAAATATGAAGGTGAATGGAAATAAGGTGTCCTCGATTTTGGTAAGATCATCTACCACGATGGATCATACTATTTCGGTAAACTCGCTAGCTCTTTCTTCAAGGACGGAAAAGGTAAATTATACGTTATTAAGCCTTCTCTTTCCAACGCCTCTGCTTAAGCTGAAAAATCTATTGAATACATTAGTGGTGTTTGGGAGAGAGATGCTCCTAAGAGTGGTAGCATATATAACTTACTCTAAGAAGCTGTCTGCTACGAAGGTGAATTATCCAACTGGTCCATCACTGGTAAGGGCAAGAGATTGTATGTCGATGGCTCATATGAAGGTAAAAAAATTAAATTTATAAATTAAAAAATTCTCATTTTTGAATTTAATAATTTAAAGGTGAACTCTTAAGAGATAAGAAGACCAACTAAGGTACTTTGACCTATAAGAATGGTGACAAGTACGTTGGTAAATGGCTTGAAGATATGCAAGATAAGGGTACCTACTACTACTCCAAGGAAAAGGATCACTACTATGAAGGTGAATGGAAGGATGGTGTCATGTGCGGATAAGGAAAATTCTCCTACACTTCTGGTGGTGTTTATGAAGGTGAAGTCAAGGATGGTAAGAGACACGGCAAGGGTAAGTATAGATATGCTAACGGTAACACATACGAAGGTGACTGGTCTGAAAACAACCAACACGGTGAAGGTAAATTCACTTATGCTGTAAACAACGGTGAAGGTGGTGACGTATACTAAGGACAATTCCAAAAGGGTAAATTCGAAGGTTTCGGTCACTATTACTATAAGAAATCTGGCAAACAATATATTGGTAAATAAATAAAAATAATTTAATCTTTAAGACTGTTTCTAAAATCATTTTTTAATCAATTAATAAAAGGTTTCTGGTAAGAAGATAAGTGGAATGGTGAAGGTAAATTCTTCTCTGCTGATGGTAAGATCATCAAGTGTGGTGTCTGGAAAAATGACAAGCTCGAAACCTAAAAGGTTGAAACTGATATTGTTGTTCCCAAGATGCTCGAACACTTAATCCTCAAGATTGAACATGCTCTCTGATCTGTTTGAAATTTGTAGAATTATATATTTATTGGCTTGCTTGCATACTACAGCTCTATCAAAATATGCAAACAAAGCTAGATGATTTTCATCTCCTGTGAATATATTGTAATAATTTTTGGAAACCTTTTATAAACACTTACATAATTATAATCTAATAAATATTATTTCATTTATATATCTTATTCATCAATTGTTTGTATAACTTTTGTAATTGTATTAATTCAAATCATTCATTCTTAATATTTTTATTTAATTGCCCTTCCAGTTTTTAATAAATAAATATTCTAATAATAATAATATTATTAATATCTCTCTCATTCATTACGAATTAAAACTAAATCTCAAAAAGATCTTAAATATCCAATACAAATAATACAAATGCAAAAATATAAATTGATGATAATTTTTAAATAAAAATTATGTTAAATTTTCATATTTTGATAGTGTAAAAATGCTACAAATAGTTAGTAAAATGAATGATATATTTATTGGAATTATTTCAGTTTCCATACTAAATTAATTCACTATTATTAGCAAGCATATTTTGTTACTAAATTTTTATGCCTATTTTTAGTGTATTTTAAATTTTATAAGGTTCTTTATCTAAATTCTTCTCTTTACCCTTCGCTAAGGATTTTTTTCCCTAAAATTTATTTGTAATGTTGAATTTCAAATTAAAAAAACATTTACATTTTTGGATAATTGATTTTCCAAATATTTAATTTTGTTTATTTTTAAGTATTATTAAATAATAATTTTAATTACTTAAATTCTATATATCACATTTATCAAGGTAATCCAAAATTTTTTATGAAAGTAAAGTAGTTAGAAATTAGTGATATTAATAAGTATAATAGCTAGAAAAACCTCTATTAGATATATATATTACATATACATATAAGAAAGTATTTTTAAATTTCTCATTCTTCTAATCTACATATTTTATGAAATGTAGTAGAGGAAAGCTGAAAAAGACTAAGGGATTTATAATAGTATGCTAGTTCCTCCAGGGCTTTAGTTTTTCTAGATTGGCTAGGAATAGGAAAAGCGGCATTAGCAAGATGAAGAAGATAATCATTTTGAGTAATATGTAGATAAATGCAAATAGTAAACAACGACTAATAAATCTCTAATTAAAATCAAACAAAAAGGTAATAAAAAGATAATTAAATTGATAAAAAATAACTCTTCTTGCAGATCTCTTAATGAACAAAAAAGCTAAAATGAGTTAAAATAATTTCCTGATTAAATTAGCAGCGCTCAAATACTAAGTGATGATATTCAATTTAACTAAGAAGACAATATTCCACAGTAAAATGTAAGATTCTTCTCCAAAGATAAATCGAATATGAAATATCAACATATCAACTCAGAATAAAGAGGTGAATTTGAAAATTAAATGCAAAATGAACCTCAAAATTTAGTAGATAAATTTCTGGTAGCAGTTATTTCTCCAACTAAACAAAGATAAAATAGAAATTTGGATTCTTTTTTAAGAGATTCCTGTATTTAAGATGTAAATAATACAAGTCCTATGATAAAAAATAGCAGCTTTTCCTAAATATAAAGTTAAAAATCTTAATAGATAAATGAATTATTAAACAAGCAAAAGTAAATCTTAGTTGAATAGTTGAATAAAAATCACTCACAATCTATCAACTTAAATGATTAGTCTTACTTAAAAAATTAACAGAATAATGACAGTCTGATCAAATAAGATGATAGCAATATGGTTATTTTTTAGAATCGAAGAAGCTTTACAGCTAAAAAAATTTCTAATAATTTGAATTAAATATCTTAAACAAAAAATGGAATTCTAAATACTAATTAGTAAACTTAGTAGTAATTGATTAATGATAACTTGTAAAAGGTACAATCAAACAGCTAATTTACAATAGGTCATTATTTGGGTGAATATCAACATAGTTAAAGTTTATTTTTATAAAATAAAACAATGGAAAGTTTATAAAATGATAATGCTTAAAAGCCCTCTCAACAGAAAACGCTATTTGAAATAAAAAAGTAATAATAAATCAATTAATTGCAAGAAAAATATAAATAAACATAAATTAATAAACAGTAAATTGATTTTAATCTTTAATCTATATCTGAAAAAATAAATGCTTAAACCAACTCAACTATTCAAAGCAACTCCAATAATTAGTAAAGTTGTAGTAGTAGTGATAATGTTTTACAGTAAATATCACATAGTAATATAGGATTTGGAATACCTCTAACTACTAAGAATGAAACTAATCAGAAGGGCTTTAAAAATAATTTAATATCAATTAAAAAAGGCAGCGCTTAAAATACAAAGTTAGGAATGATTTATTATAACAACTTGGCATAAATTAGTTTATCTGAATCAAAATCCTCCAAAAAAAACACACAGAAACCAAGCCTTTCTATTTCACCAAATAGCTTTCTTAATTGCTAGGACTAAGGTTTGTAATTATAGAAAATTTAATTAAGATAAAATGATTCAGCAACAAGTTAGTTAACAAATAAAAGGTTTAACTTCAATTAAAATTCTATTTTCGATACATTAGGCAATAAAGAAAGAGTTTCATAAAATAATTCTTTTCTATTAAAAGATTAAAACAATTATTTAAATAGAAGCTTTGACTTAACCTTAAACATTGCAAAACGTATAAAACAAGAAAAAGAAAACAAATATCACACTAATATTGAGTAATTCATTTTAAATAATCGAAATGAAAACAGTTTTTTGCTTAACAGTAGCAATATTTATCAGGCTTAAGATAATTATGTGAATTAAAAGAACTCATTTTCCTCAAAAAATGGAATCATCTAACAATCTAATTCTAGAAATTTATCTCCAATAAATTTTCAAAACAATTAAAAATTAATGCAATCTTCTTTTGAAAACGATTCTTCAAGTTAAATGAGCAAAATATGCTCCTCATAAGCAGAAAGAAGCTAGATAGAAATAAACAAAAGTAAAACTTAATATCCAGGAAATTCTTATATATCTGTGTCTCCAATAATGAGTAACTTTTAAAATGAATTCGCAAATAGGATATCAAAAACTGAAATGGACGAATAAGATGAATATTTTTAGAAAATAAAGTAAGAAGATAAACAAAAATAATCTTTTGAGAGAAATTAATAAACCGATTAAAATAATTAAACTAGAGCTGAGAAGTCAAAGTAACAGTCTATCTTAACTGTATAAAATAACAACTCTTTTTAGTTAAATAAACTAAGAAGTGAAGATTTTTTAGAGTAAATATCTTAGAGTAATATTGGATTTGGAATTCCTTTGTCAAATAAACATTTAAAAAACTAAAAAAGATTAAAATATCACTACAATATTCTATAAAATAATAAGTAGAGTATTTAAAATGCAAAACAAGAAATGATGGTAGTTGCTAATAATTAAGGTTTATCTCAAACTAAATACGGAAAGTAAAACAGGAGCAAAACAACTTTATCGCTTACACCAAATAACTTTTAAAATTATTAAGAGCAATATTTTTTAACTTAAAAAACTTAATATCAATAAAGTGAACCATCAAATTCTTAATAAATTAATAAAAAGTTTATTTTTAACTAAAATGATGAGACAATTAATAAAGATCAAAGGTAAAATCTTAGCTAATAAAATTAACTCAATGATTCAAACAATTACTTATATAAAAGTTTTGATTTATCTTAAAGTGCTGAGAATAAAATAAATTCTGCATAAACAAACAAAAATGAAAATGGTTTCTAACCAAATGGAAACAATAACTATTAAACTCATTTCAGTTTTGTAAATTAAAAAAATTCTTTTTCTACAAGAAATGCAGTAATTTTACAGTCTAACTCAAGAAATTTATCTCCAATAAACTTTTAAAATTCTTAAAATTTGTCATTATCTCCACTAAATAGCTCATTGAATCCAATGAATTCAATGTGCTAAACTAAAATTGGATAAATAGTAATAATTCAAGCTAAGAATTAAAATAATTAATAAAGCGTAAGAAATATGTAAAACGATTAAGGAGCGTCTAATGCTGAAGTTGATGAAGAGCTAATTAAAAAGAGAAGAATTTAAATACATAGTTTGAAGAGATCTCCATAAAAAGGAATCAGTGTAAAAAAGAAAGCGAAATAAGAAAACAACAATCATAAGAATATAAAATAATTAGCATAAATTAAATTAGCAAATTATAACTTAGATAAAATAAGTTCAGCTACAGGAGTTTCACCTTCTTAAATCAGAAAATCCCTTTAAACTCATTTAAACAAAGAAAGCTAATATGAATTTTAAGATTCAAACAAATAAACTTAAAATCTCACTCATGAAAAACTTTTTGCATTTTAACCTTTGAATAAAAATACTAAAATTGAATCAGATATATATGATCAAAATATAAAATAATAATAATAATAATAATAATAATAACAATAACAGATAACACCAACAAATTAAAGATCGAAAACTGTTGGAAATAGGAAATATATAATTAAAGGTGTAATAGAGTTATAATTTGATAAAAATTGAGAAATTATATCTTAATTTAAGAAAAACATTAATTTATAAAATAAAGATATAATCATATTTCATACTTTTAGCATAAATAAAATCTAGTTCGTTATAAATATTAACATAAAGTAATTATTTTTTACAAAGTTATTTTAAATTAAGAAAATAACAAATAAAATTTTATATAGTTTTAAAAATTAATTATCAATTTTAAATTTTAAATATTAATTTTATTATCAATATTAAATATTAGTTTTAATTATCAATATTAAATATTAACCTAATTTACAATTTTAAGCAATCATTTTAATTATCAATATTAAATGTTAATTTAATTTATAATTTTAAGAATTTATTTTAATTTTTATATCTACTTTAATTATCGATTATAAATATTAATTTAATTTACATTTTTAATTAATAATTTGAAATATTTCGTTTTAGTTAATTATTTAATTTGGATAAACAAACATTTCTAAAAAATATTTATGAATAAAATTTAAAAAAATTAAAACAACTGTAGCTATTAATAACTATTAGATAAAAGTATAAAAATACTTAACAAAATTAAAAGTAATATAATTCTTTTTAAGATACCTTTAGTTATAGAAAATTCAAGCAATTTATGTATTAAAAGTATTTATTTAGATTTTATTTATATCTTTTAATAATAAATTTATCTAATTTAAAATAAGTAATAAATAAAAACATCTCAACAAAATAATATTTATTACATTTTTGTTTTTTTTTCAATAAAAAACCACTTTTAACAAATTTAATATTGAGTAAATTTAAATATTTTAGGTACTTTTATATTAAAATAAAAAAAGATATGGTATTCTAGTGTCGTAAATTTTATTGATTATGAAATGTTGCTTAAAGAAATTTTAGTTTTAAAATATTTTATAAATTAAATATTTGCAAACAATGCTTAAGCTATTAAATTAAAATATTTATAAAGAATCCTATTATATAAAATCAATCAAGTTAATCTCCATTTTATTTACTATTTATTATGGGATGAGAAAAGAAATCAGCTATCAGCAACAAATAATACATTTGTTGAAGCTAAAAGTTAGAACTTATAATTTACATTACGCTTAAGTAAATTTCACTCTATTTTTTTATTTTTGAAATTTTCAGGATTTTTTAAGTGTGTATAATATAAATTAAACAAGAAATAATTTAAATACTACTAATAGATTGAATAATTTAGTAAGAATTTTACAAAATTAAAATTCTATTCTGAAAAATATTTAATTTATTGAATGTAAACTAAATTATTTCAATTTATTAGAAATTAATTCAATTATTTTGACAAATTATCTAAATTTTGAATTTAAATAAATTAATTAATTAGAATATTACCTTCTTTCTTTAATCAATTTTATTAAAAAATTAAAAATCTTACTATTAATTTATCATTATATACTTATCAATTTACATTAAAACTCTCCAAAAGATAATTAATAAAATTTTAATTATTCGCCAAAGAATCTAAAAATTTGCTGAAACTTAGCTAGCTAGCTATCTAGCTATATTTTATTTTCTCTTTATAGCAAAATTTATTTCAGAAAATTATATAAATAAAAAAAATTTAAAATAAATTAAAATCTTCTGAACTTAATTAAAATGGCTAAGATAAAATACGAAGGAAGTCAAAAATAGAATGTAAAGAAAAGAACTATGCATGTGGTTGATGATGATGAAGACGAAGAGCAACCGGTTTATCGTAAATTATAGATTTTTGATTATTTTTAAATAAATTTTTTTATTTTAATATAGCCATAGAAGAAGAATACAATGTTGAATATTTATATGGAAAAAAATTTGAAAATGGTTAAATTAAGTATTGTGTAAAATGGGAAAATTATACTTTTGAAGAAAGTTCATTCGAGCCAGTAGAAAATCTAGAAAATGTTGTCTACAATATGAGGGGATTTGAAAGAAAAATGAGTGATTTGATATTTAGAGTTGCTTTGCTCTAAAATGCTAAGAAAAAATTACCTCCATTTTAAGTTAATCCTATTCAATTAATTCAAAAAGATAACATTGAAAATACTAAGGAATAAATAGAGCCTTCTTAGGCATAAAACCACCTATAAAAAGAGCCTTCTGTAATTAACAATTAAACTAGTGTAGAGAAATTTCAAAGTGCACCATAATAATCACCTAAAAAAATCAATGGTGGAATATCAGATAACCAAATTACGTAGAATTAGTAAAGCTTAATTGAAACTAATTTAAATTCAAACAATAACTGTTAGATTTAAGGAAGTCCTAAATTAGCTGAAAATCTAGAAAAACCTCAAAATGGTAGCTAAAATTTAGCTGAAAAAAATTACCTGAAGACAAATGGAAACAGTAATAATTAATTATAGCACAATCACAACAACCAATAACAAAATAATGGAAATTAATTATTGAATCTTAATTAGAGTTTAAATTTATTGTAAAGTAACGGATAGCATTAAAGCTAGTAAAAATAATCATCTAATGGAAATAATTAAAACTCTCAAAACAAATAAAGCCTTTCTTATAACTTAAATGGTAATGGATAACATTAAAAGAAGGTTGAAAATTAAGCAATTGGTTAAGTTAATTCAATTAGTTAAGTTTAAAATAAATAAACTTAACTTTATGAAAAAAATCGTAGAACAAATTCTTAAGATTAGTATATTTAAACTAAATTAGATCAAAACCTTAGTTATATATCTTAAAAGCAATTACCAAAGCCTATTGAAGACAATAAAACAATGGAGGTTGTACAAACAAAAAACAAAAGTCAACTTCAATTTAGAGATCCAGTTCTGGAAAACGAATTAAACAGCAATGCTTATTCAGCATAAGTAGTTGTAGATGATACTAGCAAATATGGTAATTTCAACAACGGAGACATTCCTCTTAAAATATTGAAGCATGCTCCTTATACAAGAATTCAGAAAGTGATAGGAAATAATGTCGATTTACCTAGCAGTCTTTACTTTAAAGTTATATTTAAACCTAGACCTTCTGGTACAGTTCCTTAACCTGCCTATATTGCATTCAATGAGCTCAAAGATAGATACCCAAGAGTTTTAATGGAATACTATGAGTAACATGCAATTTTGTTAGATCCTGTTCCAGATTAGGCAGAACTCTAGTTGTAAAAGACAAACAGTAGGGATTTAAATGTCAAGAATGATGCATCTCTTATTTCAAACGCAGGAAATAATAAGAAGATGGTAAACGGGAAAGAAAATAGAATAAATATCTGACCTAAATTAAGCTGATTAAAAATGTCCTTATTTATTAATTATTATGTAATTAATTTGATAAAGTGTCATTTATTTAATGAATATTCATTTTGTTTAAGTATATATCAATCTTTTAATATTAATATCAAAAAACAAACTCTTCATTCTATATATAAATAAAATCAACTAGAAATATTCTATTTCCATAAAAAAATTCATTAATAATTTTATGATAATTTATGCTTTTAAATTATTTTTGAAATAATATTTTGGTAACTTTCTTAATCAATTTCGAATAATTAAATAACAGCTATCAATAAAATTTAGATAAATCTTTTTTTAAATTTAAAAAAATCATTTTTGCTGTTAAATTTATTGTGGTTTTGTTAAGGTTTAAAAATATATTGTATAAGTTAATTAAAATTGATCATTATTTGAGTATTAATTTGCTATATAATCTTGTGATCAAATAAATGAAATATTGAAATAATGAAAGGATGGATATCTGTTTGTTATTAATCTTCCTTAATTTGATTAAAATTTGTAAAAATGAAAGTTTTAGAAATAGATAGAGCTTAAATTATTCAAAATTTATCAAAATAATTTTAAATATTTGCTTTTAAATAAAAAAATAATAATAGTAAAAGAGTAATTTAATTATTGCCAATAATATATTTTATAATAAATTATTTAAAGAACCTTTACTTATATAAAAATTGATAATATTTTTAATTAGAATTTTTAAGTATTTACCTTATATTTAAAAAAAATAAATTTAAATTAGAAACATACTATGATACTTAAAATTAATAAGTTACAAGGATATTTTTTATCATTTATACAAAAAAGGCTGATAGTATATTCTAATAGATTTTTTTAATGACTGAAAATTTTTAAATTTGAAAAAAACTTGTTATTTTTAGCAGGAATATTACAAATTTTTCTTAAATTCACTATTTATTTATAATACTTTATTTGGATTTTTTGTTAAAAAAATTAAATTACACTTAGGAAATTGAATGGTTTTCAAGATACTTGTTTTCAAATTATTTCAAAACTTGATTTTAATTATTTTGGCCAATTTTGTTTCTAAATTTTATTATTTATTTATTTATAAAGATAATAAAGCCTTTTTTAAATTACAAAAAGCTTAAAAGTAAAGGAAATTGTGTAAAAATTAATTTATCAAATTTATTAAATATACCAAATTTAACTATCTATAATTAAGTAATGAGCAAAAATTAAAATTATTTAATAAAATGTATAATTGAATAAAAAAAGGTTGGCAATTAATTAGTTGGCATATATTAGTAGATTTAAGTATCAAAATAAAGATTTTATGTAATAGAGTTGATCAAAAATAAGATATAAACTTGAATATAAAAAGAAAGAGAACAATCCAAATTACATTAATTTCAATCTTGTTATGTATGATTTCCAACAAATTTATTGAAAAATTTCTGTGGAATTTACACACAAAAAAAAATCTAACATAATTTTTGTGGAAATGATCAATTTTTTGCATAAATTTATTTAATAATTAAAAATGCAGAGCTACTAATTAAGTGTCAATAAATGCTGACTTATCATTCTATGAATAAAAATCATAAAATCAATCAATCTATTTATTTGTTTATTTAATTAATTATTAGTCTGCCAATAACTAAATAATTATTAATCAATTTAACAAATAAATCAGTGGCTATTTGCTTCAATCTTTATTCAAACTATAACAATTAAAAGAAATATTAATTGATATCATAAATAATTTATTCATAGGAAATTTTGAATAATATAAATAAAAGAGATTACTTATTTAATTAATTAATTAATTAGCTTCGTAGATAGATATATAGAGAGAGATAAAGGTATTTTAGAATGGGCAAAGATAAATACGGCACATTCTTTGAAGGAAAAGAATTTATAAATGAAGAAAAGGTAACGTTTTATAAGAAATTATTATTGGCCATATTTATTTATTTGTCAAAGAAATGAAATGGTTGAAGTAAAAGCAAAATTTGTCAAATGATGTTATTTTCTACTAATTAATTACCTTCAGTAAATGGAATAATTAATATATATTTGCATATGATAAATAGAGCGAGGAAGAAATTAGGAAATACATGCTAGAAGATAATTTAGGAGAGTTGAAAAGAGTTAAGAAAATTTTGAAATCAGGTGATGACATATAAAAGTGTGCCCTATATAGCAATTTGAAGAACTATTTTTCTTGGAAGCATGAAGATTCAATACCAATTATAGAAGCACTGATTGTATTTTTATTGTATTAAACCAAATACTGAAGATATTTTTACTAAATTTTATAGAGTGATTTGTTTAATCAAGCACCAGAAACACAAATAGAGGCAGGCAAATGTCTTAAGACAGTAATAGCAGAAAGAGTATTGAATTGCAAATCATCATTAAACTTAATTAAATATTTTTGATAAGGAATAAATTTGGATCATAAACTACCAAAACTCTCTAAGTCATTAATAAGTTTAGGTACAGTCATTCAGGCAGTGATAAATATTAATGAATTAGATGTAGGATAAGTAGTTTACAATAGTATTTCCTTGCCTAAAGTTTTCATACTCTAAAAATAGAAATCTACCCAAAATGGATAAAGATAAGAAAAATTTTTTGGCTATTATTTAGCATGCTTTAAAAGCGAAAAAATGCATTGTGCAACTAAAACAAACACTAAAATAAAAAATATATATTAAAAAAAAGGATTTAGTTCAATTAGTAGGAAATTAGAATGTTGATATCATTTTCGACACAATGATGCAAATGCTTAGATCGAAACAAGTACCAATCATAGACGAGTGGATTTAAGTCTTCGAAAATTTTCTAAGCAACATAAACTACTAAAAATATGAAAAGAATATAAATGACGAATTTGTTAAGCTTTCTGGAATAACATCACCTTCGATCAATAAAGCAACATCCATGAGAATTTTAGGTATTTTGATGAAGGTAATTTATATTTACCATGTATTTATTAACTCCTCTTCTAGTTAATTTTGGGGAGTATTATTAATCATAAATTTACAAATAATTTTTAGAAAGAAATAAGATAGAAAAATAAATAAATAAGTAAATAGATATACCTTAATCAAAGGATTTATATATATTTTTTTTTCTTTTGAGTTTGCATTCAATCTATCAGCCAATCAATAAATAAGTTTATTTACATTTTTGTTTGAAATAGGTAAAGAAAGGCAATGTGAGAGACTAAATGATAGAAATAGCATAACTATTTTCATAAACTGCAGAATCTGAAATCAAATAGAGATTGTTGAATTATGTAATTGAATATATCTTTATGTATTTACCAAAAGAAGAGCTCGAAAAGTACTGGAACGAAAAGGTAATTGATTGATTGATTTATTTATTTATTAGAAAATTTTATTGATTTCGTTTCATCAAATTAATTTAAATTTCAGTTAATTTATAAAACTCCTCCTAAGTTATTAAGTTAAATATTTTTTAATTAAAAAATAGCTTCTTGAATTTTTGCAAGATCAAAATGTTTAAATCAAATGTGATACTATTGAGATTGTTTCAAGGATTTTAGATAAATTGAGTGAGAATTTCAAGTCTAACAAGATTAAAATTCTCTTCTTCGATTTGATTAACACAAAATAAAACTAAGTCAAACTCACATTTTCGCGTTACATAGGTCCTTACATTTTTAATGTAACATTTTATTATTTATTTAGAACTCATTTGGAAAATTTCAAGAAAATTTGCAGAGAAAAAAAAAATTTTTAGAAATAAATTAAAAATTAATTTTTAATTTTATTTAAATGAAATAATAGATGAGAAATATACTCGATTAGAAGCCTGCTAATTAAACTGTTATTTTTGCTACACTTTAAGAGTACTGTGAAAGCACTGAAAGCTAAATTAGAGTTAACTTTTTATATAATTTACCTGGACTGCTTTAGGTATATGGAAAAAAGATTTGGTCAAATGTTAGCAAATAATATTACAATATGCTTCTGAGAGATGATGATATCAGTGTTAGAGTATAAGCTATAAATATTTATTGCTAAATTATTGAATTTGTTGGTAAAGCTGAATTTAGAAATTAAATTAAGTTACACATGAAAGCTATTATCAATGATGAAGCAAGCCAACCAAAAAATTAATTTGTAAAAATATTACCCTAAATATTTGAATATTACAAAGAAGATGTTAAGACAAATCGCTAGTTTTTCTCAGAAATTTTGAAAGAATTTTTAGATATTTTAGAGAAAGAAATATCTAGTCCTAATTGGAGATTCCTCCAACTAGTAATAAATTTCATAGAACAAGACTTTAGTCTTTATGATTCCTTTGAAATGAATGACCTCTATTTTCCTATAATATTTTAAGCTATGCTAAAAGGCAGCACCCAAATAAGAAAATCATCTTTATAATCAATTATAAATTACCTTGAATTTAGTTCAAATAAACAAGATAGAGACGCAGTTATTTCATATATTTCCAACAACTTTTACCTAGCTCGTTCTTACTAATAAAAAATATCTTATGTTTAATTTGTAGAAAAACTGCTAGAAAAGTTTGACTAAAGTTTATTTAGAAACTACAAATTTATCAATATTTTAAATTATCACATGGACAGAGTTCCTCAGCTAAGAAAATATTTAGCAAAAATCTTATTTCCTATATTCTAAGCGATTACTTCTCCAACTGATAAAGATTAATTTAATAAATTACTTGAAGGTAAATTTATTTATTTATTTATTTACTTGAATTGTTAAAATTTCAAATTAACAATAGCATGTAAAAACCTGCTCACAGACAAAGACCAGCAAGTCTAGGAATTAACTCAAAAAGCTTGTGATGATATAACCTAAGAAGACCCTAATTTTATGGAAAAAGTAAATAATTATGTGATCCCAATCACTAATATAAATTATGAATCTAGTAAATCATCTAACTACATTAGTGATGATTTAGATGTGTTAGAATATACAAATATAAAGGTAAAAAATTATATTTTTATAGTTTTTTTAATTGTTAATATAAAATTAATAAATCAATTTAAATTAAGTAGAATAGAAAGTTTAGTGAGAAACCTAATTCTATAAACAACAAAGTTTCATTAATTGCTAGTTCTCAAAATAGGAAGAATTATTAAAGTGGGTCATCTTTAAGTGGAGTAACCTCCACAACAGTTAGGAATAACTCAGGTTAGAGATCAATTTAATCAACAACAAATTAAAAATAAATAACAGCTTCTAAGTCAAATAATAGTTCTATTACAAATATTCCTTTAATGAGCAATGGCACAGCCCCAAAGAAAACAATACCAGTAACTTCCAGTTCTACCTCAAATGGTATTAAAAAATTAACTGTTTCGAATGGATTGCCTTTGAAAAGTGATAAACCATCTAACGGTAGCAGCTCTGTTTCAACAATAAAACCAACCATAGGCAGCTAGTCTTAGTCTAATGGCATCTCTAAATTAGGCAATACTAAAGTCAATTCTTAAAATGTGCAATCTTTCAGTAATATAGGAAAACCAACAGGTGTAAAGCCAATAAATTCTCTTTTAAAAAAATGATAATTTATTGACTGTACTAGTTTTTTACAACCAACCAACAAACAAATAAATAAATAAATATGCGATTAGTTTTAAATGAAATTCTGTACATTAAAATAAAGAAAAATAAGTAAAAAAGTATAAAAATAATAGGAAATTAATTAAATTAAAAATAGATTGGCTTTTCTCACATTTTATTTAAAAAGCAAGAATTAATTAATTTATTATAAATAACCAATAAATACAAAAATAAATAAATAAACAAATTAACTGAATTACTTACTTACTTTTACTTAATTTATATCCATCTATCTACACTTATCTATTAATTCTCATAATCATCTATCCATCCATCCGTCAATAATCGATTAGCTCTATTTTATAAATTCTTTATAATATTATAATAAATTCATACTTACAAATAAATATATTTAACCGATTAAATAAATTTGATTATTAGATTTGATTATATATGATAAATATAGTATTAAATATGACTTATTTAATTAAATTAGATTATGTTTTTATATAAATTAATTTGTGATGTTATATATTAAGAATTTGACTATATGTTTGAGCAGTAAAATATAATTTAAAATATTTATTTTATTTTCTTTTTTAAACCACCAATCAAAGTATTTTTGAAGAGTTAAAAAAATTTATTGCTTAATTCATTTAAAAAGTGTCTATTAAAAAGAATAATTATAACTTATTTATATCAATGTTATAAATGTACTAAATAAATTATATCTTACTCAGTATTTATTTATTTATAGAACTCAAATTAATATCATCATATTCATTTATCTTTATTTAAAATTAACAATAGGTATAAAGAGTAAGTTATTTTGTATCTAAATATTAAAAGATAAAAATTTTTTTTGGATATTATATATCAATTTAATGCTTCAAAATGAATTAAATGATTAAGATAATATGTAAAAAGGTAATAAATAATAGACTTGTTAATTGTGGTCAACTAGAAAAATAAAAACTATAGTAATAGTTTACAAACAACGAACAGTAAATGCGTTATGACTTTATTCAGATTAAGAAGTGATAACTAAATCTTTAACAAATTCAATTTATTTATGAAAAAGAATCTAGCAAATTATTTAGTTTTTAATCTTTCTATAAACAAAGAAATAATTATTTAAATATCTATTTAATAAGCAGACACAAATTAAATTTGTTATTAAATTCACAAATTATCAACTTTGTTATATATTTTTAATTCTTCCTTAATAAATGGCATTCAATCTTTCTCAGGATGAATTACACTAATTGAATCATTAGCAGACCTAAGCGGTGTAGGTTAAAATTGCTGATAGCTAGTTTGATGAAAAAAATCTTTTCAATTAAGATATGAGGTTTAATACTTAAAGAAATATGTCTAAATATACTTTAACATAGATTTAAGATAATAAGGGATAAAAAATTAACGAAGTTGAGGGAATACTCAGTATAATATTTATTTTTTTCCATAAATATTCTTTATTAATTTGCTTGAATAATAAGGTTTAATTGTTGATAAGCAATGCATCAGTGACGAAGAAGGTATGAGCTCGCTCATTTCTTTACTACAGAAAAATAAATCTAAGATACAAGGTATAGTTATTTAAGATTTTGAAGGAGCATTTAAAGTAGATTATCTCAAGAGAATAGAGCTAAATCTAGTAAATATTTAAAATATGATTTTTTTATTCAATATATTTGAAATAATTATGGAATAATACGATTTTAATTCATTTTATTAATCATTTTAATTAAGAGAGAGGTAAAGAAACTAAGGCTCATAATCATATAAAACTCTAACTTAAATAGAGATCACATTCAAATACTTAGAAATATTATTTGGTGGAGAAGGGATCAACTTGAAAAGATCTATTTGAATAAGGTAAAAATCAATATATCTTAGTTTCTTTAGTGAATATTTAAAGCAATTAAAGTAGAAATCTAATATATTGAAATTTTAATTTATTAAGAAGCTTGTTTTACAAAAAATTGATTAAAAAAGGTGTTGAATAAATTATTAATCATACAATTTACTTTTTAAATTAGAATTCAATAGACTCCTTTGATTTCAAAGATTTGTTTGTCTCTAATGATTTCAACTTCACTGATTTGAAAAATTTAAAAATGCTTGACGTCAAAGTATAGCCAGGAATCAATAAGTTGACAAAAAATCAGTTTAATTAATTTGCAAATCTAATTTCTAAGAGTAATGTTAAAATAACAACTAAGAAACAAAACGCAAATAGTAGAGAAGGTTTATACATATCTTTAGACGAAACATCTCTAAATAATAGAAATAGACAACTCTTAAAATAAAGCAGTGATACCTTAAGTTCTATTCACTTGGAGGAAACTAATACATAAAGATTATTCTATTCTTTGAATTTTGGTGGATGCTTTTCAGATAAAAACGAAGCTGGTCTCAGAAATCTGGGTGAATATCTAATAGGAGAGAATTTTGATGACATTACAACTTTATCTTTCAAAAAGACTACTCTCAAAATGCAAGAAAACTGGATTCCTATTTTTAGCTTTTTAAAAAGAACAAAAAGTATTTTGAACATTGACTTATCTTCTTGCTAACTAAACGACAAATCAATTATAAATTTATTCACAAGCTCTTTTAATATAAAGCAGGTATTTTCTTTCAACATTATAAAAATTAAATGACTTTATTTAAAATTTATTGCTTAATAAAACAATTTTTTATTTAAACTGTTTGCTGAGATTTTAATGCTTAGAAAAATAAAATTTTTTTTATATATTTAAAAATATTTAGATTGATATTAGTGATAACAATAATATTTAAATGAATGGATGGATAAAGATATTTAAATGTCTGATTTGCAATCAGAGTTCTGTCACTGATAGTATAAGAATAGATAATTGCTATTTCTAGGATGAAGAAATTATCAAAATAGGTGAGATGATAAATAGTTTTTATAAGAATGTCAGAAATACTAATTATAATTGTCCACTTAGGAAATTCTACTTTAATAAAAACAATTAAATTTCTCTTTAAGGATGGGAAAGCCTTTTTGGAGGGTTTTTCAAATTGACTGCAAATAATTTAGAAATATTAGAATTAAAGAGCTGTGATTTAGATGAGAGAAAGTTATAGGCAATCTACAAAGCCTTTTCTTCATCAATAACTTCTAATGTATTTACAATTATTATCAAGAAGATATTTAATATTTTATTTAATTTAAATAAAAGTGTGCTTTATAGCAGCTTGTGCTTAGATAAAATCCAAGCATCGGAAATTCTTAAGTGTTGTGCTAGTTTGTTAAATTTATCTTTGAAAAGGTTAGAGACTTTTAGAAATTAGACATATCGAATTGTTAAATTACTGATTAAATATTTACTGAGATTTTGAAAAGTTATTCTTCAAATGATACAAATTTAGCAGAGATTGTCATTAAGAATAATCCAAATTTAGGTTAAGAAAGCTACACGCTTTTGGCTTAACACATGATTTTTACAGATAAATCTAAAATTAAAAGTATTGATATTTCAGGAAATAGATTAAATAAAAATAAATTATAGGGATTTATTAGTTTAGGCTAACAATTTTAACAGTCTGCAAAAAAAAATAGTTATTTGAAAAGCTTTATCTTAAATTAGGTTGCTGATTTAGATGAAGAGACCTTCAAAGAGTTAGTAAATTTAATCTTATTTGATGATCAATGTTTTAGCTTAGAAAAAGTTTCTCTTTAGAATACACTTACTGCTGAAAAAGTAAAAACAATCTAATAAAAATTAAATGAATTATAGAACAAGCAATCGAATTTAAAGCTTAAACAGATCTATTTTGATAGAAATATTCTCAGCTAACCAGAGGATTTTTTAGCTATTTTGACTTCTTTTTTCCTATAAAGCTAAGTATGTCCTGGCCTTGAAGATCTAAGCTTTTCTTACTGTAATTTAAGATACCAACATTTAAAGCTTTTGTATCTCAAATATAAAAGCATTTCAATTAAACCTTCAAATGTGAAAAAATTATCATTCAAAGGAAATGTAAACATAAGTTCTGAAGGATGGTTTGTTTTATCTCATTTACTTTTCTAAAGTGGTATTTTCAAGAACTTACAATCATTAGATATAAGCTACTGCAAAATTGACGATACAATAGTATCACCCATCACAATGAGCTTTAGCCAGGCTTTCCAAGATCAGCCAGGTTTCAAGCATCCTTTACTTGAGCTTACTATCAACGATAACCCTTAACTTGAATAATATGAGTGGCAAAATATTATGGAATCTATAATTTTCTCTAAAAAATCATAAATAAAGACATTGAATGCTTAAAATTGCAACTTTGACTCAAAGTCCATGGTATTTTTTTAGAATTATTTTTTATTGAAAATTTGATAAAAATTTTTTTGAAATCAAAAAAAATTATGAAAATGTTTTTTGATTTAAACTATTTTCTATTTCACATCACCTTTACCCCAATTTTGAATGTATTTATTATACAAATCTTTTTACGGCCTTTTTTTGAACGAAGTCTTGTTTAATATTAAAAAATAAATATTTTAAAATTTGAATGGTGTTGTTAGAATGAATAAAATTGAAAATAAAGATGCAATCTTAATAAATTGTTATAAAGTTAAATTGATTTTTCTTTGTAAAAAATAAATAGCAAATGTTTGCTGAAAATATCGTGAAATACAAAGCTATGCTTGAAAAAGACGGATTTTTTGAAAATTCGGACAGACACTAACTTGTTAACTTCAACATAGCTTAGAATGATTAGATTGATGAGAATGCTTGGAAGCAGTTTATTAGTACTTACATTTTAAATAAATCTGAAAATGTTGACTATGAAGAATAGATGAAATAAAAGATATAGATTGAATAGGCTGATGCTGCTTATGTTAAGGAAGAGTTTTATAAGTTAGAACAGAAATACAGCTCAAAACTTACTGAGTATAAAATAGTGGGTAAGCTTCCTGTTTTCTTGATAAAGTACCTTAACTTAAAGGGAACGGGCTCTATAGATAATAATTAGTGGTAAGATATATTTTAACTCTTGATTATTAATGAAAGGTCACAAGTAGAATTCTTAGGCCTTTCATAGACTTTCATAGAGCATAAGGGATGGATGAATATAGTTTCTGTTATCAACTAATATATTTAATAGCACAAAGATTTAATTAAGCTTAAAATCATCGAGTTTAATGAAAATTCATATATGACTTTATCTTTGTGGAAACTTGCATTCAATAAATTGTTCTTTAACTTTTAGTTATGCAAAATAAAAGCTTTGGAAATAAATAATTGCAAAATTACCAAAGAAATTCTAGAATTTTTTAAAGATGTTTTAGATCCAATGGAGCTTTAAACTCTCAAAATTAAGAGAAATCCTCAAGTTGATTCATTGAAAGGGTTAGATAACTCTAATTTCTCTTAAATTAAAACTATAGATTGTGAAACATCTGAAATAGCTACAGATTAAATTCCTCCAAATATTATACATTCGTTAGAGGAACTAACGATAAAATTGGCTCTAGGTTCACCACTTGCTTAGATTTAAAATTATTGCATGACCCTTAAAAAACTTTAGATTTTAAGAATCAGAGGACAAGTCAGCAGTCTAGATGAAGAATTTTATTAAATTATTTAGTATGTTAGCTAACAGCTTGAAACTTTCTCTATGCATAACTAAAATGTTAAATCTGAGGATCTATTCCCATCTATTGTTTATGCTAACACAGTTGGAACAAAGCTCAAAAAAATTGATTTATTAGGAACAAATATTGGCATTCAATCAATTGAGTAGATAAGAAAAAACAAGAAAAAAATAAATTAAGAAAATGCTACAGAAAATAATAATGAAAATAATTAAGCAATTGAATAAAATACTAAAGAAAAAGAGTAAGAATAATTAAAACTTTTAAAGTAAAAATGGGATTAAATTTTAAGCCAAGGCTATCTAGATGAGAATAATAAATCTAAAAATTAGAGCTTAAATTATCTCAATTTATCATAAACAATTGGAGTTTCATACAGCGGTGAAGAAAGAGACTCAATAGCCACAACATTCATCTTAAAATATGCAGCTCGCTACTGTTCTTCACTCTAAGAACTTCATATTTAAAATTGCTTCATGTCTGAATCAGCATTTTAAGATTTCTGTTCAGAATATTAAAAAAATAAATAAATAAACCTTAAGAAACTGGACATATCCAATAATACATAGCTTAAAACTTAGAGCTGGAGAGTATTCTTTGAAAAAGTTTTGTTTTAACAAAAATCTAATTTTGATTATTTAAATTTAAGTAAAAACCTAATTTTAAGAGAAGAATTTGAAATATTAAGAAAGCTCTCAATTAAATTTAGTTCAAGTAATTTTGGAATTAAGAAATTGCATATGAAGGAGCTTCAAAAAAGCATAGATGCTTCAATTTGGATTTAATGCTTTTTCAAAGATTTTATTTAAGAGCATCGAAATTTTGAGAAAATCTTTTTGGACGACTCACTAAGTTTAGATAGCTAGAATGCTGTTAGTGAATATCTCAAACTTTACGTTCAAAACTCCAATTGTAAACTAAAATGTGTTTATGGGTTTTATGAAATAGTTTAGATCTTCAAATAAAATAATCCTGATCGCTTCCCAGTCATAAATATTACCAAGGAGCTCAAAGAAAACTCATTGTTTGTAAATAAAAATTATTTAAATTATTATTTTCAATAATCTTCATAATTAATTAAATAAAACCTAGGCTGTCATTGAAAAGTGGAAAAAGGGATTAACAAGTGAGAAAATACAAAGAATAAAATTCAATAATTGCTTAACAGAAGAATTTGTTAATGGTATACCCCACATGAATCTTGATTTTGTCTAGGATTTCTTAGAACCTATAAATTAATAGTTTAATTATAAGCTAAACTAGAAGGCTAACTAAGTAGATGTTGTAAGAATATTTATTTTTTTAATTAATCTAATATTTTTTGATGAAATATAAAATTTTTTTGTAAACAGGATATACCAGCTGGAAAAACTGCACATATTTTGTGCTTTGATTATGAATCAATCAAACTTATGCAAAAGTATTTTACAGATGGATCATAAAAAAATGAATCCTTAAATCCCTAAGCTGTTGTGCTGAATCAATAAGTTGTTGAATACTTTAGGGAACCAAAAATTTTTAAACAAATTTATTTCATTTAGCATAGATTTTTTGACTCTTTAGACACTCAGTAAGTCTATGAACTATACTTGAAATTTAAAGATGCTTAAATTGACAGCATTATAATAGACTACGATCTAAGATAAGTAGAGTTAGCAGATTATAATCTCTCAGAAAGAAGATTAATCAATTTCATAAGGCTCTTCCCTCCTAAATCCTTAGAATTAAATAATGTTTCCATTAATGCACTCAAGGCAATATATTCAATTGTTTCTTCAAATGAAAATTTTAGATACGCAAACGTTAACTTTTCCTCTCAATCCTTCATAAATAATGGAATAGCTTTCTCCTTAAGGTAATTTAATTAATTAATCAAATCAAATAAATAAATAAAAATTTTTTCTTCAAAACTAAAATTAAGTTTAATAAATCCAATAAATAAACAAAAAAGTTTTACATAAACTAATTAAATAAATTCAAAGCATATTCATTCATTCCTTAAAACATTAATTAATTCATTTTATAAATAAAATATTGAAAAGTTTTTTGAAATGTGAAAGATAAAAATATTTAACAATATTAAGTTGAATAAATTCAATAAAAAAACTTCAATAAAAAGTTTAACATAAAATAATTAAATAAATCCAAACAAATTACTACATACATTCATTCATTGATTATGTAAGTAAAATTTTGAAAAGTTTTTTGAAATGTGAAAGATAAAAATATTTAGCAAAATTAAGTTAAATAAATTCAATAAAAAAACTTCAATAAAAAGTTTAACATAAAATAATTAAATAAATCCAAACAAATTACTACATACATTCATTCATTTAATCATTGATTATGTAAGTAAAATTTTTAAAAGTTTTTTGAAATGTGAAAGATAAAAATATTAAGTTAAATAAATTCAATTAAAAAATTAACAAAAAATAATTAAATAAATCCAAACAAATTACTACATTTATTCATTCATTATATAAGTAAAATTTTGAAAAATATTTTTAAAATGAAAGATAAAAATTGTAAAAAAAGTATAATTCAATGAGGGTATTAAATATAAATGTATTGAATATTATTAAAAAGGGAGTCTTTGTACATGGGAAGGAAAAGGAAGAATATCATTTTAAAAGCATTCGATTCTATTGCTTATGCGTTTTTAGATATCTTTTGTGGAGAAGCTGGAGTTTATAAATTCGATGAGACAATACCAATTCTAAATAATAACTTGAAGACTTAGAGATTTTATTTTAACCTAATGATTTTTTTGGCAATAATTTATTATACTATTTTAATTGGATGTCCTTACTTTATGACAAAAGCCTATGGTGTTTTTGTAAAAACAAAACCTGGTGTGGCTTGGTAATCCCATTATGTTTATGCTGCGTTTGCTGGAATTAGTTTTATAATTGAGGTTATAATTTATCATTATATTTACAAATAAATAAGACACCTTCTTCCTTAACTAATTGACGTTGAGAATGTGGATGAAGAGGACACATCTTTTATGAGCAAAATTAAGAGATTCTTCAAAGAAAGATAATCTTTACTTGAGTGGGTTTCTTATATTTTGCAGCTTGCTTTTTCTTAAATAGATCGTTTTGATTTATATTCAGATGTTTGTTTTATTGTTATTTGCTTTAAAATGGAAGAGTATGTTATCGGTTTCATCAGTTTAGTGGTAATTGCTAATCAACTATTAGTAAACATCTTCAAACTTCTAATTTACATATACGTTGCGATTGTTAAAGACAAAAGAAGAGTATTAAACACTCATGAAATCAACTCATTTTGTGAAGTATCAAATCTGGTTGAATTTGAAGCAGTGAATAACATTCTAGATACAGTTGCTCCTTATAATATTTCCTTTGTTCCAAATAATTTCCTATTCAGATTCTTATTTCCAACAGCAGCAGGATAGAGTATATCAAATAGATTAATGCATTCTATTTAAAAATTCCTTCTAGAAGATGTTATTTAAATTTTCTTGTAAGCAGCTTTCGTAATTGACTAAGGAAAAGACGATTTAACAGTTATGCTTTCTATTGCATCAAGTATTCTTTCACTGGTAATATAAAATAATATTAATAATTTCTTTTGAAATGATTTTTTTAATTTAAAAATTCAAATAGTTGAAAGCATTCTACAAGTTCATGAGTATTAGACCCACAACAATTTCCTAACTAGATTTTGATTATTTGTCAAGAATAAAGAAAAACAAATAAACCGAATATAATAATTAACTTACACTTTATAGAAATAACATGCTCTAAAATATACAATACTCAGTAGATAAATACATTCCTAATTCTATTATTGACATAAAAAAGGCTGAAAATACTACTGCTGAATAAAAAAAGCAAGCACAAAAATGAAATTAGTGAAAAAATGAAATTAAATTTCTATTTAGTTACTTATTAATAAATTCTTTTGAAAATTAGTAAAAATAATTTTTCTCTTTCTTTAAAAATAATAAATAAATAATACTTTCATAATATAAAATCAAAAGTTTGTTTTAATTTTTACCTAATATTTATTGTAGAAATAAATAGTGTTTAGTACTACAATAAATGCTTTTCATTATATTTGTTATAACTTTATTAATTTGTTTCTTTTTGCTTCTAAAAAAATGAATTAATTATAAAACTATGTATTTAATTATTTTATTATTATAAATTCCCATTAATTTATGCTTTCTTAATTTTAAATTATTATTATTTATTTAATTTCTTAAATCAGTTGAGTGATAAATAAATGATTTCTAAGAGATAGATAAATATTTTAAAGTACAGTTTCTTGAGTTGAAAATTCTTTATCATCAATTTATTCAAAACTTTAATTTAAAAAATTTTTTTAATATTAAAAATAAGAATTTCGAAATCAAACAATTTTATTTAATTTACCTGAAATTAATTTCGTAAAAATCATTCAATCTATATTTTATTATATGATGTTTTTTAAAATATTAAACTGGCCAGAGATATAACTTTTTTAAGATTATTTTAAATCCATAAACACCTCAAAATGACTAAAAATTTAATATGCTTTTTAATGAGGATAAAAACAAAAAAAATAATGAAAATTACCTAAGAAATTCGTCTTTTAAAATTTACCCAAACTATTAATTGTATTTCAGCGTGGTTACTGAAATTAGCATCAAACAAGATAAAATGTTAAAATTTAAAAAAGTAAGATATTTGAAAGTAAAGTAAAGTATGTGGATGGATACACTTGACAAATTATATAAAATATATAGCCAGACAAATGGTTGATTTAAAATATACTATGAAGATTTTATATTAGGTGGTAAATATGTAATTTTGACTGGAATGTTGTTTTAAGTTATTTATGTATCACTAAATTTTGTGAATATAAAAAGGATTTATTTAAATTAATACTTATTTTAAATTTTATTTCAGATGAAAGAAATAGATGCTTTGTTATTTAGTTAACTAGAGAGATAAGTTTTTTTGTTTGGTTTAATGATTAATCATTAGTTGTTTATTTATTTGTTTGTTTGTTTTTTATTTATTCAGAGTGTTTTTGGCTGGCTTTCTTTATAAAATTATAAAATTTTAAATTTCACTTCATTTCAGTAGTTAATTTTTTTGAACTCTGTAACATTCTGTTGATGGTTGTATTTGTACAAGACCTTGGACATTTTATTCTTTGCTTAAACAAACCAAATGCTGTTTTGAGCCATGACCAAACAATCTATTTAAATTTCTCTAAGCTGCTACTGTTTTAATTTAATGTAATTATAGTCGTATTTATTTTAAATATCTTCTTCTTGCTCTTTTTGCTTGGATTTTGGGAAAACAATTTTTGGCGCTTTAGAGAACTCTGCATACGTTTGCTTGCGTGCTTTATCAATATTAACTGCTTTATCGTCTATATTTAGGAAGTGGAAGTTATAATTTGGTTCACGGTTTTTAGTTTCTTTATTGAAGACAAAACCACCACAAATCAATATCTAGCATGGATTTATTTAAATTGCAAGAGACTTAAAAAATGCTATATCTTCACTACCCTTTTAAATTCTAAAACTTTGAATTTCCCATTTGTTATTTTAGATGTCATATTTTTCTAGTTGGTCAATAATTTGCCCTTCGTCATTTTTACCTCCGAATTTGTATATAGTGTTATTATTGAACACAACAATAGTGCTTCCATTCGCTGCGAAAATACAATTTTCCATTTATTTCCATTCGTTAGTTGCAACATCATAGCGATCAACTCGAGTAGTCAAGCGAGTGTCGCTATCTACATATCCACTCACTAAAAATATGTATTAAGAAGAGAAATTACAGTATCCAAACCCATATCTTTAGTATTAACAAGGTATTTGAGCCAAAGGAGTAAGCGTAGGTACTTCATCGTTGAGTAAATAAATTGCATTACTTTATTTGCCTCCTATTAGCCATACCTTTTTAATATAAAAAATCAATTAAGTCCAATTAATAAATTTTAATCTTAACGCATTTTTAATTAATTTAAAAAATTCTAACTTATCACATTTTATTTGGTTAAATTTTAGCCTTTAAAAATTCTTTTTTTAAATGTTTGTTTTTTATAGATCCAAAAGCTGGTTAAGTTTTTAAAATAGGTAAATATAATTAATTAATAAATTTATGTTCATATTTTAAGAAATAAGAAAACTATCAACAAAATGAATAAATAAACACCTCATAGTTGTCGCCTGTAAGAACAGCTGTATCATCCGGGATTAGAATATCGACGTCTAGATCTAGCTGCTCAATAAATATTCTTTTTTCATCAAATAGATTAGATTGAACAACTAATTTTGTTAAAATGTTAAAATTGTTTTATTCAATTTTGTATAAGAAATTAATAGAGTGAATAAAAAATATAAATTTTAAACCGAAATTAGAATTATAGAATGTTTTTTTTATTTCTTTGGAGATAAATTTAATCAAGAACAGAGTAATGTAAAAATAATATAGAAAATTAGAATAAAATTTTTATTTTTTCGTTTTGCTATTTGTTTGTAATAAGAAGTAAATTTATTTATAAATGAGTAAATGAATGAATGAATGAATGAACTATGTCGAAAATTTAATGTAAATTACGTCTTTTAGTAAAAGGGAATACGGTGGCAATAAATTTATATTTCGGCTGCTAAATTTGAATGAATCCAGAATGGGCAAAGAAATCATAGTCATCACTGTTTGTAAAAGTGTCGGCCACTATAGTTTCAATGCTAGTGTAAATACTCTATTTTCTAATGTAAGCTACGATTTAGGAAAAACTGTAGCGGTCGTTGGGGTCAAGAGCTATCATTTTTTCAATTACATTTTTAAGATCAGTGCAATATGTTTTTTTAATAAATTCTAACAATCTTTGCTGCTCAATAAGACTTGTGTTTGCTTCTTTTTTGATTTCGTTTGTGAGCATTAGCAATAGGTTCATTCCTATGTAAAATATTGAAGCTTTCTCTTAGTTGTAAAACTTGAAATTTTTAACTATTTCAGGAGGAGCGTACATATTTTCATATTCTTTCATTCTTTCTTTTATTTTCGGAGTAATTAAGAAAGGTTAAGGAATAAATTTGAAAGTGTTATCATAAGAGAAGGCAAAATTGCATGGTAATAAAGGAGAAATAGTAAAGTTCGGGTCTTTAATTGAGCTCAGATATTGAACAGCTTGAATTATATTTACAAAGTTTCTAAAGTCATCATTTTTAAAAGCACTTAAAAGGGTTTTCTTTCCATTATTTGGATATCTTTAATCGAGTCTCTCACTGATTCCATCAAAAATTATTAAAAATTTATGAGAGCGCTTCATATTTTTGTCGAGGAACAACTCGCATGACCACTTTTTAATGCTGATTATGCCCTCGTGTTTTATACTTTAATACATTTATATTTAATCAAGCATATTTTAGTATTCTTAATCACTTTTCACTATCTTCATCATCTAAGTGTATCGAATATGGTATTGTTTATCAATTACACGCTGAAAAACTATTCCACCATCAGTGTCAAGAATGTCCTCTTCTTCCATTCCCTAAAGCATTTTATCATATGGAATGTAAGTTGTATAGTTTGATAAAGTATTAGCTTTGCCACTACTGTTGTTACCGCTACAATTGTTATTATTGTTACTATTATTATTGTTATTGTTATTATTGTTATTTGAGCCATTATTGTTGGAGCTGCTGTTAGGATTAATTGCTTGATTACCACTGCTGCCACAATCATTGTTGCCACTGCTCATCTTTTAAAGGTTTAAATTAGGGGAATTTAATTAATTTGCATTGATAGCTACTCCATTTTAATTAGCATTCTTAGGGCTAAGCTAACTTAACAAACTAAATTAGTTGTTAATGCAACCACTGTTACTAGTAGGAGATTGATTTTTCATAGCTTCATCATTCGAATATATGCTTTATCCTAACTATAAGTTGTTTGAAGCAATCCTTTAGTGATTTGGACTGTTATTTTATGAATGCTAATTTGTTAGCTTTAACTTTTATGGAACAAGTAGTTTGTCTGATTGATTAGGGTTAAGTAATGGAGAATTGCGAGGAGAATTATTGCTACCGCCAGTGATGTTTCTGGACAATAAAAGATTATTCCCCACACTCTCTCTGCGGTCTATCCCAGAAAATTAACTCAGTTTTATGAAGATGTTGCTAAAATGTATTTAGTTTCTTTAATATGCTACTTTTTTATAACCTACAGTTAACTAACAATCTATCTCAATCAATCAATACTCTCTTTTCCTGGTATTTATTTAGTAGAATTAACTAATTGTTTTAAAAGCTTTTTATTCCTATTATTCCTATGATATTATCACAAATAATCTTAATTTTAATTAATTTCGATTAAACACTAAAATACACCTATAATTTAAGATTATTTTTTGTTTGCTTCTACTCTATTTATTTATTCCTTTTGCTTATTTTTTTCTTTTTCTTTAATTGCCTGCTAGCCAATAAATAATTGACATTTCTTTATTCTTTCATTCATTCACTTTATCAAATTGTGTGTATTTTAAATGCAATAAATAAATAAATTCTTCATTTATTTTTTCATCTTTAATTTTAATATTGACCAGTTTAAAGAAATTCATGATTGCCTGCATTATCATCATCAACATCATACCAATTCCATAAAAACATAAGATTTTGCTTGAAATTTTGCTTTTGATCAATTACTAAATATCGTAAAATCTAATTATAATATAATAGTTGTGATAATAAAATACTTTGTTTTTTAATCTTACAAAAATAAATGAATTTCTCTCATTTATGAAAAGAAACAAGAAAAGCTTTAAAAAAATACAAAAAAATGAGTTGAAAAATAACTCTAGATTTATAAATAAATCAATAAAAATTTATACTTTCAAGTAAAACAAAATACTTTTTTTTAATACTTTTTATTAGTTTTAAAATTTAATTAATTTATATAATTTTTTATATAAAATATTAATAATGTTGATATTAAATAAATAAGATGTAATTTAACTCAATTAAATTAATTTCCAAAAAGTACAAATAATATTTCTTTTTTGGATAATCATATCAATTAAAATTAAGAAATTTGTTAATATAAGAGTTGTTATATGAATGATTATAGTATTGATTAAAGAATAATATTTAGTTTTATATAAAAAGAAATATAATTTAAGATGTTTAAGATTAGATTAAGCCTATAGCTTCATGTCTTAATACAAAAATGAGAATATGCAAATATTAACATTAAATAAAACTGATAATTTACTTACTTACTTATTTATTTATATTATAATTTTATTAGTTTTAGTTAATATCATTATTATTTTGGTTGATTGGTTGGTGTTTAAAATTTATGATCATTTAAATTACATTGAATTATTAATGGTTTATGTATAAATATAATTTATTTTTGAAAATAATTTATTTTAGAAAGCTTCAATTAATACTAATATTCTAGTAATTATTATGGTGTTTTCAGTTCTTGTAAGTAACACCAACTTTAGCAGGACGTAAGACTCTATCGTAAATTTTGTAACCAGTTTGGGCAACGAAGGCAACGCTACCAGATTCTTTGGTGGGATCAGGAACTTGGCAGAGAGCATCATGGAAGTTAGGATCAAACTTTTCACCTTCAGGATTAAGTTTAACAATACCATTTCTTTATAAGATTTGTTCTAAGATTTTTTGGGTCATGATTGTACCTAAGATTATTTTAGAAAGATTTATTAATTAATTATTTCATCCAGTTAGAAAGCTAAAAAAAAGATTAAAAAATAAAAACAGAAATTAATCAATTTTTTGACAATTAATTTTTTGTTTATTTATTTATATATTCCTTTAATTATCTTTTGGGAGATAATTTAGCTTGATTTATTAGGCAAGATACAAATAAAAGTCTAATTGATTGATTAATTGCAGGATTATTTTTGTAATAATTTAGAAATAAATAAATAAATTACCTTCAAACAAACCATTTTCTTTTCCAGCTAATTCTTTATTAGCATTGAGGGCTCTTTCAATGTTATCATTGACTTCAAGTACTTCACCAGCAAACTTACTGATAGCAAAGATTTTAGTTTATTCTTTTTCCTTTTCTAATCTTATTCTCATCAATTCCATATCTTTCAAAGTATTTTCTGTGATATTGTGTAATTCCTTAGCTTTTTCTTACCAGGTGGTAGTTTATGTTTGATAAGCAGTTTTCTATTTATATTTTTAAAGCATTATAAATAAACATAAGTTAATTATTGTTGAGGATTTTACCTATTCAGCTAGGAGCTTATTTTCTTATTCTAAAGTTTAAGCCTTTTCTTTGAGTTGTTCAAATAAGTGTAAGATTTTCTTCTTAGCAGGTTCACCTTCCATTTCTTTTAGTTAAAACAAATTATTAATAAAAACGCTAAAATTTGATTGAATATAACAAAATTATGAGCTAATAAATGTATCATATTGTTTGTATATCATGAATCTAAGTTGTAAAGTAAAAAATTTAAGGATTACTTAACAATAATTCAACACTTTCGGGGAGTTTCTTTTCAGCATCCTTTTCACGAATCTTTCTGACTTCTTCTTCTCTCTTCTTATCCTTAAGTTCTTATTGCTTGAGCCATTCTTCATCTTCCTTTTACTTCTTAGCCTTTTCTTCAGCTTCCTTTTGCTTCTTCAATTCGGCTTATTCTTGTTATTGTTAATTCTTTGCTGTTTCACTTTCCATTCTTTGCTTGGTTAACTTTTCTAATTCTTCAACTTCTTCGTCTTTAACTTCATTATCTTAACCGTTATTCTTCCAGAAGCTTTATTATTATAAAATAATTATTGTAAAATATTATTTAAAAATATATCTGTTAAAAAAAGAGTCTTAAATGAATAAATGTATGAACCCTAAGTTTGATTAGAAGGGAGATTTCTTCAGTTTTTTAAATGGTATGGAATAAAAGAAGAGAAAAATTACTTATTTTTGGGAATCTAAGTGAAGGCACAGACTCTTGATTACAAGAGGTTCTTGGGCAAGGCGGTACTGACAATGTTTTGGGTTTTGGCAGCTCTAATGACTAAAGTAGCGAATGATTTCATTTATTTTAGATTTATAATTAAGAATATTCGATAAAATTCTTGCTGTAAAATTAATAAAATTTTCTTTTTTATTTTTTTAAATGTTTTTTTAATTAAAATTAATTTGAGGTAGGCTAGGGACCTGTATTTAACTAGTTTAATTAAGCAATTCTTCTAGAAGAATCGAAACGAATATTCATTCTTCTTTCCACCTTTTAAATGCAAATTTTCTTTATTTCTTTGCCTGAGACTAAAATTAGATCCATATCTCATGCTACTTTTTTCCTTAATTTCATTAATGTGACTTTAGTCTTTTGAAATCTTCCATGATTTTTTGCTTTTTCGTTTTGCATATTTGTCTGAAAGTTGGTAAGAATGATTAAATTTTTTTATTGGTATATTAAACAAATTTTTGTTTAAAAAATTACAGGTTTGTTTTAGAATCATACAATTTAGCCTTTTCTATTTATAATTTGATGCATTTAGTATAGATAAAAGCACTTATTGTATGTTTGGATATTAATCATATCTGATAGAACTAATTTAGTATCTATTTCAAATTATTACTTACGAATTAAATATCTTTAAAAAATTAAGTATCTTAATAAATATATTTATACTTTTTATCTTCTACTTTTTCTCAAAAATTCTAGAAATTCTTTCTAAACTATTTTCTTATTTTTATAGCTAATTCTACAAACAGTATTTCCTTTCATATTTAAAATTACTATTTTGTTGCTTCTTTCAATAAAAATTCATTTTTTATTTTACTGTCTCACAATTATATTGTCTAGATGCCCAAACCATTGCAAACCATATTTTAAGTAATTTTATTGGTGTATAATTACTTTATTTACTAAAATTGCAAAATAGCTTTTAAAAAAGTAGTGTAAGAATAAAATACATTTGATCATTTATAAATATTAATTAGAATTATCTTTATCTATTCAGCGATATTATTCATTGTTACGAAAAAGCTACAGTTTAAATAGGAATATTTTAATATGAAAAGTAAGCCATAATTAACAAAAGTAAATAAAAATAGTTAATAAATGTTAACAATTTTTTGCTTACTCGTTATTTTAATAAAAGAATAAAAGCAACATACATAAATAAATATTTAAGTTTTATTTGACAAAAATAAAATGCTAAATTGCATAATTTATTTTAAATCATTTAGAAATAAACAAAGATTTATTGAATTATGAGAATATGAATCTAAAAATATAAAACATGAAGGAAGTACTTGCTTTTTTTTTAATAGAAATATTTTTAAAATTATAAATTAAATAAATTTATTTATCAATAAATACATTTAATTTAATCACAGAATATTTCTAATTTGAACTATTAGAATATTTTCGAAAATTCTAAATTTTATATTTATTTTTTGAATAGAATATTTTTCAGTATATTCTAAAAAATCATTGCAATTAGCATAAATTGACAATAAATTATTTCAACTTATATTAAAAATATTAAATTTATTTAGTAAAAAATCTTTTTATTATCTTCTTACTAAAGGAAATAAATTTTTTTATGAGATTTATGAAAAAGAGGAAATGTGAGATTTATTTTTTATTTACATTAAACATTTATTGGTTAACAAAAATTGTTTTTATTTGCTTTGAAATAAATAACAAAGTTTTAATAGTTTTAATCAAATAAAATAAATAGCTTGCTTGCTTGATGCTTTAAAAAAAATATATAAAATAAACTAATAAATAAATATTTAATTTTTATGGAAATAATATGAAATTCCTTATTAAAATGCTTAAAATTTGCTAAGAAGATATTGAAAATTAAATTTTAATATATAAATAAGATATTTTTATTAAATTTTTAATAATATTTGATGATTTGGTTTAAAAATAAATTGTTTTTTCCCTTCAAAAACAACTAATAAATATGTTAAATTTAATCAATGCTTTACAGCTTAATAAATAAATAAAGATTTTTGTAATAAAATAGATTTATGTCTAGTAATAACTAAATTAATCAATGAGGGAAATACTGCTTGCTTGAGTGTATTTGATTGATACTAGATAAAGAAATAACTATTAAAAATTTCATATATAAAATTAAATATAAAATCAAAGACTTATCAAAAAATATAAATTAAAGAGATTGATTGATTGATTGTTTCATAGCAATGACTTCACTAAACATTAAAAATATAAAAAATGACCAGATGGTCATTTATCCTTTAGGTAATAAATTTAAAAAGTCAAAATCAACAAAGCTTAGCCTTTTTATAAACGAAATTAAAACAATTTTATAATTAAAAACAAATAGGAGCAGGCTAGGAGGTCGGAAGATCATGCATAATATTAGAATATAAAGGCAAAACTATAATGGTATTAAATTTGGAAAAAATAATAAAACACAACTTGTTAATTTAAAATACGTTGAAATCAATGGCGATTTATATCTTAATAATTAGCTGTTTATATGTTCATACTTATTTATAACATTTATCCCCCTCTTCATCCCTTCATTTAAAAACTTAAGAACAAATTAATTCATACATACATACATTTATTATTTCTTTTTATTAATATGTTGTATAATCAATCTATTTTCATCTATCGATTCATTCTTTCAATTCATCCATTTATTTCTTCATACTTATATAAATAAATTAATTCATAGTTTGATTGTGGTTTGCACATGGGTAAAAATGGTCACGCGTCTCTTCCTTACTTCGATAATATTAAACCTGATTAGATTGATATTATTTTCATTACACAGTATTAATTTAATTTTTTGATATTCAAGAGAGCTATGCTCTAAATATTTAATTCTGATACAAGCTGTATCAAGAATCTGATGTTTATTTAATTATTATATATAAATCTTTATTAATTGGGTGTTTTTTTTATCTTACATTTATATTTTCATAGTTTCCATCTTGACCACTGTGCAGCTCTTCCTTACTTCATAGCTAAGACAGATTTTGACGGAAAGAAACAAAAAGTTTATGCTACTTCACCAACTCGTGCAATCTATCGTCACGTCTTAAGAGATTCACTTACTGTAAATATTTTTTAATTTATTTAATTTAATTTTTAAAATCAAAATCAGGATAAAAGTGAAAACATTAAATTGTATACAGCAGATGATATAGAAAAATCTATGGAGGTGATTAACGTTATTGATTTTTATGAAGAAATGGAGCACGAAAATATCAAATTCAAGTGCTATCCTGCTGGTCATGTTCTAGGTGCAGCTATGTTCTTAGTTGAAATTGATGGTGTAAGAGTTCTTTACACAGGTGATTATAGCACTGAAAAAGATATACTCATTCCTCCTGCTTAGATTCCTAATGAAAAAGTAGATGTCCTCATTGTCGAAGGTACTTATGGTAAATGCAACCATGAATCTAGAAGTGAAAGAGAGGTATTTATTTTTTTATAAGTTAATTTGAAAATTTTAAATAAAAATCAACAAAGAAAATTAATTTTATTAAAATTTTAAAAACTTTATAAAATGATATATCTAAAAATAGTAGATAAACTCATAAATAAATTCATATTTCTAAATTATTTTATGGAATAAATTTTAAAATTGCTTTTAAAGCTCTAAAAATTGATTTAAAAATAACTCAAAAGAGATTTTTAATTTTAAATTTTATAATTTAAGAAACAATTTTTGACTAAGTATTTTAAATAAAATTGATTTAATGAAAAATTTTTAAAAAAGCTTGAAAATAATTTTTAGTTTTTTTTAAAAATTGAAAAACAAATAATAATTATTAATTTAAAACAGGAATTTTTTTTTGAGTTTACCTTTATTATTTTTTTAATTTATCGAAATACTTTTTGTCTTTTTTTAAGAACCTAAATTGGTTTTTTTTAAAAAAATTAAATGATTTTATTTGAAAAAATTTTAATTATCTTAATTACTTTCTTAATTTTTAAAGCAATAACTGACTTAAGAAGTAATGAGAATAGTAAAAAATAAGGGGTAATGCTTGTTGCCTGTGTTTGCTTTAGGAAGAGCTCAAGAAATAGTTTTGATACTTGAAGAGTTTTGGAAATAAAACTCAAGTGAATTGGCTGATATAAAAATTCATTTCACTCAAAACTTGTCAAAGAAGGCCAATCAAATCTTCTAATATTACAAATCTATGATGGCTGATCCTATCAGAAAGAATTAGCTAAATCCTTTTAATCTGCATTATGCTCCTAACAATATTACAAAGCATGATGAAATTGATGAAAATAAACCTTGTGTTATACTTTCTTCTCCTTTTAATCTCTAAAGTGGTATTTCCAGAACAATCATAGAAAGAATATGCAGCAAACCCTAAAACGGTGTAATTTTGACAGGCTTTTGTCCAGAAAGTAAAATTATAACATTAATTATATTATGCTTTTTGATTATTTTCTATTATGTTGTGGACAATAAATAAATATCTTTTTTTCGATTTTGAAAATTTAAAATCCCAAAAAAATTATTTTTGTTTGATTTGTTTCCACAATAGTGATTTTGGTCTTTTTATTTATTTAGTAGTCCTCAAAATATTTTATTTTTACATATAATAAATGAATGCATTTGAAATTAACCGTTTTATTAATTAATTAATAAATAAATAAAGATACTCTATCAAAAGAAATACAAAATGAAAAACAAGACAAGACTATTAACTCTATTATTGATGGTAGAAAAATACCATTTAATATGTCAGTTAAGAATATCAGTTTTTCTGCACATGCTGATCTTAATTAAACAACTAATTTTATTAGAGCTATTGAACCATAGCACGTTATTTTAGTTCATGGCAGTTCCATTAAAATTAAGGAATTATAAAAAGAACTCATGAAGACATTCGTAGGATTGTAGGTTCATGCTCCTAATAATTAACAAAAGATTTGCTTTAATTTGAATGCTACTGAATCTTGCAAGATCGTTGGAGAGCTTGAAAAATAAATTAGCTAATACATTTTGCAATATGTTTAAGAAATAGAGAGTCTTAAACAGTAGTAAGCAATAGCTAACGAAGATAAAGAAATAATGGAAGAAGGGTCACCAAAAGAAGAGAATGCACATGACCATGAAATGGAAATTGAAGAAAAAGATGAAGTCCATCAGCATAGCTCCAAAATAGATGAAGAAATAGATAATGGAGAAGAATAAAATGCAAAAAATATCGAAAGTACAACAGAAGAGAATTTACTGATCAAGAAGCAGTAGTCTTTTAAGAATTACCCTTCAAAATCATTTTAAATTGAGGGTGTCATGATTGCTGATGAGAATGATGTGTTGATGATGAATTCTTAAGACGTAGCTAAATACAAAGCCATAAAATAAGTGTAAATTGTAATCTTTCTATAAAATTTTATTTAATTGTAATAAAAATAAATAGTAAGGTGTTTACTAGCATGAAATTTCACTATGCTGGCTCATTAAAGTTGGTATAGTTATTTAGTAATTAAATTTTCTATAAGGGTGAAATTCTTTAAGATCAAAATGGTGTTGAGTATTTAAAAATATTTGATGACATTTTAATTTATGTTGACTAAGCAAATTAACAAGCCATGATTAAATGGATTTCAACAGAAAGAAACGATATAATAGCTGATATATTTGGGGATTATTTATCATAAATCAAAGATTCAAGAGAAGATATTTTCAGTGGTAAGATTATGAAAAAATAAATTAATTTAGAAAGCACAAATAAATTTTTTATAATATTAGAACAATTTACTGATGGAAACAATATTTTGAAGGAAGTTTTAAGAGAGTACCCTGATTCCTTAGTAAAAAATTAATTTAAATATTGTGAATAAAGTTGTAATTAAAATAATGCAAAATTAATAATAGGTTCGACTAGAAGAAGGGTTGATAATTATAAATAAAGATAATGTATAAATTGGCACAATAGATTTAGAAGAAAAAGTAAATTATTAAAATAATGTTTGAATATTAATTGTAAATAATCAAAATTTTTAGGAAATAAAAACTGGTTAGAAGAACAAGGATATAGAAGAAAAATATTAATCTTTACTTAACTTACTTAAAAAAAATTGATATTTTTATTAAATTATTAATCAATCTGTTCAAATCATAGATAAAAAATTTGTGATTTTTTATATTTTCTATGTTAATGTTTTTTCAAATATTAATTTGCTTTTGAAAAATTAATCCTATCAAACTATTTATTCATATTTTGTATTTTCTGATATTATTATTTCATCATTTTTCTTATTAAGTAAATAATTGTAAACTATTGACATACAATTTTTTATCACATAATTTATCTCAATTGATAATTCCACTCAAACATTTCAACTCAAAATTAATCAGTGAAAATTCATCTCATACTCATTTTTCATATTTTTTATGAGCAATAAAACATATTTTGAAATTCTTTAATCTACATTTAGCAAGCTAATCATCTTGCTAGATATAGCATATTGAACTTTCAATTCTAAAAATTTGCAAATTTAATTTTCATATTTTAAAAAAGTAAAATATTATTTTTATTCTTTGTAACGATTAAATTTAAAATATTAATGAAGACTTATTTCAAATACAATCAAAAAATTTTAAAAATAAAGACAAATTTTAGTTTTAAGATAAAAGAAATTCATAAATAAATTAAAAGAATTAGATATCGCCCATTTGTTGGATGTGAATAAATTCTTATACTTTGTTTTACTCAGTTTGATTATCAAAAAGCTTTTTTAATGTCTTTGTATATTTAATTCAATTTTTCTTGTTTTTTGAAATAGACTCTAATACGTTTATTTATATAATTACTTGTAAAAGTGCTTACAAGAATTTACATTAATTTAGAGTAGCTCTTGCTAATTATATAAACATAAGAAGTCAAGATAATATACTTCTTTACAATTAATAATATAAATATAATCAAATAGTTTCAAAAAAGTAAATTATTTTAGAAAATTTTACTTTTTTTTATATATTCAGAGTAAAAACTTGGGTTTTAATTGAATTTGAAATACAGCCAATCTAAATAACTTTAGTCTTTTTGATTTTTAGCTGTGATCATTTATAAAAAAACTAATTATTTTATTCTTACATACTTTGTTTCCTTGAATTTTCTTTGAGATAATGAAATATTATGTAAATTGTTATTTATTTTTACCACATTTATCAATAAGAAATAATTAGTAGATTATTATATTTTGTAAATAATTTTATTTAAATATTTTGTTAATATCTTTTTTAGTTTAATTTACTTCTTAAAATTATATTTCATTTAAACGATATCCATTTTTAAAGTAGAAAACATTATTTATTTCTAAATATTTCGACATAATATTTTACATAATCGAAATAGAAATTAAAAATATCCAAATTTATTGTTTGTTTTTTTGAATAGCTTCTAAAGATACCTTAGTATGTTTAAAATTAGAATAAAGAATTTTATTTTCTTTTTTAGATTACGTTTCTATAAAGAAATCTTTAGAATTCTATTCATAATAAATATTAACTTTTTTGTATTCTTTCAAGTTTATTTTTGATTAGACATTACCATGCAGATATTATTTAAATTTTAATCAGATCAGATTTGCTTAACAACTATTATCAATAATAATAATAATTTGTTTATTTTTGGAATTAGAAAGCAAAAGAGAAAGATAGAAAAAACAACATCCCGTTTTTATTAAATTTGATCATTAATATAAATATAAATAATTTGCTTCTTAAATTGTTTTATGGCTTTTTAAGTCCTCAATATATTAAAATATAATCATTTTACACTTAAAATTTACCTAATTTCCTGTTTACATTACTTTTGTTAACAAATTAATACTTTCAACGCATGAAAAAACTTTTTTTTTTAAATCAAAAACAATAATTTGATCGTTGCTAGACAAAATGTCAAAAACGTAAACTAATTCAAATAGAATTAGTCTTTTTCGTATTAGTTTTTTTTATTTTTTTTTTGTGTTTATATGTCAGACTTTTATGTATTATCAATAATTAATAATTTTTAATTAATTAACAAATAAGCAAAAATTAAATTTTAGAATGGGTAAATTAAGAAGTTTGATCTTAATCGCTTTGCTTTTTACTTCCGTATATTGTGCCTGCGACTATACTATAAGTCAAGGTAACTATAGTGGTGGCTGTGCTTAAAACTGTAAAGATTTCGATACTATTGAAAAAGCTAAGGCTGCTTGTGATGCTGATACCTCTTGTTAAGGTGTTACTTTTAGTTAAAAAGGAAGTGGTGGTAGCGCTTCTACTGGAGCCAGCGGAAACGGCTGGGGCTATTAATTAAGAGCTTCTTAGAGCACTAGTCACTCACCTTCTGGTGAAACCTCCTGGATTAAGGGTTAATGTCAACCTACATTTGAGTGTGATTTCTAACCTTATCCAGGTTAATACTTAGGAGGATGCTTTAATGGATGTCAAGATTTTAAAAATTTAGAAGATGCTTTATAAGCTTGTAGATAATAAAGTGGATGTGGTGGTGTAACCTTCTCTAAAAAATCTATTGGTGGACCCAATGCAACCAATGCATTCGATGGAAGTTGGGGTTATCAATTGAGATCTAGTACTACTGCTAGCGGTTCTCCTAATGGTGAAGATTCCTGGGGAAAGATAAATTGCAGCAATTATTAATAAGGTGATTGCTACGTTCTTCATCCCGGTGATTATAGTGGTGGTTGTGCTTAAAATTGTAAGGATTTCTCTTCTCTAAGCTAAGCTAAGGCTGCATGCAACAGCGATTCTTCTTGTAAAGGCATTACATTTAGTTCTCCAAGCGGTGGTGGTAGTTAATCTTCAGGCGCTGTTGGTAACGGCTGGGGTTATCAATTAAGAGCTTCTTCTACCACAAATCACTCTCCTTCAGGTGAAAATTCTTGGGTTAAAACTGATTGTTCAAATTTATTCCCTTGTGATTTCTTACCTTCTTAAGGTTATTACATTGGTGGATGTTTCAACAATTGCTAAGATTTTAAAACCTTAGCTGAAGCTTAAGCTGCTTGTAGATAATAAGCTGGATGTGGAGGTGTAAGTTTCTCTAAGAAATCAATAGGTGGTTCCAGTGCTACCAATGCATTTGACGGTGCTTGGGGTTATTAATTGAGATCAGGTAAAAACTTAGTTCTCTCTCCCAACGGTGAAGATTCATGGTTAAAGTAAAGCTGTGGTTAATATACTTAAATTTCATCTCAATGCATTTATTCTTATAATCCTGGTGATTATAGTGGTGGTTGCGCTTAAAATTGCAAAGATTTCGCTAATATTGAAGATGCTAAAAACGCTTGTAACGCTGATCCCAACTGTAATGCAGTTACTTTTAGTCAAAGAAATAGCGGAGGTGGTGCTTCAACCGGTGCTAGCGGCAATGGATGGGGATACTAATTGAGAGCTACAAAGGGAAGTACTCATTCACCATCTGGAGAAACTACTTGGGTCAAGTAAAGCTGTTAACCTGCTACTACTTTCCCTTGTTTCTTCCAATAAGCTTCTTAAGGTTATTATTTGGGAGGTTGCTATGATAGTTGCAGAGACTATTCCAATTTAAAAGACGCCTAAAATGCTTGCTTAAACAAATCAGGTTGTGGTGGTGTTACTTTCTCCAAGAAAAATATTGGTGGATCTAATGCCTCTAATGCTTTTGATGGATTTTGGGGTTATTAATTAAGACAAAGCACTACTCCTTCACTTTCTCCTAACGGTGAAGATTCCTGGGTCTAAGTTTGCTTAAATTATCCTGCCCTCTTTACAGGATGTAATTTCACAGGACAAATGGTCGCATTCCCTCCTGGTGTATAAGTTCCTTCTCTTAACTTATCATAATACCACAGTTTATATGTTCCTTCTGGCTAATATCTTAACTTGTATAACTAATCCAATTAGAAGGGTTAAGCTACTAATTATTCAAGCTCTGTATCTTGTTTACCCCAAGGATTCATGTTGATGATTCAACAACCTCACTCTATCTCTACCCATAAATCTGTAGAGAATAAGCTTAAGAAAAATAGACAATGATTTAAATAAGAAAAAAATTATCATAATTTTTAATTTCTATGAAATATCATAAATGTATTTTATCGCTTTTATAAAATTGTATTACTAATTTACAATTCAATAACTATTTTATCAATTTTTTTTTTTTAAATCTTATCAGAAAATAAATTTAATTATTGTTTAAGCAATTAAATTGCTAAATTGAATTTATAAAAAATTTATTTGACTTATTAATTTATTTTCCTTTATTTTTAGATTTGAAATTAAAGAAGTGAATTTTTAAGGTTTTTATTACTTTTAAAAATTTCATTCAAAAATAAACTTTAGATATTGCGATTTCTCATATTTTAAGACTGAGTTTTGAAATTTTGAAAAATTGATTTTATTAAGACAATAATTTCTAATTAGAAAATATTTAAATTAATTGCTATCTTTGTTACTAATCCTAATGTATTTAAATTTAATAAAATATTTTATTAATTAATTTTCTCATTTATCAAAGGAATATGCATTTATTAGGTATGCTATTAAATACTTTTTAATTTCTTTAATATTCAACAGAGTCTGCAGTTACATATAATTAAATAGATTATTATAGATGAGCACCTAAGGTTATATTTTAATTATATTAACAAATTCTGAAGACATTTATTTGATTTACTTTATCAATTAATATCAGTAAAATAATTTGAACTAAGGGTTAATTTAAAATTTTTAATAAGGCTACTTTAATGTGTTCGAGCTTGCTTTTTAAAATAGTATCGTATTTGTTCTAACTAAAGTACTTATTTATCTAACTCTTTATGATAGTTAAATAACTGAATATAAATTAATCTGCTTATGGCTGATTTTTTCAGTAGGACTTGATTTGTTCTTTTTCTGGATGGATAATTTATTTGAATTAAAATATTTGTTTTAAGTTAATTATCCTGACTTACCAAATATATTAATCAAGCAATCATTATCGGCATAATTTAATTTAATTTCAAGTGTAATGGTCTTAGCAGAGTGCTCAAAAATATCAAAACTTTTACTTTTTTATGCAATTTATAATATTATTCTTGCTATTTATTATGACTAGAGTATTAAAAATAGAGTGAGATTTTATAACCCTTTCTTTTAAAGTAGAATTTCTTTAATAATCAAATTCATTTTTCATATTGATGTTGAGGCTAAAATTCATATTAAAAATGTACATTTTGAAGGATGCCTATTTTTGAATTTATTTATAAAATTCTCTCTGATGCAAAAATGCTTTCTATTGATTTTATATTTATACTATCTGATCAATTAAGATGAAATTACAAATTATTAATAATTTTGTCTATGCTTAATAGTTATGTCTCCTATTTTCTAATTTTACAAACTTATCTAAACTCTAGATTTAAGAAATGCAAAAAATCCTTATGTAATAGAAATTGACAATTTTTACGATCTGAAAAAATACATTTAATTGTACGAATAAGAAAATAAAAGTAAGAAATTTTAATACTTTTAAAATCTTAAGTTAGTAAACATTTATATAAATCCAAATTAATTTGTGAATCACTCTGATCTTTTAGTATCATTATTTTCCTCTTTTGGCACCTCTGAAATATCTTCGAGATTTTACAGCAGATAGTACTTAGAGTAATCTTAAAAGTATTAAAAGATTATATTAAATTCAGAAATATAAGCAAATGACTTTGATTTTACAATCAAAATTTCTTAAGTATTACCTTAAATAAAATTACTTAAGACTAAAGTGGAAAGAAATGTGGATTTTTATAAAATCATAAGTTTATTATTTACGAATAGTATATTATTGAAGATAGAAAATATTAAGTTTGGGATTTAGAAGACTTAAATACAAAATTAATTTAAATAAATAACAGGTTCTTTGATTAAACAAATGTAACCTAACTGTAAGCTTTGGTATTTAAGACTTTTATATCTAGATAATAAATTCACAATCCTCTCATTATATTTTATGACCTCTTTGAAAAATACTGACTTTAAACTCCTTAAATTAATATATATTAAATAAATTTAAGTCTTTAATATTAAAACAAAAATAAAACAAGTATGAGTTAATAATAAGTATAGGCTAGCTCAATTTAATATCAAACTATTTTTTTTTATTTGTGTTGTTTTTTAATTATATAAAATATATAATTAATCCTTAATTTAAATAAAATACTGTAAATCCTCATTAATTATCACCCCTTTAAATTTATTTTCACCATTTTTACCGAAATTTTGATTTAAGTTAATTAAATTTTCCATCACTTTAATAAATGAAATCAAATTAAAATTACCTATTTATTTATTTATTTATTTATTTATTTATTTTTATTTTAAAGAAACAAAATAAAAAATATAAGTAGATTATTAATTAATGCTTTTTTTTTAGTGATATTTTAAAAATTAGCAATTAATATTAAGTAATTTTCATCACAATATTAAAATATTTTGAACCACTTATTTATTTTTATGAAAGGAAATAGATTAATAAAATAAATATAATAAATTTATTCATAAATTTAATTGATAATTTTGTAATTTTGGAAAGCATGGATTATAAAAAAAACTACGTTTAACTGATTATAGCTTACACATTTATTTCTAAAGTATCATTGATCTTGTAGATTTACCAACTCATTTAACTTTATCATGTATTTAAATTTGATAAAATATTTTATTAATTAATTTTCTGATTTATTAAAGGAAGATATAAATATTAATTCTTACATTAGAAGCTTTTTACTTTCTTTAATATGCAGCAGATATGTGAGTTACATATTCTTAAAAAGATTATATTAGATGAGCATTTAAGGTTATATTTTAATTATATTAACATATTCTGAAGACATTTACTTGTTTTACAGGCTCTTAATCAATTAAAATCAATAAAATAATTTGAACTAAGGGTTAATTTAAAACTTTTAATAAAATTATAATTATCTATTCTTTCTTGTTCATTTTAATAGTATCATATTTGCTCCAACTAAAGTACTTATTTATCTAACTCTTTATGATAGTTAAATTATTGAATAAAAATTATTTTGCTTATGGCTGATTTTTTCAGTAGGAGTTGATTTGTTCTTTTGCTGGATGGATGGCTTATTTAGTTTAAGCTATTTGTTTGTTACTAATTATCCAAACTTACCCAATATATTAATCAAGGAATCACTATTGGCATCATTTAATTTCATGGCAAGTGTAACGATCTTATCAGAGTGCTCAAAAATATAAAGATTTTTACTTTTTTATGCAATTTATAATATTATTCTTGCTATTTATTATCACTAGAGTATTAAAAATAGAATTGAATACATGCAAATATAAAACTCTTTAGAAAGAAATTTGGTAATCAAATTTTTTTTTCATATTGATGTTGAGGCTAAAATTGTTACAGAAGGCGTATAGTTTCTAGGATGCATAACATTAAATTAATCTATAAAATTCTCTCTGATGTAGAAATGCTTTCTATTGATTTCTTATTTATACTGTCTGATGAACCAAGACGAAATTACAAATTATTAATATTTTTGTCTATGCTTAATAGTTTTGTCTCCTATTTTCTAATTTTTCAAACTTGTCTAAAATATGGATTTAAGAAATGCAAAAAATCCTTATGTAATAGAAATTGATAATTTTTACGATCTGAAAAAATACATTTAATTGTACGAATAAGAAAATAAAAGTAAGAAATTTTAATACTTTTAAAATCTTAAGTTAGTAAACATTTATATAAATCCAAATTAATTTGTGAATCACTCTGATCTTTTAGTATCATTATTTTCCTCATTTGGTGCCTCAGAAATATGTTCAAGATTTTACAGCAGGTAGTACTTCGAGTAATCTTAAAAGTATTAAAAGATTAAATTAAATACATAAATTTAAGCAAACGACTTCGATATTACAATCAAAATTTCTTAAGTATTGCCTTAAATAAAATTACTTGAGACTAAAGTGGAAAGAAATGTGGATTTTTATAAAATAATAAGTTTACTTTTTACGAATAGCATATTATTGAAGATAGAAAATATTGAGTTTGGGATTTAAGAAGACTTAAATACAAAATTAATTTAAATAAATAACAGGTTCTTTGATTAAACAAATGTTACCCAACTTTAAGCTGTAGTATTTATGGCTTTTATATCTCAGTAACAAATATACAATCCTCTCATTATATTTTATGACCTATTTGAGTGCTACTGACTTTAAACTAGATAATTTAATATATATTAAATAAATTTAAGTATTTAATTTTAAAACTAAAATAAAGCAAATATGAATTAATAATAAATAGAGGCTAGCTCAATTTAATATCAAACTATTTTTTTATTTGTATTGTTTATTTATCAAAGTAGTTCTAATTATATTTACATTTTAAGGGGGAAAACGAAAGAATAAAAATAATTTATTTATATATATATTATTATAATTATCTTAAAATAAACAATTTAATTCAAAAATCCTCTTAAATTTAATTCCCTGGTTATATTCACTTATGGAGTAGAGCTTTTCTTTCTCAATATTATTTTTTAGTTAAATTCTATTTAAGTTTTAGAAAGCTTACATAATAATAAAAAAATCTAAAAATGTAAAAAAAAGTATTTTAAATCTAAATTTTTAAAAATAATTTTTTTTATCTTTACATAAAGTCTCATTAATAAAAATAAAGTATTAATTACAAATAAAAATTGAACCTATTATCTATAAGTTGAAAGACTCTATGAATATTTTACCAAATTAAATTTAAGTAAGTAGATTTTAAATTATTATATTTGATTTCCTATCTAATAAAATATAATACTTACTTCTGTAAGAAATATAAAAAAATAAACTTTTGATTAATGAAAAAGCTGTAAAAAAAAGAGTTTAAATATCTGATATTGGTTTACATGATAATCTCTAAAATATCAATTATTTTGTAAATTTTTTAGTACATCTAGCTTTATAACGTAACAATTTTTACTATCATAAATTTAATTTAATTCTATTATAAAAATTTAATAAACAGTAATAAGATGGATTTGTGTATTTGAGTGATAAAGCATTTGCTTTTATATTTTGTAGTAATCGATATGCGTGTGCCTTGTATATGTAGATTTTTTTTAAAATGAAAAAAATCAAAGTAATTTGTCTGATTACGTTTTTCTTAGAAGATATTTACTTCTTTAGTAGTTTAAAATATGAATTAGAGGAGCAAAAAAATGAAGAAATAATGACCTAATAAAATTTATTGAATGATATTAATGAAGAAGACTTCAAAAAAAATATACCAAATTATTTAAATTGCTGTTATTAAATAATAATATTTTAATTCCTGCTAAAATTATCAGTTTCATTTGGTCTATTGACAGCGAAACACTTGAAACAAATTTTATAGGCCTATGTGTTATCATTTCACTTTCTATAGACCATTAGATTATTTGGATGTATGTGCTATTCTACTTCAATTTACTTTCTCATTTAGATTCAGCAGGTCTTCCACAAGTACTTATTCAAGAAACTCTTATAACTTCACTTAATTTCCTTGCCTGCGCAACAACATTTATTTAAAATATGAGATTAGAATATTTCATTTGGCTTTATTTGATATTTAATATGCTTTTAATTTATAATTATTATAAATCAATAAGAAATAGAGCGATTTACAGCTAAATGTATTTTTTAATTTATGCATTGATTGTAAAAATGTTATGTCATGTAGATGTTGAATGTAAACTAGTTTTATCAAATTATTAATCAATAGGTTCCTTAACTTTGAATAAAACTATGAAATTCTCTATTATTTAGAAATTAGTTCTATATTTGTTTTTTTTACTCAACCATTACTAATCAACTGAGATAAATTATTACCAATAAAGTCTTATAATTTTAGCTATTACATCTATAACAGTATAAGTTATTAGATATTGCCGTTATATTGATATTCTTAATTTCAGAAATCCTTACAAAATCGAAATAGATAACTTTTACGACCTGAAGAGATGTATTTTAGAGTATGAAAATCAAAATAATTAAAATAGTTTCTATAAGAATCTACAAACTGTGGAAATTTATATCGCTTATGAAGATTTTGTAAATAAATCTGATTTAATAAATTGTTTACTATGTGCTTTTGGAAGATCAGAAATTAATTCATCAGCCTATAAAAGAAAGAATTTAGGTTAATAAAACAGCTATTAAAAAATAAGAATTTTAAATTAAATCCGTTCAGACAGCTTTGAAATAGGTCTCTAAAATTGTAAAATTCTACCATAAATAGTATAGCTAGAAGCTTATTTAACAAATATTAAGTAATAGTAATTAGCTAAATGTCTTTTATAAAAAAATTGCATTTTATGGCTAACAAATTTAGATATTGATTTAGGTCAAAATATGTCAGTAATATGGAGACATAACTAATATGTACAATAAATTTTAACTACACAAATGCAGATTATAGCTTATAATCAAAATGTTTCAATCGAATAAACATTTAACCCTTAAATAATATTCTACGATATTTTTGTATGATTGATAAATTTAATTATTCATTTGTAACTAACTTAATTTTCAGTCTTTTATTAAAATAATTTTTGTTAATAAATTTTAATAATCTATTTAATTAATAATATGAATATTTTATTTAAATTTTTTTATATTTTCATATTTATTTAAACTCTAAACAAAAAATATTTTTAAATTTTGATATTTCTATTTTGATAAAAACAGAATAGCTTTAAATTTTAAAAAATAATTTTTTTAATATCTGAATCAGGTTATATAAATATAAATAATAAAAATATTAATGGTTTATAAAAATTTAACCAATTCTCAATGAGTTAAAAGATGCTATGAATATTTTAACTTTTTAATTTTAAATTAGCATTGTAATTTATTAGTTAGGAAATCAAATATAATAATTTAAAACCTGAAAGAAAGAAAGAAAGAAATATAAATAATTAAATTTGATAAATGATAGAGCTGTAAAAAAAAGAGTTTAAATATCTGCTATTGGTTTACATAATAATCTCTAAAATATCAATTATTTTGTAAATTTTTTAGTACCTCTAGCTTTATAACGTAACAATTTTTACTATGATAAATATAATTTAATTCTATAATAAAAATTTAATAAACAGTAATTAGATAAATTTGTATATTTGAGCGATAAAGCATTTGTTGTAATATTTTTTTTAAATCGATATGCGAGTGCCATTTTTCTAGTGAGGATTTTTCAAATTAAATGGATCAAAGCACTTTGCCTGGTTTCGTTTTTCTTAGAAGATATTTACTACTTTAGAGGTTTAAAATATGAATTGGAAGAGCAACAAAATGAAGAAATAATTATCTATTAAAATTTATTGAATGGTATTAATGAAGAAGACTTCTAAACAAAATATGCTAAGTTATTTAAATTGTTGCTATTAAGCAATAATATTTTGATTCCTGCTAAAATTATCAGTTTCATTTGGTCTATTGACAACGAAACACTTGAAACAAATTTTATAGGCTTGTATGTTATCATTTCATTTGCGATAGACTAGTACATTTTTTGGATGGATGGGTTATTCTACTTGAATTATCTTATTCACTTAGATGCAGCAGGTCTCCCACAAGTACTTATTCAAGAAACTCTTATTACTTCAATTAATTTTCTTGCTTGTGTTGCAATATTTATTTAAAATATGAGATTAGAATACTTCTTTTGGCTTTACTTGATATTTAATATGCTATTAATTTATAATTATTATAAATCAATAAGAAGTAGAGCAATTTACAGCTAAATGTATTTTTTAATTTATGCATTGATTATAAAAATGTTATGTCATGTTGATGTTGAGTGTAAAATCGTTATAGCGAATTATGAGTCAATAGGTTCCTTAACTTTGAATAAAACTATAAAATTCTCTATTATTTAGAAATTAGTTCTTTATTTATTTTTTTCACTCAACCTTTACTAATCAAATAAGATCAATTATTACCAATAAGGTCTTATAATTTTAGCCATTACAACTATAGCAGTATAAGTTATTAGATTTTGCTGTAACATTGATATTCTTAATTTCAGAAATCCTTACAAAATTGAAATAGACAACTTTTACGACCTGAAGAGATGCATGGTTGAGTATGAAAATCAAAGTAATTAAAATGGTTTCTATAAGAATCTACAAACTGTGGAAATTTATATCGCTTATGAAGATTTTGTAAATGAATCTGATTTAATAAATTGCTTATTATGTGCTTTTGGAAAATCAGAAATTAACTCGTCAGCCTATCAAAGAAAGAATTTAGCTTAATCAAACAGCTATTAAAAAATAAGAATTTTAAATTACATCCATGCAGACAGCTTTGAAATAGGTCTCTAAAACTGTAAAATTCTACCATAAATAGTATAGCTAGAAGCTTATTTAACACATATTAAGTAATATTAATTCGCTAAATGTCTTTTATAAAACAATTGTATCTTATGGCTAACAAATTTAGATATTGATTTAAACCAAAATATGTCTGTATTATGGAGACAGAACTAATATATACTATAAATTTTAACTACACAAATGCAAATTATAGCTTATAATCAAAATATTTCTATCGAATAAACATTTAACCCTTAAATCATATTCTACGATATTTATGTATGATTGATAAATTTAATTATTCATTATTTGTAACTTAATTGTCAGTCTTTTATTTTTTGTTATTAAATTTTAATAATCTATTTAATTAATAAAAAGAATGTTTTGAACTCTAAACAAAAAATATTTTTAAATATTGATATTTCTAAATTCATAAACCTTAATTAAAAATTAAAAAAAATATTTTAGCAATAATAACAATCTAAGATTGATAAAATTAATTAAAATTTATTTTACTCATTTATGGAATCTCTCTTCAAAGAAATTAATAAAATGTGATACCATAGTTCAGAAGAAACTAACTGATAACAGTCAAGGTATTAAAAAATTTTTCAGATCATTTAATAAATATCGTATTAAATTAAATTGACAATATTTGGTTTCGAACCATAAAAAAGTACAGTATGTTTTTTATTAAATTGAAATAAGCTAAATTTTTTAGTTTTTGAACAAAAATTTCATGCGAAATATGGCAAAAAAGAGTTAAATTTATTTTAGAAAATTAAAATAAAATTAAGATGGAGTTTATTTATTTATTGAAAGATAAGTATAATATTTACCTTTTATAATTACTCAAGTGATTAATTAATAATAAAAAATTTAATTAGAAAAATTTTGTTTTGAAATTATAGATTCTATATTAAAAAAATGATAGAATAAATAAACAATATTAAGTAATAAATTTCTAATGAATGCTTTATTTCAAAAGAATATATAAGAGATTTACTTGAATTGTTGTCAAAAATTAATTACGAATAATTTTAATATTTGGAAAGCAATCAATTTTACTTATCTCTAAAAGCCTTAGATAAAAATTCATTAATAGAAACTGCTTTAAAAATATAAGACCAATGTAAAATATTTTTTGTAAAAATATAAATTAATTATTTAATCAAGATCAAGAAACTGAAAAGAGTAAATAATCTAACTAATAATAAGCTAAGCCCTTAAAAAGTTTTAATGTAGCTTAGTACTTAGTCGAAGAGTACGAATTTAGTCAATGTAATTTTATAATAATAAAGTTTTGAATAAATAAAATTAATTAAAAATTAGATTTCTTTGAATCAAAGATTTTTTCATATGAAGAAGTAATTTAGCTTAACTTTAAAATTTTGTTCAAGCTTAATCTATAAAAAGCTCAATAAAGATTTAATAAATAGAATTCATAAGCTGAAGGTTTCAAAAAAGTAATTTGATTTTTTTATTCAAAGTTTACCAAAATTTAATTGATTTATCTAAAAATTATTTTAATGTAATTATTGCTTCAAATTTAAATAAATACTTTACAATTTGAGAAGTATCGAGAAGTTTTTCCAATATTTATTTTTTTATTTATTATTTATTGTTAAATTATTTAATAAAAATAATTTAAATTTTAAATTTTCAGGTCAAGTTTTTTAATATCTAAGGATGCAAAAGAAATAGGGGAAAGAATCAGCTAAATTCCTCATTTATCTGATCTAAAATTAGAATTATAGTAATAAAAGTGATTATTTTAAATTTAATCTAAGCTTTATTTTTTAGATAAAATATGATCAAAGGAATTGGAGCTGTGGGATTAGGATAAGGAATAGGCACATGCTTAAACATGAAAAGTCTTTACATAAATTTAAGGTATGATAAAAAAAAATTATATTTAGCTCATTTTTAGTATTTAAAAGCGAAAATAGTTTGGCTTAAGGGGAATTTAGTGGATTAATAGAAGGAATAAATAAATGTGAAAATCTCTAAAATTTATCTTTAATTTTAAAGTAAATAATTTAATTATAAAATAATAGCTTTAATAATAAAAATATAAAACAGTCAAAATAATTTAGCTTAAAATAGCATTCATTAGTTTGGAGTTTAGTTAGGAAAATGTTTGAAACTAAATGAATTGTATTTAGAGATGAAGTAATTTTAATAGAAATTAATTAATAATTAAATTTAAGATAAATAACGAACCACTTTAATATAGCCATTAAAAATTAATCGATACATCATGTTAGGGACTAGGAATAGGTATTAGCTAACTTTAGGGTTTAAAAAAACTTAAATTAAATCTTTAGTAAGAACATAAATATAATTGATTTATTTTTTATAATTAGATAATTAATAATTAAATTTAGGTACTGCGATATCTACGAAGAAGGAGCTAACGAAATTGGCAAGGCAATTTAAAACTGCTCTAAATTAGAAAACATCATTTTATAATTAAAGTTAATTATTCATTTAATTAAATGTAAAAAATTTCTTAATCTGTTCAATAGTGGAAATAGAATAAAGCAAGTAGGAGCTGAATAAGTAGCCAGAGGTATAGGCAATAATAAAAACCTAAAAGAAATAACTGTGGAGCTAATGTAGTTAAAAAATAAGATTTGTGGCTATATTTAGATTTAATTTTAATTAAAATAGGACTAATTTGATACAAACTAAAGGAGGTGTTTTCATTGGATAAGAATTAGCAAATTGCACTAATTCAACAAGTTTGAGTTTAAATTTAGTGTATTTAATTCAACATATTATCATAAATAAATAAATAATATTTACTTATAAATAGTGCTAATTCTATAGGTCCGTAAGGAATTACAGCAATTAGTTAAGGTCTATCTTCATGCAGTTAATTAAAAAAGCTAAATCTCTAATTAGAGTATAATTTAAATAAATAAATTTATTTATTTTGATTTAATTTTAAATTTAAATATAAGCTCAAACTCTATTGCGTCAGAAGGATTAGCTAGTCTTGGAGTTGCTATTTCATAATTATAATTTCTAGAAATACTGCTGCTAAATTGCTAGTATTTTTATTCGATTCATTAATTATTTCAATAATTAATTTCATTTAAGATTAAATTTTAGTTTTTACTTATTCACTTGTCAAAAAAAAATTTTAAAGCTGAAAGAAATAGAATTTAAAATTAGATTATTTAATTTTAGAATTCATTTAACTAGAATTTATTGACCATAGACTCTCTAATTAAGGAGGATTATTTTAGAAAAAAATTATTTTGAATTCACCTTCATTAATTTTAGTAATTTATCATATAAAAACTAGATCCATCCACAATCATTAATTAATTGATGATTTTTAAAAATATTTAATTGAGGTTCTTTTTCAATTAATTAATAATATTTTTAAATATTTATAAAAAAAATTAATAAATATTTAAATAAAAGCACTTGCAAAATTGATAAAATTGGAGGAATCAAGTTTGGAGAAAGCTTAATGAAATGCACCTAACTTAAAAGATTAGAAATGAACTTTCAGTAAAATTAGCTTTTGATTTTAATTAAAAATTAACTTTTTTTCTTTTTAATAATGTAGATCTAATGAATTAGCGTGTGAGGGTGTAGAAGGATTAGGAAGAGGTTTGCGTTAGTGTACATAATTAGAAAAACTTGTTTTAGATATTACGTAATCTAACTAATATTGCTTAATATATATTACATTTATATATTTTATTTAAAAAGACAAAATAAAAGTACTTAATAGAGTATATCATCTTTATTTGAAAGCCTTTCATATTGCTAAAAAATTAAATAGATAATCATGGAGATATCATCTTAATTTTAGTAAATTTCTAATATTTAAAATATTGCAATATTTATTTATTAATTTTATCAATTTTAAATTAATAAAAAGTTAAAGTGCCAATATTTTGTGTCCAAAAATAGGAGTTTTAAGAAATTGCACTTATCTTAATTTCTTAAAGATAAAATTAGATAGGTAAATTTTATTTATAACTAATTTTCACTTTAATATTAAATTTACATTAAATTCAATTTCTAGTTTATTTTTTTTATCTAAAAAAAGTATGTCAATTGGACAATAATATAAAAATGAATTAAAAGTAGAAAAGATAAAAGCATAAAAATTTAAAAGACTTGTATGCTTAAAATTTAATTGATAAATTAATTTAATCATAATTTAATCTTTCTTAATTTTATTTATAATGATAATATTTCATAAATTGTCTGTCTCTATTAAATCTTTATAGAATTTTGTTATTTAAAAATGTTTGATTTCTGTTAGATCAATATATGTTATTATTATTATTATTATTAATTAATAATAAAATTATATATATTGTTAAACCTGTAATTAAAATATTTAATTTATTTTTTATGATTTTAAGCTAATTTAATAAATTGGAATATATTATCAATATTTTAGCTATGGAGTGATTTTTTAAATTATTTATTAACTATTCTAATTTCTTGTATTAAACATTTTATGTTTTTCCTTTTACTAAAATTTAAAAAAAAGAATTGTGAATTAATTTAATTAGCATAAAACTTTTTATACAAGAATTTTAAATGAATTTAATTTAAGTATTAATTTGTATTCTGAAGTGATTATATTTGTTTTAGAAGTTAATTAATCAAGATTTATTTAAAGAAATGGGATAATACTTAACAAAAAAATATTAAGACACTTAAAATGAATATTATAATAATTTGAAAAAAGTAAAAGTTTAAAAGAATTTTAAAAATGATAAAAATTAATTTTTATTTTTTAAATAGTTTACAAATTCAAACTATTCAGGTCACTAAAAACTGAAACTATAATTTATGTAAATAAAATTTTTTAAATAAGGATTTTAATTTCAAACTATTTTAGGCATTTATCAGATAAAGAAGCATCCAATTTAGCATTAGCCTTAAGATAATGTATCAGCCTTGTAGAGTTAGACCTCTTGATTATGTAAGAATTAGAATACTATAAGTTTTTATTTATTAAGTTCTATTTATTCTCTTCTGATTAAATTACTATTTCCTTATAGACTTAACTAAATATTTTGAGTTAACTTGATTAAAATTTAAAAAATTTGAATTTTTTCACAATTTGCAAAAATAATTTAAACAACTTAAGAGAGAGAAATGAAAAAGAGATTATATAAATACTATATTCAAAAACAAAAAATATATTAAAATAAAATTTTCTTTAGATAATTTTAACAATTGATTTTCATATCTAAACTTTTCTTTTGATTAAAAAAATATTAAAAACTTTTGACTGAATTAGAAACAAACAAGCAATAGTTTGAGATTTATTCAATTATAAAATTTAAAAAATTTAATAATTTAATTTAAAATATTTTAGGTATGCTAAAATAAACAAAAAAAGTTAAAATGAAATAGTCCAAGCCTTATAAAATTGTAAAAAAATGTAGACATTAAGAATAAAATTTGAGTAATAAAATTATTTAAAAATTACTAATTTTATTGATTTTAAAATTTAAGATTACAAGGATCTAAATTCAAAAGCGATAATTCTGATGAATAAATGATTGCTTTAGGCAAAAATATAAGAAAATTTAAAAATCTTTAAAATTTGTTAATTTGGCATGAGTATCCAGCTTTTAAATATTCTTAGATATTCAATAAATTATTAATTATTTTTTTTTGATAATTTACTTTAGTATTATAATTGGAACTGAAGTATCTATTTCTCTGATAAATGGAATAAGTGAATGCACAAACCTTTCAAGTTTAAATTTGAGTTTAATGTAGTGTCAATAAAATAAATAAATATTTTTTTAAACAAACAATTTTTGTTCATTTTAGATTTTAAATTATGTCAAATCTAAATATTTTTAATATTTAATTTAATTATTAAAATAAAAAGCTTTGAAAATCAATTAAATGAGAATGATGCAACATTTTCTCAATTTGGAAAGCTAAAGAATCTGAAAATTTTAAAGCTTCTCATAGTGTATTTTATATAATTTAAAATAACATTCAATCATATAAAAATTTTACAAGATTTCGTATTTATATTTAACTTAATACAAAAAAAGTTTGAATCATGAGAATGGAAGAAAAGGTTTTCCTTTAATACATCAGTATTTAGATCAAATCAATCTTCTTGAATAAATAGATTTTTGCTTTAGAGCGTAATAATTTTAATTTTATATTTTATCTGAAAAAAAAATAAATAAACAAATTAAGTTCTTCTAAGTTTAATTGTAAATTTTAAAAGTATTTTTATTTTAAAAACTAATTTTGCATCTAATTTTTATGAATTTTGTATGTATCTTAAACTTCTCCAAAAATCAAATGTGTCCACTTAATCGAAATTAATTAAATTAAAAGTTCATTATAGATTGAGTAAATTAGTCAAAATTTATCAGGTTTAAATTTAACTAAACTTTTATAACTATATAGTATTAAGGCTAATTATATTATTTCTTAATAAACTTGGAACCAAGAAAATAAAAAATATTTTAATTTAGTTTCATTTAAACATAATGTTTTCTATTAATTGAAAATAAAGAACTATAGGATATGAATATTTGTTAAATTTTGGAACCTCACTTGGAAAATGCTCAAACCTAAAATATATCACATTAATTTTATTGTAATTAAATTCATTCATTCATTTTCTGTTTATTAATTTAATGATTTTAATTTAAAAATAGTTCTGTAAATAATGTTGGTTACTAAGGCCTTAAGGCTTTTGCATATGAATTAGCTTAGATTTAGCATTTATTTGTTTTAAATATCTCGATGTAAATAGTTTTTCAAAATGATTTTATTATTATTTTCTATATAAAAATATTTATTTGAAATCAAAATTATTATTATAACAAGAGTTACTTAATTCTTTAAAATAAATTTATTAATTTATTTATTGTTAAATTTTCTCAGTTTAGTCTGAGTTTGTGGAATGAGCTAAATATTTAAGCCATTATTACATTAAAGGATATATTTTTATCATACATGTTTGTTAGGAAATTAAAAATATAATTTTTTTGAATTTAATAGTATTATTATCTTTTTTCTTTCTTTAGTTGTTATTTAGATTGGTTTTAATAAATAAATAGGGGAAGAATTGAGCTATAAATACCTTTAAAAAAAGACTTTATTAGGAAAAATAAAAGATTAATTAAATTAAATATTAGCTTAATTTGATTATTCTGTTTAAATTAATTATTTTGTTGTAAAAAATAATAAATATATATCAGTAAACATATTTTTGATTTCACTCTTCATTTTTATGTATACCATAAGCATACAACCATAGTTTCTTAGAGTAAATAAGAATCTTTTTAGAAAGCAGATATGAAAAAGTCAAAAAATTTTGAAATTGTAGTGATTATATTTGTTTGAGAAGTTAATTAATCAAGATTTATTTAAAAAATGGGATTATACTTAACAAAATATTTAGACACTTAAAACGAATAATATAATAGTTTGGAAAAAGTAAAAGTTTCAAAGAATTTAAAAAATGAAATAAATTCATTTTTCTTTTTTAAATAGTTTCTTAAATCAAACTACTCAGGTCACTAAAAGCTGAAACTAGAATTTGAGTAAATAAAATTTTTAAAATTAGGATCTGAACTTATAAACTATTTTAGGGATTAATCTGATAAGGATGCATCCAATTTATCAAAAGCTTTAAGTTAATGTATTAACATTGTAGAGTTAGACCTCTTGATTGGGTAAGAATTAGAAAACTATTTATTATAATAATTTATTAAGTTCTATTTATTATTCTCTGGTATAATTACTATTTCCTTTTAGACTTAACTAAATATTTTGAGTTAACTTTATTTAAAGTTTATAGCTTTGAATTTTTTAACAATTTTCAAAAATAATTTAAACAGATTAAGAGAATTAATAGAAGAGACAGGTGTATTAAACTTTTCATCATTACCGTATCTAACATCAAAAAATTATTAAAATAAAATTTATTTTAGATAATCTCATTAACAAACAATTGATTTTTCTATCTAAAATTTTCTTTTGAACAAAAAAATATTAAAAACTAATAACAGAGTTATAAACAGACAAGCAAGCAAGCATTGTTGAGATTTATTAAATCTAATAATTTTAAACATTTAATAATTTAATTTAAAATATTTTAGTGTTTATAAAATAAACAAAGGCAGTTTCAATAAAATAGTCCAAGCCTTACAAAATTGTAAAAAAATGTAGACATTAAGAATAAAAATTGAGTAATAAAATTATTTAAAAATGACTTATTAATTCATTTTAAAATTTAATATTATAAAGATCAATATTTGAATTAGATAATCCTGAAGAAAAAATGACTGTTTTAGGCAATAGTATAAGAGTTTTTAAAAATCTTTAAAATTTGTCAATTTTGCATGAGTATTAAGCTGTTAAATATGCTTAGAAATCAATAAATTATTAATTATTTTTTTATAATATACTTTAGTATTATGATTGGAAATTAAGCAGCTATTTCTCTGATAAATACGATAAGTGAATGCACTAATCTTTCAAATTTAGATATGAGGTTAATGTATTGTCAATAAAAAAATAATTCATTTAAATAAATGTTCATTTTTAAATTTTAATTTATGTCAAATCAAAATATTTTTAATATTTAATTTTTTTATTAAAATTAAAAGCTTGAAAAATCAATTAAATAAAAATTATACAGTATTTTCTTAACTTGGAAAGCTAAAGAATCTGAAAAATTTAAAGCTTTTTATTGAGTATTTTTTACTTAAAATAATAAAAAAACTTTACCAGATTTCATAATTATATTTTATCTTAATACAGAAGTAGCAATTAAGAGAATCTAATAGAAAGTTTTCCTTTAATACATAAGTATTTAGACTAAATCAATCTTCTTGAATAAATAGAGTTTTAATTTATGGTGTAACAATTTTAATTTTATATTTTTATTTGAAAAAATAAATTAAGTTCTAAGTTTAAATGTAAATTTTAAAAGTATTTTTATTTTAAAGATAAGTTTTGCGATTAATTTATTAGAATTATGTATGTATCTTAAACTTCTCCAAAAATCAACTGTGTCCACTTAATCGAAATTAACATTAAAAATTCATTATTGATTAAGTAAATTAGTCAAAATTTATCAAAATTAAAATTTGACTAAACTTTTAAAACTAAATGATATGAAGGCTAATTATATTATTTTTATTAAACTTAGAACCAAGAAAATAAAAATATTTTAATTTAATTTATATTTTAACATACATAATAGGCTCTATAGAAATTAAAGAAATAAAGATAAAGAATTTTTGCTAAAATTTGGAGTCTCACTTGGAAAATGCTTAAACTTAAAATATATAAGATTAGCTTTTTAGTAATTAAACCCTTTCATTTACTTTATTTTTCTTATTAACTTAATCATTTTAATTTAAAAGTAATTTTCTAGATAAAGTTGATTACTAATGCTTTAAGGTGTTTGCATATGAATTAGCTTAAATTTAACATTTGTTTGTTTTAAATATCACAATGTAATTTTTTTCAAAATTATTTCATCTAAATAAAAACCATTTCTTGAAAATTAAAATTACTTTACCAAAAGTCATTTAATTCTTTAAAATAAATCAACTAATTTATTGCTAGTCTACATGTATTGAGCTAGTTAAATATTTAAGCCATTATTACATTAAAGAATATATTTTTATTATGCTCGTTTATTAGGAAATAATTAATATAATTTTTTTTAGTTTAATAATATTATTTTTATACTTTCTTTAGTTGTTTTTTATATTAATTTTTATAAATAAATAGGGATTATAAAATTGAGCGAAAAGTACCTATAAAAAAAGATTTTATTCGGAAAAATAAAAGATTAATTCAATTAAATATTTGAAATTAAGAATTTTTATTATTCTATTTAAATTAATTATTTTGTTGTAAATAATACATCAGTAAACAGATTTTTTATTGATTTCACTCTTCGTATTTGTGTAAACTATTAGCATAATATGATATCTTATTTTTTGCAAGAAATAAGTCTTTCTTTGGAAAAAGGTATGCAAAAGTCAAAAAATTTTGCAATTGAATTTTGAGTTCAGATGATTAATGAATGAATTAATTAATTAATTTAAATAGATTTTTACAATTTATTTTATTTTGAAATAATAAATATAAAAAAATAAATCAGTTTTGTAAAAATTTATAGTTGATTATTTAAAAAAGCAATGTAAAAAACAATCCATAATATTGATCGATTGTTTTTTAAAAAACCAAAAAATAAATAATTATTAAAAGAAAAATAAAATAATATTAAGCTATCAATTTTTAATCTATTAACTCTAACTCTTCATTTATTAAGATAATTCCCCATTCCCTAATTTTGAGGGATACTTATTATTTAAAAGTTCAATATTTTAAAATATTAGAATATATTATCAATATATGGATATTTTGAGATATGGAGTGGATGGTTAACACCTATTTTTTAAATTATTTACTGTTCTATTTTTTTGTATTAAACATTTGATATTTTCTTTATCCTAAAATTTAAAAAAAGAGAAAATTTAATTAATATGCAATTTGTATTTTGTTTTTTATAAAGAATTTTGAATTAATTTAATAATCATGCAATTTTTATTTGGTAGCGATAATAATATTTGTTTGAGAAATTTATTAATCAAGATTTATTTAAAAAATGGGATAATACTAAACAAAATAATAAGTCACTTAAAATGAATATTATAATGATTTGAAAGAAGTAAATGTTTCAAAGAATTTAAAAAATGAAATAAATTAATTTTTCTTTTTTAAATAGTTTCTTAAATCAAACTATTCAGGTCACTAATAGCTGAAACTAGAATTTAAGTAAATAAAATTTTTTAAATTAGGATCTAAACTTAAAAACTATTTTAGGGACTTATCTGATAAAGATGCATCTAATTTATCAAAAGCATTAGATTAATGTATTAACATTGTAGAATTAAACATCTTGGTTGAGTAAGAATTAGAAAACTATTAGTTTTTATTATAATTATTTATTAGTTCTATTTATTATTCTCTGATAAAATAAATTACTATTTCATAAGAGAGTTAACTAAATATTTAGAGTTAAATTTATTTAAAGTTAATAGCTTTGAATCTTTTAATAATTTTAAAAAATAATTTAAACAGATTTAGACATATAATAGAAGAGACAAGTGTTTTAAGATTTTTAAGCTTTTCTTAAAAACCGTATCTAACAACAAAAAATTATTAAAATAAAATTTATTTTAGATAATCTCATTAACAAACAATTGATTTTTCTATCTAAAATTTTCATTTGAATAAAAAATACTAAAAACTATTAACTGAGTTATAAACAGAGAGAAAGACAAGCAAGTGTTTGAGATTAATTAAACCTAATAATTTTAAACATTTAATAATTTAATTTAAAATATTTTAGTGTTTATAGAATAAACAGTGGCTGTTTCAAAAAATTAGTCCAAGCCTTACAAAATTGTAAAAAAATGTAGACATTAAGAATAAAAACGGAGTAATAAAATTATTTAAAAATGACTATTTAATTGATTTTAAAATTTAATATTATAAAGATATCTATCTATCGTTTGTTTAGAAAAATTTTCTTAAAAAAGAACTTTAAATTTAAAATATTTTCTAAGAATCTATTTTTTTTGCCTTATTTTAATTTCACCTTATATTAGAATTATTTTTATTAGATAGATTGAGTTATATACAAGAGATGATTTTGAAGAATACATGATTGCTTTAGGCAAAAGTATAAGAGTATTTAAAAATCTTTAAAATTTGTCAATTTAGGATGAGTATTCAGCTATTAAATATGCTTAGATATTCAATAAATTATTAATTATTTTTTTTAAATATGCTTTAGTATTATGATTAGAAATTAAGGAGCAATTTCTCTGATAAATGCGATAAGTGAATGCACTAATCTTTCAAGTTTAGATATGAGGTTAATGTATTGTCAATAAAAAAATTATTAATTTAAACAAACAATTTTTGTTCAATTTATGTCAAATCAAAATATTTTTAATATTTAATTTTTTTATTAAAATAAAAAGCTTGTAAAATCAATTAGATGAAAATAATGAAGTATTTTCTTAACTTGGAAAGCTAAAGAATCTGAAAATTTTAAAGCTTTTAATTGAGTATTTTTCATTTAAAATAATAAAAAAACTTTACCATATTTCTTATTTATATTTTAACTTAATACAGTAGTAAGTATTAAGAGAATATAATAGAAAGTTGTCCTTAAATACTTAAGTATTTTGACTAAAATCTTCTTGAATAAATAGAGTTTGAAATTAATTTCTAAAATTCAATGTAAATTTTAAAAGTATTTTTATTTTAAAGATAAGTATTGCAATTAATTTATAAGATTTATGTATGTATCTTAAACTTCTCCAAAAATCAACTGTCTCCACTTAATCTAAATTAACATTAAAAATTCATTATTGATTGAATAAATTAGTCAAAATTTATCAAAATTTAAATTTGACTAAACTTTTAAAACTAAATGATATGAAGACTAATTATATTATTTCTTATTAAACTTAGAACCAAGAAAATAAAAAATAATTTAATTTATATTTTAACATACATAATAGATTCAATTTCAATAATTTCAATAGAAATTAAAGAAAGAAAGAAAATGAATTTTTGCTAAAATTTGGAGTCTCACTTGGAAAATGTTAAAACTTAAAATATATAAGATTAGCTTTTTAGTAATTAAACCCTTTCATTCACTTTATTTTTCTTATTAACTTAATCATTTTAATTTAAAAGTACTTTTCCAGATATATTAGATTACTAACTCTTTAAGGTGTTTGCATAAGAATTAGCTTAAATTTAACATTTGTTTGTTTTAAATATCAAAGTGTAAATATTTTTTTAAAATGATTTCATCTAAACAAAAACCATTTCTTGAAAATTAAAATTACTTTACCAAAAGTTATTTAATTCTTTAAAATAAATCAATTAATTTATTGCTAGTCTGCATGGAGTGAGCTAGCTAAGTATTTACACCATTATTGCATTAAAGAATATATTTTTATTATGCTCCTTTGTTAGGAAATAATTAATATAATTTTTTTGAGTTTAATAATATTATTTTTATACTTTCTTTAGTTGTTTTTTATATTAATTTTTATAAATAAATAGGGATCATATAATTGAGGGAAAAGTACATGTAAAAAAAGACTTTATTAGGAAAAATAAAAGATTAATTCAATTAAATATTTGAAATTAAGAATTTTGATTATTCTTTCTAAATTAATTATTTTGTTGTAAATAATAAATATATTTTTATTGATTTCACTCTTCATTTTTATGTAAAATACAAGCATGATATCATATTTTTTGCAGGAAATAAGCCTTTTTTTGGAAAAAAGATAGGCAAAAGTCAAAAAATTTTGCAATTGAATTTTGAGTTCAGATGATTAATAAATTAATTAATTAATTTAAATAGCTTTTTACAATTTATTTTTAAATAATAAATAAAAAAAATAAATCAGTTTTGTAAAAAATTATTGTTGATTTTTTTAAAAAAGAAATGTAAAAATTAAAGCATAAAATTGATTGATTGTTTTTTAAAAAACCAAAAAATAAGTAATTATTAAAAGAAAAATAAAATAATATTAAGTTATCAATTTTTAATCTATTAACTCTAACTCTTAGTTTATTAAGATAATTCCCCATTCCCTAATTTTGAGGGATACTTTACAATTTAAAAAAAAATCAATAACTGTTTATTTTTATATAATTAATCATACATAAATTTGACAATAGATAAACTATTAAATAAATAAAAAAAATTTCATTTAAAGTTATTAATTTTAGATATTAAATAGATTTTGGAGTTAGTTTAATTTTATTATTTTTAATTCATTTCATATGTAAAAAAAATCAATTTATAAAATGATTAAATACTATATGAAAAGAGCATTTTAGATTAACTTTTGAATAAAATTAAATAAAAGTTCAATATTTTAAAATATTAGAATTTGTTATCAATATATGGATATTTGAGCTATGGAATGGATGGATAACACTTATTTTTTAAATTATTTACTGTTCTAATTTATTGTATTAAACATTTGATATTTTTTCTTTTCTTTAAATTTTTAAAAAAAGAGTTTTAATTTAATTAGCTTGCAATAAGTATTTTGTTTTTTATAAAAGAATTTTGAATTAATTTAATTAGCATTCAATTTGTATTTTGTATTTTGTATTGATTATATTTGTTTGAGAAGTTAATTAATCTAGATTTATTTAAAAAAATGGGATAATACTTAACAAAATATTTAGACACTTAAAATGAATATTATAATGATTTGAAAAAAGTAAAAGTTTCAAAGAATTTTATAAATGAAAAAAATTAATTTTTCTTTTTTAAATAGTTTCTTAAATCAAACTATTCAGGTCACTAATAGCTGAAACTATAATTTAAGTAAATAAAATTTTTCAAATTAGGATCTGAACTTAAAAACTATTTTAGGGATTTATCTGATAAAGATGCATCCAAATTAGCATAAGCTTTAAGGTAATGTGTTAGCATTGTATAGTTAGACCTCTTGATTAAGTAAGAATTAGAAAACTATTGTTTTTATTATAATAATTTATTAAGTTCTATTTATTATTCTCTGGTATAATTACTATTTCCTTTTAGACTTAATTAAATATTTTGAGTTAACTTTATTTAAAGTTAGTAGCTTTGTATCTTTTAATAATTTTCAAAAATAATTTAAACAGCTTAAGAGAGACAGATGAAGAAGATCTTCAATAAATACAGTATCTAAAAATAAAAAACTATTACAATAAAATATATTTAGATAATAATTTTATTAACAAACAAATTGAATAAAAAATATTAAAACTATTGACTGATTTAAAACAGACAAGCGTTTTAGATTTATTAAAACATATAATTTTAAACATTAAATAAACAAAAACAGTTAAAATGAAATAGTTCAAGCCTTACAAAATTGTAAAAAAATTTAGACATTAACAATATAAATTAAGTAATAAAATTATTTAAATATGACTTATTAATTGAATTTAAAATTTAATATTATAAAGATCAAAATTCAAAAGCAATAAATCTGATGAATAAATGACTGCTTTAGGCAATACTTTAAGAGAATTTAAAAATCTTTAAAATTTGTCAATTTGGGATGAGTATTCAGCTATTAAATATGATTAGAAATTCAACAAATTATTTATTATTTTTTTATAATATGCTTTAGTATTATAATTGGAAATTAAGGAGCTATTTCTCTTATATATGCGATAAGCGAATGCACAAACCTTTCAAGCTTAACTATGGTTTTAAAGTAGTATAATAAAAAAATATATGAAATTTTTTATACAAACAATATTGTTCATTTTAGATTTTAAATTATGTCAAATCAAAATACTTTAAATATTTAATTTATATATTAAAATAAAAAGTTTTAAAAATCAATTAAATGAAAATGATGCAGTATTTTCTTAACTTGGAAAGCTAAAGAATCTGAAAAATTTAAAGCTTTTCTTAGTGTATTTTTATAATTTAAAATAACATTTAATCATAAAAAAATTTTACCAAATTTCATATTTATATTTAAATTTATACAAAAATAAAATAAGAAAAGGTTTTCCTTTAATACATAAGTATTTAGAACAAATCAATCTTCTTGAAAAGTTAGATTTAATCTTTAGCCAGTAGTAATTTTAGTTTTATATTTTTATCTGAAAAAATAAATAAATTAATTAAGTTCTAAGTTTAATTGTAAATTTTAAAAATATTTTTATTTTAAAGATAAATTTTGCAATTAATTTTAAAGAATTATGTATCTTAAATTTCTCCAAAAATCAACTGTGTGTCTACTCAATCTAATTTAACTAAATTAAAAGTTCATTCATTATTTAATTAGAAAATTAATCAAAATTTATAAGGAATTTAAATTTGACTAAATTTTTATAACTTCCTGATTTGAAAGCTAATAAAATTTTATTTCTTATTAAACTTAGAACCTAGAAAATAAAAATATTTTAATTTAATTTCATTTAAACATAATATTTTTAATAGAAATTAATTAGATTTAGAGAATGAATCTTTGTTAAATTTTGGAGACTCACTTGAAAAATGCTCAAACCTAAAATATTTAACATTATTTTTTCAGTAATTAAACCCATTCATTCACTTTATTTTTCTTAACTTAATGATTTTAATTTAAAAGAAATTTTAATTATAACATTGATTACTAATCCTTTAAGGTGCTTGCATAGGAACTAGCTTAAATTTAACATTTAATTGTTTTAAATATCACAATGTAAATAGTTTTTCAAAATTATTTCACTATTTTTTTCTAGACAAAAACCATTTCTTGAAAATTAAAATAATTCTAACAAGTGTTATTTAATTCTTTAGAATAAATGAATTAATTTATTATTAAATTTTTTCAGCTTAGTCTGCGCGGAATGAGCTAAGTATTTAGCTATTATTACATTAAAGAATATATTTTTATTATGTTCGTTTGTTAGGAAATTATGAATATCATTTTTTTGAGTTCAATAATATTATCTTTTTACTTTCTTTAGTTGTTTTTTTTTAATTTTAATAAATAAATAGGGAAAATACAAAAAAGCGAAAAGTATCTTTAAAAAAATACTTTATTAGGAAAAATAAAAGATTAATTAAATTATATATTGGAAGTATTTTCTCATATTGATTATTCTGTTTAAATTAATTCTTTTGTTGTAAATAATAATAAATATACATCAGTAAACAAATTTTTTATTGATTTCACTCTTAATATTTATATATACTATGAGCATAATATCATATTTCTTGCAAGAAATAAGACTTTTTTTCGAAAACAGAAATGCAAAACTTAAAATCATAAAAATTAAATGAAATATCACCATCTGTACTTACCTACACAGTTCGTCATATTTTAATTACAGGATTAGCCAAATATTAGAATATATTATCAATATATGGATATTTTGAGTAAAGGAGTAAGTAAATGAGATGGATAACACCTATTTTTTAAATTATTTATTGTTTTTATTTTTTTATTAAACATTTAATATTTTTCATTTTACTAATATTTTTATAAAAAAAAAAATAATTAATTTAATAAGCATGCAATTTGTATTTTGTTTTATAAAAGAATATAGAATTAATTTAATTTAATTAGTATACAATTTGTATTTTCTTTTTTATGCAAGAATTTTGAATTAATTTAATTTAAGCATACATTTGTATTTGGTAGCGATAATAATATTTGTTTGAGAAGTTAAATAATCCGAATTTATTTAAAGAAATGGGATAATACTTACCAAAATAATAAGACACTTAAAATGAATATTATAATGATTTGAAAAAAGTAAAAGTTTCAAAGAATTTTAAAAATGATAAAAATTTACTTTTCTTTTTTAAATAGTTTACAAATTCAAACTATTCAGGTAACTAAAAGCTGAAGCTAGAATTTATGTAAATAAAATTTTTTAAATTAGGATCTGAACTTAAAAACTATTTTAGGGATTTATCTGATAAAGATGCATCCAATTTAGCATAAGCATTGAGATAGTGTATTAGCATTGTAGAGTTAGACCTCTTGGTTTAGTAAGAATTAGAAAACTATTAGTTTTTATTATAATTATTTATTATGTTCTATTTATTGTTTCTTTGATAAAATTACTATTTCATAAGAGATTTAACAAAATATTTTAAGATAAATTGATTTATAGCTTTACAATTGATTTTCCTATCTAAAAAAACTTTTCTTTTGCATAAAAAAATATTAAAAACTATTGACTGACTGACTGAGTTATAAACAGACAATCATTTGATATTTATTAAACCATATAATTTTAAACATTTAATAATTTAATTTAAAATATTTTAGTCATACTAGAATAAACAAAAACATTTAAAATGAAATAGTCGAAGCCATATAAAATTGTAAAAAAATGTAGACATTAAGAATAAAATTTGAGTAATAAAGTTATTTAAAAGTTACTATTAAATTGGTTTTAAAATTTAAGATTATTAGGACCTCCAATCAAAAATAGAAGAAGAAATCATTCTAATAATTATGGTGAACGTGAACGTGAACGTGAACTTGAACAAATGATTGTTTTAGGCAACAATATCAGAGAATTTAAAGATCTTTAAAATTTGTTAATTTGGAATGAGTATTCAGCTATTAAATATGCTTAGATATTCAACAAATTATTTATTAATTACTTTTTTTATAATATGCTTTAGTATCATATTTGGAACTGAAACAGCTATTTCTCTGATAAATGGGATAAGTGAATGCACTAATCTTTCAAGTTTAAATATGAAGTTAATGTAATGTCAATAAAAAAATAATTAATTTAAATAAACAATTTTTGTTCATTTTATATTTTAAATTATGTCAAATCAAAATATTTTTAATATATAATTTATATAAAAAGCTTTGATAGTCTATTTAATGAAAATGATGCAATATTTTCTTAACTTGGAAAGCTAGAGAATCTGAAAATTTTAAAGCTTTTCATTTAGTATGTTTCCTTTAAAATAGCATTTAATCACAAAAAAACTTTACCTGAAATCATATTTATATTTTAACTTAATACAGAAGTAATTAAGATAATCTAATAGAAGGTTTTCCTTTAATACATAAGTATTTAGAGCAAATCAAACATCTTGAATAAATAGATTTTTGCTTAAAATCCTAAAGACGGTAACAATTTTATATTTTTATCTGAAAGAATAAATAAATAAACAAATTAAGCTCTAAGTTTAATTGTAAATTATTAAAATATTTTTATTTTAAAGATAAATTATGCAATTGATTTTTTAAAATTTTGTCATTTTAACTTCTCCAGAAATCAACTGCCACTTAATTGAGATTAATTAAATTAAAAGTTCATTATAGATTGAGTTTAATCAAAATTTGTCAGGAATTTAAATTTGACTAAGCCTTTATAACTACATGAAATTAAGACTTAATTATTTTATTTGTTAATAAACTTAGAACCAAGAAAACAAAAAATATTTTAATTTAATTTCATTTAAAAATAATATTTTCAGTTATTAGAGTATAGATTTGCTAAATTTTGGAGTCTCACTTGGAAAATGCTCAAACTTAAAATATATAACATTAATTTTATTGTAATTAAATTCATTTATTCACTTTCTTTTTCTTAACTTAATGATTTTAATTTAAAAATAATAGATATGATAATATTAATTACTAAGGTCTTAGCGATTTTGCATATGAATTAGCTTAAATTTAACATTTATTTGTTTTAAATATCTCAGTGTAAATAGTTTTTCAAAATTATTGCATTATTATCTTCTAAACAAAAATCAAAAAACTTGCAAACCAAAATCATTATAACAAGAGTTATTTAACTCTTTTAAATAAATAAATTTATTGTTAAATTTTTTCAGCTTAGTCTGCTTAGAATGAGCTAAGCATTTAAACCATTATTACATTATAGAATATATTTTTGTTAGCAAATTATAAATTTAGTTTCATAATATTCTCTTTATACTTTCTTTAGTTGTTTTTTATATTAACAAATAAATAGGGGATAAAAAATTGGACCATAACTACCTTTAAAAAAAGACTTTATTAGGAAAAATAAAAGATTAATTAAATTAAATATTAAGTTAGTTTGATTGTAATGTTTAAATTAATTATTTTGTTATATATAATAATTAATGTATATCAGTAAACAGATTTTTAAATTCACCATAATTTTTATGTATACCTTAATTTATTATCTTTATATTTTATGACTAATTGTTATCAAGCTGTTTTTATTTTTATCAATTTATTATATTTAAAAAATATTATTTTTGATAATCTATCAACGTTAAAAATAATAGAATTTTTATATTAATTTAAATATTTAGTTGTGATAGTTTATAATTAGTAATCGATTAGTTATATTAATGGCTTATTCATTAATTGATTCAAAATGTATGTAATTTTTTTTTAATTTGAATTGAGTTGGTCCTTCCTTAAATTGCAAAAACAACGGATAGATTAAAAAGTTTTTAAAATTATTTATTGCTTTGATTTTTTGTATTATTAAATATTTATTTAGCATTTTTCTTTTTAATGAAATTTTTTAATAAAAGAAATTTCAATTAATTTAATTAATAAAGATAAATTGACAAAATAATCAAGTTTATAGAAAAAAATGGGATAAATCTTTGCAAAAAACTAAGTTTATTAAAAAACATATTATGATCGTTTGAAATAAGTAATAATTTGAAAAAATGTTAAACATGGCCATAATTTATTTTTTATTTTTAAATAGTTTAAAAATACAAACTATTCAGTTCACACAACATTGAGGCTAGAATTTAAGTAAATAAAATTTTTAAGTCAATATTTTAATTTCAAATTATTTTAGGCGTTTATCTGACTAAGATGTATCTAATTTAGCATTAGCATTAAGCCATTGTATCAACCTTAATGATTTAAACCTTTCTATAACGTAACTATTAGCTAACTCTTTGTTTTTATTATTATTATTTATTAAGTTCTATTATTCATTCTTAAAAGCCTTATTTCTTAATATCACAAACTAATTATTTGCTGTCAGTTAACCTGATTTAAAGTTTTTTTTTTTTTTTTGAATTATTTAATAATTTTCAAAAATAATATAAAAATTATGAAAAACCAGTACAAAAATACTGCATTAAAATTATTATAATTAAAAATATTTTGGCAAAAAATTAAATAAAAAATTTATTTATTTCCTTGTTTAATACTTTTTAATTACCAAAGAAAACATTAAAAACTGTTAATTGAGTTAAAAACAAACAAATAACAAATATTTTAGTTAATAAATCATATAATTTTTATTATTTAATAATTTAATTTAAAATATTTTAGTTGTGCTAAAATAAACAAAAAAAGTTAAAATGAAATACTTCAAGCCTTAAAAAATTGTAAAAAAATTGAGTCATTAAGAATAAAACTTGAGTAATAAAATTATTTAAAAATTATAATTTAACTGATTTATAATTAAGTTAAACAGGAGCAAAATTTAATTCCGATGTCATTAGCGAAGAAGAAATAAGAAAAAATTTTTTAAAAGTTTAAATATTGCTTATTTACTATACGTAATAAGCTAATAAGTATTCTTAGAGACTCAAATTATTTTTTAATAATATGTTTTAGATGTGTTCAATTTAAAACAGAAGCAACAAAATCTTTGGGAAATCGGATGACTGAGAGCACAAATATTTTAAAATTGTTTATGGCAGTAAGGTAGGTAGTGTTAACAAACAAAACAACAGTTTAAAATGATTCTTCATACAATTTATTTTAAATACAAATTTAACTGATTTTATAATTTAATTTAGATTAATTAAATTAAAAGTTTATTATTCATTTAATTAAACAGAGATTAAGCAAGCTTTTTTAACTACATGATATCAAGCTTAATGATTACTATTTTGAATTAAACTTAGAACAAAAAAAATAAATTATATTTTAATAATAGCTTTATTTAATCTAGTTTCATTTAAATATAATATTACTTTTAAAAATAAAGACCTATTGATAATGAAGATTTTATATATTTGGGAACCTAATTAGTAAAATACTCAAATCCAAAATATATAAGATTAACCTTATGGTAATTAATTTAATCCTTCACTATCATTTTCTTATCTTTCTAATTTTAATTTTTAAATATCAGTGAACATAAGGTAGATGATTAAAGTCATAAGGCATTTGCATGTGAATTAGCTTAAATTTAGCATTTATTATTTTTAAGGATCGAAATGTAAATAATTTATAAATAAAAAAGAATTTTTTAAAAATCAAAATTGTTAACAAGAATAATTTTAATTCTTTAAAATAAATAAATAAATATATTTTTGAACTTTCTTAGTTTAACTTGAGTGGAATGAGATAAGTTTTTGAACAATTAATACATTACAGAATACATTTTTATTAGATTTGAAAATTAGGAAATTTTATTGAATTTAATTTTTGTTGAAAATTAATTAATAATAGAGAGTATGAAGCCAACTCAAAAGTACCTTCTAAAAAAGATTATATTAGAAAAAATAAAAGATTAGTACAATTAAATGTTTGTTTTACGGGTTAATACCGATATCTATGAATAAATTTTAAATACTGAATCATAATTTTATTAATTCACTGCTGGTGATCAAGGTAATAATGCGATTTTTTATATCTTTGCTACATTTACAAAAAATCATAGACAAATTCTGATTTTTTATTATTTTTTCTAAATTGAATAGAAAATTTTTAATATTATTTTGAAATTTTAGAGTCTTAATTTTCAAAAATAAATGGATTTTATTTCTAATTTCTAATGAAAAAAGAGTAAAAATATATAATTTACTAGAATAACTCATTTAAAATTAAAAAGGTTTTTTTTGCTTCCCTCCTTAATTTGAATAATATGTTTAAGTTAGTTATTTTGTTTTATATAATAATAAAAAATATGTGTGTGTGTAAACAAAATTTATAATTCTCTCATAATTTTTATGTGCACTATGAACAAACATGAATGATACCATATTTCTTGGAATAAATTTTCCATTTACACTTTTTGAATAATTTTTTATTAACTTAAGTAAATATTTTTTAGATTAAATTGTTTATTTCTTTTTATCAAAAAGACAGACAACGTGTCTTAAATATACAGAGATAAAGATTACAAAAAATAAAAATGATATTAATTATATTATTTAATTAGTTTTTTAGAAGTAGATAGCTAATTCAAGTTTTTGATCATTTTATCTATTACTTAGCTTTTACTATTTTTAATTGTTTTTTAAGATGTGATATTTCATTGAGTAATTACTTTGTTTCTTCGTTACTATTCATTTCTTTTAAATTAGGAGCAATGCCATTATTATTTTTTTTGAAATTTTCGAAATATTGCTTCAACTGTGCCTCTTTTTATGATAATTGTTGCTCAACTTTATGCTATTCTCTTTTTAATTTAGTATTTTCTAATAACTCTAGATTCATTTCTTCTTAGCTTTACTGAGATTAAGCTTATAAAGTAGAAGTTGAATCTTCTTCAGCAATTTCTCCATCTTCCAAAAAATATTTGCTTATTTCCTACTATTTAAGTGTAATCATTTAAGAATAAACACATTTCATAACAACATGTTCCTAGTTATTGCATCTCAAATATAAATTCTACTCTAAATCTTCTTAAATGACAGGACAAATAATACAAGAACCTTCTTGATTTTAAGCATAAATTTAGCCTATCATATTATTGTAAACGCTTAATTCTAGAGCAACTCCTGAATGTATAATATCATAAACTTACTATTTGTTTTGTATTTCCTATTCGATATTTAAAGTATCAAATTGGAAGGTAATATTTTTGTTGATATTTAATTTATGAAGAATCTCATTTGCACCATATGTTAAATCTTCGTAAATATCAATACCTTTTACAAATACTTTAATATCTTTTAAATCATCACATTTTTCAATAATCTTTGAAATGGCAAATGCAATGTATCCTCTTCCGCAACCAATATCTAAAATTTTTATTTCAGAACCTTTTTTTTACTTTAATAAGATCATTAATCTCTCATATATCTCTTACAAAGCAATAGCGTGCATTAAAGGCGAAGTCATGTTTTGACCTTTTCCTATCGATAATGGATTGTTAGCATAAATCTTTTAGCTCTTGTTGATAGCAAATAAATCTCTATCTAGCTCATTAAATACATCTTATACAACTTTATCCTTTAAGACATTATTAATAATCAAATTCTATGTTAACTCTTTTTGGTTAGTAGCTTCTTTGTGTTCAAATCCCATTGATAAAGAAATCAGTAAATCATTGCTTAATTCTGTTTTTTTCATAACAAAATTTTTGCTCTATAGTTGACTGAAATTAAAACATACTGGAAAAACAATATTTCTTTATTTCATCAAATGTGCTAAAGCTAGCTTTGATCCCTTGTTGAAAGCTCTACTAATAAAACTCATATTTCAATTTATAAACCTATTTTGTTGATTGTTTTTATTTTATTTTTTCAATAATTAAAAAGATTTATTTGTATTAACTTAAATAATTAAAAGAAGATTCTAAAATTCGAACTGTATCTTTATTTATTTAATACTTCATTTTTGGATAAAAATAGGATTATAAAAATAAAAATTGTAATTCAACTATTTATTTTAAACAAGAAGGGGTTTAATAAAATTTAAATTTAAAAATAATTTTAAGGGTTATTAAATAACAGTAAAAAGCAGAATTATTAAGGACAAAATAAGAAAGAACAACCTAGCTAGCTATTAGAATTGTAAAATTGAAAGACAAAATTGATATTTATTTTAAATAGCTAGAGAATAAATATTAAAAAAAAATATATTTATTTTAGATAAATATAAATAAGAATAAAACAAATATTTATTAAGCAGTTCTAAAATATTATAAAATTTTGAGAATAAATTAATAATTTATTGATTTATTTATTTATTTTAATTTGGTATAATTAACTTTGTATAAAATATGATATAAAAATATATTAAATTAGTGTTTATATAGATAGATTAATAAAACTATGATCCAAAATATGTTATTGAAATATTTTTAAGTATTAATTTAATACTTTTTTATAACTTGCCCATTCATTTGTAGTTGTTTTGTAAATGTGCTCTCTATTTTTTTTAAAAAAAAGAAACATTTTTTTATTTATTTAAATAGTTAATCAATTACATGTTCATAAGTCCACTGGGCTAAACCCTTGGTTTTCCTTTTATTATCATCTTTTATATCACTTGCTATGACTTCACTCTCTATTTTTTATTGGATTGCCATCATGTTTTCTCTCTTTCTTTAAATTCTACCTTCTTCGTATTACTTTTTCTTTTGAAACTCTTCTTTTTAGAATTAGGTTCTGTGATTGTGATTTTGCATAAAACGTTCCTAAAATGATGGTAATAATTAATTTTAATTATTTATTTAATAAATAAAATTTACTGAAGCTGTAGCAAACATTGGACTAGTATTTATGACTTTAAAGTTACTGAAAGTATTTTAAAAATTGGGTGTGGCACCATATCTTGTAATTTTCTATGTTTCTATTTGATTAAATTATAATTTAATTGCCATTTTTACTCAAAGTTAATATATATACGTTCAGGAGGATAGTAAGGTTTTCTAAGATCACTTACTCTTTTTTAGATAAAAGGTAGCATTTTTTATGTATCTTTTAAATGGTCAGAGCATGGAACCGTAAAAGGAACAACTATTTATTATCCCATACTATCATTATTAGTCATACCATTTCTTACTCTTGAACTAAATTCTGAAAAATCGACAAAACCTTTGTTTGTTGGGTCAAGATAAATAAGGAATGGTTTAATTTCATGTTCATCTAAAATATTCATTTCTTTTAACTTATGAGCCATATCTTTCTAAGATATGTAACCTTTATTTTTGTTCATTAATAAATTTATATAATAATTATTAATAAATTGAATTACCATCTTAATCGGCATCAAACTTCTTAAAGATGTCATAGGCTTTCTAGGAGCCACAAAAGATTCTATTTTCAAACTTACTTAAAATTTTATTCAAAGATGAAGGATAGTGAGGTGCAGAGCTTGTCCTAGTCAAACCCTTGTATTAATTCATATCCATATCCTAAGGTTTATATTTAGTATCAAAAAACTTTTCATAATTCTCTTGATTAGGTTGTATTTATTGCACCTCTGCATTTTCATCATTCCAGCCAAGACCTTCTTATTATTCATTTTTACTATCTTCAGGGTATAATTTTTAAGGAGGAGGAGGTGGTCTTTTAAGTTTCCACTGCATTCTTTTGAACCACTCGCCATCTTCTTCTCTTTTTATTTAAATATTTTATATTTAATAATTAAATAAATAAATAAAAAATCAAATCAATTACTCATAAATTGCTCTTGATATTTTAGCAGCTTCTGTGTGGTCATGATTATTGTATGAAAAAATTGATAGAAAAGATTCAACTTCATCTTTTTTAACTTCTTTATCTCCAACATTTAAGAACAAGTTTTCGATTGCTTTTGTCAAGCTTTGTTTTGAGATTTATTTTGTTTTGAATTCATCGACGTTATTGATTTTCATTTATTGCATCAAAAATTAATCAAAACTTTCTTTGGAATCGAGATACCTTTCAATAATTCTAAATACTCTCCTTGCTTTCTCTCTGATACATTCTAAGTGCCAAGAATTTACAGAATTAGAATCAAAAATATTTATTTTATTATCTTCTTCATAATTATAAGCTGTTAAAAATTTCTACTTCTCGCTTTTTTTCTTTTCAGTTTCTGCAGGATCAACCTTTTCATTTTTATTAGTTAAATAAATTATTTATTTATGCTATTCATTTATTATACATAGATATCTTCAGGCACAAAAGTGAAATCTCTTAGAAAATCTACAAATTCCCTGTAATTGAATTTATGTTCATCAATTTTATGTCTGTTAAATACGAATTGAATATCTTCCTGTGACATAATTGTTTCAGGAATTGCTAATTTTTTAACTATTTCGAAGAATTTTTCATGACTGACAAATCCTTATTGCAAACTGTCTGCAGCAAATATGTAAGTTTTAAGTGACGACAGTTTATTTTTTAAAATAACGTTTAATTAATTGTGATGTCTATTCTATTTTGAAAGCTTAGCATCATCTCTCAATTTATTCATCACCTTATTAGCTGTATGCAAACTACTATATTCTTCTTCACTCATTACTAATATAATTAAATCCATTAATCTATATTTTAGACAATTAATATAGAGATTTACCAGGCAATTCCTTGAGATTGACATTGAGAATGTCATTGTTATTAAAAATTAAATCCATAAATTCATTAAGTGAAAGATCTCCACTCTTATCAATATCAGCACTAGCAATTAAAACTCTTGCTTCATCAAAATTTATATTTATTCCCATGCTTTTAATCATATCAAAAGCATTTTTGGGATCAATTGCACCTTAAATGAATATAAATATATTATTAAATTAAATAACTTTAAAGTAAAATTTAAAATATCAATTAATTGAGTTTGTTTTACCTGTGCAGTTATCATCCCAAGCATTAAAAATTTTTTGGAAGTTTTTTCTATTGGCATATCTTCTTCTTATTGCACGGCGAATTTCTTTGACTTTATCAAGATCAACCTTGCCTTCAAGAGTTAATTTGTTGTACTATTCTAAACCTACTAATTGAGTTTCAGCTATAGCTGTTGCATGCTAGTCGTGTTTAGTTGCAATCAACTTATCTCTTTATTCTATTATAAATATACAAATAATTAAAAAAATAATAGTTTTATTGATAAATATTAAAATTAAGATTTTGTTTGATGACTTGTTTTCTCAGTCAAATTTGAAGTTCATTCAATCATTCATACTCTTAATTTTAAGTGAGGTTTAATAAGTGTTGATTTATTTATACCTTTTTTATCTATTTTAGTAAACTGTTTTTTAACTCTTGGCAGCAATTTTATATCATATTAAGTGTTTGAATCACCTGTAAAAACTCTTTTTCTCAACTCTGGTTCTTCTAATTGACCAAAGCGAGGATATCCTACAGGAAATTTAGGCTTTTCAGGAATTTGATTTTCAACATAAAATGTTTCAGTTTCTTTTACTGGTTAAGGAGCTACTTTATTGATTTTCATTTTAATCAAATCAGAAAAACTTTTGCTTTTTGCAGTTGATAAAAATTCAATTCTTGGAACATCAGGGCGCTCTATTTTCTCTGCTCTATATATATGAATTTATTTAATTATTGAAATGCATCTTTAAAATTATGATTTGTAGTATTAATAATATAACTAACAATCACAAATGAATGTTCATAAAGATGTTTTTCAGAATAGCAATAAAATAATTTATTTTATCAAATACTTAAAATCTAAATTTGATGAACCCGTTTCATGAGCTCTGACCTTTCTTAATCTCATTGCTGTTATAAATTATAATTAATTATTTGTGATATGATTCTATTTAAAAATAAGCTATGAATTGTTATTAGTTTGTTTTTTTGTATATAATTAAAAAAACTTGTTATTATTATTAATTATAAAGATTTTGTATTGATTCTATCTATGATTAATAAACAAACATTAAATGATTCCTTTGCTTGTAAAGTGAAGTCAATTGATTAACAAGCCATTGAATGGATATGTATTTTAAAAACTATGTTAAAATAGCTAACATTTTGAATAGTGCATTCATTATATTATATTGATTCACTTTATAACAAGCTAACTAGCTATATTTATTTTTACTTTTTATTGGTTTCATTTTTCTTAAAAATTATAATTTATATTTTTTTAAATTATTATTTTGTTTTTCTTTTAAAAATTAAAAAATATAATTTTAAAATTAAACTCAAAAAATAAATTTTTTTTGAATTTACTTTTTTATAAAAAACATTTAAATTAAAAATTCTAAAAATATATTTTATTTATAAAATATTGAAATATTTTAATTAAAGATGGCATATTTAATAAAGGGAATGTGATTTGACAAAACACTTAAAAAAAGGCTATACAATTGTAAGTATTTATATATATTTACTATGAATTTACTTTGCTTATTTATTTACTAAATTAATAATGCTAAAATATAATATGAGAAGCCAGCTGATTTTATTTCAAACTTTGATGATAATTGGCTAATCAAAACTTAAATTTTATCTGCTTTTTTCTTCATTTACTTTGGAGGTGATGGTGCCATTTGGTCTTAGAAGCCAAAATACCTGGATTGCTAACGGGATCGAATTTACCAAAATTTCCATATACGTTTTTAGATTGACTAACAAATCTTCTATGGTTAACCTCACTAAATTGATTTTTTTTAAAAAAGTTGATAAAATTTGTTCTTAGATTGCAAAAAGTAGAACAAACAAATAAATAAATATTCTTCCAGTAAAAAATATTTATTTATTTTATTTAATATGATTTGCATAAATAACTTGATAGATAGATAGATAAATAAATCTATATTTAACCAAATAAATATTTATTTGTTAATATTCAAGCTTTTATTTTCATTTAATCGCTATAATTAATTTAAAATATTACGATCTATCTCCGACTTCTATTTGAGAAGCATTGCTAAATTGTGGAGGAGCATCGGGAACTGGTAAACGATTTCTATAAGAGTGAGGGTGATAGGGTTCAAGCAACTTTTAGCTCATTCCAACATGCTAGTAGGGTCTTACTCTATAAGTGTCACTAATTTATTAATTAATTACAAATATTGAATAAATTTTAATTATTCTTCAAATGAAAAATTAAAATAAATTGATTTCTTCGATATCGATTTAAATCCATTAAAATATATGTTTTTAGATATAAAATTTATTTAGATTTTCTATTTGCAATCGCTTTTATAAAACTTTTATGTATTTTTGTTAATAGAAAGTAACTTCTCTTAAAGAAAAGCTCTTTTGTTAATAATATATCAATTTTAGCTTGAACCAAGCTAATTCAACTAAATCAAATAAATATATATGTTTGTATGTTGATAGGTTAATAGAAAAGTGTTTTAATGGTATTTTTATAGTTTAAATTTTACTGGTTAAGAGAGCTAATATATGAGCTCTTGGACATTGTATCAGCGTAAGTCTTAGTGGGAGAACCATAGTAAGGAATAGCTCTAGGAACTCCGCCTTTCAAAGAAATATATGAGCATGAAGAAACTCTAGTATCTCTGAAAAAGGCAGCAGATTTTTATGATTTTTTGTCTCCCAAGTATTATAAACGAGTGCTTTAAGAAAAGTCAGTAATTTATGATTTTTTAGTATCGATTGGAGGCATGCTATTAAAGTTTTAGCTTGATTGAGAGTATTTTAAATGGCTCATTGATTGATTCTTATTCGTTTTTATGATGTTGGGCTTAATTAATGAGTGATGTAATTCCTTTTCGATTGTATTTTCTATCTAATATTAATTTATTCTTTAACAAATTATGTTGCGAGTGCCATTGATCAAAATGCTACAATGGATGGAAAGTAAAATAAATGTTTACTTAATATTTGCAACCAGATTTTTGGCTTTATTTTCTTACTTGTATTTATTTATTGATGTACTTAGTGACCTTATTAAAACTGTTTAAAATATATAAATTATATATTCAATTAATTTATTATTTATTTATGTATGTATGTTTTTACTTAGATTTTATTCATCTACCAACCTACCTACCTACATATTATTTCTTTATTCATCAATCAATAAAACCAGATAAATAAATTCCATTAGAAATAAGCAAGCAAGCTAACAATAATAATGAATTTTATGTGTGCAATCCAATCTATTAAGTTCTTCTTATTGAAATTAAATCAATATAAGCTATTCAATTTATTAGTCTGCATCTCTAATATCTCACACACTTAAAAGTCTTTCTTTCACAACATATCGCTTTTATTTTTTTATCCAAACAAATTAAATAGGACTTGCTAAGGTTTTTTCCAGTTATATTTTTCTTTTAAATGGCTTCATATCTATCTATTTATTTATTTTAATACATTCACATAACTTTACTTAAATCTAAATCTTTATTTATTCTGCAATTTAAATAAAGAAGCAACAACTAATTAAAAAGATGTCACATTTACATAAAATTTTTAAAATTTAAACCAAAATTCTAATTCATTTTGCATTGATATTATTTTTTATCTTTTCAAAAATTACAAAAAAATTTTTATTTGTTGCTAAAAAATAAATTTATTCAAAAAAATAAAACACAACTAAATCTTTAGGCTAATTTTATTTGTTAAATTTAAGAAATAAAATTTATAAAAAATAAAATATTTTTTATTGAAAAAAATTAATTTTGTCATGATTAAAATAATAAAAAACAGATTTGTAAAATATTTCATAAAACTGACATTTTTAACTAAATTTAATAAAGCAATTAAGTAATTAGTATTCAATCATCTTCTTTCTGATCATTAGCAACAAATTTTTAATAATCTTCATAAAGCTATTTCTATTAAAATTCGTCTTTTTTTCTAGAATCTACTAGCTACTTGTATTTTCTCTTTTATTTATCAATCTTATTTGTTAAATAATAATATATTAAATCGATTACCTCATCTAATATTTTTATTTACATATTCTTATCTGTATTCTTCAGGTTTTTCAGCGTCTGCGCTTTTAAATTGTGACATTGCAGAATTTTAATCTAAATATTTTTGTGCTCTAATCCTCATTCTATCTTCAGATGTATACCAAAAGTAAAGTATAAATATCCAGCTAACTCCTACTAATCCACCAAGTAAATAAGGAGATAATTCACTAATCCTAATTTTCTTGCTTTCAGGATCAATAAAAATATCTTTTTTATTGAAGAATATACCTGCCTTCTACTTATTATTAAGGCTTCTAATTGTATTTTTAGCTAATTTACTAAAGATCATATCAAAACAATGCTTATTTTATATTAATTAATATAATTTATATATTTTTTGTAGTCAGCATTGAGTAATTATTTATAGATTTAAAAACATTTAAATTAATTTAAGATGTAAGTTAATTAGATATTTAATAAAATATTTCAATTAAAATCCATAAAAATATAGTCTTCTTAAAAAATAATAAATTTATTTTGGAAAATAAAAATAATTAAATTCATTAACATTTGAATTAAATAATTAACAAATTAAATTCAAAATTTTTTTTATATAAACACAATATTCTATTTTTTTTCATAAAAAATTCAAACAATTTTTAAAAATCTAATGCATAAATAAATAATTTTATTATGGAATGGTTTAAACACTTGCCCGATTTTTTAATAAATAAATTAATTATCTTATATAAGTTAAATATTTAAAATATATATCACAAAAATGAATTTTAAATAGATATTTACTGTCAAATTAGTATTAAGAACTCAATCATAACCAAAATTAATATGTTAATATTTAAAAAAAATAATTATCATTTTTTTAATAAATTATTTTTCATTTAAAATAACAGAAAATTACTTTTAAATTTATATTTACTGTCAAATTAGTATTAAGAACTCAATCTTAACTAAAACTAATCTTTTAAATAGGTAAAAAAACAATTATCATTTTTCAAATAAATTATTTTTGTGTTAATTATTTTAATAATTTATATGGACTACTTACTCTACATTACTACATCATCTTTGAATGAATTATTATTATTAAATAACACTTTTCAATTATTTTCTTATGTTAAAACCCAAATTTTGATCATATTGCAAAAAAAATGTTTAATAATGGCTTATAATTTTTTTTGTTTATTAAAAAGAAGGTTTTGAAAAAGATACTAACTAGATTACGAAAATAAATATAAATAGTCTAAAACAAATTTAATAATTATAATTATGATTTTTATAGTAAATTTTAGTAATAATGTAACAAAACAAATATATATATATATATATATATATATATTTATGTATGGACTTTTTATTTTCAAAATAATTTGATTCATTTAGTAAGTTCAAGAAGGTAGGTATTAGTAATTTTATTTTGCTATAGATAATTTTTGAAGTAGCTTTTGAAAATATTTACTTTTTCAGATATAATTTAATTTATTAGCTATTTTATTTGAGCGAAAGCATTTTGCTTTAATTTTGGTTATTTGGATAAGTTAACAAGATGCCCAAAAAACGATTCACATAAGTTTAATATTTCTTACTCAGATTTATTTTCTAAATAACTTAATTTAATTGAAAAAAGATTAATTTTACAGATTAAATTTGAATTCTGCAATTCATTTAGTTATAATAATTCTAATATTTGGGCGTTAAGTGCCAGACACTCGGAATTTGCTTGCTGTTAGCCATATAGATGAGTTTTTTTACATAATATGTCTATAATTTATTGATCAAAACTTTCTTTATACATTTTATAGATAAAGTTAAAGTTCTAAGCAACTAAGTTAACAACCTTTTCCTTTTGATTGCTCAATTCTATGAATTTTAATATAAATTGTAATAGCTAATTGTCATCTTCAATATTGTCAAGTTTATTTGAAATTATGTCTAAACATTTGTTTATTTGATCTTCATCGGTTATCTTTTCTAAGATTTAAAGCACACTTTTAACCTCATTTGAAATGTCATTTACTGAAAGCTCCACTTTCAAATTTAAGCAAATTTCAATATCTTTTTTTTAAATAGAAAATTAATTAGTTGGGTAAATTAGGATTTAAATGAAATAATTACCTTTAATTCCATGTGAGTAAAATTAATATTTGATAGCCATTTCAGCAGCTTTTTCACACTTGCTGAAAAAGTTGACATCAAATACAGGGGAAGAGTCTATCAAATAGATATTGATGTATTCTTAAAAGAGTAAAAATTACTCTTCATTTGTCATTTTTTGTTCGAATCTCTATTTAACATTTTCAATTCGTTGTTAAATTACTTGGGGATCTCCTAGCTTTTGTATGATTTAATACTCAACATCAAGAATTTTAAGTTGAACCTTTAATTTAACTAAAGAGTTATTCTATCCAATCTGCTTTGCTTGCTCTATTTAAACTAGAGCTTTGTTTAGAAGATAAGTTGAATTATAATGAGTTGATGCTGAAGAATATTGATTAGACTCTACTTCATTAAATATTACAATTGATTTAGAAAGCAAGTGCAATACTTCAATTGCTTTGTATATTTTTGTATTTGAATTCATGCAATTTAAAATTGAATAAAGATATTCTCCATAATTTAGCTCAAAAATAATTTAAGCTATTTTCCATAGTGTAGATTCATATTCATCATGAGTATTATTATTGATATGAGTTAATTTAGAAAAGTATTCAAGAAGAGCCTCTAAATATCTTTTTTCTTTAACATATAAATCACCATAGATTCCTTATATTTCGATAGAGCAATTATTTAACTCCTCTTAACTGTAAATACCACTTGAGTTTGCATAACCTTGAAAAAGATCAAAATTATTACCTCCTTTACTTGCAGTCTCATCATATTTTATTTATTCTTTGGCAGTTAAATAAAATATATCAATTACTTTTCTCTCTTTTAAATGATAGACATCTCCTAGTTCTTTACTAATATTTTCTAATCTAGTTTATACTTCTCCTATGTTTTTTTTACTGTAAAAGTCATATGCTTCTTTAGTATTCTTTTATAAGTTTTGACTGGAGCTGAGAAGCTTTTTGAATATTAAATAAAAATTAATATAAAATATTTATTTTTAATAATTTTTGAATAAAAATTTATTAGACCCTTCAATCCCATAATAACTATTACCAAATTTTTTTAAAATACAATAATCAATTTTTTTTTTTATAAAAAGGGTGGTTAGTTCAATCATTTTTATAAATGATTATTGATATCTTTATGGTAAAATTAAAAAAATAATTATTACTTTGAATTTTTTTAGACTTGTTTCAACGTTTTAAATGATTTTGGTGCAGTATTATTTAAATTTATCATCTTAACTGACTTTTATACTTTCGTACAAATATATTAGACTTGCTTCAAGCTTATCTTAATGGAGGTACCATTTACCTACTTTATGAAGGGATTGAGAATAGAGTTCTATATTTTCTGAATTTTGAAGTAAATTGCAATTATCCTTTAAAAATGTTATTTCGAAATCTTCAATTTTAGTTTTTTCAGACAATTCACTCATTAGTTTATTGTATTCAAAAGATTTTTCAAGATCAAATTTTTCAAGATTTTAGAATTTTTTCTCAACATAGATGCAAATTAAAATAGTTGCAGAGAGACTTGTATCTGTTACAAAGTTAAACTGAGCTAATTAAAGTTAGATTCTTGCATATTTTTAACTTGAAGGATTTTCTTCACTACAAATTTATACAAATTTACTCATATAAAAATTAATATCATTGTAATCTTTTTATTCTAATTTCGCTTCTATGTAGGCATACAAACGATCTAAATTTGATTTTGTTATTTATCTTTTAGGGAAAATGTTGTTTCCGTATTCTATTATTTTTATGTTATCTCTTTTAGATCTAGCTTGATCAAACAATATTTCTTATAGACTTTTCTTTTGGGTTTTCTTTATAGCATCTTTTAAGTTGCTTGCTGATTTGATTGAAGAATCATATTAAGAAAAAGAGCTTTGAGAATGGTTTGGAGAATCAGATCCTTTTGATTTTTCTTCTACTCCTAGGGAATCTCTTTAGTAAATGTCATCTACTTCTGAATCGTTAGCTAAGATATTTTAGTCTACATAAATGTCAGAGCCATAGTAAAGCATATCTATAAATTCTCTAAAGCGACGTGGTTTCATAAGAATATGGTATGAAAATATATCTCCATCTCTCTTTATAACATCATGAGCTTCAAGATGGTGCTTAAATATATTTTTACGTATATTCTCAAGCTAAGTAAATACATTTATTTCTTTTGCTTAACTATTTCCCATTCTTTATTGTTGTAAAATGTATTCTTGTTAAGACTTAGCTGTTTGAAATTCTTTAATTAGGTAAGTTACAAATGGAGATTTTATGCTTTAGATTTATTGTTATTATCTTATTTGATTTCTTGAAAATGTTTAAAACTTGATTTAAATAATCAAGTCAATAAGATCTTGAAGAATTTAATAATTTTTTTGTTCGGTAGCTCCATCTTAAATTTCACTTTGTTGATTTTAATATCTCTAATATGGATCATTTTATTCTGTGGTTTCATCCATTGGAACTTAATTATAGAGTCGATCCATGCAATAAAACTTTTAATCAGCAACACAAAAAACTACATTATCATGAGAGATTTTAGTAATTTTTTTAGAAAGTATGATGTCCAATAAATTGAGCATCATACTTTTGAACTAGTGTTCAGAAAGAGCTTCCTTTTAGACAACATAAGAACCAATTTAATCTTACAAAAAGTAGAATCTGTCAAATTACTCAATAATAAAGTGTCTATAAATATAAGCATTTCTTGGTAAAAACTACCCTTTTCCTTTTGTTTCTCTTTCTAAAACAATAGAATTGAATTACTTTTCCATTTCATATTCATCCAATCTAGCTACACGAATAATAGATTCACCTCTAAAATCCAAGTATTGCTCATTTATGTCATGATTTATTTTAATATCTATAATTCTTTTTACATCTTTTTCAGGAAAAACATTGTCTAAACTAGAAATTCTCTTTAATTATAAATCATATCCTTTTCCTGTTTTTTTATAGTAAGCTCTAGCGTTAATTATCTCCTTGTCTTGAGTCAAAGTAAGATTTGAAAATACTCCATCAGGAGACAATTCCAAATTAACATCCTCTAATGGATCTATATATTTATGCTTTTAAGCTTTTGAAATAAAGCTGTCTCTGTCTTAGACAATCTTAGAAAGAGCAGATACGCCTTATAAATTACTGATTTTAGAATTAAGTTATATTTTTTTTTTAGAAGGTGATCCTTAACTGTTTATGTCTAAGTTTTCTTTGCTCTTATCATCGTTTAAATGCTCATACTCTTCTTTCTCAAGTATCTAGTACTCAGGTGAAATGTAATGTTGTTAATCTTTTTTTTATCCTTTTTTATCAAATTAATTTTGTTATTTGGCATTTTCTAAATTACTTTGATCATTTTTTCCGTCTTCACCCTTTTTATTATATAAATAAGAATTCTAATTAGATAATTTATAATAAATAATAAAAAATTTTTCACATTTTGCTTTTGATCATCTATTTTTGCATAAGTTTAAAAATCAGCTTAAACTGCAGTGTTTTGAACAATCTTTGCATTATTTATAGGTTGAATTGGGCTCAAAGAAAATTAGTTATCATTTATCATAGGAAGACGAGTTTATAAATCAGGAGAGGCAGGAATATTTTAGCTCTATACACTATCATAGTCGAATTTAGAGAACTGGGGAGAACCTTAATCAATTTTAGCATCATCTTAACCACCAGTTACTGTGGTGTATTAGTCAACTACATAAGCTGGCTTTGTTACTACCAAACTTGCAGTTTTGAACATTTTTATTCTTCTTTTTTATTTTTCTACAACTTTTTCAGCATCAGTCAATTATTTTTGTTCTTTCAAATCTTTCAAAACTTATCTGGATCCTTAACTGCTTGAAGATTTTGCATGGTTATTAAAGTCATCGTATTCATCATAGAAAGTTGCTTTTGTTTTTTTAGGAGATGATGATTAAGTCTAGTGAATCGAAGGCAGTTTTTCTACTGAAGAAGTACGTTTTTATATATTATAATGAGTACTTTGATTTAAATTATTATTATAATTACTCATAAATTCAATATTGTTACTAGGCTGTGTCCTAGCTGAGTATAAATTTTGGTTAGAAGCAGAGCTCAGCTGTTCATACTTTTAGCTTCTTTAAGAAGAGAGATTAGCTCTCAAATCTTTATACGCGTTCTATTGCAGTTAGTGTTCAGGTTTAATATAAGGTTAATTGATTGGTTTCTGATACAAAAAATTTTGTTTACTAACATATTAGCTATTTTAAGGTAAACCATTATTGTTTTAACCATAAATATTTACTAAGTCAATTTGCTTCTCTTAGAATTTAGCTGCGAATTACTATCTTTGATTAAAATTGATATCTTTTTAAGACTAGCAATCTCTACAATTTTGAGTAGAATCTCTACAATTTTGAGCGGAATATCTACAATTTTGAGAGGAATCTCTACAATTTTGAGCAGAATCTCCTCTTATAAACGTCAAAGACTTACAGCCAGATTCAGGAAGATAAACTTTTTATCGCAGCTGAGGTATCTTGACGTAGGAGTGCATTTCCGTATAGGATCTTTCCCTTTGTCTTTAGGGTTAAACAACAAATTTAATATTTTGGTTGTACTTTACTTAAATAACATTCCTCCTTATATTGTCAACGTTTATAGAGCTAATAGACCTGTAAATTTTGTTCCTATTAACATTTTAATTGTTTAGCAAAGACTATTAAGACGACTACTAATGCCTAGGATTTCCTAATTCTGAGAGACTAGTAATTGAATTATTCTATGCTTAATACTGGTTATTTTATTGCATTAATTACTCTTTCAATAAAAACTGCTTATTTATATTTCGCCCCTCGTTTTCAATGCTATTTCTTTATTTTCTGAAGAGATCTGTCCAGTGGTTGTGTTTCTGGTCTTGTTCTTGGCTTTGTTACAAGTTAATTTAATTTTATTTATTTCCTCTGCTTACTAAATGTCTCAAGCTAGGACTTTATACGTACTGATTTCTAGAATTAAAATTTGAATAATGTTGATGAGAATAATCATCTATCATGTGAACTAGAAAATTGAAAGAATATTGTTTGTATTGGATATTCTATAAAATGGTATTTATTAATGGCTATTTTTTTGTTTAAAAAGAATGTATTTACTTACTTTGTTTGTATTTTAATTTAGGTAATTGAAATAAAAGCTAAAATAGTTATAAATTATTTCTCTTCAAAATATATCTGATTTCTGTCAACTTTTTATTCTCCTCTTCTACTTATTAGCTTATATATTTATTCAATTACTTGATTTGATAAATTAATTTTGTGGCAAAAATTGTTTATTTGACTTCATTTGTCACTTTATAATTGCATATCTAAATAATCAGATTGCAATTGACTTACAAATTCAAATGAATACCTTTTCCTACGTATTATGTCTAGACATATGTTCAACCACAATTTTATTTATTTATTACGACCTAATTACTCTCATTTAATTCGTATGAATATTACAGATTCGACCATTGATTTATTGGTTAGTCATTTAAAATTTATTCTATAACAAAAAATTATATAATTTTATAAAAGAATTATTTTAAACGCTTATTTGATGTTGAAGTATTATTAAATTGCTTCATAATAATAATGATATTTTATTCAGTAAATAAATATGACATATTTAATTAATAAAAATAAAAATTAGTAATTCCAAAAACAAATTATTTTGAATGTAACAAGCTTAGCACTTTTTAATTATTTTTGTATGGTAAATTAATTAATTTATTTATAATTTACGCTTATTTTATTTTTACAGCTGCGAAAATTAAATATGCAATTATATTAATTTATTTCGTGGTAAAATTTAGAAGTTTAGGTTCTGAATTTAGAAATTAATTATTTCATATCATTTTTATCTCACTATTTATTAAGTTATTTGTGTCATTTAACTGAGCTGATGGCTAATCAAAGAATACTGATCATCTAATTTAATAACACATTCCAACTTAAAACTTATTTACTCTTTAAATATCATAATAATCAAATATATTTTCTTTTACATAATATTTTTCTAATTAGTGAAATCTTTTTGAATTTTATTTTTAATATTCCTATATAATTTTGTATCAATCAATATATTTAAAAGATGAAAGTTAAAAATATGATTGAATAAGCTAATTAAAAAAAATTATTACAATAATAATTAATGATCCATCCTAATTTCAAATATTACGATTTTAAAAAAAGTAATATTTTATTTATTTTAAATATTTTTGTTTTTTCAATTATTTATAAAATATTTTAATTTTTGAGATTTAAGCATTCAAAATAAAATAAGACTATTGATTTTAACTTCCAAAAAAATAGCTTCATATAACTTGCATTTATATGAATATTTTTGTTTAATAGCTAAAATTTATTTTACTATTTGAAATCTGATTGCAAAATTGCTGAATCTCATATTTTTATTTTTCTTAAATAATTTCTTATTAATATAAAAATAATTTATTTATTTATTTAAAAGTTGAAATTTCTAAAAATGATTTCACTAATTCAGATTGAATTAATTAATTCTTTATTGATTATAAATTATTTTTATATATTCAAATCATTTTAATTTAATTTATTTCAATTAAAAATAAAATAAAATCATTAAATTTTAATTTTTTAGAATTGTTTTTTTTAAGTTTCAATAAAAATAAATTTGTTTTTTAAGCATTTTAAAGGAAATATTTTTTCATTATTTTATGAATAAATTAAATAATCAGACTAAAAAAATAAAATTGGTTTGAATATTTCTACTATGAAAAATTATAAATTACTTTGAAAATTCTTATTTTATTTACTTTTTAGAAAAAAAATTAGTTCTTTTTGAAAAACAATTTACAAATTGAGAACTAAAAAATAAAATTCTATTTTTAAATTAATTTTTAAGATTCAAATATTTTATTTGTTAACCTTTTATTAATGTTTCTACTTTGTTAACATTTCACTTATTATATAAAAAGTTGATATTTTTTTCTATTTGTTTTAATTTTATAAATTATAATAACGAATATTTATCAATTAAGCGATAAACATTAAAAAATTGAGATATTGTTTTTTATATAAGCTATTAATGGACTTTAATGATATAGCTGAATTAAATAGGAGGCCTACTCATAATAAAATATAATAGAACATTTAAAATAAATTTCAATCCTTTTTACTTAACTAATCATAAGCAAAAGAAAAAAAGATAATCTAAGTTGAAGGACATACATTCTTAAAAAAGAGCTAATCGAAAGTAGAATTATTGAATTATTTATGGAAAAAAAAATTTTTAATATTGAGAATTAATTTTAGTTTTGTTTAAAAGGAAAATTTAGATAAAATATAAGCCTTAACCAATCGTAAAAAAGTTGGTAACATTTATGAGGATATAGAAGATATTATAGATAGAGCCATTTCAGATGATGAAGAGTAAATAGATATATTAGATAATCTAAATTAATCTTTAGATGAAGAAAAGTATATTGAAGAAGAGAGAATATAAATGAAAAAGAAACTATATTTGGTAATATCAAATTTTAGGATGAATCTTTCTCTCTAATTTATTACCAATTTTATCTCAAAAGGCTGAACAAGAAATTCAACAAAAAAAATTGGAGTAAGAAAGATTCGAAAAGTTGAAAAAAGAGTTCAAAGATAAGTAACTAGAATTAAAGTGCTTTTGCAAAAAGATAGGAACAAAAATAGTGTTTTAATGCGAATTTTGTAAAGAGTTGAAAAAAATAAAATTAATCAATTGAAGTTGTTTATGTATGAATTATTTTTATCAAAATTTATTAAAACAAGCAGAAATAATTTTTATAAATTTTAATAAAAAAGCAATTTTCAAAAGAAAAAATCATTTTAAATTAATCAAAATCTTAATTCAAAATGTTCAAAACAATTGTTAATCTTACTTTTATCATTAATGTTTATTCTAAAATTAAAAATATAGATTAATTTTAATTAGTGAATTAAATTTATATTAAATATTTCATTATTTTTTTTTTAGAAATACAATGTTTCCAAAAACCAATTACTTTATTAATCTATCTATCTATCTACTTATGTGAGGGGAGAGATTTAGAATCTGAAATGATGAATTTTATCAAATAATTAAATATAGAAATACTTTAAATCCTCATATGCATTCACACCCAAACCCACAATCTTAAATACCATTTGGAGATTAAAATTGATAAGAGAGGTTTGGTTGGTGTTTTAATTAAGGAGAAGCAAACTCTAAATAAAACTATTTTTAGAATTTTTAACTAAATTAACTTTCATTCAAACTGTTAGCAATTTATAAAATTAAAAGAAAAATCTTAAATATTTCAAAAAAAACCCTTGATTGTAAAATAATATTTTTTAATTAATTTTTTACTTACTTATCAAAATTATTAAATTAAAATTATAAACCCGACTATTTATTTTTTACTAATATTTCTGAAATAGCATAAAATATTTTTTATTATCAAGTTTTTAAAGCTTAATCAAAAAATAAAAATCTCAACTTTCAATCAATATCATCCAGCAGTCTTACAAACAACTCCTATTAGTTGGCTAGAAAGTGAATTAAGTAAATAAAATAATAGAAAAATAATATATACTTTATACTTTAATTTAATTCAAAAATAAATAAAATAGAAGTATTTTAATTAATTTTATATTTATTATTTCTAATTAAGCTTTTTATAGAAAATATATTTTATATCACGAAATTAAAAATGATTGAAGCTCTTTATAAGCAACGCATGTTTTTATTGCGCTTTTTATTTGCTTATTTCTTTTTAGTTACTCTGTCTAATTTAATTTCATCTGTAAAGAATAGAAAAATAATGGTTGTCACGAATCAAAATGAAAATAATAAAGTAAGAATTTTTAAATTAAATTAATTAATTTTGTAATTATTAGAGATCAATCAAGAAATTTAATGTCATTAGAATTTGTTAACTTAGAATTATTTTAAATGGTCTAAATTTTATTTTTTATTGTAGAAAATAAACAATCAAATGAGTTATCAAGTATGCCAATAAGCTAACTTTTGTATTTAAATTAAATATAAATTTGTTTACTTATTTTGTTGCTTATTAAATACAAAAATAAAAATAAATAAGATAGTATAATTTTATTTAAAGTGTTGAAATTCTTTCGAATTTTTATATTATTAATTAATTCATCGATAAATTAAATTTATAAGTCAAGTCACACTAAACAAACTATGTATTTATTTATCTTATCATTTAATTTTTTGATGTAAAATTTTTTTTCAGACAAAAATAAATAAATCTTTGTTAATAAACAACTATTAGTAATAAGGCCATTCATTTTTCGTGAATAGCTTATTAGCTTATATTTGCTTATCAATTAATTTAACAAAAGCATTGTCCTAACAAATTTACTAGTAAGGATCAATAAATAAATAATTAAATTAATAAATAAATAAATATGTAAAATGTAATTCAATCAGTGATTACTATACCATATTATTCAAAATAATTCTTTTAAATACATAAGCTGATAGAATCAATCAATTTAGACTATAATTATTAATTAGTGATTAATTAAAAAAGCATAAAAAAGATCTAGCAAGCAAGCATAAGTCTTATTATCAAACTTATTTATATCATAGAAGCTTATTGACTACATGAGCGATAACCCATACTAATTGTATCCTCATTAAGGTATGGATACTTTCTTTCATAAATATGTTTCCCCTTTTTGTGTGTGTTATAAATTTTAATTCTAAAGGAGAAAGTCAACAGAAACATTACTGTTTTCAAATCAAATTATCATTTAAAATATGTTGTTTTAAAATTTTCAACTAAGTGTAAATTATATTATAATTAGATCCAAATCTCGAGACTCCTTAGCCTAAATAGTAATCTAGATCTGTAAAATTTTCAATATTATAGATGAATAGTAAATAGTCTAATTTATTTTTGAATATTTTTTATATAAAGAGGATGATGGATGGAAGCATTAGTGGTATAAATCAATCAGATATAGTGAAACAGCTTTAGACAAACCAAGATGACGAAACTCCAAGCAAAGTTCAAACTTCTAATGTAGCAAACTTAATTACAAATTAAATAATCCATAATTAGGGTATAAAGTAGAAAGTTAAGATATCATATTTTAATGATTTAAAAAGGTATTAGAAGATGAACACATAGATAATGGCGAAAATTTGATTACTGAGCATCTTAATAATGCATAGGCAAATTATCAGCTACCTGGTTAGATTCAATCTCTAAATGGAAAAAATTAGCTAGGAGCTGCTAAAAACTATGGGTTTAAACTTCCTCTTGATTAGATTTAGAAAGCTTAACAGATTTAAATATAAGCATCTCAATTTGATACTGAACGCTCGCTGCATTTTGAAGAAACAGACTTCACAAATTAAAATTTATTAAAGTCATCAGAATTGTCAAATGGATAGCCCCAAACCCCTTACAATAATTTAAACGGATCAAATTTCAAGTCATCTGCAGGCAAGCAATCACAATCTGTCTCATATAACCGTAAAAAAAATAATTTCAAGATTTTAATTAAGATCTTGCAAATTAATTTCGCATTTATTTATATTGAATGAATCTAAGAATATTTAACAAATTAAATTTATCAAAAAAGATAGCTGGCTATATTAAATAAATTACCTTTTATAAATCTAATAAAATTTAAATTGGCATCAACTAAGTTAAGCTGTAAAATGCATACAAAACAAATTAAAATAAGTATTTTTGATGATAATAACAAAAATAAAAAAAGCAAACTTTCGAAGTAAAATCATAAAAAAACAAACACAAACACATATAAAAGCTAACACTCTTTAAATTATCTAGCTTATGAACAGGATAAAAATTAAAAGCAAATTATTTTTCATTCAAATCAGCAAAAAATTAAAAATGAAAAAAATAAATCAAGAAAAAAACGTTAACTTTTTTAATTTTAAATCTATCTAAAAGTGATTTGAAAAAATAGTTTCAATTTTTAATAAATTTTATTATTTTATTTTATCATTTTTATTATTTTATTTTACTAAAAAATAATTTTAGCTGTTAAGAGAATACCTATTCCTGTTACTCATGCCAAGAATGAAAGTGCTTTAGCATCTTCCAGTCCTTTCGTATTTAGAACTGGTCAGAGTTACATTGGAGTCTCCCACATGTTAGCTTCTGGCTTTTCAAAATTTTAATCACCTAGAAGAAGTCCTCGTCATAACCCAACAAGCGATTAGGTATTACAAAATAGTAAGCAAAATTATTCTACAAATTTTAGTTATGCTCAGCCAGATGAGCATCAATCTGAAACACAAAAAACTCTCATTACTTCTTAAATAAATTATCCTTTAACGTAAATAATTAGTTTATCATTCATTTATTTGAATATGTTTAATATTAAAATGTAGAACAAGAGATGAAATTTCTGATGTGAAGTCAAGTTTCACAAAAATGACTACTTCAAGAGAAGAACACGCAAGATAAAAATTGATTGAAAGCTCAAATTAATCTGCAAGACTTTTTCAAACTATTATAAGGCTTGATTCTGAAATTAAAAAATTAAGAAATGAACCTATTAGAGGTGCTTCAAAGTAATGAATATTGATTAAATTCAATGAAAATATAAATTAAAATCTAATTTTTTTATTAGGGAAATAGCTTAAAAGTTAAAGTTTGGTGAAGAAAACTCTTAAAATAAATTAGAAGATTCTTCTGTTAATGGTAAAAGTAAGGCAAGTAGCATAACAAACTTAGCAGATGATAATGGAAAGGGATTAGATATAGAGGAAATACTGCATCAAAATAAATAATTAAAAAAAGATGTATAGGAATTAAGATAATATAAAATATAAGCAACTCAAGCTCACGTTCTATAATAGATAAATAAAGATTTAGTTAAAACAAGAGAAATATTATCATCAGAAAATTAAAGCTTGCAAGAATAACTCATGGATTTATAAGGTTAACTGTAGTAAATAAGAGCAGACTATGACCAATTATATGACTAATATGATAAGTAATAAGAATCGTTCAAGAGTTTGAGAGTATCTACACATGACCATGATGAATTTATGCAAATGAAAAACATAGCTAATGAAGCCTCAAAGGAGATCGATCATTATAAGCATCTTGTTTCATAGAAAGATGTGGAAATTGAAAACTTGTATGACATATTTCATTTAAAATGGCAGTAAAAAAATAATAAATTAATAGAAAAAAGGATATTAAAATTGCACAAGAAGAGAAAGAAAACAACTCTCTGAGTGAATCTACTAAATAACTAAACCATAGAATTAATGAATTGACCAATCAAATCAGAGATTTGCAGGGTGAAAAGCTAGCTCTTATTGATTAAATAGAGAGTATGCAAAAGGAAATTCTTTAAGTAAGTTAAGAAAATAAAGATCTCGAAAAGAGACTCAAAGAAACTATTTCTTATCTGGATGAAAAGTAAGATAAAAATGCAAAATATATTCTGTTTTGTTGAAGTTGATTTTAAATATTATTTAAAGGAGCGAGAAGTTAGCTAACATGAAAACTTAGTACGAGGCCAATTGGAAAGAGCTTGAAATATTAAGAGACGAACAATAGAAGTTAAAAAATAAAGTATTTTAAATTAATATTTTATTTTATGTTTTTTTTAAAATTTAAATCTCATTATTTACTAAAATTTGAGTTAAATTAAGTCAATTTTAAACAAAAGATTACTTAATATGACGACAGAATGAAGATTTTTAATTTACTTAAGTCAAGTGATGAAGATAGCATTTTGAAAATGAATTGCCAACTTATTTTAAGAAAAAATGCTTTTGACAGATACATGATTCATATTGAATCTGTTTCTGAGATCACAATTCTTATGGCCACTGATGTAACAGATTTGATCCCTTCTAAAAACGAGAACCCTTCATTCTAAATCGGATTTAGAGTAACTTAATAGAAAAAAAGAATAATTCTAAGTAAAATATTATATATATATTTTAGGGACATTCAAATAAAAAGCATGTAGCAACATTTGAGGCAAATAGTAGATAAGAAATGGCTGCAGTCTGTAAAGCACTTAAGTAAATTATATTAATAAACACACTAAATAAATAAATAATCTAAATATTAAAAAAAGGCAATATCTTATATCAGCTTAAAGCTCTTCAACTAAATCTGTTTCGTCTTCTTCCTCATCTCCAAATAAATAAATTAGAGTAGAACCAAATAAAGATTTCTTAAGCTCAATAGCAACCTTCTTTTGAAGAAAATAAGAAAAAATAATCAATAAATTAAAATTTAATAGAAATAATAATAAAATAACAATAGTCATCAACATCATTAATAAAATTATACAAGCATTATTTAGTTTAATAAAAAGCTATAAAAGTGAAGAATTAATTGCCATTAAATAATGGAAGTATTTATATCAAAAAAAATATTATTTTAATGTTTAATAGAACAAATAAATAAATTATCAACAATTAACTTAGTAAAGAAGATTAAAAAATATATATATTTACAAAATAATTAATGATTTCATCTATAAATATAAACTTGCTATAATCAACTAAAAGACCACAAAAATAGTAGCAGCCTGCCAAATAATTAATATAACCAGTATAAAATAATTAATCTATAATTAATAACATGTAAAATTTTAAATTAAAAACAAGTTAATACCAATTTATTTTTATGTATAATTTGCTACTTATCTATCTATTTACCTCTTATAACTATTTATTTCTTAATTGCTTGATAAGCATCCTAACAATAAAAATCCTAATTAATTTTCCACTCTGTTTTTTGTATTTTTTCTAAAATTAAAAAATATAATTTCTATCCCTATAAATATATATTTATTTTGTTTAGATTTAGAAAATATCTATTTCAAATGCTGCTCAAAAACAATATTTTATTAAAAGTATTTATTTCTAATGTATTTTTCTTAAATTTTACTTTTAATTTATTTTCATTCAAAATATGAAATAATTAATATACTGTTAAATATTAGTTTGATAGTTTTAAAACTAAAATTTTCAACAATTTATTGATTTTTCCAAATAGTAAAAATAAATAAATAAAAGTTAATTATTGCTCATTCAAAATTACTATATTATTTAAAAAATTGATTGATTTTGCTCATAATCCACATTATAAAAGTTTTAAAAGTACTTAAAAATTAATTTAATTCTTCATTTTGTTATAAAAAAGCTGAATAATAAATAGTTCTAATATATGGTACTTTTTAATGTATATTTTTAGAATAAAAAATAACATTATATTTATTTGATTTAATTTTAAAAAAGGAAATAAATAAATAATCTTTTAATTTTTAGATAATACTTTGAATTTTGTTTTTGGTAAATACATACTTTAATTTTTATTGAATTTTCTTATTTGAATTAAATGAGTAAATAATATAAAAATACTATATAAATAAAATATTGAATGTAATTGAAATCAAATTTATATTCTTATAAATAATACAGATATTTAATCTGTATGATAACTATTTATTTTTGATATTTTTACTGTTAAAAATTTTTGGTTTAATAAAAAAAATTTTGTTTCTCTTTTTTTCATTATTTAAATTATAACAAAAGAAATATCAAGCATAAGCATGCATGTAGGCAGTTTTAGGTAATCTCTCAATGTCATCAGGAACTCTCCATCCTTCACAAGACTAATTTAGATTTTTAGGGTAGAAGTTTTGAGTTTTTGAACTCAGGAACTGTCCTTAATGGTTTGGAATTTACTAATTGTTAAATACATGAACCCATTCATTTTTTGTTTTGATAAACTCCTAGTTGTATGGGTCACTGCTAGTGCTTCTAAACTTAGCGCCTGTTTAGCTTAATTTAAGAGCTTAATTTTATTATACATTTTATTAGGTTTTTTCAGGTTAAAATGGCTTGAAGGAGTCTCTTGCTGTTGTGTTAAGACTCATTTTGTCATCCATGCCAATAGGAGGCTTCAAGTTTTTATGTCTATCATAGGCGAAATTAATATAAGTGAAGTTTTTGCCTTAATCTGTTAATTAGCTTGGTAATAGGGATTCTTTAGGCTCACGAAAATTGCTTTTAACTTCCGAAGTAAGCTTTTGTTTAATTTTATCATGAGGCACTCTAAGGTACTCAATTGGCTCATGAGTAAACAAAACGTTTGGAGTAATTTTTTTAATATTGAAATTATTTTTATACATAGTATTGTGATCTATTGCTTAGTTACCGCAATTTAGAGTGTTTCTATCTATATATCCACACTCTAATTTAGGATCAACACCCTTTTTTGGTATAAAATCTGTTTTCTATGTAGTGTTCAACTCTATTTTGCACTGCATCCTATATGGGTCTTTGTCTTACGGAAAGGGCTAAGGAACTTCAGTTAACTTAGGCTAAAAATCTGCTTAGTAAAGAGATCTGTTTAGCCTTTTATAATCTGGTTATAATTCTCTTACTGTACATTTACAGCGATTGCAGCTACATTTACCACATTTACATTACCCTACAAGGTGATTGAAATATTTTTAGTTGGGCACTTAAACATTTTTAAAGTGGTTAATAAATACTTTCTCCTTATCCTCAGTTTTCATTCTAAAAGATTGACTGAATTATGCTTCAGGATCTCTACTTTTCAGTATTTCTTCAACCCTTAAAAAATCTATTTAATTATTAGGTGTTGAATATCGTTTTTGCCTCTAAGCGCTCATGCTGCGCTTCTCAGGAGTATTTGTTCTTTCAAAATCAACATTATAAGATTACTGATGTGCTTAATCTTTAGTCAGCTTCTTGTTTATATCTACTGATTACTTTCTTAGCGAGCTCTTCCACATTTATAAATCTTATTTTTGACAAACTAATATCAACTTAATTAATTATTTGCTTTAATTAATATTTATAATATATCAAAGCAACAATTTTAGTTTATTATTAATGCTTCCTTCCATCCTTAATTAATTAATTAATTAATGGTGTTTATTTTATTATGCTTTATTGCAAATACTTCATTGGTTGCCAAAATTTTTATTTTTATTCCATATATTCTTCATCTTCTTATCTAGTTCCACAAATTCATAATTTTTATAAATTTTTTATTATCAAATAAATAAATAATTGCATGTTTTTTGTGTTGTTTATCTACCATCAGCTTGATGATATCCAAAAATTGCAAACTAATTTATATATTACTCTTAATAATTTTTTTCAATATAAATACAATACATTCATAATTATATTAACTAGTAAAATTATTTTTAATAATTAATTCAAATAAAAAAATAAATTTAATTTAACAATTTGTAAAATCAGCTTGATTGATTTAAATATTTGCATGTAAGCCAAAACCAATCTATTTTAATTTTAAATATTTTTATTGTAAAAAATTATAATTTTGCATTTCAATCATCACATCAATCAATTTTAATTATTTTCAAATAGAATCTAATTTTTTCAAAATTAATTAAAAATGAAATTACATTTCTCATAAATGTTAAAACTACTTAATAAAAAATATAATCTTTAAAAGTAATTATTCCACTTAATAAATAATTAAATAATATTAAATTTAAAAATTTTAACAATTATTAATACAAAATAATACCATTTTTTTATATTTTTGTTATTAAATTTATTTGTTTTAATTAATAAATATTAAAATTTGCTATAAATTATTATTAGTTATAAATAATTCAAATTACCTTCTTATAATTATTCAAATAATCAAATATCTTCAGCCATATCTAATTTACATTTCTTATCAAATTTTTTTATTTTTATCCATACATCCCATAATTAGTTTGAATTTCTAAATGCCAAAAGTTTTCTTAAAAAATTGAAAATCATAATATAAATTTGAGTTTTTTATATATTTAAGAATAGTTTTTTTATTTCATGAGCCAGATTTGAATTCTAGTTTTTTGTTTTTTTTAATGGCACTATAGCTATCGTCTACGTGAACGATGTTATAATAGCTTGATTCGTTTAACAGGCAGCATCCAGCCAGAGACCTATTGCTAGCATTGCTGTAAACGTATATAATTTTATTTCTTGGCAGAGCTAAAGGCTACGAATCATGTTAAGTAGCTATAGTTATAGTATTGATTGGTATGTTATAAGCACCTTTAATGTGGTGTTTTTGAAAATCTTCTTCTTCTCTTAAATCTAAGAAATGCATGTCTTTACTTAAGTGCTGAGATTTGATAGAAGCAATTTAGCCATATATTTTATGACTTTTCTAAAAAGCTTCAAAACCGCCTTCTAAGCATCCCAAAATATGTTCATATCCTATGAGAGCTAATAATGTTATAGAATATCTTTCTTTACCACATTCAGAAATTATAAAGAGCTTGGATGAAGGTTACAATTTTGCTCTCATTTTAACATCTAAACTCAACCATTCAAATAAATTAATAGAATAGGGAATTCTTAGCTCTTAGAATGCTTCTGGAGATCTTGTGTCTATTAGAAAGCAATCTTGATACTTTGAAATCTCTTACAAGAATTAGTTTGGTGGAATGAAAACTAAGCTTTTATCTACTATTTCTTTGATGGGTTATATAGATAATTAATTCTAATAAATATTGTTAAAATAGTATTCAGGAACATAAGTAAGACCTGATATTGATTCTTTAAATAACTCGCGATCTGTCTTTGTTAAAGAAGCGTTAGTTTATATTTAATTTAATAAAGTGTCAAATACTCCTTAGAAGTTTTTATTCTTTTGAATTGTATTAATTCTACTATTTCCAGTAACATGGCCAGGATAAATTATCAAAGTAGGGTCTAAAACTATAATTTTATTTCTTAACGAGTCAAATAGATGTCCTGCAAGCTCACTTCTATCAATTTATTCGCTTGTTGCAGCTAAATTAGGAAAGCTAGCTTCTTCTAAATATAATGTATCTCCTGTAAAAATAGCATGCTATCTCTCATCATCCAAAAGTAAAAAACAGGTGCTTTCATTTGTATGGCCTGGTGTATAAAGCACCTACATTTTTATTTTGCCTATGCTAATTATTTCATTGTCTTTTGCTTGATGAAATTCAAAATCTGCAATTGAAGTTGGTCCAAGGACTATTTAAGCATCAGCCTATTTTTAAATATCTACATGGCCACCTATAAAATCAGAGTGAAAATCTGTAAGAAATACATGCGTTATTTTTGCTTCCCTTTTTTAAGAGTATTCAATATATTGCTATATGTCTCGAAGAGGATCTATAAGTATTGCCTGCTTTTCACTTTCAATGTAGTAACTTATCTGTGAAAGAAAGCTAGTGAAAAACTAACAAATATGAAAATTTTAGTTTTCTTCAATAAATATTTATGCTTCTTGTATTTTTTCTTATATAACAGGTACTACCTAAACTTAAGAAGAGCTACAACCCATATAAATCAACTAAGAAATGGCTTTTTCTAAAATCTAAATTATTATGTTTAAATTGAATCAAAAATAATTTATAAAAATTTTCTTTTTTTTTTGGTTCTGAATAAGAAATAAAAAAACGTACAAAAATTAGAAAATATTGTAATCATATTTTATTATAATGCTGATTTAAGTAAATAAACAATAAATAGATAAAAGTTTTGTTTAAATTTTTGATAAATCCTAAAACTTTCAGTCAATATTAAAAAGAAAGTTTATATTTTTAAATCTTTAGATTTCTTTATAATCAACAGCATTAATCAATTAAATAAAGTTAAAATTATTTTTCATCATTACACTTAAGATGTAATATTTTTTAATTAAGTTAATACCTAAAATTTTAAATATTATTTGTTATTATTAACATTTTTTAAAACATGTTAAACAACTTTAAAACAAATTAACTGAAATTATATTTTCTTTAAAAGTATCCAATAAATTTCTCAATATATATTTTATTAATTTAAATAATATCCTAATAATATAACTTTTATTTTCTAAAGATATAATTATAAAATAATTTATTTTTTCTAAAAATATTTCCTATTTACTAAAAATAATAAAATATTGTTAATTTATTTTTATTCACAAATATAGTTATTTATTTTGAATTTTGAATTAAATTATTCATTAAATCTTTAAACAACTATTTTTTATTTTAATTAAGTAGAAAAGTCACAATTATACATTTTTTAGTTAAGGTATACAAAAATACAGCTTATTATAATAAAATAAAAAAATTTTAGTTGAAATTAATTAAAAGAAGGGTGTTTTTTTCAAAAATATGAGATCAAAAAATTAAAACAGAGAGATTTAATTGATTAAGCTTTTTTTAGATTTCTACAATAAGAGGTTGAGACCCCCGCAAATCATAAAATTTTTCTTCGAGCTTGACTATTTATTATGCATTGAAATTAAGAGATTAAAAAATTATCTTTCAAAAATATATTAAATATTATATTACAAAAAATAAAATAGAAAGAAAGTTTATGTCTGGTGTGATATATTATTTATTGTTCTAGCTGAAATAATAGGAGTTTTATACACTTTTCTTTTTTCAATTATGATCTATGTTTTATTCAAACATGAAATAAACTTTTAGGAAGAAAATTTATTTAAAATAGAAATATATTTAAAAATAAATTTATAATTTAAGAATATTTTCTTTTGGTAATATTTATTTATTTTTGTCTATATTTTTATTTAAATCTTAAAATTAAAATTTATTTTTGAAAATAAAATATTATTGAATTTATAATTATTTTTTTTTTTAATTTTTTTCTTTTATACTTTTATTAGAATAATTAACATTTTAGAAAGTTGTTTATAAAATTTTCTAAAAATACTGGCAATAACAAAAAAAAAATCTTTTATAAATTGTAATAAACAAAATAATTGTTTTCATTTTTATAGAACAAATAATTTATGAGCTTTTTTTCAGTAATTAGAAAGTTGTTTATAAAATTTTCAAAAAATACTGACAATAACAGATAAAAAATCTTTTATAATTTGTTATAAACAAAACAATTGTTTTCATTTTTATAGAAGAAATAATTTATGAGCTTTTTTTCAGAAAATTGTAGAGCTAATTAAACTATAATCGAGGATAATTAATTAAATAAAAAAGTATTTTTAATTTGCTGAAATTTTTATAGAGCTTAATCTAGTAAAAGTAAGTCTATAACAATTTTTTCCATCTAATTGGAGAAAACAGTATAATATTTTCCTGCTTAATTAATGCGAAAGATTAAGATATATTTTTATAATTAATAAAAAATTAATAAATATTTAAAAAATAAATAATAAAGACAAATGATTCAATAAAATTGCCCTAATAATCTAAATCCCTCCAAAAAGATAAAAGCAAATAGATTAGATAAAAAGAAAAGTAATGGCAAAAGTATAAAAGAAAAAGACCAAGTCGCTAAATTAATAAATGATATTTATAACAACAATACATGTATATTGTTATGTGATTAATACAAAAAATAGGAATTCGAAAATTATATCCTAGCTAATTATTCTTACAGCAGATAAAAAATGTTTAGAGAGCTTTACTATAATTGGCTTATGTCTGATATGAGTTTAGAATAATAAGAAGATCCATCAGAATTATTCTTAAACCTGTAAACACTAATAGATTCTTATACGAAAAGAATCAACGATGAAAAAAAATTGTTATAAGAAGATACTTTTACACTGATGCTATTTTTTATACTAAAATATTGTCAGTATGAATAGTTTTTAGAATTTAGCAATGAAGTGTAATTAATGGAATAATAAAATCCGGTAAGTATTTAAAGAGTTTAAGAGTTAAAAAAATTAAACTTTGTAAAAAAGAGTTAAACATTTTAAAAAGTTTGCGAGTTGTTTATAAAATGTTTTTAAAGTCTTGAGATATCTGATTAATTTATAAAAGAGTAAGCTATTTCAAAAAGTTTAATTCAAGATTAGATAAATAAGATTATGGACGAGCAAATTATTTTCAATTAAAAAAATGTAAAATAAACAATATTTAATCAATTTTTATCAAGAATTCTTTGGGATTAGGGGAATATAAAATAATAATTAGTAAACATATAGCTTTAGTTGATTTATGAATACTAGTAAATAGATGACTATTAATAATATTACATATTGATGGATTATTTGGAAGAAATCATTTTATTTTATGTTTTGTGCTTACATTCATTAGATGAATATAAAGAAGTAGAATAATTTATTTAAAAAATTAACTATTAAGAGACATACTATAAATTATCTGATATATACAAAATCTCTCCATATAAATTTTAAGAAGTTGTAATACATTTAATTAGTATTTAAGATATACTAATTTTATGTCACTTTTGGTGAAAAGATATTAATAACCATTTATATTTTTAATAAAAATTGTTATGTAAATTAAACTTTGACTCTATGTATTTTTATTATTGTAAATTAGTTATCTTTTATTCATTTAATTTATCAATATTTTTTTTTTTAATACAACTAGAATAATTTTTATTAAATATATTGGTGAGTTTTATTTTTCATTTTTTTAAATTTGTTAACAATCACAAAAATATATTTTTTATTTAGATTTTATTCATTAACTTTTTTAGTTAAAAAAAATAAATTAATAATTTTCATATTTGAGTAATTAAAAATATTTAGAGTCATCTAATGCTGAAATAAATTAATTGCTCATTTTTTAATATAATTATTTTGTTTTATAAAATAAAGAAGTAGTTAATATCTTCTATTTATTAATAAACATTAAATGAAATCATCTCAAGAAGTTTTAGTTTATATTTTATAATATTTTTAAAATTTCATGTTAATATTATGATAAAATAAATTAAATTCTATTAGCATTTAAATATTTTTTTTGATTTAAAAATAATTTAATACTTTTTGTTAATTAAATAATAAAAAGGTTGTTTTTGGTTACTTTGAGGTAACTTAAAATAATAAAAAAATACTTTCTTCAGAATTATTTATTTTATCTTCAATGTTTTTGAGTCTCTGTTCTTATCAATTAAAAATCCGATTTCTTCGAAAGATATCAGAAATATTTGGAAGATTTTGTTAATTAAAATATAGATATAATTTTTGATCGTACTTAATAGTTTTCATTAGAAATGGATCAAAGGAAGAAAGAAATTAATGGATCAGGCGTTTTGCTTTGGGAAATTTATAAATCAAAAAAGGATGGGAGAATGGGATTAGCAGTAATTTTGTTTGGTTCAATGAGAAAATCTGGTTTTGTTTATAGTGACTGCGGTGGAGGAATAAATAGTTCAGAGGCAGTAGAGTTAGGAGCATTGAGAGAGCTCTAAGAGGAATCTTGCAATTTATTTTAGTTAGAAAAAAAGCATCTGACTACTTATGTGCAAACAAAATAATATATCTGTTATAACATATTTTTAAATAGCTTATAAAAGGATATTAGATAGAGTATCTTCAAAGATAATTTACGTCTACTAAAAGATGCTAACAGTCCACATTCTTGGAGAGAAACAAAAGCTATTAGAAGATTCTTTATTGACGACCTTGTTAAGCTAAATATTTAAAACAACCAAGATTTCAATTTCACCGGAATTACTACTAGAGGAGAATAGGTGAATATATAGCTAAGATGTGTTAATGTAATAAAATAAGTATTAAATTAAAACATTGTTAATATAAAAGAATAAACCATATCTGCTCCTTCTCTATAGATATCCTTAAAAAATTACTATCTACCTAATGGAAGCAGATTAACGTTTCTATAAGGAACTAAAACATTTTAGATAGACTAGGCTTTTTTAGATATATCAAGTTCAATTTAGTATTAGAAACAGATATAATTAGCTATAGATCCTGATAGAATTCATTTTAGTTAAGTAGTTAACAATTAAATTAAAAATCAAAGTGATGAGTAAGTCTAATAAAACAGCGATTAAATATAGTTATTGTAGAGAAGTAACATTTAAAAACCATTTTAAGATATCCTCTAAAATTATACCATCACAAACAAAACTTTGATTTCAAAAATTTAAGAGCCAAAAAATAACAGAAGAGGAGGAGGAGTTCTCATTTTAGCAACTAGTGAAAACGGAGAATAAGGTTTATTATTGGTGAAGGACTCAAAAGATATATGCAGTGATATGGGTGGATCTTCATCTCCTCATGAAATAGATATCAAAGAAGCTGGAATAAGAGAATTAAAGGAAGAAACATCAAATACATTTATTCTGAGTGACATACACTTAAATAACCAGCATTCTATCAGAATTTAAAATTATCTATGCAGTGTTGTTCATATTGAAGTGAATATTCCTCTTCTACAGAAAGTTTTTGAAAATAACGTTTAGATGCTAAATAACTTGAGTTAGCATGTTCCTAAATGCTGGAGAAATAAAAAAGAAATTTTATTCTTCCCAATATCGAAAAACACCCTCAATTTCTAATAATTTGACATAAATGCTGATTCATATTACTTAATTGATTCTAAGGGCAACAAATGTCAAATAAGAGACAGAACTGCTATTATCATTCATCATTTGATAATTAGTCAGATGTATCTCTATTTACCTATCTAAAAGGTAGTCCTTGAAGATAATTCTAATAGCGAATTTCTCTACAATGACGAGTTTAAATTCTTACTAAATACTCATTCATTTGTATTTGTGTGAAATATTTAAAAGTCATTTAAATTTTTATAAATTAATTTAATTAAATAAAAATAAAATAAATAATAAAAGTTTAAATCATTTTATTTACTTAAAAATCTTCTATCATTAACATTATTTTTAATTGAAACTGGTTTTTAAAAAATTTAACATAATAGGAAATTTTTATTTTTGAGTTGATGGTAATTAATAAGGATTGATTTACATAAAAATATTAATTTAACTAAGAACTTTTTTAAATAAAAATATTTAAAATATTTATATTTTGATTTATTGAGAGATGTTTTTTTGTTTATATAATTATATAAAGGCTATATTTTATTATTGTAAATCACAAAACATACAAATTAATTTTGCATAAAACAAAAAAAAAAAAAATTTTATTTGTTAATTTTTACTTGATGAGATTGTTAAAATTGAAATTATTTTAATTGTTTACAATTCATAATATTTATTTGATTTAAAATCGATCAAAATTATCTATCAGGGAAAATAAGAGGTGCTACTATGGTCCAAATGTAGATAAAAGTTGTGAAATAAGAAATTCCAAATTTTATATTCATAGAGCTATTGCTGGTCTTATATGTTGTCCAGTCTATTTTTTCATCAATTTGAATAGCACCATAGTTAGTTAACAGCATTACAATATAGAATGAGCTCAAGATCATAATAGCATGGAAATAAATATAAGTGTTTGTTTTATAGTCTTTCATTCTTCTTAATTGGCGCATTTCTCTTAATCTTTTTAGTTCTTTTCTTACTGCTTAAGCTGTAGATTCTGCACTTTTATTACTATCATCTTTCTTTTGAGAGTTTCTCTTTTCTATTTTTGTCAGATCTATTGCATCTTACTCTAAATCAACTACATCGGAATATCCTGCTTCAATTAAAAAGTCATCATCATCACTATCTTTTTCTTCCAATTCACTTTTCCTTAGGGAAGCCATCAAATTGTCACCTGATGGAATTTAACTATAGCGACTGCTTTCATCAGCTGTGCCAAATGTAATATATCCAAGAGAAAGTATAATTAAAAATACGCCTATAAAACCTTCAATTTGTATAAAAGCTTCTTGTTTGTTAGCATAATAGTTGCATTCAGTTTATTAGATGTTAGTCATAGCAGACCAATTCAAATATGTAATAAAAAGACAAACTGCTCCACAGGTGAGTATGCTGGGTTTTGCATTGATCGGACTAAGATTTAAGATAGAAATAGCAACAACAATAAGTATATTAATTAAATTTTAGGTACCTGAGCAAGGATAAAGCTGGTAATTGTTGTAAATTAAATAAAAAGTTGATGCATAGCATCCAAAGGAAAAAATATATAGTAAATACTCATAAATACCAACTCCTTATTCGTATTGCTTTACCCAAACTTCGCTCCAAGAGTAGAATAAATCAATACACATAATAGACTGAAACAGAGCAAAGATAACTCCAAATAATTTTGAAACACTACCATAAATGATGTATGTATCATTAGGAATCCACATCTACAAAATAAAAAGAGCAATCAATCCAATAATCTTTTAGAACCAGAAATTTTCGTTTACAAATTTGCTAGCTTCATTCCTTAGCAAACAAAATAGAACTAAGATAGAAAATAAAATAACTAAACTAAAACTCATTCTGTACAAAGCACTAATACCCAAGCAAGCCATGTTGTCTTTTGGATGAGATGATTCTGAAGGACAATGAATAAATTTACTCCAAACACCAAGCCATCCAGGAATTTAATACATTGAAAATAATGTTAAAAGAGTGAAAACAAAAAAGAGAGAAATGTAAGCCAGTCTCATCTACTATCTAATAGAAAGAGTGAAAACTCTCTTTAAAGATCTGCAAATATCATTGCAAAATGCCTAACAGCAGCAGCAAGCTCCTCTTATGCACAAATCAAAGCAGCACATACTTATTTTGTTTAATTACTTTTTGAAGTATTATATTTAATTTAATTTGTTTAAAATCAAAGTTTGACTTCAATTTTAAATTACCATTTGATAGTAAATAAGTGAAGAATCTTTAATATGATATTATGAATTAGACAATAGGAAATTTTATTAAATTCATATAATAAGATATATCAATATTCTATTTATTGACAAATTCTTTGAAAATAACACTTTAAAATTGTTTTGAAAATAAACAAAATTCTTTTAAAAATAATTTATTTTTGTATTGCTAAAAATAATTAATAAAATCTTTTTTAATTTATTTATTTATTTATAAAAATGAAGAAATTAAGAAGACTTTAAAATGACTAAATATTAAAATAATGATTATTATAAAATTATTATTCAATAAAAATGTATTTTTTTAAATTGCTTTTAGAAATTAAAATAGTATTTATCTTTACTTTTTTAGGATTAATATTAATATTTAAAATAACTATTTTATACTTATCATTTTAATAAATAAGAGCTACCAAAGTTTGAATAAGAAGAATCAATCACATATATATTTTATAGAATATAATAAACTGCTCAAAATTATAGCAAAAATAATGAAACAAGTATAATGTATAGGTGACGAAGATAAAACAATACTACTTATAAATAGACTAGCTAAATTTTCATAAATAAATCTAGATTTATGTCATATTAATTAGTGAAAATTATTAAAATTGCTATAATATGAACTTTTATGATTGTGTTGGTTTAAATTATATTTTTAATTATACTCATCTCAAAAAACAAATAGCTTTATTGTATTTCTTGCTCATTAGGGTTGTTGTTGAGCAGCTTGGGCTTGTTGAGCAGCCATCATTTGAGCATATTGAGGACCCATAACAGCTTTGTAATAGTTTTCTTGTAATTTGACTATTTTGTTTTTCTTGTCAAGCTACTTGGTTTCGTTATCCTTTAAAAGGAGCTCTCCCTTAATAGCTTCCTTTCTAATATATTCAATACGAGTTTTGATGGTACTCTTAGTTTCAGTTAAAGTTTATCTAATTAAAATAGGACCTGAGAGCTTATAAATAACAGCTTCTTCTTCTAATAAATCTATTTCCTTTTAAACTAATTCAGATTCATTTTGTTGTTCAATGAGCTTTTATCTGCCTTCATTAAGTTTTTACAATTCTTTTTAGAGATTTTGCATATCCTTAACTTCATTTTCTAATTCTTGTTGGAGCTTAAGAACTTCACCTGACATTTTACTTATTTACTTACTTACTTATTTACTATTTCTTGTTTTATTTTGCAAATTTTGCTTTATTATTTCTTAGTGTATTAAAAGAAATATGAATTTTTGGTTTGTATTTATTTATTATTAAAATTTTTGATTGTTTTTATTTTGATGTTTGTTTTGATATTTTTTGAAATATCTTCAAACAAAAATTAGATATTATTTTTAATTTGACTTTAAAACATAAATTATTTAATATATTTTTTATTTATTTTTAAATATTTGATTTTTTTTAACTACAATCAAAGATTATTTATTAGCTAGCTACTCATTATAAAAATATCTAAATACAATTTAGTAATTAATTAATTATTATAGCTATATTTCACTATATTTGTTATATTTTTTTATATTAACTTCTACTAAAAATTCAATGAATAAAATTATTTAATTTTTTTCAAAACAACCAAAATAAAAAATCTATTTCACAAATATTTAATTAAAAATTTTAGAATTTACAAAAATTATTTTATTTCATTTACTTTCAAAGTTATTAAACAAAAAAATAGATAATATTTATAAATAAAGCATAATTATTCATCTTTTAAATATTATTTTATTTATTTATTTTTATATTTGTTAAAGATTATTTTTTAAATACTTTAATCAAATAGTAAAATGTCTAAAAATAATTTTTAAAAATATTAATAAAAAGTTATAATTGAAAATGGATTATTTTTATTATTTACTTTTAAATATTTGCTTTATTTAACTACAATCAAAGATTATTAGATAGATAGCTAGCAAATCCCTCACTATAAAAACATCTAAAAAACAATTAAATAATTATTATAGCAATATTTAGATATATTTGTTTCATTATTTTATTTTAACTTCTACTAAAAACCCAATTAATAAAATTATTTAATTTTTTTTTCATAGCATTCAAAAAAATAATATCAATTAATTAAAGAAATATTTTATTTAAAAATTTTAGAATTAACAAAAATTATTTTATTTCCTTTAATTAATTATTAAACAAATGGATAAAATTAATAAATAAATAAATAAAACATAATTATTGTTCTTTAAAATATTATTTAATTTATCTTTTTATTTTTTATACATGCTTATTTAATTATTTAATAAAAAAATAAAATATCTAAAAATAATTTAAAATATTAGTAAAAAATTATAATCTAAAATGGCTTATTATTTTTTCTTTTCATATTAATAAATAAAATAATTTATTTAAAATAATAAAATTATTTTTATATTTTTCAAACAAAGTGGAGCTATATTATTTTTTAAATTTTTTCTTGTGAAGTTTTAGTTTTTTATAACAAAGTTATAAATTCAAAAGATGATTTTTTATGGATGGATGCACACAAATTCAATAAATAGATTAGTTTTTTGATGAGCAAGAGTTTTTTGTGCAAATTAGCTTATCATTATTTAAAGCTGCATATTAAACTTTGTTATTTAAATTACTACTATATGAAATGTATTATTTTTTGATTATTGTCTGATAATGAGATCATCAAAAAATACTTTATATAATCAATTCTATCACTAAATTAAAGAAATTAATAAAAAACATGCTTGATATTATACAAGAATCAATTTATTTTTAGGATTATTATAGCAGGAGAACAACTCTTCATAGAAGAGAACAGAAGAATAATCCAGAATATTAGCTACCTTCTATTGAAATTGATGACATCATAAACCAGGAAGAACTAAAAAATTTCTTGGATGATTTGAAGTGTCCTATTTGCATAAACATTATTGAAGATCCAAGTAATTATTCGATTAAAATTTATTACTCATATTAATAATAAATAAAGAGACATGCATCAACTGTGAAGCAAATTTTTGTGCTTAATGCATATAATAATGGGTAAGTCATCAAGGTGAAAAGTAGTGCCCATGCTGCAGAGATCAAGGCTAGGAGAGATTTCTTTATTCAAGAGAAAGAGACAATCGCTTTTCTGTAAGATTTCATGGAGACAATCATAGTTAAGCTAAATATGTTACATGTCCTAAAATTTTTAAGAAAATGCTTAGCACGATCTAAGTAACTTGTCACAATAAAGGCTGTAACACAATCATTAAATATGATGAAAGAATTGGACATCTAAAGGTTTGTATGTATTAACTTAGAAACTGCCCAAATGATTAATGCGAAGAAAAAGTTACTTTACTAACAAAAACCGAGCACATCAAAATTTGTGAATATAGAAAAGAGCCTTGTAAATATTGCTCAAAATAAATTTGTTTTAAGGATATGGTTTTACATGAAGATTTTTGCTCAGAAAACAAATAAAAATGTCCCGATTGTAAAACCGAATATCAAATATAGAGAATTACAGAGCATGAAAAAGTCTGCCCTTATAAAAAACTATTATGCAAAATCTGTAATAACCAATTCTACAGAAAAGTTTTTTCCTACCATACTAAGGCTAAATGTTATGAGAATCTATTTAAGAATTCTGTAAGAGACCTTAAGAAAAAAGATAGAATCATTGAACGAAAAAATAATTCCATGGAGAAAATGGAGTCTCTAATTTAGAAACTCAAATCTTAATTACAAGCAGAAAGTGAGGTAGATAAGAAGCAGCTATTAGAATAAATAGAGGATTTCTACTAAAATAAAAATATAGAAGATGAATAAAATGATGAAGAAGAGCAGGTTTCAGAAATTTATCCAGATGATTTTGAAAGTTTCGAGAAGACACTGAACATGATAGCAGATGGAAATAAGAGTGTATGATTTCATTTAGCATTATAGTTTTAATTTATAATTAAAAATTTTAAACTTTCCATGAAAATTTAATTCTTTTTAAATAATTAATTATTACTATTTATTTTATTAATTTGTTCATTTTCCTTTTTTAGTTTTGAATGGTTCTTACTTTAAGAAAATTATATTTGAAGTTGCATTAAATATCTGATTAAAAATATAAAAAAGGTTACAGATTCATTCTTTTTTTAGCAAACAAATCAAAAAAGTGATAGAAAATGTTATTTTCCTAGAATAGAATTAAATGAAGACATTTAAAATATCTCTTAAAATTATAGTTTTGACCGCTCTATACATTTTAGATCACTTTGCCGAGGCGCAGATTACTATGGCCTTTAATAAGTTTCTTAATAGAATATGTCCATTTAGATTGCATCATAAATTTATAGTTAAGAAATTTTAAATTCAATAGTTAGAAATGATGAAGAAGAATAAAAAAATGATACTGAAAACCATTAAAGAAATTAAGCAGATAATTTTGATGTCTCTCTTTAAGAACTAAATTTAATGAATAATGTTATTAATACCAACAATAATGATAATTACTATAATATTTTTAATCCAAAATATGATGATAGCTATTTTAAAGAAATTTTTGGAAACTCTCAAGACAGAAAAGATTTTTTTAATGGTATAGAGGAAAATCTATTATTATGAATAAAAAAATAAGAATCTAGCATTTATCAAAATAAATGAATTTTTTTAATTAAAAAATTCGTTATTGATATTCTGGTTTACAAGTTAAAATAATGGTTTTATGTATTTAAAAATAAATACTCACAAATAATATTTTTTTATATATATGTTTTCATATTTTAAATAAACATTTATGATTTATTTTAATAGTTTTTTAAATTTTATAATTTTTAGTTATAAATATATAAAAATAATAAATAATCAAAATAAAATAAATCAATATCAGAGAATTACTGTATATACTTAAATTGTCTAAATTATAAAATTAAATAAATTAATATTTTATTTTTTTGAAAATGATTAATTATTTTAATTTATCTTCATAAAAATACATAGATGATGTATACTTATTTATTTACTTACTATATAACTTTCTCAAGAAATTAAAAATACAAATAGTTGCTGCATATATTGATATTATAAAATTATAAATGTTGAAAATCACTTTTAAAGTGCTTGAATACGTTCTTCAATAAGCTTAATATTGTTTAATATTTTTTCAAGATTAGAAGTAAAGTTACTGTTTACTGTATTTAATAGCTATTCATTATTAGTAATTCCTTTTACTATTTTTTCATGGAGGGAAGTAAGAGTGTGGATGTGATTCATTAATCCTGCAGATTCTTCATGCAAAACTTTGAGAGATTCCATTCTATCTACTATATAAGGTAATTCATCAGCTACGCCTGAGATAGCTTAGAATCTGTCATGTAAATACTCAATTCTTTTTAAATCTTAAGCTTAAATTTAGTTTTACTAAGCTAATGCAGGTCTCTTTGAATTAATCTTTTCTATTTAGGACTCAAGATCAATAACTCTCTTCAATATAATATCAGATTTTTCCTAACTTAAAATGTTTACACTTTAACTCAAGGATTCTACTCTTCCAAGAAGTGAAAACGTGGATGATTGGTTTGTAGAAGAAGTACCTAAATCAAATTCTTGTCTCTTTAATTTGTCAGTTCCAAGAGCTTTTTCAATATTGGCGACACGCTTCTCAATTTCTATAAATTTAGAGTCAGCATAAATTTTTTCTTATTAAGGATCAATAAAAATTTCGATTTTAGCAGGCTATTTAGAAGATTTTTCATTGGTTATATCTTCTTCTAAGCCTTTTTAGTTTAAAGCTTTTACTCTTTTGATTATATTTTAGGTAAGATCGTTTTACAAATCTTTTTTAAGTAGACCTAAAGTATTTTCAATTGAAAAATCGCTCTTTTCAGAAATATCTAAATTATTTTCTAATACACGACGAACCTCATCACTACTGATAAGACTTTGCATTTCGCTTTAAATTCTTTCAATTTAACTTAAAATCACGCTATTAGTATCATCTTTATTAATTTAAATAGATTTCTCTTTTTCAACAATAAACTCCATCTCCTATTTAAATTCAATAAATTCAGCTTGCAACCTATTTAACCTTTCTTTAGGAGTTTCGTATTAAACAGAGCTACCTCTTGGATTAGGATTTGAAGAATATACAGAAAGAACATTATTTTTTTCACTCAAAAGCTAATAAGCTTTGCTAGCATTTGCGTATGAGTAATCAACAGGTTTATTTTAATCTTAACTATCTATTTCGGGCTTTCTTACAGATGATTCTTACATTGAATCAGACTTCTCATCCACTCCTGCTATTTCTATAAAATCACCGTTTCTTACTGCTACAAAAGCCATTTTACTTTCTTTATTTATTTGATTATCTAATATTCCTTTTAGCTAAAAACTAATTAAAAATTATATTTTTATTCAATAAATAAAAATTTTTATTTAAATTTCTTCTTATTTGTATGCCTTTTAATGCATAAAGATATAGTTTGTAATTTTTTCTAAACAAAAACTCTTAATTTTTAAAATTAACACTTTGATAAAAATTATTCTATTTAAAAAAATTGATTATAAAACTCAAGATTATTTATATTTAATATTTTAAAGACCAATCTATGTTAGAAAAATATTATAAAAAAACGAATTTATGTCATAAAAATAAATTTAATTATTATAAAATAGTAACAAATATTAAAAACATATTGATTACAATTTTAAATTAATATTAATAGTTATTATTAAACAAATCAAATTTAACTCAAAGTTTTTTATAATAATTTTTTTCCAAAACACTTGTTTAATAAGAGTGTTTTATGCTAAGAGGGTTTTTTAATGAGGATCATTTTTAACGAAAAAATTATTTTCCATTTTTCCTTATTAAAATAAATTTATAAAAATATAAAATCAAAAAATTTCATTAAAAAGTAAACCTACTTTTTAGTGCTAAACATAAGAGGTATTTAAGATTAAAAAATAAAAAACTCTTAAGATATAATGAAGATATTTGGTAAATTTAAAAAATAAAAATATTTCTTTAAGGTAAATAATCATAAACAATTACTAACATAAATTTTCAAAAATTTTCTAAAAATTATGGAATATGGTTATGAAATTTAGAGCATCTAGAGCTTTCAAGATATACTTGTAAGCTAAGCTAACTAAAAAAGAAACTAACTGTCATTTTGTTATCAATTATCAAATCTTAATACAAATATTATTCATTCATAGAAATCATTTTATTTTACATTAGAATACATAATTCTATACCAAATTTATTTAGATTTTTAACTATTTCTTAAAATTTAGAATCATTTTACTAAATAATTTCAAAATCATTGACAACTATTATAATAAATTTTTTATAAATTCGACTTAGAATATTTTTTACTGTTAGATATTAATGAATATTTTAAAATTAATCAGATGGATTGATTTTTTATATTTTTGAATTATTTTACTAATATTTTATTTCAGCCATTTTCAAAAAAATTTACTTTTCATCAAATTATAGAACTAGTTGCTAAAGAGCTTTTCTTATAGAGAAGTAAAACAGGTTTCTTTTACTATCAAGAATTTTTTACTTATTAGTTTACCCACTCTTTATATTTATATTATTATCAAAAATAGTCTGTTACTAAAATATGCTTTTATTGTATTAATTATTTTATTATTAAGAATAATATAATTTAGATTTATCTTCATGCTAAGTTTATTGTTTCAAATTACTCTAAAATTTGTTTTTATCAAAAGCTTTAAATTAAGGAATAGTTTAGCTTATATTTTAATCTAAATCAATAAAATCAAAATTTTTAACCAACTGACTTTAAGGACTATCACAAATAGTTTATAAATTTTAAGAAATTTTGCTGTTAATGCTGCTCAATGAGTTTTAATTAAAGCTCATTTATTAACTTTAATATTCATTAAGCGAACAATTATAATCATTTTAATAGGGCTTTCTTTAAAATTTATTTAAATTAAATTTAAAATTACTCTATAAACCATCATCTTGATTCAAACTCTTATACAGTGTGTCCTTAAGAATGCTAGATTGTTAAATTTAATTTTAATTAAGAATATTTTCTTTTTTTTCTTAAGGACAATTTGTTTAGTTGTTTAAAAAGAAATTCATTTCATTAATTGCTATAATTTATTCTATTTTTTAAAATTTTTTAGAGACGTTCCCATTTTAAAAATTATTTTAGTTTATATTTTAACATTTATTTGTTTGAAAAATATTTTCTAATTATTACAATATTATATTTTAACTTTTGGCTATCGTTTAATAATTTATTAAAGAAATTTTTTCTGAAATACTCATATCTGAAAGTGATGAATAAATTAAACCAAATTAGTCATCATTTTTAGTAATTACTTTAGATATAATGTCTTTACAAAATCTCTTTGCTTTTAATTTATTCTTTAAATTTGATTTTTACTTTTTTTTGCTTATATCAAGATAAACTAAGCTTATTTTGTATGAAACATCATTAAATAATTAATCATATATCCTATCTATAAGAGGATGATTTAAATTAATTTACTTAGCAAGTTTATGAAGTTGCAAAAAGCTTTAACTTCTTATATTTTAATAAAATATTTTGCAATTTTCAAAAATTTAAGTAAAATAATCAGCTGCTTTAAAATACTATTTCATTTTAATGTGATATATTCCTAATTAACTCAAGTGAAATATACGAATGATATCATCAATATGAGTTAAATAATTTAACTTATCAATATCTATTTTACTAATTTAATTTTTATTTTTTTATTTTTATTTATAATTTTGTGAAAATGAATGTTTTAAAATTTTTTTATTTTAAATTGGGCTAGAAATAGATTTATTTATGTGTTAGTCATTTTTATTTTAAATGAAAAAATTATAAGATGTAGCTGATTCCATCCTTTAGGTAACATACTAATTATATAAAGTTTCATTTTCTCTTATTATCTAATGGCATTCTTTAACTTATTCAGTTTTTGTATAAATAAGCATTAAATAAATATTATTAATTATTTTGTTTCTTATATTCAAGAATTTTCTCTCTTCATTTAAGCAAATTTATTCTTTTAGCTATTACATGAGTAATACTTCTAAATCCCAGTTTCCTGCTCTATTATTATCACTCATCATATATTGAAATACTGCTTTGAAGCTATTGTACTTTCTAGTAAAGAGCAAGGAAACTAGTTCAATTTCATCATTTTTTTTAATTTATGTTTCATCTAAATCATTTTAATTATCTTTGGAAATAGCTTATTTTAGATTATTTATATTTGATGATTATTATTTTTAAGCTTATTCGTCTTTTTTATACTCTAAACTCATAAATTAATTTTGAATAGAATTTTTCTTTTGCTTCTAACAAATATATTAATCTTACTCTTTGTAAAACTCCATTTCATATAGGCAGCACACTATAGACCTGTTATAGTAGTCATATGCTTCTTCATATCTACCATTATTAAAGTGAATATTACCCATATTGTTGTAACATATACCTAAAGCTCTTTAATTATTTAATTTTTAGAAATACTCAATCTACTTTGTTATTTCTATCAACGCTAAACTTTCATTTTAACCGATAATACTTTCTGTCATAAAAATAAGAGTCAAGAATAAATTCTAAAATGTTTCATAAACAAGACTCATATCTTTAGAAAGTTAAAGATCTGCACTCTAATTCAAAAAATTTTGTAAAAAGGTCTTATCTTCAAACAGCAATAAATGGTTTGTATCTTCATTTATTTTTAGTTTTTATATTGCATTAGTGAGATTTTCAACTGATTAAAATATTAATCCAGTTATATATTTTGAATAGTAAAAACTCAAAAAAAAAAAAATGATTACTATTAAAAATAATAATATCTAAAATGTTAAAAAAATATCTTTTAATTATTGCTACAATAACTGTTCTTATTACAGCTATGAAGTAGATTCAATTATTGTTAATAAAATTAAGCTATTTTTGAAGCAATAAAATACATTAGAAGAATCACTATTTTTATCATCATCATCAATTGTTTATATTGGTTAAAGAATAGCTGTAAATGCTCTACCTTTATCTTAAAATTTAAACTACTGTACTATCTTAATTTATATTTGCTCAAAAACTTAAATCTTACTTTGATAACAGTATTTATTTATGTATTATTACTAAAATTATTTTATTTATTGTAAGAAAATATTCTATTGTTTTGTATCTAATTTATCTAAGTAAGACGATTAAAGATTTAAGAGTGTGTTATTTGAAATATCTAGATTGCTTTATAATACAACCCTCATAGTAATAGGATCAAAAATTATTCTTATTCTATTATTTTGAAATGTGCTCTAAAGTATTAAATTCTACTTCTCAAGATTAAAAGAATTGCATATTAAAGAAAATGCATCAATTTATGGATTTTCTCTGAAATATTATTAATAAATAGCTTTAAAATTTATGGGCATTGGTGCTTTTTTACAAAATCCAAAAGAGATATTAGGTTTATTGTTATCTGAATACATAAAATGAGTTGGAGGAAAATACTAGATAATTGTTTCGTTTGAGTTAATAATAAATTGAAAATATTCTTAGCATCTTGAATCTAACTAGTATCTGCTTGGTTAGCATTGCAATGGATCTAGATAATTTTAGAAAGTCATATTAACTCCTGTTCCATAATACATCCCATCATAATTGAAAGCCATAAAATAAGATTATGACATTATATTTTATTATTGCTATTTCTAAATTCTATTTTGATTCAATTATAAATTAGCTTTCCATACAAAGTCAATATAACTTGAATTTCTTATTTAATCTGCTGATAATCTATCTAATTAGCTTAAATCATAAGTACTTTTTTGGTGCCTTTTAATTTTTTAAATTTTATATATTTAATTTATTTACATTATATTAGCAACTTATCAAATATGATAGATGTTTAAGTAAAATAGAGGTAGAATTAATTGAGTAGTAAATTATGAATGTTTACCATATACTTTATTTAATAATTTTAAACAAAAGATTTCACTCTAAAATATAAAATATTTTACATTTTTAAAGTACTTTTTAAAATAAAGAAGTAAATAAAAAAAGTAGAATAAATGATATTACCAACTAGATATGAAGTAAGAATTTTATCTGTAAAGATTAAGAAAATATGGATCTCCGCTATTATAAAATGTGTTTAATACGCTTAGTAAAGTGTTTTTAAATTTAGGATTTTTGAAAATAACACCTTAGTCCAACTTATTTTTAGCATTAAAAAGTATTTTGATAATCTATATTTCAAATTATAAATCATTTTAAATAATTTAGAGGATATATTCATTTTCTAGCAAAGAGAATTGAATTTCATTTGTGTCTTAAGCAAGTTAAATTTAACTTACTGCATAATTTAAATAGCTTTTGATGAATATGGTCTGAAAAATAGAAACGCTTAAAAGGATTATTGATAACGAACCTAATATTATGAAAATTTGAAATTCTACTTTTTGAAATTTATCTTTAATGAATTTTATCATTTCTACTATTCTTTTTACAATAATTAGTAATTAAATTTTTAATTTTTTTAATTAAAATTATTTGAAGTTAAATGAAATTCCCTTCTTTTTAAAAGTGTGTTTGGTTTATTTATTTTGTTAAATGAAAGGAATTTTAGTAAAAATATAAAAAATTAATTTAGCATTTAAATATAAAAATATATAATAGAATACATTTTTACAAGCTAACAAATGATATTATTTGATCTCTAAAGCAATATAATTATTTTAAATGCTTACTTATTTCTTTTATTTGCATTAAATATAATATTTATTCCCTTTTTAAATTAAAAATTTTTATTTTTTAAATAATAGAATAAATACAAATAGGTATTTTAAACTTCTAAATTAAAAGAAAAAACACTCCTTTTTAAAATATTTACTCAATATATTTCAGAGATTATTAAAAATTAAATATTTTATTTTTTAAACTATGCTTTGATTTGCCCTAACTCTTTTTATATATTCTTTTATTTAATCAATTCGAAATGAAGGGTAGTGAAGATAAAGATTTTTATTTTTTAATAAAAAAATATAAAATTTAAAAATAGTAGGCAGAGAGGTTTTTTCTGCCTACTGATCTAAAAAAGCCCCGATTGTAAATTCTCTCATAAAAAATTAAAATTTAAAATAATTAATTCTTTAAGGTAAATAATCATTAATAATTACTAACAATAATTTTCAAAAATTTTCTAAAAATTATGGAATATGGTTATGAAATTTAGAGCATCGAGAACTTTCAAGATATAATTGTAAGCTAAGCTAACTAAAAAAGAAACTAACTGTTATTTTGTTATCAATTATCAAATCTTAATACAAATTTTATTCATTCATAGAAATCTTTTTATTTTAGATTAGAATACATAATTCTATACTAAATTTGCTTAGACTTTTAACTATTTCTTAAAATTTAGAATCACTTTACTAAATAATTTCAAAATCATTGATAACTAGAACAATAAATTTTTTATAAATTTGTCTAAAAATATTTTTTGTTGTCAAATATTAATGAATATTTTAAAATTAATTAGATGGATCGATTTTTTGTATTTTTGAACTATTTTACTAATATTTTATTTCAGCCATTTTCAAAAAAATAGATTTTTCATCAAATTATAGAACTAGTTATTAAAGAGCTTTTCTTATAGAGAAGTATAACAGATTTCTTTTGCTATCAAGAATTTTTTATTTATTAATTTAAATAACATTTATTTTATTATCAGAAATAGTTTATTACTAAAATATGCTTTTATCAAATTAATTATTTTATTATTAAGAATAATATAATTTGGATTTATCTTCATGCTAAGTTTATTGTTTAAAATTACTCTAAAGTTTGTTTTTAGCAACAACCTCTAAGTAAGGAATAGCCTAGCTTATAGTTTAATCTAAATCACTAAAATTAAAATTTTTTAACAACTGATTTTAAGAAGTTTCACAAATTGTTTAAGAATTTTAAGAAAATATGCAGTTAATGCCGCTAAATGAGTTTTAGTTAAAGCTTGCTAATTAGCTTTATTATTCTTTTAGTGAGCAATTATACTCATTTTAATATGAATTTCTTTAAAATTAACTAAAATTAAATTTAAAATTTCTCTAGAAGCCATCGTACTGATTTAAAATCTTATACTGTGTGTCTTTAAGAATGTTAGATTGTTATATATAATTTTAATTAAGAATATTTTCTTTTTTTTCTTTAGGATAATTTGTTTAGTCGTTTTAAAAAATATTTATTTTTTTAATTGTAATAAATTATTTTATTTCTTACCAAGTGGCATTCTCATTTTTAAAATTATTTTAGTTTTTATTTTTACATTTTTCTGTTTAAAAAATATTGTGTAATAATTACCATATTATTTTTTAATTTTTGGTTATCATTTAATAATTTATTAAAGAAATTTTTTCTGAAATACTCATATCTGAAAGTGATGAATAAATTAAACCAAAATAGTCATCATCTTTAGTAAATACTTAAGAGATAATATCTTCACAAAATCTCTTTGCTTTTAATTTATTTTTTTTATTTTATTTTTATTTTTTTTTGCTGATATCAAGATAAACTAAGCTTATTTTGTAAGAAACTTCATTAACTAATTAATCATATATCCTATCTATAAGAGGATGATTTAAATTAATTTACTTAGCAAGTTTATGAAGCTGCAAAAAGCTTTAACTTCTTATATTTTAATAAAATGTTTTGCAATTTTCAAAAATTTAAGTAAAATAATCAGCTGCTTTAAAATACTATTTTGTTTTAATATGATATATTCCTAATTAAGTAAAGTGAAATATACTAATTATATCATCAATATTAGTTAAAATATTTAATTTATGAATGTCCATTTTTCTAAGTTGATTTTTAGTTTTTTATTATTAGTTATCATTTGTTGAAGATTAGTGCTTTTCAATTTTTCTATTTTAAATTGAGCTAAAAGTAGTTTTATTTATGTGTTAGTCATTTTTACTTTAAACAGAATTACTTTACGATGTAGCTGATTCCATCCTTTAGATAACATACTAATTATATATAATTTCATTTTCTCTTATTATCTTATGGCATTCTTAAATTTATTCTGTTTTTGTATAAATAAGTAATAAGTAAATATTAGCAATTATTTTGTTTCTTATATTAAAAAATTGCCTATCTTCATTTAAAAAATTTAATTCTTTAAGCTATTGCATTAATATAACTTCTAAATCCCAGTTTCCTGCTCTATTATTATCATTCATCATATATTGGAATACTGCTTTGAAGCTATTGTACTTTCTAGAAAATAGCTAGGAAATTAGTTCAAATTCATCCATTTATTTCATTTTTTTTTCTTGTATATCATTATAATTATCTCCTAAAAAAGCTTATTTTAAGTTATTGATATTTGGTGATTATTATTTTATAGTTTATCCATCTTTTAAATACACTGAACTCATAAGTTTAGATTGAATAGACTTTTTCTTTTGGTTCTAACAAATATATTAATCTTGCTCTTTGTAAAACTCCAATTCATATAGGCAGCAAACTATTGACCTATTATAGTAGTCATATGCTTCTTCATATCTACCATTATTAAAGTGAATATTACCCATATTATTGTAACATATACCTAAAGCTCTTTAATTATTTAGCTTTTAGAAATACTCAATCTATTTTGTTATTTCTATCAATGCTAAACTTTCATTTTAACCGATAATACTTTCTGTCATAAAAATAAGAGTCAAGAATAAATTCTAAAATGTTTCATAAACAATACTCATATCTTTAGAAAGTTAAAGATCTGCACTCTAATTCAAAAAATTTTATAAAAAGTTCTTATCCTCAAATAACAATGAATAGTTTGTATCTTCATTTATTTTTAGTTTTTATATTGCATTAGTGAGATTTTCAACTGATTAAAATATCAATCCAGTTATATATTTTGAATAGTAAAAACTCAAAATACAAAAAATGATTATTATTAAAAATAACAATATCTAAAATATTAAAGAAATATCTTTTAGAGATTGTTACAGTAACTGATCTTATTGCAATTATGAGGTAGATTCAATTATTGTTAATAAAATAAAGTTATTTTTGAAGCAATATAACACATTAGAAGAATCACTATTTTTATCATCATCAATTGTTTATATTGGTTAAAGTATTACTGTAAATGTTCTACCTTTATCTTCAAATTTAAACTACTGTACTATCTTAATTTATATTTGCTGAAAAACTTAAATCTTACTTTGAAAACAGTATTTATTTATGTATTATTACTAAAATTACTTAATTTATTATAAGAAAAAAATCTATTATTTTGCATCTATTTTATCTAAGTAAGACGATTAAAGATTTATGAGTGTGTTATTTGAAATATCTAGATTGCTTTATATTACAACTCTCATAGTAATAGGATCAAAAATTATTCTTATTCTATTATTTTGAAATGTGCTCTAAAGTATTTGATTCTACTTCTCAAGATTAAAAGAATTGCATATAAAAGAAAAAGCATCAATTTATGGATTTTCTTTGTATTATTATTAATAAATAGCTTTAAAATTTAAGGGCATAGGCGCTTTTTTACAGAATCCAAAAGAAATATAAGGTTTATTATTATCTGAATACATAAAATGAGTAGGAGGAAAATACTAAATCATTGTTTCGTTTGAGTTAATTATAAATTGAAAGTATTCTTAGCATCTCGAATCTAGCTGGTATCTGCTTGGTTAGCACTTAGGTGGATCTAGATAATTTTAGAAAGTCATATTAACTCCTGTTCCATAATACATCCCATCATAATTGAAAGCCATAAAGTAAGATTATGCAATTATCTTTTATTATTATTGCTATTCCTAAATTCTATTTTGATTCAATTACAAATTAGCTTTCCATATAAAGTCAATATAACTTGAATTCCTTATTTAATCTGCTGATAATCTATCTAATTAGCTTAAATCATAAGTACTTTTTTGGTGCCTTTTAATTTATTCAATTTTATATATTTAAGTTATTTATATTAACAACTTATAAAATATAAGAGATGTCTAAATTTTTTGTATGTAGTAAAAAATTCAGTTATATTAATATATGTTTTATTTAATGATTTTAAACATAAGATTTCATTTTAAAATTTAAAATATTTTACATTTATAATTGAACTTATTTATATAAAAAAGTAAATAAAAAAAAGTAGAATAAAAGATATTACCAACTCGATATGAAATAGGAATTTTATTTGTAAAGATTAAGCAAATAAGGCTCTCCGCTGTTATAAAATGTGTTTAACACGCTTAGTAAAGGGTTTTTAAATTTGGGATTTTTGAAAATAATACCTAAGTCCAACTTATTTTTAACATTTAAAAGTATTTTGATAATTTATATTTCAAATTATAAATCCTTTTAAATAATTTAGAGGATAGATTCATTTTCTAACAAAGAGAATTGAATTTCATTGGTGTCTTAAGCAAGATAAATTTCAGTTATAGCATAATTTAAATAGTTTTTGATGAATATGGTCTGAAAAATAGAAATGCTTAAAAGAACTAAAGATAATGAGCCTAATATTATGAAAATATTAAATTCAACTTTTTGAAATTTATTTTTAATAAATTTAATCATTTCTACTATTCATCAAACAATAATTTGTAATTAAATTTGTTATTTTTTTTATTGAAATGATTACAAGTAAAATAAAATTCACTTCTTGATAAAAAAGTATGTTTTCTATTTATTTTGTAAAATTAATGGATTTAGTAAAAACATAAAAAATTAAGTTAGCATAAAAAATAAAAATATATAATAGAATACATTTTTACAAGCTAACTAATTATATTTTTTTATCTCTAAATTAATATATTTATTTTAAATGCTTGTTAATTTCTTTTATTTGTATTAAATAAAATATTTATTTCACTTTTCAAATTAAAAACTATTTTTAAATAAAGAATAAATACAAATAAATAAATAAAATAAATTTTGTACACAATAAGGTACCTAGGTTATATTTGTGATTTTAAGATAAGAAGTATTTATAAACAATAAATATTTAAATAAATAGAAAAATTTTTTGGTATAAAAATTTATTTAATTAAATATTAAAATATTGTCAAATTCTTTTAATATTTAAAATTAAAAATTTATTAAAATAAATAAAAACACTTAAAAAATAGAATGAACAAAATAAGATTAAAAAAAAAATTAATTTTAAAAAATCAATATTAGCAATTTTTAAAATTAATTTGTGATATTTATTTCTCTAGCTAGTAACAATTAAAATTATCATAAAATTATAAGTTTTTTTTATAGAGTGATAAAATAATTTAAATTAAAAAAAATATTTAACAAAAAAAAGAATTAAAACTTTTTAAAGTTTTATTTATAAAAAAGGTTTACAAAAGTGAAATAAAAAAAATATTTACAAATATCTTTTTATATTTAATCATTTTAGATTTAATTCAAAATATGTCTTAAAATTTTCTAGCTTTTCTAGCCCTAGAGTAATTCAAAGGCTCATTAAAAACGTCTGGTATCTTTGATTATGATATTTTTTCAGGAAGTATATCATCTTATGGCTATAATTTATCGATTTAATAACCTTATATAAGTCTTATGCGGTTTGTTGTGTTAATGTTATCTTATTATGGTTGCTATTATATAATATTAATATTTTATTTGCTTCTATCAGGACTTTCTAAAAATACTGTATCTGATATGATTTGCTTAGAAAGATTTTAGTTTTCTTAGATGATTGATTGGTTATTAGTCACACTACAGTTCATTTTATCATGTTATACATAACTTACAATTTTATGTTACTAACTATTTGGATTATAACTCATATCCAAAGGCTTAGTATATATCTTTGATTCTTAAATAGGTTATTAATTAAACTGAGCATTGCTTTAATCTTTTTCAAAGTGATTGGATATATTTACAACAGCAATATCATTTTGTTTATCGCCACATTTTTTGAGGCATTATACAGCAAATAAGACAAGATAAATAAAGGAAACTAATAGATAAAATAATAAAGCTACAAGAATGAGAATTAACATCACCAAAGAAATTGTTTTCTGCTTTTCATTATCTGATTCGTTGTTGAGAAGTATTAAGTATAAAATATACATGCTTAAAGTTATTGTTTCAATAACCGAGTATAATATCATATGCTTAACTTCTTTAAACGGTCTGCTCAAAATTATGTAAAGCCAATACATAAAGTATAGTGCTAATAGTATACTAACTTATGTAATAGGATTTTAATATCCAAAAGTCATAATAACAGAAGTAATAATTTTTCTAATCACTATTATTTGAATAAAAGCTCGATTTAAGAAAGAGTTCTGCTTTATATATAAATGAAGGATATAGAAGGTATAATAATCAGGGTTTGTTATTGTTTTTTCCTCCTTTGCTTGAGAAATATCAACTCCAAATATAGGATGCACTTTTGCAGAAGTTTTTAATGCAGATTAAGCTATAAACATAGGTTTAGTTAAAACTTATTAATAATTTAATTTATAGAAAAGATATCCTAAAAATCCTAATATATAAGCAAAAACAATGAAGGATAAGAAAGCACTGGCAGTGTCTATTTAATTTTCCATACCTAGCTATTAGAATTAGAAAAATATTAACAAGCTAAACTCTTGACTTGTTAACACAAATATACAAATTGTAAATGATATGCAAAATATTTTTTTAATTTTTGCAGTAAATGAGTTTGGATCTTAGATAGTGATGATGCTTGTTAAGGCAGACAATAACCAAGCTAAGCCAGTAAGAACTAAAATTGCTAAAGCATTTACAACGAATTCTGGATATTTATCATTAAGTGGTATCTTTGAATTGTTATTAAATCCTTGTTCACCTAATTAATTTTATGAAGAAGTACTTTATAAAAGTCTAGAAGATTTATTTTTTCTCATTCCATCGAAGTTAAATATTTTAGTTATATGAGCTATATACAAGTTTTAGGCTACATCATCAAAACCTAGAGCGGGTTTCTCATTAATATAGGTGAAAAAGCTTATAGTCTAACTGAATTCTATTAAACTTCCTAAAATCAGTGGGTTTGCAGATACAATAGCTTTTTTTAAAAAAATAAAAGATTAAATTTTTATGTTTAAACTTTATGTAATAAAAATTTAACAAAATTAATAATAATTAATTACCTAAAACAGTTGTTGTGGATCCTGATGAGATTAAGAATGCAGTTTCTGTGGTTTTAATAGACTCTTACATTTTAGATTAATCACAAAAAGGCTAATTAAAATCGGATGTTCCAGATGGGCAGTCACAAGTTCCAACAATTTATGAAGCTTTGGTCTTGTCAGATTTGTTATTTAGGACTCTATTTCCTGCGCAAGACGTACAATGAGAGTATAAAGTACCTAAACAAGTATTACAAGTATAATGACATTTATAACTTTGAGAATTTTCTTTGCATGATTTGTTTGAGTCTAAAGAATATCCATCTTCACAAATATTGCATGTATTGGAATCTTTACAAATTTTACAGTTGCTTGAACATTTTGAGCATTGGTTCAAATTAAAATATTGACCCTATGGGCAATCTTAACAGCTGCCATCAATTAATATTTTGTTTGAAGTACAACTTAGACAAGCTTTTGGATTATTTGGAAGGCTGCAAGATAGACAAGATTTATCGCAGATTAATTGACAAGATCCTGTTTTTAAATCAAGACCATAATTTAATTTACAGCTTTCACATTTGGAAATGCTAGAGCAAGTAAGACAATTTACTGGACACAATTTACATTGATTACTTTCTAAATATCTTCCATCTGGGCATGATAAGCAAGCATTTGGATTTGAATTTGAAGAACAAGTTAAACAAGAAGAATCGCATGAAGGCTCACAAGTGTTTGGATTTTTTAGACTTAATTAATATCCTGTTTGACAGGTTAAACATTTTGAAGAATTTGTTTCACAAGTTTCACATGGGCTGTTACATTTTAGACATTAAGAGCCACTCAAATAATATCCATCAAAACAACTCAAACAAAAGTTACTATCAATAGGTTTTGAGCAATTTTTGCATGATTTATCACATATAGGTATACATTAATTAGATGCTAATTTATAATTTGAAATACAATCTGTGCATTAAGTTTCGGAGCTAGAGCATTTTGAGCAAGGAGATTAACAAGGTTTACATTGACCTTTATCTAAGTAAAATCCATCTTTACAGCTAGTACAACTGTTTGGGCTTTTAGGAGCAGAGCAGGTTTGGCAAGAAGAATCGCAAATTATTTCACATTTATTACTATTTAAATTATAGCCATTTATACAAGATGTGCAGTTGTCTTGAGATATTGAGCAATTATCACAGGGTGAAAGACATGTTTAGCATTAATTATTATCTAAATAAAAACTGTCAAAACAACTTGTACAATTTGATTAAGAAGGCCCAGTACAAGTTTTGCATGAAGAATGACAACTTGAAGTGCACTTAAATTGCAATGCATCATACTTAAAATCATTTGAAATACAAGATAAACATTTATCTGCTTGATCTTAGCATGTTTAGCATGGTTGCTTACATTTTTAGCATGTATTTGAGATTAAGAAAAAACCATCTTAACATGATAAGCATTTTGAAGCATCTTGAGCCTCTGAGCAAGTTTTACAACTTGAATCACAAACTGGAGAGCATGACTGTAATGAAATATTTAAATTATAATTTGTAATACAAGCTGTACATTTATCTGCTAATCCATTACATTTTGAGCATGGAGATTTACAAGGTTAGCATTATGATAAACCATTCAAAAATGAACCATCTTTGCATGATAAACATGAGTTTGCGTCATTCGGTTTGCTGCAAGTTAAACAAGATGAATCACACTGAGGTAGGCACTAACTAGAAGCAACGTCTAAAGTGTATCCCGTTTCACAAGTCAAGCATTAAGTACTATTTTTACAATTACTACATGGTGAGATACACTTTTTGCACATTCCTGAATCTAAATAAAATCCATCATTACAAGATAAGCATTTTGATGCATCTTTAGCCTCTGAGCAAGTTTTGCAACTTGAATCACAAATTGGAGAGCATTATTATAACGAATTATTTAAATTATAATTTGTAATACAAGCTGTACATTTATCTGCAGACCCATTACATTTTGAGCATGGAGATTTACAAGATAAACATTATGATAAGTTATTCAAAAATGAACCATCTTTGCATGATTAGCAGGAGTTTGCATCGTTTGGTTTACTGCAAGTTAAACAAGATGAATCGCATTAAGGTTAACATTGATTAGAGGAAATGTCAAGAGTGTATCCAGATTAACACGTCAAACATTCAGATGAATTTTTACAAGTATTGCAAGGTGAGGTACATTTTTTGCAATAACCAGAATCTAAATAAAATCCATCATTGCAAGAAATACACTTAGAAATATCTTATGGATCTGAACAATCTTTACACGAAGAATGGCATTATTTGATACACTTATTTGTAGGAGCATCGAACTTATAATTAACATTATCAATACATTAAGTACACTTTTAATCGTTATCAATGCACTTTGAGCAAGGTAATGAGCACTTTTTACAAAATCCTCCATCAAAGTAAAATCCATCTTGACAAGTAGTACATTTAGAAGAATCTTTAGGAGAAGAACAAAGTTTACATGAGCTATCACATACAGGTTCACATGTATTACTACTAGCATTTAAGGTATAATCAGAGCTAATGCAAGAAAAACATTTAGAAGGACTTGTTTAGCAATTTCCACATGGAGATGTGCATTTTTTACACTCCCCATTTAATAAATAGCTCCCATCTAAACAATCTTAACATTTTAATGGATTATTTGGCTCACTGCATGTTTTACATGTAGAATCGCAAATCATTTAGCATGAATTATTAGATACTACAAATTTATAATCTGTTTAAGATATACAGCTTAAACACTTATTAGCAGAGTCTACACAATTTTAGCAAGGAGCTTAGCATGGTAGGCATTAGGTACCTGATAAAAAGTATCCATCAGAACAGCTAGTACATGATTTATCATCTAATGGTTTTGAACAAGATTAGCATGAGCTAGAACATATTATTTCACAAGTGTTTGATGATTTAAATTAATATCCTGCGATGCATGATAGGCAATTACTTCCAGTATTTTAACAATTTTAACATGGGGCTTAGCATTGTTGGCAAGTAGATCCATTTAAAAATGAACCATCAAAACAAGAGCTACAAGCATTAGCATCATCTGGATTAGTGCATGTCTTACAGCTAGCGTGGCATATAGATTTACAAGTGTTTGTAGTACTGTCATAAGTATACTTGGAATCTATGCAAGACAAGCACTAAGTTGATAAATTTTAACAAGTTAAGCAAGGTGCTTGACATTTTTAACATTAATTAGAATTTAAATATGTGCCATCATTACAAGAAATGCATTTAAAAGGATTTTTTGGTTCACTACATGTCAAACACGATAAGTCACAAATTGGTTCACATTTATTAGATGCTGATTTATATTAATAATCAGTGTCTGATATACAAGATAAACATGTAGTGGAGCTAACATTGCAGGTTTTGCATGGACTGCTGCATGGTATACACTATTTGCCACTTAAAAAATACCCATCTTAACAAGATAAACATGAGTTTGAATCTTTGGGAGAAGAACATGTTTTACAACTGGAATCGCAATCAGCTTAACAAATCTTATTAACATGGTCAAATGTATAATTTATTTAGCAAGATAAGCATTAATCTTCTTTATTTTCACATGTGCTACAGGGTAATTTGCATGGGGAACATTTTCCATTAAATAAAAAACTTCCATCTTAACACGAAGTACACTTGGTAGAATCTTTAGGATATAAACATGTCTTACAAGAACTATCACAAATAGGTGTACATATATTTTTTAAACTATCAAAGCTATAATCTGGCAAGCAACTTGTACATTTCGAATCATTATCAACACATTCATTACATGAAGAGTTACATTTCAAACATTAACCACTTGATAAATAAGAACCTTTATTACATTCTTAACATTTTGTTGGATCTTTTGGAGCAACACAGCTTTTGCATGAACTATCACAGTCAGGATTACATTAATTTTTTGAGTTATCATAAGTGTAATTAGTAACACAAGATGAGCATTTAGTAGAAACAGTATCACATGTTTTACAAGGTAAAGTACATAAAGTACATTTTGTTCCATCAAGAAAGGCTCCATCATTACAACTCAAACACTAATTAGCATCTTTAGGTTTTGAGCATGTTTTACATGAGATATCACAGTCAGGATTACATTAATTTTTAGAACTATCATATGTATAATCTGTTATACAAGATAAGCACTTTGTTGCTTGTGTATCGCATGTTTTACAAGGTGATGTACAGACAGTACATTTATTTCCATCAAGGAAAGATCCATCATTACAAGAAGTACAAGCGTTTGGGTCATTAGGTTTACTGCAATTTTTGCAGGAAGAATCGCATATAGGGCTACAAGTATTTTTAGAACTATCATAAGTATAATTTGCAACACATGATAAGCATTTTGTAGATGAAGAGTCACATGTTTTACAAGGTGAGGAACATGCTGAGCATTTGGTTCCATCTAAAAAGAATCCATCATTGCAGCTCAGACATGAATTTGGATCAATAGGCTATGAGCACGTTTTACATGAAACATCACATGTAGGGTTGCATTTATTATTTGAATTATCAAGTTAATAACTTGGAATGCATGATAAGCATTTAGATGAAGAAGTATCGCAAGTTTTACAAGGTGGAGTACATAAAGTACATTTTGTACCATCAAGAAAAGCTCCATCGTTACAACTTAAACACTGATTAGCATCTTTTGGATTTGAACAAGTTTTACATGAGGCGTCACAGTCAGGATTACATTAATTTTTTGAGCTATCGTAAGTATAATTAGTAACACAAGATGAGCATTTAGTAGAAATAGTATCACATGTTTTACAAGGTAAAGTACATAAAGTACATTTTGTTCCATCAAGAAAGGCTCCATCATTACAACTCAAACACTAATTAGCATCTTTAGGCTTAGAGCATGTTTTACATGAGATATCACAGTCAGGATTACATTAATTTTTTGAGTTATCATAAGTGTAATTAGTAACACAAGATGAGCATTTAGTAGATAAAGTATCACATGTTTTGCAAGGTGAAGTACACAAAGTACATTTTGTTCCATCAAGAAAAGCTCCATCATTACAACTCAAACACTGATTAGCATCTTTAGGTTTTGAGCATGTTTTACATGAGATATCACAGTCAGGATTACACTAATTTTTAGAACTATCATATGTATAATCTGTAACACAAGATAAACACTTTGTTGCTTATGTATCACATGTTTTACAAGGTGATGTACAGACAGTACATTTATTTCCATCAAGGAAAGATCCATCATTACAAGAAGTACAAGCGTTTGGGTCATTAGGTTTACTGCAATTTTTGCAGGAAGAATCGCATATAGGGCTACAAGTATTTTTAGAACTATCATAAGTATAATTTGCAACACATGATAAGCATTTTGTAGATGAAGAGTCACATGTTTTACAAGGTGAGGAACATGCTGAGCATTTTGTCCCATCTAAAAAGAATCCATCATTGCAGCTCAAACATGAATTCGGATCAATAGGCTATGAGCACGTTTTACATGAAACATCACATGTAGGGTTGCATTTATTATTTGAATTATCAAGTTAATAACTTGGAATGCATGATAAGCATTTAGATGAAGAAGTATCGCAAGTTTTACAAGGTGGAGTACATAAAGTACATTTTGTACCATCAAGAAAAGCTCCATCGTTACAACTTAAACACTGATTAGCATCTTTTGGATTTGAACAAGTTTTACATGAGGCGTCACAGTCAGGATTACATTAATTTTTTGAGCTATCGTAAGTATAATTAGTAACACAAGATGAGCATTTAGTAGAAACAGTATCACATGTTTTACAAGGTAAAGTACATAAAGTACATTTTGTTCCATCAAGAAAGGCTCCATCATTACAATTCAAACACTAATTAGCATCTTTAGGTTTTGAGCATGTTTTACATGAGATATCACAGTCAGGATTACATTAATTTTTTGAGTTATCATAAGTGTAATTAGTAACACAAGATGAGCATTTAGTAGATAAAGTATCACATGTTTTACAAGGTGAAGTACACAAAGTACATTTTGTTCCATCAAGAAAGGCTCCATCATTACAACTCAAACACTAATTAGCATCTTTAGGTTTTGAGCATGTTTTACATGAGATATCACAGTCAGGATTACATTAATTTTTAGAACTATCATATGTATAATCTGTTATACAAGATAAGCACTTTGTTGCTTGTGTATCGCATGTTTTACAAGGTGATGTACAGACAGTACATTTATTTCCATCAAGGAAAGATCCATCATTACAAGAAGTACAAGCGTTTGGGTCATTAGGTTTACTGCAATTTTTGCAGGAAGAATCGCATATAGGGCTACAAGTATTTTTAGAACTATCATAAGTATAATTTGCAACACATGATAAGCATTTTGTAGATGAAGAGTCACATGTTTTACAAGGTGAGGAACATGCTGAGCATTTTGTCCCATCTAAAAAGAATCCATCATTGCAGCTCAGACATGAATTTGGATCAATAGGCTATGAGCACGTTTTACATGAAACATCACATGTAGGGTTGCATTTATTATTTGAATTATCAAGTTAATAACTTGGAATGCATGATAAGCATTTAGATGAAGAAGTATCGCAAGTTTTACAAGGTGGAGTACATAAAGTACATTTTGTACCATCAAGAAAAGCTCCATCGTTACAACTTAAACACTGATTAGCATCTTTTGGATTTGAACAAGTTTTACAAGAGGCGTCACAGTCAGGATTACATTAATTTTTTGAGTTATCATAAGTGTAATTAGTAACACAAGATGAGCATTTAGTAGATAAAGTATCACATGTTTTACAAGGTGAAGTACACAAAGTACATTTAGTTCCATCTAGGAAAGCTCCATCGTTGCAACTCAAACACTGATTAGCATCTTTAGGCTTTTAGCATGTCTTACATGAAATATCACAGTCAGGATTACACTAATTTTTAGAACTATCATATGTATAATCTGTAATACAAGATAAACACTTTGTTGCTTATGTATCACATGTTTTACAAGGTGGTGTACAGACAGTACATTTATTTCCATCAAGGAAAGAACCATCATTACAAGAAGTACAAGCATTTGGATCATTAGGTTTACTGCAATTTTTGCATGAAGAATCGCATATAGGGCTACAAGTATTTTTAGAACTATCATAAGTATAATTTGCAACACATGAAAAACATTTTGTAGATAACGAGTCACATGTTTTACAAGGTGAAGTACAAATAGAACACTTTGCACCATCTAAGAAAGAACCATCACTGCAACTTAAACAAGAATTTGGGTCTTTAGGTTTAGAACAAGTTTTACAAGAAGCATCGCAATTAGGATTACACTAATTATTAGAACTATCATATGTATAATCTGTAATACAAGAAAGACACTTTGTTGATGATGTGTCACAAGTTTTACATGGTAACGTGCAGGGAGAGCACTTACTTCCATCAAGAAAAGATCCATCATTACAAGAAGTACAAGAATTCAGATCATTGGGTTTACTACAATTTTTGCATGAAGAATCACAAACAGGATTACAAATATTTTTAGTATTATCATATGTATAATTTGCTATACAAGATAGGCATTTTGTAGATGATGAGTCGCATGTTTTACAAGGTGAAGAACATGGTGAACATTTTGTGCCATCTAAGAATGATCCATCATTACAGCTCAAGCAATTATTTTGGTCAATAGGTTATGAGCATGTTTTGCAAGAAGAGTCACAATTAGGCTTACATGAGTTTGATGGATTGTCAAAAGTATAATTTGTTATGCAAGATAAACATTTAGAAGCAGAATCTACACATTTAGAGCAAGGAGATGAGCATTATTAACATTTGCCAGATGATAAAAAATAACCATCGCTACAACTCAAACATTTAGTAGCATCTTTTGGGGAAGAGCAAGTTAGGCAACTTAAATCGCATATAGGTGAGCAAGTATTGGTTGATGAATTAAAAGTATAGTCGGTAATACAGCTTGTGCATTTAGTTGCTGAGTCTGTACAGTTTTTGCAAGGAGATTAACAAAGTGTGCACTAATTTTATGAATCTAAAAATCTTCCATCAGAACAAGTTAAACACTAGTTATTAGCAGAGCCACTGCAAGTAAGACATGTAGAATCGCAAGTTATTACAGCTGATGGATCTTAACAAGTTGTTCCTTTCAATACATATGGAGAGTTACATTCACTACAAGAAGAATTAGAAGAATCTGTACAGATACTGCATGCTTTATTACATATATCGCATGTATTTTTATTAGTATTCTTAAAGTAAGCCTTAGGACAAGTAGGTTTGCAAGTCTATTTTTTATTATGAAAAGATTAATTTCAAAAAATAAATATTTTAATTACATTATCAGGGTTTAAAAAAGAAGTTCCAGTGCAATTCAACACACATTAGGTGCCATCCCATACTTAAGGTGAAGGGCATGATTTAGAGCAATCTTCACCTGCAAACCCATCTAAGCAATAGCATACAGCCTAAATATTTTTTTTTATTTTAAAAAGATAAAATTGAATAAATATTTACATTTGAGCAAATACCATTTCCACTACAAAAGTTTATACAAGATTTAGGAAAACTGCAAAATAAACTAAAATCTGCTGGACATGTTAAACTACCTTTTGTATCTGCAGAGACAGTGGTTAAATCAATAACTTGATTCTAAGAACTGCAATTAATTTAAATATTAAGACTAGCATCTTTCCATAAATTAACGCTTATTGCTGAATTATCTGCATTACATGTATATTTATGGCATCTAATCCCATTATCACCAGATATGTTATACCTTTTATCTAAAGAAGTAGAAATAAAACATTTAGATCCTGAACCTGAATTATTTCTTGTAATAATATTAGGTGCCATTTGAGTATCATCAAAACATTATCCATTTGAATAGTCTTAAATAACCTTACATTGAGAAAACTAATCACTTGCAAGGGTACCGTATCCAACTGAATAGAAATCACACTTAACCTTATTATCATAACTAAACTCAGGGTATTATTAATTTGTATCATCACAAGATTTATTTATAAAATCACAGCCTTTCCCCCTACCCCAATATCCTTTTTCTACCATATTTGAATTTATTTCGGCATAAAATCCTGTATCTACAAGTAAAGCAGCTGTAAATTCTGAAATTATTGCATGGCCTTAAAATAAAATAAAAAATATTTTAATTTTAAATTTTATGTAAATTAGTTTTTATATATTAATTATCATAATTAAAATTTTTATCTAAAAAAATAAATTTACCTAAAATAGCGCTAGCTGTCATATATTCATTTTGAATCAAATCTCTTTCCCAATGAGAACCAAAAGAACCTGATCCACCTTAATTTTCTAATGGTACAGAGTCTAGAGATGGGCAATTGTAATATCTCCTTGCGGTATCAAGAACATTTTTAGACTTTAGTTTTATAACATTACTAACTCCTCTTACAGTATCTTTGACCTAAATTTTTCCAACATTAGCTAAATAGGGTTGATTTGTATCTGGATCAATCCAATACTGCATAGCGCTAGAAGAAAAGCCTAATACATGAGTTAATTCATGAATAGCTGTTGCAAAATCTGATTCGAAAGCCTAAGTAGTTGTTCCAATATTTTTCATTGTGCCAATATTAAATTTAATTCTACCAACAATAGGACCAGGGTCGTAGTCACAAGCAACTTTAGTAATATTTAATAAAATAAAAATATTCAATCATATAAATTTAATCTATATTTTTAAAATTTAATTAAAAACTTTGGGATATCTTTATTGATATTTTTATTTTAAGAAAATTGCATAATTTATTGATGCTACTTCTTTACCTGCATTAGCTAAAGCTGAACTACTAGGTGTATTTTCAAAAGTTACTAAAATATGAAGATCACTATTACTAACTCCAGTACTTTATAGAGCAGCAGGAACATTTATATCGTAGCATGTTGCTGAACCTCTCTTTTTAATAGGTGTTGTTCGAGGAATTACCTTGATGAAATTCTTAAGGAACATTTATGCTGTATTCATAATCTTGATAATATAGTTTTTTTTTGTGGAATCCATGCCACTTCCATTGGCAGGATCATCTAAATAGGAGGGATCTATAGTAACTCTAAAAGGTTAAGGAGTTCCTCCTGCCAATTTTCTTTTTAAGCTTATTTCCTCAATAGAATCGTAATACTCTTGTGGCATGATTTTTTCAAGGATAGAGGAGTCATGCTAGCATGCGTGCCCATATAAATGAGCAGATGTCTACTTTAGCATCCATAAATATGCTAAAAAGGTATATATTATTAAAGTTATGAGACTCATAAACAGATAAAAAGAAATAAAAGTAATAATATATGTGGTTTGCTGCAGTAATATTAAATATTGTTGTATTTGTTTTTGTTATTAGTAAATCAATAGTTATTATTAATTATATGATTTTTTTTTCTCCTTTCCAAAGAAATTTTATTCACCTAATGATTTTCTATTAATATTACTTACATTTCAATTGATCTAAAGAGATTAAGTAAGCATACTTTATTTCAATTATTGAACTTAATCTCCTTTAGACTAGAACCATTAGATAGTATTTATTTAATTAAGACCATAAGTTTTTATGTGTATTAATATAATATCCACTATTTATTTTTCTCCTTAAAATAAATCATTTTGATTGTAATATATTAAATATTACAAAAAAAATAATAGATACTTTAAATACCATTTATTAATTACAAATTGATCTAAACATAAAATGTAATTTTCCGATTCTTGTTGAAATATTTTTCTCTTAAAGAATTGATCTAAACAATAAACCAAATTTGTTTATCTCTGAATTAAAATTTTTCTTTGTTACAATAAGAGTAAAACTTCAAAAATACATTGATAATAAATAAAATTTGTATCTACATTTAGTAATCAAAAAGTCAAAAATATAGCAAAATCAGGATCTTATACTGAGAAAAAATGTTTATGAATATCAGCTAAGTTACAATGTAAATGAATAATAAAAATCGAAATTATTGTGAATTATAAACAGATTATCAGTGTGAATGCTTTTGATTAGTATATGAATATCAAAAATAAAATTAATGGTTCCAATTTTAATTTACTTTATTGTTATTATTAATTTTCGCTCCAAAATAATATTAAGGATTAAGAGGAAGTAAACAACAGAAGCAAAGAAATTTTATACAATACTGTTACTATAATGAAAATTAATTATTTGTATTTAATTAAATACTTTAAAATACTTGCTTCATAGTACAGATAAAATAAAATTCAAATGTCATATTTCTTTTTGAGAGAATAATTTAAAATATTCTTTTTTGAGAAAAGTAAAAGTGATATTTTGTTAATAGATTTTTAAACTTCGAATGGTTTATGAGAAAAGATTTGAAATATCAATATATAAGTTTTCTTTTAATAAAAAAAATAAGAAAATACAAAACAAATTTAATCAACCAAATTTTTTTTATTTAATTTATATCCATTCGAATCTTATCAAAAAACAATATTTTCTACCAAAAATATAATTTTTTTTGATCCTTAAGATCCAAAAAAGTGTAAATTTTAAAATCATATAATCAATTAATAAAAAATTCTATTTGTTTAAAGTTTCGAGAACAATATTTACTTAAATCAACAAACTATTAAAATAAAATAATAATTTTTTTATTTTATTTTAGAAACTTTACAAAATTATAAAGTGATATTGAACACTTGATTATTAAAATTCTATTTCAAATGTAAACAGATTTATTAATTTTATATAAATTTGAGTTTTGCTTAAACTTAAAGTTGATTGATATTGAATAATAGTATTTATACAAAATTACAATAATATTATTTAATATTTTTTTCAATTTTAAAATATATTTTACTTATGAATAGAATGAGAGAAAGGTTTTTGCTTATTGATTAATATAATTTAATTATAATTTATTTGCAAATAATTAAGTAAAAAAGGAGAGAAATAAGGTTTTCTATTTAATTTAAGAGAAATTTAGGTTTTATTTAAGAATTCAATGTTTGAGTTTTTTAATTATAAAAGGATTTGTAAGATATTTTTATTGGTTGGTAAAATTAATTGTTAAACCTTTGGTTTTACTATTTAAGTATTATTTTTAATAGCCATTGAATGTATTTTTTAATAAAAGAATATTTGTTGTATTTATCAAAAACTTAACTTTAACAGAACTAAAATAAATAATCACTCAGTCTTTTTGCTTCAAATAAGATTTATTTTACAAGTAATTGTTCCCAGCTAATTATCTATTTGATTTCACAACAGAGTTATTTTTTTAACCTTACTTTTCTTTAAAAGGCAATGTGCTAGAAGCATTTTTGATGTCAGTTAATTAATTAAACAAGTTAATACTTTTAAGAATACTTTTTTCTACATTTTTTTGAGCGTATTGATGATTTAGCTACTCAGTAATATTTAAGTTATGTGTTTAAGTGTTTATGGAAGAATTAGTGTTTATAATCATTTAATTCATTTTATTTTCTGATGATTATAAAAACTATTTATTTTTTTTATTTATTTTTTAATCAGTCATTGAAAGATACTTTGAATTTTAATAATTGTTTTGACAATAATTTTTAATCTATGGAGAAGGACATAAAGGGGGAAGTATATTTAAACATCTATTTTCTTTAATTGTTTTTTAGTCTATTTTTTATTCGTGCAATTTTTAGGATTAGAGATTTGCTAATTATAAAATTTCATTTTATTAGTTTTAGTTATTTACTAAATTAAGTGATCTTCTATCCTTGATTATTACAGATAGCTTCTGCTTTTGAAGATTCTGATGATTATTAGAATTAAGATAGCTTTTCTAATCTCTATTCATCTGTAAATCTTTTTAATTATTATTATTACCTTACAATAATTATTGAATTTCCTAATTCTTTGATTGGGACTGCTCAGGCTATTTTTAATTAATAAAATTATAAAAGTCAATAGGAAAAGTACAAATTTTAAGTTACATTTGTTTCTTAAGCAGCATAAACTCTATTTTGACTTTTGTTGAGAGAATATCTTTTTTGGCTCAATAAAGTTTTACTTTTTATCTAATTTTTTCTTTACAATTAAATAGAAGTAGTTGCTGAAGAAAGTAAAATATTAGTGGTTGCTGCATTTTAATTAGAGGAAGAATTTTCTAATTTATTTAAAGAGGGGATTGTATTCTAATTCTAATCAACTTAGATATTAAAAAGATTTGTTTTATGTTTATTTTCTTGAGATGAAATATTTAATATTTAAGATACATTTTCCTCAGTTAAATTTAATTTATTAGATTTACTAATAGAAACACTGCTTGATTATTTTTTTTCATCTATCTCATTTAGTTTATTATCTGCTTTTTCACCTGATTTAGTTTCATTTTTTTTACATTATTATGCATTTTGCTTGGTATCTGCTTTTTTATCATTTCTTTATGCTTAATTTGTTTACCTTATCTATTGTAAATTAATTTTTGTTTCATTTTCATTTTTTTAAGTTTACTAATCTAAATTTTATTTAATCTATTATTGCTGTTCTTTTTTTAGATTATCCTAATCAGTTATTTACTAATTTGATATTTCAACTTCTTAATTTAATTTATTTTATGAAATGTTATTTTGTTTTAGTTATTTGCTTTTTTTGCATTTTTTTTACTCTTCTTTTTTTTACCTTTAAATTTCTAAAAACTCCTTTAACTAACACAATTTTTTATCAGAAGTAAGATCTGTAAACTCTACAAAATACTAACCATAAGAGCAAATATTAATTTTACGAAATATAGAACTATTCCATTCAGCTAAACAATACACATAATAATTTCCTTTATTTAAATTAAGTTCTAAATCTATTTGTTAACTCTTGCCATTCCTCTAAGATAAGGTTTTTGCTTTTGTTATAATTCCATCCTTTGAATCAATTTTTAGAACTTTAGCAGTTATTTTGCTTAGTTTATGTTTTTGTTTCTTATCTTAAGTTTTAAAAAATCTTTTATTTGGCTAGAAAAAGCTAATGTGAAATTTCATTTTTTTTTCAACTTTCATTTTAAAAAGCCTTTCAGATTTAGACTGTTCATCTTCAAACACCAATTCATGCTAAGTGAAAACATATTCGGGATGTAAAAGACATACAATCACGCACTAAAATAGGTATATCAACTCAACTTAATCTATTTCGTAAATCTATTAAAAATTTTAATTAAATAAATATTTTTTTTTTTGTTTACTTACTTCTTTGCCAAAGACATTAGTGGGACCTCTTGGATCTCTAATTATGTATTTATTTTCTTCTTTTTTGTATCCTATCAAGGCATAGCTATGTCCTTAAGTCATAATAGATTTTCCATAGTCATCCAAAGCACCTGTAGTAACAGAAATTAAATGTCCTTGACTTAAGTGCATATCAATTTGTTTGTAAATATATTCTTTCTACAAATTGTAATAAAAATGATAGATAAATTAATAGTCAAAGTAGATAATATAATATTACCTTTCTTGGATCTTTTCTATATTTTTTTAGTCCATATGATTTAGTAGGAGCTCCTGTTATAACTCTGAATGCCAATCCAGTATCGCCTCCCCAAAGACGACTGTATTCTCCATGCAGTTTTGCCCATGCTTTCTCAATAATCATCGCCCATATTTGATTTTCATTAACAATATCACAGAAATAAGGTTTTTTTCTAGTTATCCACCAAGGAAAGCTCTCATCCACAGTAATATATTGCCATTTTCCATCAATAAATAACCAAACACTATAATATCTAGTGAATTTTAGTTTTTAAAAAGACATTTGAATAAATTATTTATTTAAAAAGTAAAATTAATTGAAATTACCCTATCTAATTTGGCTCCTTTATGGTAAATAATCTTGAGATCATATTTTTTTGAATTAATCCTAGTAGTCCTATTGGATTAAGTAAATAACAATCACCAATTCTACCCTAATTAACCTTCTATTCTACCTCTAAATCTAGCACTTCTACGTTAGTAATAAACTCTGGAGCTCTTCTCCAAACCAAATCCTTGAATTTTTTTACAATTTTTTACCCAAGCGATTCATTGTTAGGTGGAAAGTAAGGATCTTCATACTTTTTGAGGATTCCAGCTTCGTAGTCTTTCTAAAGTTATAAAAAAGTCTCATCTTTAAACTACTTAAACATCCATTCTTTTATAAAGCTCGTAATATCTTTTTCGTTACATTACTAAATTTTACAAGACATTTAATTCTTAAAAATATGCTTTTATTCTATCTTAGTTTTAGTAAAAGCCAATCCTCCAAATTTATTAACTTCTGATTAAATATTATCCTTCAAAGGTAAATTATCCTTTATGTGCAGAATTAATTATACAGTTTCAATACAAATTAATAAAATAATGAATGAATGACAAACAATCAGTTTACTAATAAATCAGTTGATATCACAATAATCCTTATTTATCAAATAAATAAGTTAATAAATTCTTCTTAATTAACATATAAACCAGTCAATATTAATTATTAAATAAATAATACATTTCTATTTATTAACGAACATATTTATCCTCGTTTACAAATAATACTAATAATTTCATTTCTAAAATGAATAATAAAAAATATTTATATAAAATAGGATTTTATTTAAGTTTAAGTTAGAGATATTTATAATATTTAAAATCTTAAATTGATAAATAATATTTCTTTCATATTTTAATATTTTTAAAAAAGAAAAAAATCTTTTAATTAAAAAGATTTCCAATATTTTACACCAAAAATTGTTTTTAAGAGAAAAAAAAATTACTATAAAATAATATATTTAATCATGGACATATTAAAAAGAAATTTATAATGATTAATGATTTAAAATTAAATTTAATAAAACATACTTTGATTCAATATTCAAAACAAAATATTAAAAAACAAATATTTAGTTACAAAAATAATAATAATAATAATAATAATAATAACAAACAATTATTTTTAATTTTATATTATATTTTAATTTCATAATAAATGCTTTTTTACATATTTAACAAAGTATGTTAATCATAGATTTAACTTTTATGAATCAACTTTGAATGTTTGAATAGTTAAAATGAAAGAAAGAACCTTTAGAAGTACCTATGAATAAATTATATGAAGAAGGACTTCCTAAAATATTATAACTTGAATGACAAGTATACTCTTCATCTAACTCAAAAACCTGGTCTATTTTTTCAGTTTTACTATTTTTTTTAAGATTTTTTTTAATTTTTAATACTTTAACTTATGTGTTTCCAGGTTTTATAATAAATTAAATATATCTCTTATCCGTGAATAGCTTTAGTTCTTCAAATATACAAAAAAATACTTTTTCATTAGGACTTTTTGTGTTCACAATTTTTTTATTTATTTTTGGAAACGAGATTTTAGTTACTAACCCCTAAATATTTGAAACAATAAGCTCATCTTTGTTTTCTAATTGTTATTATTTTTGAAATTTTAAATCAATAATATTGTCATTAATAGTATCTCCAACCACATAAAATTTATTAAATCTTCCAGATATTAATTAGTAAATCTAATTTAATATGAAATTATTTAATTAATATTAATAGAAGTTTATAAAATAAATATTATCAAAAAGTACTAAATAATATTAAACATTAAATTTAATGACTATATAATAAATAATAAATAATTAATTTATTAAAACTTTCAGATTTTTTTCAAACAGTTTTGTTTGCAATATTTTCTAAAATAAACTTTCAAATTTTCAAAGTAAATTAAAATTAATTTTAATTTCTAACTTTAATATTTAAGAAATAAATAATTTACTTTTAAATGCCTTTAATTCGCTGTAACTAGAGTATTTGTTTGGAAAGAGCAAGCAGTGATTATTGTTTTTGAAGAATCGTCCATCGTGTATCTTTTGTAAAGAGAAAAATCACTAGCTCTATAGAATTAGAGTTTAATATTTTAATTATTAATGCTGAAATCTTTAGTTATAACTAATATGCTATTTGTTTCTGGTATAAACTCTACTAATAATATCTTTTCTATGAAAAAAATTTGTTTAATTGTGTATATTTATTAAGCAGAATATCTTATTTTGCTTATTTTAGAATCAGAAACCACTAAAAATGTTTACCTACTCTTTAAATCAACAATTTTTTCATGCTAAATGGTAAGTTCATTTATTTATTCATATTGATTTTGCTAATCAGAGTAATCAATAAATTATATGAACTATCTTTCAACATCAACTCTCATAGATAAAAGTAAAATATTTTTATTTAAAACAACCATCTAACTAATAGGTGTTTCATATTTTTCAATTTTGTTGCTATTAATATTGCAAGTCCTAAAATTTATGAGATGAGTTTAAGTGATTTCTTTGCTTAGTTTATAGATTTTATTTGTAAACCTACTATTTTTTTAATTTAAATCTAATAAATATGTTTTCATGTTTTCGATGTGGAGTTATACATTCTCATTAAACTCATTCTCTTTTCTACTTTTGAATTAGAGATCTATTTGGATGTAAAATTTTAATTAAAAATTATAGAGTTTAAAAAATTTAAATGAAAAATTTTCTAATTTAAATTAAATTTTTAAAAATAATTAATACATGGTTAATATTCTGATTCAAACTTAGAAAAAATTTTATTAGCATTTTAAATTATTTAAAGTTATTGATCCAGCTAAACTTCTTTGGCCGATTAAGTAAGGTCTTTTAATAAATTAAATGTACTCATCTCATATACAGATTCAAATTTTTACTGCAAGCTATTTGCTTCAATAGTAACTAGGTTAGAGCAATAAGTGTCGATTTTCTAAAAGCTATTTTGGATTTTTTTGAGCATATGATCTCTTTGCTTCTATAAATTTTTACTTAAATTTTTCACATAATTTATTTTTTTAACTAAATTAGAATTTTTATATTTTATTGACTATTTGAGATGCTTTAAGGCTTATACGTAATCGTGTATCTTATCAGTGTGGCTTGGGTGATAAAATTGAACACATTCAATACAACATAGCTTTTGAGTGTTGCTGCATTAATTTGAAATACAAATCTTATTAAAAGGGCAATCATGCACTAATTCATCTATTTCCTCTTCAAATTAGTTAAAAGGAATTTAAATCGGTTAACTGATTTTATTCATGTTTTTAGCTATTTCAGAATTTATTTAATTATTATTTTATATAATTCATAGAACTTATTCTCTAAATTTTAAAGAAAATAAATAATGCTAAACCTATATATAATAATTTAATTTATATTTATTTTTTTTAATTTTTACCTTAAAAAGTAAAAATTACATTAAATATATTATTTTTACTAGTTATTACAAAAATAAATAGTAAGTAGAAAAAATCATTTTGCATACAAAATATTAATATAAATGAAAATAAGAAAGAAAATTTATGGTTTTTTTAAATAGTTTTTCTCGTCATTTAGTTTGTTCAAAAGTAAAACTTATTTTTAATGATATAAAATTCCTTTGCATTAAATATTTAATCTAAAATAAAAAAAGTGTTTTGAAAAATGAATTTGATAAATAAAAAGAATTTTCATTATATAATTTATTTCACAAAATAAATCCTAAAATTGTTAATGAATAAACATAAAAAAATAATAAATAATATGTACAAAAATCAAAAATAGTAAAGCAATTCTTTAAATAATGTCTAAAACAATTAATAATAATAAAAATGGGTTGTCAAAATTATTAGATAAAACGATTCAAAAAGCATTTCGCACAATGTAAAAATTTAACTTTTATAAAAAAGCGAATATAAAATAATTTTCTCAGAGGATTTTATAAAATTTAAAAATTATATAATTGTAATAAAGTGATTTTCAACAACTTTTTTAGATTTTGTTTTTTAGTAATATCAAAGTAATATATCAATTAATTTTTTAATATTGGCCAACTTAAAATTAATAATGATTGTTATCAAAATTTGAAAAGAGAAAGAAATTCTAATTTTAAAATCAAGTAGCTAATTTACAAAAAAAAATCTCAGATTTTTAACCAAAAAAGATTTATTGTTTCAAAAATAATAGTAAAAATCAAGTACATTTGTTATTGAATTATATTTAATTTTCTAATTTATATGCTTTTAATTATTCAATTTTTTGATATATATTAAGGCTATGAATTAATAATATATGAAGACTATTTATTTTATATAAGAAATAGTCAATTACTGTATAATTTTTATTTAAAAATAATTTTATTAATTAATATTTACTCTAATTACTATTTACATAGTTTTATTTATAACCCATAGAAGAGTTTATAGAAAACTATAATAATATTTATTGTTGATGTATTGGGCTTAATCTAATCTTATTTGCATTTGAATAATTTATAAGTCCTTTAAATATTCAATAACTTCTTAGATTATTTTATTATTTTTCAAACATATATAAGTATTTATTTTACTTATTTTAGAGAAAAACTTTAAGATTTATTTTACTTTTGTAGTTCATTTTTAGTTATTATATGAATTAGTTAAATTTGTCCCTAAAACTCTAAAATCAATATTAACTTAAGGAATATTCTTTTTAACTAACCTCTTTTCTATGCTTGAAGAGCTTTTTTATAACTTATTGCTGTTATTTGATTGATTCATATTATAATTAATTCTTTTATATTTATCTATATTTTCTAAATTGATGTAGGGTGCTTATTATTTTGAAACTATGTTTTTATTTATATTTTCTTACTTTTATTAATTCTCTTATTTTTCATTAGTAATCTTACTTTCTATCTTATATTATTATTACTATTACTATTCAATAGATAATAAGGATCTATTTGATGTGTTGGAGCTTTTGCTTTAAGTATTTTAGACTTCAAAGCATCTGCTGCTATTTTAACTATTTTGAGGACGAATAAATTTACATTCAGTTATTGTTTTATTTCTATTTATATGATTTACTAATAGCTTTTATTATTTTAAAGAGTTTGTAGAGGCACAATCACTCTATTCCGTCTTAAGTAAATAACTATTTTAGCTAGCTATTTCAAAACTTTCATAAGATTCCTTTCTTTCTCCAAAGTGTTTTATTAGTTTCGTTATATCATTTGACTAGTTTAACTAACAAGAATTATTTTTTTAGTGCTTAACCTAATCCTAAATGTAACTTGAATTAGAATTTTAATAACTTAGAGGCCTTTCTGATTTTTTAATTTATATTTAAGAACATATACTTAAGTATTCTTCATAAATTTGTTTTTCAAAAATATCCATCTCATAATCACTTAAGTAAACAATAGAATTTTCTAAAATTTTTTATATTTTTTGTAAGTCAGATTTATCAGCAATTTAAACAACAGATATCTTTGATGCATTTATGGAGTTTAAGCTATCTTAAATTTAACTTAATTTCTCATTATAACTATTATTTATAAAAAAAATCCCATAAATTTACATAAAGAAGTAATTTAGTAATAATTTTATAAAATAAAAATATTGCAAACAAATTTATTAAACACTTCAAAAAATCAAAATGTATTAATTAGAATAGCAAATTTTTAAAAATAATATTATTTAAAAATTTACAAAAATCGTGCTATAAATTGGGCTATATTGTCAAATAAATGAATTTTGTTTAAATTATTTTTTTCCCATTAAATAACTTGAAAAGTAATAACTAGAATGATTTAAAAGTAATCAAATTTATTAGGAAATTAAAGCTAATAGATAAAAATAATATGATCATCTCAAATAATTTAAATTTTATTTTAATTTAGTAAATACTAATTTTTTTAACAATCTAAAATATAAATAATAATTGAATGATCAAAATAATTCACTCTTTTAAATTTAAATTGAAAAGAGTTTGTTAATTATTATGAAAATTTTATGAATATTTACTGAAAAGATTGAAATTTATTTGTTATTTATTTTGTCAATGATAGTGAGAGTTATTTAAAAAAGTGTATTTATTATTATTTTCAAAATAAAAGTATGTCATGGAATTATAATAATAAGCATTGATTATTAACGAGATTTAGCTTATTGTAGTAGTTGAATTTAATTTTGAAAAGAAATTAAAGTAAAAACTCATTTAATCTACCCAAACAGTTAATATCAAATCCTTAAATTTCAAATAAAAAAATACTTTTTTAAAATCTCTGTGAAGGGTTAATTTTCCATTTATGAGATGATGTTATCATAATGATTTGAAATATCTCTTTCTTGTTAGCTTGCCTCAAATTTAAAAAGCTTTATTTTCATTTTATAGTCATCTATTTGTTTTAGAGATTCATTCATACTTTAGTGAATTTTCTAAACTATTTTATTCCTTTCTTCTACTAACATGCTTTCTACATGGTTGAATGCTTCGTTTATTTTCTTTAGCTATATTTCATAAAATTCTTTTACTCTTTCTTTCCCCTTTTCATTTTCTGTATCACTTAAATTTAGAATGTTTTGTGTTAGTTTTAAATTCTTCATAAAAGTATCTGTTTCTGCTTTTCGAAACTTTTCTATTTAACAATTATATTTTTATAAATGATCATCTTCTAATTTTAATTACCTTCAGAAGCAAACACTTATTCAATTTTTTTACCTTTTAATGCACTTCCAAGAGCACATTTTGAGCAAAAAAGATTAGTTGAATCTTCACTAACATAGTATTTAGCCTATTTTATGATTTAATAAACAAAAAATATTATATTTTCATGAAACAGCCAATATATCAGATTCAATCTAGCAAATGAAAACTATTTATAAGTTCTTTGAAAAGAGAAAAAAGGTTTACCTTTCTATTGGGATGCTTTGAGCAGTATCCATATTATAAAGTATTATTTTGAAAAGAAAGTCTCTCGCTGTTAATAGAAAGACCAACCTAGGGGCTATTCTGATGAAACATTTAAAAATCCAAGCTTTTCTATCTAATATTATGTAATCTCGCACTCATTTGTGATTTCTGTAATGATATTTCATTGGCAGCAGAATAAATATTTAAGTTATCAAATGTCTACTCACTACTATTTTTACTACTATTCAAATATGCATTGCTGTTTCCCTAATTATTTTTCTAATAATTTATGTCTGTGTATGAGAATGAAGAGGTGTCTTAATTTAATAGAATTTAACTAGCATTTTTAATCATTTTATCAATATCGCTATATATTTTATGGGAACGTTGCTTGCTTGTTATTTCTTAATATTTTTTATAAAAACACGATTCTTATCGATTAAATTAAATATTATCTTTTACTTGTTTATCAAAATAAATGACTATTCTTTCACCAAATTACTATTTAATTTAACAATTATTTAAGACTATGTATACAAAAAGTAATATAAAATAAAATTTCTAAAGAATATAAACTAATACTAAAATTTTACTATAACATATCTTTATATTTAAATAATCTTTTATGAAAGTAAATATAATATTAAAAAATCATAAATTTCAAAAGTTTTAAAATTTTTAATATTTATTTAATATTAATATTAAAAATTGAAATAATATTTAAAAGATTATTTTAGATAGAATGGTAATATTTGAGTAGTCAACACATAATATTTTAATAAAAAATTGGAGATTTGAAGTATTTTTTTTAACTTAGGACGAATACTTTTATTATTTAGATAATCTTTACATTTAAGTTAGTGTTTATATTTTGATGTTGTTTTTAAGCATTTCTAATCCAAACAATCTTGAAGCTGTAAGAAATGAGAATAAAGAAAGATTTCTGATAAAGTATTGTCTATTTTTCAAAAATTTGATCAATATATCGATAGAAGTATTAAGTCCCAATCATAATAATCTTGAAAAAAATCTGAATAAAGAGATTAAAAGAAATTAATTAATAAATAAATTAAATAAATCATTAAAAAGACTGAATAAAACGTACAATATTAAATAGGTTATAATATAATTTAGGTTTGTAGATTTTAATATAAGTAGATTAAATGGTAAATATAAATAAAGTTTTCATATACATAGCCTCTTTAATAATAAGCTTGATTTCATTAATTATTATGACTAGGTATTTATCTATTTTATCTGATTTAAACATATTATTATTTTATTTTAAAAGTGTGAAAGAAAATCTATAATCATACTAAATAAAGATTAATAAATTAGCATTCTTTAGGTTAGAAAAGATTCTTATAAATCAAATTCCTTCTTATTAAGTAAAAATTTATTTAAGGTATTTATATATATTGCATTTATAATTAAAATTACATTTAATAGGCTTTAGTTTTTGTTGTTTACATCCCTTTTTGTGCTTACTATATTTGGAATTACATTAAAGAGTAAATTAGATTTATATTGGATTTTTTAAATAATTGATGAATACTCTAAAAAATTTAGTCGCAAAAGAAATGAAAGAATAAAAAATGGAAATGCATCATTTGAAGAAAAGTATATGCTAGAAGTAGAATCAAATGAAGCCAAATAGTGGAGCAATATTTTGCTTACTAATTTATTTATTTATATGACATAAGTAAAAATATACTTTTTTGATCAAATCTGTTAATTTAAAAAATCTTTAATTTTAAAGACTTTAGCATTACTCTTAGCAATTTTCTTCTCTAATTATGCTATAAATGAAATCGAATACATATAAGGTCAATATGAATCAACTTAAAACTCGACAGATAGGTTTAAAATTATTTAAAAATATGCAAAAATAAATTTAAACAAAATTATATTATGAAATAAAGAGATACAATTGAAAGTGTAGTTGATTTGACTAAGTCTCTTAAGGCTACAATATTCTTAAATTCACTTTGCATCTTTTAAATTGTATATGTCTCATTAGAAGGATGCTATATAAAAATCAAAAGTAAATGATTTGCTAGTGTTTTCACATTTAAATTAAAGAAATTAATAATAAGTTCTACCTTAATGAGAAATAAAGAGATATTTTAAAATCTAGTTTATATGAAATAATTAAATAATTTTATTTAAAAAGATCAATCTAAATAAATAAAATCACCTTTAGTTTATTTATTTTCTTAAATACCTAACATTAATAATTAAAATATTAAAAATAATTTCAATTAATGTTAAAAAAACCTTTTAAATAAATGATAAAATGCTAATTTTTATTTCTATCAAATTACTTTTAAATTAAAAAAAATACTTGTATTGAAAATTAAAATTTTTATGTTTCAATTAAAAAAATAAATGAAAAAATAATTTTTATTTATTTATTCTTAATACATTTTGTTGTTTTAATTTAAATTTATCAGTCATTTTATAGTTGATTATATTTGGCGCAAAAAATTATTATAATTAAGCTAAATCCACTGCGCCAGAATTAATTAAACTAATAATTTATATTTTTAATTTGAATTAGATTTTCAATCTAAAAAAAAATCATTCATAATTAAACACCTTAAATTAAAAAGAAAGAAGTAACTCCGTCTTTATTTCGGAAAAAAATGCTTTCTACTTATAAAGATGCTGGGGATGGGGGATTGTAATAAGATAATTTAATTCCAATGTAGAAGGAAACCCTTAAGAGTATTTTATCCAGCTTTAAAAATAAGATGAATGAGACTCATTAATTGTATTCTTAAAATTCAAACTCTCTTCAAAAAGAAGATAAAGAAGATGTATATAAACATGCTTTTTCTTTCGCTTTTCTACTTTAAAAGTATTAAGAGAAAGACAACTCACTATGTTTAGAAGATTTTATTTAAGAAGCTGAACGAATGAGAGATCATCAGTTATACAAACCAAGCAAGGCTAATAAAAAGTTTAATATAATGCCAAAAATATCTAAAGAAAAGTTTGAGTAATTTATAGAATATGAAAAAGATACAAGATTTCCTCAACCTAGAAAAACAGTACAGTTAAATACTCAAGCAAGACTTCCAGAAAGACAAACATCAAATTAAAAGCCTGCAATAAGTAGTTTATTGAATAGCAATAATAATTAAATCTCATCCAACTCTAATTAAGGATATGGGAATATAAATAGTTTTTAGAACAATCCTAATAATAGTATTGATAATAATAAAAATAATAATAATAATTTTGGTCCTACTTAACAAAATAATAACAATGGGTTTTATAGATCTCAAAGCAGTTAAAATTAAGATGAACAACCATAAAAAACAAATGGATATAAATAATAGTATAACAATGGCTACAACAGCTATTAAAATTAAAATACAAATAATTTTGGGTATGGTAGAAATAGGTATCAAAATAACAATAGATATAATAAAGGAAGGGAGTAAATTGAAGAAGAATAAGATGAGTAATAGTAAGCTGGAGGTTTTAAAACAGCATCAGAATAAAGATATTAAAATAATATGTTAAAGAGATAAAAAGAAGAAGGATTCTATAATAAAGAAACTGGAAAATATGGTAGAAATAATGGATAGCTAGAGTTTGAAGGTGTGAATGATAATAAACCTAAATACGGATATACAAAATATGGAAGTAACTAGGGAGTTGATGATGTTGTTAATCTTGTCCATTACCATACTATAGGGAAAAACCTCAATTTAAATAATAATTCTTCATCTAATTAAGCTGCTGCCTTAAATGGAGGTGGTACAGAAGACGAATATAAAAAGACAGGACTAAGCAGAAAATTCAAACCTCCAGGAGCACCTGGTTCAAATACCGGAGGGAAAAAAAATGAATAGTGTGAGCAGCTCAAAGGAATGGATTAAAAAGTAAAATTTATTAAAACAGATTTTAGTTATTAAAAATTTTTTTCATAAAGTTAATAGATTTAATTGAAAACGAAATTGTAGAAAATGCTGCTAATGTTAAGTGGGAAGATATAGCTGGTTTAAGTTCAGCTAAGGAATCTGTCAAGGAAACTATAGTTTGGCCTATGTTGAACCCATAAATCTTTACTGGTATTAGAGCTCCTCCTAAAGTAAAAAACATTTTAAATTTAATAGTTAATTTAATATTTAATTATAGGGTCTTCTCTTGTTTGGACCACCTGGAACAGGTAAGACTATGATTGGCAAGGCTATTGCTAATCAATCTGGCTCTACATTTTTTTCTATATCAGCATCTTCTCTAACAAGTAAATATATTGGTGAAGGTGAGAAAATGGTAAAAATTCTCTTCAAGCTAGCAGAAATGAGATAACCAAGTGTTATTTTTATTGATGAAATAGACTCACTTTTATGTGCAAGATAAGAAGTAAAATAAATAATAATAAAATTAAATATAAATTTATTTTAGCCTAATTGCTAAAATTTAAGATAAAACAAAAAATTATTTACAAATTTAAAATTTTTAGAATGAAAATGAGGCAAGTAGAAGAATTAAGACAGAGTTTTTAGTTTAAATGGAAGGTGCTACTTCAAGAGAAGAAGTAAGATTGTTACTTATAGGAGCAACAAATAGGCCATAAGAACTTGATGATGTGATTAATTTTCAAAATTTTGGATTTCATAATCTAATTTATTTTATTAATAGGCTGTTAGAAGAAGATTTGTTAAGAAATTATATATTCCTCTACCTAATATGGTAGCAAGAGAGTAATTGATAAGAAGAGTAATTGAAAGAGAATCAGCAAAAGGAAACGCTTTTGATATGAGCGACCAAGTAAAAAATTAATTGCATATAAGAAATACTAAGAAGATAAATTATTCATTTTTAATTTTAAAAATTTATAATAAATAGGATATTTTAGAAGTTGTTCAAGCTACAAAAGGTTTTTCTGGAGCTGATATGACAAACCTTTGTAAGGAGGCAGCTTTAATACCTATCCGTCAATGTACTGATATAACAAACATATAGTCTAGTGATATTCGTCCTATCAATAAATCAGATTTTGTAAAGTCACTAAAATAAGTTAAAGCTACAGTAACTTCAAAAGATTTAGCTGGATATTTTGATTGGAATAACTAATTTGGTAGTTTTGAAATAAATATGGAAGAAATAGATTCCTGAAAGTGCATGATAAAATTTTTATTTCAAGTGAAATAAAATTAAATGTTAACTATAATAAACTGTCCTATATATTTTTTAAAAATGTATAGCTTAGAAAATATTTTAAATATTTTTTATATAATAATTATTTTTATTACTCATTTTTATTTTTTACTTATTTATTTAAAAACTATTTTTTTAATATAAAATGTTATTGGGAATATCTTATATTAACTTAAAATAAAATAAAACATAATCCAAATATATAAGAGGGTAAAAGAGTATGAACAGAAACTAGGCTTGCCTCTTTATTGCTTGTAAAATTTTTTGCAGTTTAGCTTACTAAACTTGATTTCGATAAGCAATAGCAAGCTATGCTAATTAGCAAATAGTGTGAAATGCAACCTTCCAAATAAAATTCTTTGAAGGCAAAAATAGGTAGATAGGCAGGTTTTAATTTCAACCCTATTGATATTCTCTAACCAAATAAATTAAAATTCTATTTTCAAAAAAAATTATATTTTAAATTTTTCAAATGAAATCAGATTAAAAAAACAATTCGGTTTATATATATATAATATAATATAAATTATAATTGATAATTGTTCTAATAAACCTTGATTTTGTAATAATATTTAGTTTAAGCTCTAAAAATACTAATTGCCTATATGACTGGTAAAAATAAGTAGAGCATTAGAGTAATTAAATAGGGAAATAATAAAATTTATTATTAATCAAAGTTTAAAATTAAAAAGATAAACAAACAATAAAAAAAAAAATTTTAATTAATGTAATAATTTTCAAAATCACAAATAAAAATAAAAAATTAATCAGTAATAAAAGCGTAAAATTTTAATTTCAATTTGATCTAAGTATAGAAGAAATAATTCTATAATCTACATCCTCTAAATTTTCACTTTTCTAGCACTTAGTTAGGAATTTTTAAATATATTTTGATTGGAGACTCTCTTAAGACAAAATATCAAGCTGCTTTTCAAAATAGCTTATCTTGTTTTCTTTAGAAGCTTTTTTAATAAAATATTAAATTAAAATCAACTATTTTATAAAAATAAGATATTACAATTTTTATCTTCTTTATTGCTTATATTATTCAAATAGAAAGTAGAGCAGCCTATAAGCTTTAATGCTGCAAGTTGTTCTTTACTTAACAGAATCAAAGCCGCTTTTTTTAAAAATATTATATCTTTATACAATTCTAAAATATCTAAATTTTTATTTAATTGTTCTTCTATCGCTTTTTTAGTTTGCTTTCCAAGTTATTTAGAGATTTTGTCAGTTTTAGCGGTATTCCAAGATCTAATTAAATAAATTATTTTTTGGTTAAAATAAATATTTAGTAAAATATATATGTCAAATTTATTAAATGATTACTTATCTTCTAAGAAAATTTTTTACGCTTTTAGCATAATTTAGTTATCTGTAGTTAGTCTCAGTTTTTTTGAATAAAAATCTTCTGTTTTCAAATACTGCTGTGCTTGGCTTGAAGAAAGATTGTAATCTTTTAACTCAGGTAATTTAGAATTTTCATTATTTTGCTTTATTTTTTCTTTAATTCCAATAGTTAATTCGATTTTATTTGAAGCTTTGTCTCTATAAGAAAGTGTCCTCCTACGATTATTAATTTTTGAAACATCTTTCAAAACAGTTTAAGAAATCTCTGATAAGTTCTTTTACATTTATGAGATAGAGTTTAAGCCTTTACCAATCACATTCTCAAGTTATGTTGGTGAGTGGCTAGGTATGGATTTATAAATATCATATTTTTCTTCTTTAATTTCGTCATTTTATGTTTAAAAGTAAATATCTTCTGTTTATAAAGGTTTAGATGAGTAAAGAGTATTTAATTAGTTATTTTGTTTTGATTTATCCATAACTGATCGTTATTATTCCTCAAAGTTGATTGATTTAGATCCTACATTTTCTTCTGCAACTTCATATTCTTTCATTTTTTTTTCTAAGAAGACTACTTAGTTTTCTTCAAGTAATTTGTTCTAAATAAGTAATTATTCTAGAGAATCTTGGTACATATTCTAAAAAAACAACATTAAGAAATTTTACTTGATAAATCTCTAAGATACCATTCTAGCAAAAAATCCTAATGTCATTAGCAAAGCAAATGTGCTATTAACAAGAGCTAAAACTTCAGGGAAAATTGGATAATTAATTTAAATACTGTAAACAATTTCATCTGGCTATATAGCAACCTCACAATATGGTGATTACTACAAGCTACTACTACTATCAAATGATTAACTTTAAAATCCATAAGAAATTGGCGAAGAAAAAACATTTTCTGTCTGGACCAAAAGTCCTTTACTTACTGTTGTAACTTGACTCTATACACTGACTGTATTTATATTTAGTAAACCTCCTCTAAAAAAAATAAATTAATTCTTAAAGCTTGTTTACTCTTTCTATGTAGTGGTGTTGAATTAAGAAGTTAAGAATTTTAATCTAAGTCCTGCTCTTGAGCCATTGATAATATTTAATACATCTGACTGATTTGCACAATTACTTGGGACATCCTATTTAAAACTGCTTTTTTAGTAACAGCCATAAACTAATAAAATAACCTGAGAGAGGATGTTTTACTTTTAGTTGAAAGAGATAGTACTATTTTAGAGATTTGAATAGTCAATGCAATTATATCCTTAGAGATCTGGATGAGAACATTTAACTATTTAGAGTCTTGTTAAATTTGTATGCGAACCATTTTGATAGTTTAATAAAGCATAGTTCATTATGTAAGTCTTATTATTTTAAGCTTCTAAATCTTCAATATTTTGATTTGTGTTATATTCATATCTAAATGCGAATAATTCTTCTTGAAGAGGTATGTCTACTTATTCACTAATGAAACTTTGTTATCTAAATTTAGGAGCAATCTCATTATAGAAGTACTATTTAGACAAATAGACGAAGTAAAATAGGATAGTCATTATAATAGCGAGTGATAAAAGGACTCCAAATTTGCTCCCTTTTTTTTGATTTGAGTTTCCAATATTAAAAAAGAAAGGAGATGAAAATAAATCAAATTTAAATATACTCATTTTTTATGATTTTTATTATTAATTTCTTTTAGATAATTATATATAAGAATTATAGATTTCTTAAATGCTTTTTTAAAGCCAATTATTGAGTTTTAAGTTAAAAAAAAGTAAACCTTAATTTTTTAATTTTTAACATATTAGATCATAAATTAACTTTTTCATGATTTTATTTTTTCATGTTATTTTAACCATAATTATAAATTATAATGACTTAAAAAGAGTATAAAAGTTCTAATTTTAGTAAAAGAGATGCTTAATATTATGTTAATGATCTTGCTTGCATCACTAATACTATAAGTTAAAATAAAAATACTATGAGCAATTAATTAATTATTTCTATTTAAATATATTTTAACATTCTTAATAGTATTTATTCTAAGCTTACTAAAAAAAATCATAAAAAATGATTTTTTTTTTAATATTATTATCATTATTAATTATAGTCTCTAAATTAAATTAAGTTAAATTATTGCCATAAAATTTTTATTTATTTGGCTTTTTATTTTTTCAAAAAGATTAAAAAATTTTAATTAAAAAAAGTTCCTTTAAAAGTAGGATTTTGGTTTTGTGAGTTATTGCTTTGCAAAAAATTAGAAAATATAAATAAAGCTAGACTGAATTTATAAAATAATATTGAATAATAGGTTAAATTAATATCAGAATAAATGAAAAAAAACAAATGCATAAAATGTTTAAATATTTTCTATTTGGTTATCAAAAAACTCTTAGATGCTCTTTTATAGCTAATAAATTGAGTTTTAAGTTAAAAAAAAGTAATTCTTATTTTTTAATGCTTAAAATAATAGCATTTAAACCATAAAAAAACTTTTTCAAGATTTATTTTCTTTCATGTTATTTTTAACCACAATTTATAAATTAAAATAACTATTAGAAAAAATAAATGATTATAAAAATTCTAATTTTAGTAAAAGAGGTGCTTAATATTATATGCTCTCGATATTAATGACCTTGCTCATATCCTTAATAAAGTAAGTTAAAATAAAAATAGTATGATCAAATAATGTCTCTATTTAAATATGTTTCCAATACTTCAAAGTATTTATTCTAAACTTTCTAAAAAAATTCATTACAGACTTTTATTTACTATTATTTTAAGGTCTCAAAATTAAATAAAGTGAAATCACTGTCATAATAAAAATTAATAAAAAGAAAATTTTATTTATGGTTTCTTATTCTTTCAAAAAAGATTAAAAAATTTAATTAAAAAAAATTTGTCCTATAAACCTTTTGGTTTTTTAAATTATTAATTTGCAAAAATTAGAAAATATAAAGCTTGACATAATAACTAAAATAATCTCGAATCATGCGTTAAATTAAAATTAGAGTAAATGAAATAAAAATAATACATAAATATTTTTTAATTTGTTGATAAAATATATAGATATATTTTATTTAGTTATCTAAAATTCTTAAATATTATTTTACAAGCAAATTAATTGATTAACTTAATAATTTTAATTTATAAAATAATAGCATTTAAACCATAAAAAAACTTTTTCTTAATTTCTTTTATTTCATGTGATTTTTAACCACAATTTATAAATGACTATTAGAGTAAATAAAAGATTATAAACGTTCTAATTATAGTAAAAGAGATGCTTAATATTATCCACTATTAATACTAACGATATTGCTTACATCCCTAATACCATAACTTAAAATAAAAATAGTATGATTAATTAATTAATTAATAATGTCTCAATTTAATTATATTTTCACAGTATTTATTCTAACCTTTCTAAAATAATTCATTTTAGATTTTTATTTATAATTATTTTAAAGTCTGTAAATTGAATTCACTGCAATTAAAAATAGATAAAAAAAAAATTTATTTAAGGTTTTTTATTCTTTCAAAAAACATTTAGAAATTTAATTAAAAAAAGTTTTTTCCAAGGCAAGATTTTGGTTTTGTTACTAATTTTCTAGAAATTAGAAAATAAAAGCTTAACTGAATTTCTAAAATAATCTTGAATCATAAGTTAAATTTATATCAGAATAAACGAAACAAAAAATATACATAAACATTTTCTACTTCGCTATCAAAAAACTTTTTGCAAATATAAATATCATAAATGTAAAATATAACTACAATCCAATTATTTAGGATTTAGAAAATCAAATAACTGAAGTATAAAAATAATTTTATATTATTAATTCAAATAATAGCAAATAGAAGAAAATTTGGTTATTATTAATATCAATCAAAATATGTTATGTATCCATTTCGTGTGTTATGTAATTCTAATCGATTCACTAATGATTTGATTGTGTATAATTTAAAGCTCATTCTTTTTCATCTGTTAACTTTTGGATTAACAGTATGCAAACAAAAACATCAAAGTACTTCTATAAATTTAGTTATTATTAGTATTTTTCTAAGGAAAAAACCTTTAATTAACCAAAACTCAAATGCTTTTTTATATAAAAATATTTTGCATAATTCAAATAAATACTTTAAAAAAATTTTTTTTTTAAATATTCTAATATTTTACTTGTATTTTTATATATTATTTACTAAATTCATCTCAAATAATCAAGTTTCAAACTAATTAAAAATTTTAGTTAAAAGGAAAAATATTTGATAGTAGAAAAATATGTAGCATTTAGATAATCTAGTTAATAACGAAATAATTTTTTTTTTGTACATCAACATATTAATTAATAAGAGAATGGTGAACAGATAGATAAATGATTATTTTTTTTAGAATTTGATAAACAAATGTTAAGCGAAACGAAAATGAAAATTTAGTTAAAAGTAAAAAGGATGATGATAATAATAATAGCAGTTAATCTACAACAATTTATTGAAAATGTTATAAAATATATTGTAATAACTATCTAAATATAAATATTTGATAAGATCTAGCAAATCCTCTTTCTTTACAAGATTTATTTTTATTTTTTTCAAAAGAAATAAAATAAACACACACATATTTTAGAATATGAAACATAAATAATAATTAGTTTCATCAAAATAAAAAATTAACATATTAATTATAAAAGATCAATATATCAATTTTTTGCTTACTTACAATAAATAATATCATAAATTATTTTTATTAAATAAATTTATCTGATAATAATAAATTTATCAAGGGCTATAAAATAGTTTATTAAAAAACAAAAATACATTTTTAATAATTTTTAATTTTACAAAATAAATTAATTTTTTAAAATGTAAAAGATTAGGAAATAATTAAGTATAAACTAATTTGAAATTTTAAGAATAGACTAATTTTTATTAAACTATACTATTTAACAATTACAAATAAATATTTTTCAAACATACTATTTAATGTATGAAGGTGAAGTTAAATCTTAAGAAAATGTTTACTGTATAGAATTAAAAGGTGACAAAAAGTTATTTTGTCTACTAATTTACTCAGGTATAAATCTCTAATAATTAGCAGCAGGTGAGTTAAATTATGTTGAAATAGTTGGAGTAGAATATGAATTAACTAACTAAGAATTTATTGGCTCATATTTATTTATGAATACAGGTTTTTCAATAACTCTTTCTATACGCTATTTCAATAAAAATTATTTTAAATTTTAATTTAAAATTTAAGAATTACTGGTTAATTGATGTAAATAGGTCTATCAATTATTTTTTGCTTTTCTATAATCTTAGGAACTTCTATAACTTTTTCTATATGTACTGGCTTTAAACATTTTAAATAAATATTATATCAATTAAATAAAAATAAAAAATACAGGTTCTTAAATATAGACTGGTCTATCAATAAAAGTTTCCTTTTCTATAAATCTGTCAACCTTTAATAAAATAAAATATTGATTTTTATTTATTTAGATCAGAATTTAAATTTAATTTTACTGGTTTTTCAATAAATACTGGTCTCTCGACTAATTTTTCTTTTTCTACTATTTGAGGCACTTTAACTATTTTTTCAACCTTTTTTATTTGATTTTTTATTATATACGATTATTATTTATGAATTGATTTACAGGTCTATCTACATATACTGGTCTGTCTACTAATACTTCTTTAGGGATAAATCTAGGTACTTCAACAAATCTATCAACCTATTATTTATTAATGATATTTTTTTAATATTTTATATCAAATAAATCTACTAATTTTTCAACAAAGAATGGTTTTTCTATAACTTTTTCTTTATCCACAAACTCTATCTTAGGAATCTCTTTTACTTTTTCTATCACCTTAATAATTAAATAGATAAATTATTATTATTTTTGTAGGAATAAAATTGCCTACTTGTATTTAAGGGACGATCTTTTCTCTTTCTAGTATATGCAATTTCTTCTCTATTGTATGCTTTACCTCAGCTTAGGGTCTAATTATTTTTCTTACTTCTTTTTTCTTCATTAATTTTTATATAATATAAATAAAATTATAAAAATTAACTAGTAAATATTAATTATTAAGTAACAAAATAAATAAAACAATTGAACATTTTACCTGCTTAACAATTCTAACATTGTTGATTTCTTTTAGTATTTCGATTCTAGTTTAACAATAAAATTAAATTAAATTTATAAAAAAGAGTATTTATTATTTATTTTACGGTTTTTCAATTACAATTTCTTTGACTGTTTCTTTGTTGATAATTTTAACTTCTTATTTTCTTTTGAGAAGATCTAAGTATTTTTTTTCTAAGATATCGTAGAGAGCTTTTTGCTTTTCAAGCTCTATCTTAGTTTCTGTGCTTTAATTCTTATAAATCTTGAGCTCTTCTTCAAGAATTCTTATTGTTTCTTTGAGCTCATTATTTAATTTTTCTGCATTTTATCTCTAAATATCAATGATATCTCTTTCAGATACTACTTAGTTTAGCTTCTCAATGTAAGAAACCAATTAGTCAATTAATATTTTCAAAATTCTATATAAATCATTCTTTTCTATTATAACTTCAATGTCTTTCTATTGATTATTATTTGGCTTTAACTAGATACTAGATAAAATATTTGAAATCACATCCATTTATTTTATTTGATTTTTTAAGCTACCAAAATTGAACATATCTAAATTTGAAGTGCTCACTCCTCCTTTGAAAAATCCTTATGTTGATTGAGAATGTACAACATTTTTTTTCTTGTTAGATACTGAATCTATCTTAGATACTTCTGAAAGTTATTGTTACAATTATTTGTGTTTCTGTTTCATAGAATTAAGTTTTTATTCTAAAAATTCACTTTAGTTCTTCTACAATCCACTCTTTTAGGGTATATTACCAGCTTCTAAAGATCCAAGTAAATTTGCTGTGTCTGTTTGAATAGTTTCTTGCAGAATAGTCTGCGCATTTGGAATAATTATTCTATTATTTAAGCTATCACATTCATGGCTAATAGGGCAACTTAAAATTAATGCATTATTACTTCCACTTCCTTATTATTACTCTATGTCACTACTCTATATTATTCGAGATTTCTGATATTTCAAAACATCATCAATATTTCCATATTCCCTAAATTACAAATCAAGTGTGTTTTTGTTTAAAGACCCAAAATTGCTTGATTATATACTCATTTTTCTTATTATTTTTGAACCTAATCAGCCAAATAAAATCAAATTTGCTATAAAATAATTTCTATTTTCTAATAAACTCTTATGAAATTTAATTCCGAAGTATATTAAGGTTAAAACTTTATATTTAAAATGTCGTTTTTTACAACAAAATACTAAATGTGTATCTTTTTAATTGGTTTTAAATTTGTAAAAGTTGTATTATTGTTATTAATTAATAACTACTTATTTTTATTAAATAACTTTCAAATGAAATATAAACAAACAAACATGCAAATAAATAAATAGATAAATAAATTGACTGACCTATATTTCAAAATTTATTTATTAAATCATATAAATTTTATTTGAATACTGAAAAAATCTTAGAATCTGTTAAAAAATCTTTTAAAACGAAATAAAGGACGCAAATAATCTATTATAAACAAACAATGAGTAAATATTTTAATTTAAAATAGATAATTTTTAAAACTATAAAAATAAATGAGTTGTTAAATTTAATTCAAACTTAAAAGCATGTTGGATAGCTAGTAACTAAGTCTAAGAAAAACTGTCTATCCATTTCCTCAGTACCATAGGTTTTAGATTTATATTCTTTTTTATTTTTATGATTTACGAATTTAGTTCTTATTTTATCTTCTGATACATTTTCTTGCAATGTTAGTCTTTTTTCAATTAATATTAGATCTTCAAAAGTTATGATTTCTTTTCCAATCATCTGGAACGCTAAACCATATTTACCACTAGAGTTGATATCTTAGCTAGTAATTAAAACAAATAAAAAGAGATAAATATTTATTTTTTGAGGATTAGCATCAGGAATAATGGTTTGAGCTAATTTAAATATTTCTTGATTTTATGGAGAATCCTGTAGACCTAGGAATTTTAAGAATTCTCTGTATTCTTTGATGAACTCTTCTTCAATTTCCTCTTCATCTGGGTAATTTTTTTATATTTCATTAATAAGTTTTGTATACTGCAGTAATCTTTCAGGATTGATTTTATTATCTTTCTACCACTTTGTAAATACTTTTAGCTTCATTTTTAAATTTAATTAAAAAAATAAATTTATTTATTTAATTTTTCATATTTATTGATTGATTGCTAAGGTTTAAATTCAAAAATATTTATTAACATGCATTTAAAAAAATTTATTAGAATAAAAAAGACCACTAATAAATATAATTTTTTTAATAAATTTTTCTAAATAGTAATGGCTATCAACTATTTTTATTTGGAAAAATTAATATTTTATCATAAAAAACTTTATGCTGTTGATGCTATTTTTAAGGCATCCTTTTTAATAACAAATTATTACTATTATTATTACTTATTTATTTGGCATTCAATAACAAAACTAAAAAAATAATAGTCCAATTTTATATTATTAAATTATTTCTTATAAACTGTTTTTATATTTGAGTGAGTATTGCTAAATATTTTTAATGGATTTATTTTATAAGTTTAAATTTTCTAAAGATTGCTCTATTATTTAAAAAGTAACAAATTTTTTATAAATATTCATAAATTTGTTTTAAACTGAATAAATGATGTGATTGATTGTAAGTAAAATTATGAACATTTCTAATGATTGAATTAAGTTAATGTTCTAAATTTCAAACTACTCAATAACAAAACTAAAATGCTACTACTCAAATGTATAATATTAAATTAATTTTTATCAACTTAGTATTTAATTCTTACTAAATATTTTTAATAGATTTATTCTAATAGTTTAAATTTTCTAAAGATTACTCTATTATTTAAAAGGTAACACATTTTTTATAAACATTCATAAGCACTTTTAAATTCTTTAACAAATGATATTGTTGATTCATCGATGGTAAGTAAAATTATGAAGATTTTATAATAATAGAATTTAAGTTAATTTTTGATATTAAAGCAATTAATTAACAAATTTAGTTAGTTATTTAGTTTTTGAATTACTTTATCATTTTTTCAAAAAATTTTTAAGCTATTTATATTGGCTTTTTTCACAAAATAATTGATTAAAAAATATATTTTCAACTAAATGTAAAAATTAATTTATTTAAGCTTTTGTCAAAAGTAGAATTTGTTAATAAAAGAACATATTTAAAAATACCTTATTTTAAAGATCTTTTTTAGGTTAGAGCTATAAGGAATATGAAGTATTAGATTATGCACTAGTTTTATTTAGTGCGGATGTTGTATTAAGAGCAAGGTTTGATGTTGCGTTCAAATTAGAAGTTTTTAATTTCTAATTTTATTCAATGTCAGCATTTACATTTTTTATGACTTATTTTGTTGTATCTATTTCTTTTAAATTTTAGTACAATTTAATTTAAAAGAATAAAATATTTTATATTACTTGATTATCCGAGAGTTGTTTAATCGTTTATCTGAGTGAAATTTAATGTACTTTATTAGTTATTCTTTTTTGCTTTATTTCCTTATGCATTCTGCATATTCATGCTCATCATCTTATTTTTTTGGTTTTAATACTCTTCTAAATTTAGGTTTTCTATGAGTTCTTTCTTTTTAAGCATTTCTTCTGTTGGGGGAAATGCTTACCCTATAGGAGCTAAACTTTATCCACTTGCTAACTTAATAAATTCTTCTTTAGTAACATATCCGAATCCTTCTTAATCACACATTTTAATCATTTCTTCTATTTCCTCTGGCTTAGCTTATTCACCTATTATAAGATTTTTATTATATATTAATTTTACACATGTTTATAAAAATAAAATTCTAAACCAATAGATTCAAGGAAAAATGTCAGCTACTCGGAAGTAATTTGACCAGTATTTCTATAATCTATAATTTTAAATGCTTATTCAATTTCTTCTTTTGTAAACATATCTGCTATCGAATCATATGCTGCATTATTTTCATCTAAAACAAAATTTTTGTAACCAGGAACAATATTAATTGACTAAGCTTCGGTTCCCTTTTTTTTCATCGAGTTAGCTGCCATTATATTTTAATCATCATAGTTGTTTTATCCAAAATTCTACATATTTTTTTGCTTACTTTAACTAAAACTAAATTAATTGGTATTAAAAATTAGAATAATTGTTATTTTTAATGATTAATATTTAAATTTACAGATTAATTAAATTACTTTAAAAGTAATGAGTTGTTTAATATTTTTTTTAAATTTTGTTTCTGAGTTTCTCTAAAAAAATCATTAAAGATAGAAGGAATGAATCAAAAAATCTTGAAAATGAAAAGTTTAAAAAAAGATATTATTTTATATAAATTAAAAAAATAGTTTCATTTTTAAAGATTTAATTTAAACTCACTTTTATTTATGAATAATTTTTTAAGTTTTTATTTAAGATTAAAGTATTACATTTACTATTTTTTAAGTTGCTTTTATCTTTAATTGTTTCATATTTTTAAATAGCAAAATGCATTATTAGAATGATTTTAAATTGGCGCAATATTTTGTTCATTTAATTTAATAACCCAGTTAAGTGGATATTTTGAACTGAGTGTTTATTAGGAGGTAAAAAAAGTTAAATTATTTTAGAAAATTTTGATTTTTTTAAAAATAATTTTATTTATTGATTTTAAATACTTTTTAATTTAAGAATGGTATTTTATTGTAAAAAAATTATAAATTATTTTACATGATGAAAATTTTTAGAATTAAAAATTGAATGAAAAACAATAATAATTTTAAAATTATATTTTAAGATTAATTAATTTAGATTTATTTTTGTTTATTATATTAAAATTCATATGATAATATCCAATCAGCATAACCTGTCTGAATCCAATTCAAAAAAAATGTATTTTTAAAATATTAATTTAGTAGTTTAATTAATTTTTATTTCAACAAATTTAGAAAACAAACTAATTATTTTAAATATTAAATTTGATTTATTTTTTTATAAATTTATTCTATTAATGATAGTGAAATAAGGAGAATCTATTAATATACTAGTCTTAGATAGGTGGAAGATTATTAATTATATTACACAATTAGTAAATTCTATTTATATATTCTTTGAATTGCATTTGTCAAAAATACGAAAAATTATTTGATTATGATTCTAAATCATTTATTCTAAAATTTCTAAAAAAAAGACATCAATATTCATAATTTGATAAAATATACCAAAAAATACTACTTTAAAAAGAACTATGATAGTAAATCAGTTTATATTTTACTTAATTTATTATAAAATGAGAAAAACTCCTTTCGGTAAGAATAATCATAACTTGATCAAAAATAACATTTGAATTTTTAATGATAAAAAAATTAGAAACTGTTGAAAGAGATTTATTTGAATTTAAAATAAATTTTAGAATAGTAAATTTATATTTATTTAAATAAATAGATACTAACGAACAGAATTAGTTAGATTTGATATTGTAAATATAGGGGTATAAGATATTTGATTTGAATAAAAGATCAAAAATAGGAAATTTCGTGAAACAAATAAGGAATGAAAATTATATCAAGTATATCTTAATTTTAATAAGAAAATATGTCATTGATAAAAATTAATTGATTAAAATAAAATGTCTAAATTAAGTAAATAAAAATTGAGATAGATAGTTAGATACACAGCTATTCTTATAGTCAAAAAGGTTAAGTATATATGTTTTCATACAATCAAGAAATTTCATAGATAAATAGAATTTGAAATGAGGAGAGAGTGAATAAATGAATGAATGAACAATAATATATATAAACTTAAATAAATTAAGGAGAGAGAAGATTAGTAGGTAAATTAATTATTTAGTTAATTAACAAATTAAATAAAAATAAGGACAACAAAATCGTGTAAGTGAATCAAAAGGACAATTAATTAGTTAAGTAATATAATTAAATAAAATTTCTGAGATATTTATTACGCATGTTAATTAGCCATAATCATAAAAAATCAGCTATTAAATTGTTAGGTAACCAAAAAGAAAAAGATAAAAACTTTTTTCAATCAATTAAGTAATAATTATATATCATTATAAAAGTAATTCAAATAAATGCTTTCTAAATTAGCCAAAGCAAGAAGTGTTTTCTAAAGCACGATTAAGGGAATCAGCGCTCCCTTTTCTTCAAGCTAGTAAGCTGCTTCTTCTAACTTGCAATCTTTCTATGATTTCCCTGTTCTTAACATGGAATTAGATAAGGATAGTGACATTTACAAATCAAATATGGAATCATCTAAGAAGATTAATTCTGAATTTTAAGCAGTCATCAATAAAATCCTTGAAGGTGGTCCTAAAACTGCCCACGATAAGCTCAAGGAAAGAAAGAAATTGCCAGTCCGTGAAAGAATCGCTAAACTTCTTGACCCTGGCAGCCCATTTTTGGAGCTCTCTCAATTGGCTGGCTATGAGCTATATGGAAAGGAAGAAGTTCCATCTGGTGGTGTAGTAACTGGTGTAGGTTTGATTCACAACAAGTTTTGCGTAATCGTTGCCAACGACCCTACAGTTAAAGGTGGTTCTTATTACCCTATCACTGTCAAAAAGCATCTTAGAGCATAGGAAATTGCTGAATAAAACAACCTTCCTTGCGTCTATTTAGTTGACAGTGGTGGTGCTAATCTTCCTAGATAAGACGACGTCTTCCCTGATAAAAATCACTTTGGTAGAATCTTTTACAACCAAGCAAATCTTTCTGCTAAAGGAATTCCTCAAGTAAATTTTATTTTGAAATAGCATTAAACTTAATAATTGTAAAAAAATCAATTATTTAATGAAAAAAAATGAATTTTCAATAAAGTTTGTTAAAACTGAAATAAATACATAAAATAATAGATAATAAATTAATAAATAAATAAATATCTTTTAGATTAGAAGTTGAATAAGAATCATTTGTATTTTAGAAATTAGCAAAGAATATTCTTTTAAAAGCAAAACTCTACTTTTAAAAAGTTGCAAAAATAACTTATTAATAAATAATATGATTTTTAATTAAAATATTTATAATAAATTAAAATATATTTAATTTAAATAACTAGATTGCTCTCGTTTTGGGTTCATGTACTGCAGGTGGTGCTTACGTTCCAGCTATGTCTGATGAAAACGTCATTGTAAAGGGTAACGGTACTGTTTTCTTAGGTGGTCCTCCTCTTGTAAGAATATTTACTCAAATTTAATTAATTTACTTATTTAAATACTCATTTTAGGTTAAAGCTGCAACTGGTGAAATTGTTTCTGCTGAAGATTTGGGTGGTGCTGATGTCCACTGCAAGGTATCTGGTTTGACTGATCATTATGCTCACGATGAACTCGAAGCCTTAAGAATTGGTCGTTCTATTGTTAAGAATGTAATCAATCATTAGTTACTAAAAATATTAAATTAAATTTATATTATTGTTAATAGCTTAAAACCCCAGAATTTAATTTTGACTTAAGCAATGTTGAAGCTCCTCTTTACGATCCAGTTGAATTAAATGCTATTTTAAGTCCTGATTTGAAAAAGAGTGTTGATTCTAGACACGTTATTGCTAGAATTGTTGATGGTTCCAAATTCTAGGAATTCAAAAAAGAATACGGTTCTACTTTAGTTACTGGTTTTGCTAAATTATACAACTAAGAAGTTGGTATTGTTGCTAATAATGGTGTCTTATTCTCAGAAAGTGCTTTGAAGGGTGCTCACTTCATCGAATTATGTTCATAGGTATATAATAAATTATAGAATTATCACTGAGTTGCTTAATTATTTTTTAAATTAATCAAAAATAAATAGAGAAACATCCCTTTAATCTTCTTGTAAAATATTACTGGTTTCATGGTTGGTAGCAAGTATGAAAGTGAAGGTATTGCTAAACACGGTGCAAAGATGGTTAATGCTGTCTCAACTTCCTAGGTTCCTAAATTAAGTTTATTGTTTGGTGGATCCTTCGGTGCTGGTAATTATGGTATGTGTGGACGTGCTTACTCTCCTAATTATTTATTCTCTTGGCCCATTTCTAAAATTTCAGTTATGGGTGGTGAATAGGTAAAATTTTATTTAAAGGAATGTTTTTTTTTTTTAAATGTGTTTTATTTTATTTACAAAGGCTGCAGGTGTAATGTTAGAAATAGAAAAGGCTAAAGCTAAAGCATAAAAAAAAGATTTAAATCATGAAGAATTAGAAGCAATGAGATAAAAATTCGTTCAAGCTTATGAAAAACAAGCTAGTATTTATCATAGCAGTTCCAGATTATGGGATGATGGTGTTATTCTTCCTGAATAAACTCGTGAGTTATTAGGTTTAAGTTTACTTACAACTTTAGCTAACAAATAGATTTAACCATCTAAATTTGGTGTCTTTAGAATGTGATTAAAATAAATTAGCTATCAAGCCTTAATTTAAACAAAACTATTAATTTAACGAAAGATAATATTTTCTCTTTATAAATAAGGAGTAAACCTCTAATTTATATAGTTATAGATATATTTTTAGTTTGCATTTTAGTGTATGCTTACTTCTCCTAATCTTTAAATTATTTTTTTTAAAAATCAAACTCTCACTTTTATTATAGAAAATTTGTTTTATAAATTTAATTTAAAATCTTACATTTCTACATAATATTTATTTAAAATTTTATATTCTTCTTGAATAAACTCGTGATTTATTAGGTTTAAGTTTACTTAAAACTTTACTAACAAATAGATTCAACCATCTAAATTCTAAATTTGTTGTCTTTAGAATGTAATTAAAATAAATTAGCTGTCTAATTTAATTAAAAATGTAATTTTTAAAAAAAATTATTATTTACTTAATAAATTTAACTCAATAATTGGCATATTCTTCCAAAAAAATATTTTGTGTTATTCAATAACTTGCATAGGAATAAAATTCTTTTGTCTCACATCAATAAGAATTTAATTTAAGAAGACCTTTTAAAATATTTTAGATTATTAATTTTGTTTATTTCTTATTTGAGATCTGATCTGAGAAATTATTTATTCTAACCTTTCATTTTAAATTTAAAATAGATTTATTCATTCATACAAAAAATGTTAAAAGAGTATTATATTTATCTATTTTGACATTCAAAAACAATAAATTCAGACAGAATATATTAAAAAGAAATGTATATTAATTTATGTGTAAACCAAAATGGTTTTACATCATATATTTTGCTTATAAAATATACTTTTGAAAAATAATTTATCATCTATAGCACCTATCCAAAATATTGAAAATCATGTTGATAAAATAGAAATTTATTTAAGGATGTTAATTAAATGGATTTATTGTATGAAAAATGACAATAAACATAATTATTTTTGATTTACAGAATTAATTTGAAATGAATTTGATAACCACATCAAAATTTAATTAATATTTTTTAATATTCAATTTTTTCTATTTTTATATCATATTTTGTGTTTCAAATTTATAAAATAAATTAATATTAAATAAAGAAAATAAAGAAAGAAAAGATATGGAAAAGCGAATTTTGTTTTATTTTTATATTTTAAATATACTTTAAAAAATAGCTATGATAACTAGTTTTTTTTAATTGTATTACTAATATTGCTTTATCACTTTGCTTGCGATTATAATTTTGGAATTTATCTTGCTTTTTCTTGCTGCAACTAGAATATAAAACTATGAATGGAGTTATTTTTTCATTTAATACTTTAACATAATTCATATAAAAATAAATGGGATAACATATTATTATCCTTATCAATATGAAAAAAAATGTTATATTTATTATGCTCAAAGCTTTGCTTTACATCTTTAATGTTACTACATATCTATATTTGAGTGGACGTATTTTTTTACAATTATGCTGACTTCTTTAGTATTCATTTTTATATTAGAAAACGATTATACACTATCTTCAACTCGATATTAAGTTATAAGATATTTAGTATCACATTTATAATTGGCTTATTATTTAGAGTTACACAAAGATAGAACATTTTTTAAATATAATATTATTCATTTACTTTTTCTAGCTATTTTACCTAGTTTTCTACCTCAGAGTGTAAATCAATTCATATTAGCTTTTGGAAATAGAAGAGCTGAAATACCTAGTTTAAAAAATATTCTTTTCTATTCTTATTTGTAAAACTTTGGGATATCATTATCTTTTTATAAAGATAGTAGCTTAAATGACTATGAAAAAGAAGCAGAGATGAAAAATATTTTATAAATTACTCAAGTCTTTTAGTTGATTTTTTCATTCTTATGGTTGAATATATTTAAATTTAGCACTTCGCTTATAAGTTTAAACGTATATTTTGTGGTGCTAATACCCTATTTTACAAAAGTCTTAGTAAATTTTGCATAAAATTTAAAGTATGGACCATAATATCTCACATTTATTTAGGATAAATTGAAAATTAAGGGTTTAAATGACATCTAAATAGCAAATGATTATCTTTAAATTAATAATAGGTAAAAAATGATATAATTATAATTTAGAGATGTGTAGAGTTAAGATTTACATAGACTATTCGATATAATATACAATTAAAGTAAATCTAATATTATATGTACATAAGTTATATTCAAAAGAGTGAAAAATTATTTCTTAGTAAATAAGTAATAAAAATTAATCTATATATCTATGGGTAGCAAAATAGATAGCTTTTTAGAGTTTACTTTTAAATTAATCAGAAACTGCAAAATGTTTAATTACAAAATTAAAGGACTGTGGTTTTCAATTAGCTTTCTAGAAGTAGACAGATTAAAGATTATTTTAATATTAAACTATGATATTTTACCATAATTTATTGCTTAGAATTAAATCAGATTATATGGGAAACCTATATTTTTAGAGTTATACAAGTATATAGCATTTTTTAAAAATATACAACCAAGTTTAAATTTCTCTCCTTATTAAATTTTTTATGATTTGTACGATGTTTGAATATTTATTTGTTTTAAATATCAATTGTTCTCAGTTGATTTTTATTAAAAATTCATAAATAATTTTTTTATTGTATTAAATTAATTATAAATTATATTTAAAAATAAAAAAAGATGCTAATTACCATAAATATTTGGAGAAAATTTAAGAATTTAATTTTAATTTTTTTGTATTTTTAAAATCAAGATAGAAAAAAAAAACAATAACAATCAAATACAATTTGAAGATCTTTGATAGTTTTACGTAATAAATTCTATTAGTAGTTCAGTTTTAATAACTAATTTAACTATTAAAATAATATAATTTTTTAAAACTTTAAAGATTTGATTTTTTTACAACTATTTGATAAAATCTATTTAAATTTTAAAATAATTATTTTAATCTAATTGCATTAAATAAAATATGTGAAAGTAGAAACAATAAAACTGCTTCCTTAAAGTTAACAAGTATAATCAGCTGGATCATCATCTTGGATTTACAATATTGTACATGTATTAGAGGTTATTTACCATTAGGAGTCAAATTAGATTTGAATATAACCATTATATAGATTGTGTTCAGTTTGAATATTTAGCCATAAAAATTAAATATCAAAGACAAGACAGCAAACAAAAACTATAATTTTTGTTATCTTAATTTTGTTAAATTGTAGAATTTTTCAAACCTTTTATTTATTTATTTAGATAATTTTTAAATAATGAAAAATATGGAAACAAGAAGAAGGATTAAAAATAAAAATAATAGGTATTATGCTTATTATTTTGTATTTTTGATGAGAAATTTTTTACAAAATAATATAAATAAAATTGTTTAATTATACTTTTTTTAATTTATTTAAAAATTTAAATAATTTTAATAATCTATAACATAATAAGTTATAAACAAGAAGCAAGCAAATAAATATTTTAAACTATAAAATATCAAAAGAGTTTTTAATTTAATTGTATTATTTAAATATTAATTAAAAAATTAGTTTTATTTTATTTTATATTTGTTGTATTATTTTTTAAATAAAGTGTTTAAATTTTCTGATTGAGCTATTAAAAGTGGATGGAATAATGGATCATATTTATGGACATTCATTCATTCAACTTTAAAAAAGATTATTTTTAAAGGACACAACAATTTATTTCATATATTTCCTAATTTCAATTTCTAATTCGTTGTCTAAATTTTCTTTATGGTCTAAATCTTTATATTCATCAATTAATTTTTTGATATCGTTTTTGTATAAATTTTTATTAATTTTCATATATTAACTTTCAGGAATCGATAAAAGAACTAAACTAGCGATCAATGGAGCATAATTTCCACAAAATTCTGTTATCAAAATTCCTACTTCACTCTTTTCCTCTAATAACTTGCAAATTATTTTTTCACTAATTTTGTAAATTTAATTTTTAGAAAAAGCCTAAAACAAATAATCTGCTTATTCTCCTTACTTTTCAAAGTAATTCATAACTTCATACATATTATAAACCAATAAAACAGAAAAATCAAATCCCATCTCTTTTAAAAAACTTTAGTAGAAATCTATTAAATCATATTTATAATCTATATCTTTGTAATTACTCATAAAATTCTCACTTTGCAGCTTTATTTAAAGTTTCTTTTTAGACACTTAGTCAGGACTAATGCTGCAAATCTTGCTAAAATTTTCTAAATCCCTTGATATTAAAGCAAATCCTCTAGGTCTTTTAGTTACATTGTCTAAACTTTTAAGTGACTCATATAAAAGATCTAAGTTGCACCAATAAGGAGGATATTTAAATCTTGCTACATCAAACATCAAAGCTTTTTAATGAGCCATATTTAATCCACCGACAGGCTAAAAATGTCCCTCTCCTGTTTAACCTTTTTTATTAAAATGATAAATAAATTTATTAGTTTTATATGAAACAATATTAAAAAATAAACTAGAGTTTCATTTTTAAAAAGTATTTTTCATATATTTTTTAGCTTTAAAAGTATTCATTTCTATTAATTTATTCCTTAAAATAAAATATTTTAAAAGAAGGCTTTACAAATCTATTTTATTTTATTGAGTCATTTAAAATTTTTTTTTTTCATTATGGTCATTTCCAAATTACTTTAATTTCTTTCTATTTTTTCGATAACTATTCATTTCATTATTATTTTTATCAAATATTTCTATTTATTTATTTAATTAAATAATTCTATCCTAGACTTCACATAAGGTATAGAGTTTTATTTTTAAATTTTATTTGAAAACATAACTTCCTTTTCTTATATATTGCTTAAATATTAAAAAATCTATTAAGTTTATTTATTTAATTAAAAAAAGAATGATGAATATCTTATTTTTTATGATTTATTTTTATTCTCTTATTTAAAATTATGTTGAATAAAATTAATCATTGTGTTTTATTTTTAAATAAAATTTTATTATTAGTTTGTCAATTTTGAAGAAATTTAAAAAAATATTTTTAAATGCATTAACTTTTTATGATAATTTTCTGGCTGGATTAAAAAAATTAATTTCTTATTTTATAATCGTTTATTTTTATTTCCTTAAACAAAATTGTGTTAATTTTCTCTTAATATTTGATATTCTAATTTTGTTAAATTAATATTTCAATTTATCAAACTTTAATTTTAACATTTAAATGCTATTGTTAATTAAAAATGTTTTCTGATAATTGATTTTTAATTTATTTTGTTAAATATAAATTCAAATATTTGTTATGTTTGAATAAATAGTTGTTAGGATTATTCCAGAAAAGATATATTAACGCATTTAAAGTATTCTATCATCTAATTAATATCTAATATGGAAATATCTGATATGCATTGTACTACCTAAAAATACTAAAGCTATTATTTAACTATGAAATAAAGAGGTACATAGCATAATCATTATATTTTTGTAATGCTTAAATAAATAAACAAAATAAATTTTTACTAAGAGCTTTTCTTGATTAGTTTAAGACCATATATAGTCCAGTGCGACGACAACAAGCAGTGAGGCAAATAACAAAAGTTGAATAAGAAGCTGATTTTATTTTATCTTTAGAGCAGTGATATTCACAGTCATATTTTGAAGATTAACTTTAATGTTCATGTGGATAATAAAATGTTTAAATAGATGCGTTATTATGCTTTGTTATGTGAGAAAAATTTTCTAAATCAATTCCCTATTTAATATATTCTGGTTTCATCCCCTCTAAAGTTTCTTCGCTATACCATCTCCATATTCTATTTTATATAAAGAAAGTTATTTTATTATAAAAAACTTAAACTTAGAAATAACATTAATTATTATTTAATTTTTTACCCTTTCCAGCGCTTTTTTGGGTCTAAATTTAACGTATTAAGTACCATCGCTAATGTAGTAGAACCACATGTTGAAGGTTCAAGCTAAGTCATAAATTATTCACTTAAAGGAAAATAACATTCCATATTACCCTCTTCAAGTGCTTCTTTAAATAGTTTTTTACCTTATATTTATAAAATAAATATTTTCTTTTTGTAAATTAAATAGCATCGCCCATATTTTATATTCTTTTTTAATCATCATATTTATTGCTTAATATATTAAAATTGTAAAACATGTTTCCATATATTACCTTATTCACTCGAAAAATTAATCAATATTTTTGGTAGAGGACGCTTATAAACTGTTTAAACTTATTGTTCTACTGCTGAAAATTAATAGAACATTTTCTTGAATAGTGAACGAGACATTTTGAAACTTTATTTGCTTGCTATAAACTTGTTTAAGAATGAATGAATCTACTTGATTAAAAACTAACTTTATAAATTTACAAACTGAATTAGTAATTTAAGATCTTTGAGCTAATATTAAATTATAAAATGATTGGACCAATATTAATTTCAAAAGAGTTAAGATAGATACTTAAAATTAATAAATTATTAAATGTGTTAATTTTCTTTTATTTGTATAGTGATAGTATTTATTTATAAGCTAAGAATAAGAGTGTATACATTAAAATATATATTGTCTATAACCCAAATATTAGATTTATGTTCTTTATTTTTAATTAGAAGCACATATGATAATTTTTTTTATAATTGAACAAATTCTAATTTATTTTTATTCAGAAAATTTTTATTTACTTAAAATAAAAATAGCAAAAAAACTCTAAAACGAAATTCAATAATATTAAATACACGTTTTCCTATTTTACTTAGTATGTCTAAAAACAAAAAGATATTAAATACCGTAATTTCTCATATATTAAGGATATTTTTCAATAAATTGTAAAAAAAATTGAATTAATTTTATGGACTAAATTTGATCAAAAGTTTTTATCTGAATATGTCCTTAATATATGAGAAACTACGGTAACTAAATAAAATATTTTTTGATAGATATTAAGAATGAAAATATTTATAAAAAATTATCATAAATAAAGAATTAAATATAAACTTTTTAGTTTTATATTGTGTTAACATAAAAAAGTTTAAAATAAAAATCAATTTAGAATAATAATAAAATTTTTAATATTTTTTGAAATAAATGTTTAATAGTAAAAAATTTAACATTTGAATTTTTAATAAATTTATAACTTTTACTATAATCTAAATAAATTAATTAATAGCTTATATATGCTTTATCATGATAGATTTTTATAAATAATCGCTGATATAAAACGCTTAGCTTAAATTCAAAAAACTCGAAACATAACTATTGATCAATGTACTTGCTATTAGAAATGTTTAAATAACGATAAAATTTAATTAAGATTAATCTTTTCAAAAATATTTTTTGAAATTCTAATTAAAAAATACAAACATTTTTTAATTTAATGTTTATTGAGTGCAAATTTTGTTAATTAATGCCTTATTTTATAAAGATTTTTTATTTATTTAATAGTTTTATATTTTTTAAATTAAAAGGATTTTTAACATAATGTATAATTATTTATAATTTAACGATTTATAATAAATTGAGTGATTTAATCTTAATCATTTATTAGTTTTATTAGTTAATTTTTATCAGAGTTTTTTTTTAGAGCTTCTGTGGAAGCTAGAATTATTATTTGGAAAACTTGTACTGCTGTTATGACTATGACTTTAAGAAGGACCATTAAGTCTTTCTTCAAGTCTTCTTAGTTCTTTTTCCCTTTTATCAAGTTTTTCTTTTTATTTGATCATTTCTTGAACTTAAATTTCTATTTTCTTGGAAATCATTTCTTCATTCATTTTTAAAGCTATCATCTTTAGCTCCATTTCTTCATCGTCAGCCTCCATCCCTGAGCAATTAAAAAGAAATTTCATGCTATTCATGCTTATATTATTAGACTAAGCACTATTCTAATGATTGTTATTTTAATTTAAATTAGCTGTTCCATTCAAATTATTTTAATTTATAGGAGGAGATGCCAACAAGTTTGGGTTATTTAAATATTAGGAATTACTATTTTTCTTTGAAGATGTATTTTAAAGGTTATTATTTTAATTAGTGACATAGTATTTAAGTTAAATATTATCCTCTTTCTTTTTCATTTCCTCTTCAATCTTTTAAGCTTCACTATAAAAGTTATTTTTCTCCACCTCAAATTTCTCCTTTTCTTATTCAAGCTGCTATTTATGATAATTTACTTATTAAATCTGTTCCATCAAAGCATCTTCTTTTTCTTAAAGTATTCTCTCTCTGTCTTGCAGAAGTCTTTCGTCACTTTTCACAATCTATAATAACAAATATCAAATAAAAAAATAAATTATTTAAAGTTTTAACATCTAAAAAAAAAAACTAAAATTTAAATAAATTATTTACAGCTTTTTAAGCATCTAATTCTTGAATTTTCATTGAAACAGAGGATTTTTCTCTTTCAAATTTTATTTTCTGTTCATTAATAGTATTATTTAATTGATTTATTTATTCATTTAATTCATTTTTGTCTTGGATTATTTAATCATAATCTTTTTATTTTTCACATACTTCCTAGTATTTTTAATTAACCTAATCCAAATCGTCTTCAAGTATTCTTACTTTTTCTTTCTATTGATTTAGTTGAGATTACAGCTCATTGCTTTTTTAGAAAGATATTTCTTATTCTTACTGTAACTTATTATTTAAGATCTCGCAGCTACTGCAACTTTAAATGCTTTATTATGCATTAAAAGTATTATTTTAAGATTATTACTTCTTTTATTATAATTTTATATTTTGAATTTCGTCCTATCTCAATTTTAATTCAGCTTCTTTAAGCTTAATTTCAGTTTAAATTCTTTACAGTTGCTTCTCTTTTTCCTCAAGTTTTGAATTGACCTAATTGATATAGCCTTCATAATTAACTTGCATTTCTAAAAGCTTTTTATCTTTAAATGATTAATTAAGTTCTTCTTTTAGTTGTTTATTCTTATCTTTAAGTTTATCTCTTTTCTTTCTTAGGTCCTAAAACTTCTCTCCAAATTTAGTGAGGACCTCTCTTATATCAGTTTTATACCCACACTTACAATTAAGTTCTTTGATTACATTTTCTATCTCGTTGAATGTATAGTTTTTTATTAATATTTAATTGTCTAATCCAACATAATTATCTACACTAGTTTATTTCTCTTTAAATGAAATGCTATCTTTAGATTTAAATTAATTGTTTTGTTATCCAAACGATTGCTAGCCCAAACAACTGTTATTCCTTTCTAGGCTCTTATCTTTAATGCTTTTATTTTTTAAATTATTATATGAATTCTAGCTCTAAAGAGAGTATATATTAGTATTATTAGTGCTCTATTTTTCTAATTACTCCTATTTAAATTATTCTAACTTTTTGAGGTAGTTACAAGACTAATCAGATGCTGATGATATACTTTGAAATGAGTTCCTAGATTGATGTTTAGTTTATTAAAAATTATATTATTATTATTATATTTGTTATTATTAATTTTCTTATTGTTATTAGTGCTATTAATCTGATTAAGATTTTAACTACTATTTTTAAATGGATGATATTTACTACTAATTGATATTTAATAACTTATTGGACTAAAGATTTTAAAAATACTATTAATTTTCATTTTTTGAATCAGTTATAAGTTGGCTATCTCGAGGAGCAATTTAACTCTTTTGAGAGTCACTTCTATTTCTAGCAGTATTTTACTAGCTCAATGGTAGATTGCAAGTACTTAAATTGGAAAAAGAATACTTTGGTTGTAAAATGGAAGATGATTTGATATTTTGATTTTATTATTGTAATATTTAGCTATTTACGATAGAATTAGATATACTAGCTTGATCATGAGCTTTTATATCTATTGATTTAGTTTTGTCTCTCATGCTCTTTTAATCTTTGTTATGATTAATTAGAAAAAAATTAAATTCAACTTTGGAAAGCTTGGCTTAAAAAATGTAAATTACTTTCCATGAGCGATTTGTAATGACTAAAATAAGTATTTTCATTTTCTTACTAGCTTTAAAATGATAATAAGCTGCTTTATCTGTTCATCATAAAAAATATCGCAAAAAACTTAAAATTTTGGGAGTCTCTTTAGATTTATCTAATAATAATCTTTCTACTCAATCAGTTATTGTTAAAAATACAAAAATTTGATTACTCTCTATCATTCAAATCCTAATTTTTAATTTCAAAACTTAATCTTTTGCAACAATCTATGATAAAAAAATAAATGAATTTTCCAGCCTAAATTTTAATTTGAATTTATGTTATAACAAAATTATCTAATACAAAAACACAAAATATTAGAAAAAACTAAAACGATTATTTTTTAAAAAAATTAATTTTCACAATTTAGCTGAAGAAAATATTTTTATTTTTCTTTAAATTTAATTAATAGAAATAAAATAATATAAATTGTAGAATCTTATTGATTTATGTATGGATTATTAAATTAATTGCTAAAAAATCTGTAATAAAAAATTTAATTTATAGATATAAAATAATTTAAATGATAAAATCTTATTAAATTATAAATTTATAATAAAATTAAATTAGTTTAAAATATTTTTTTATTTTAGCTTTCTTGTTAAAGTAAAAGAAATATTTCTTTTTAACAAATTTAAGACTAAGCAAAGTGTAAAATCTTATTGATTAATTTTGAATTATAAATCTACAACTATATTAATTTAAATGTTTTAAAGTTTTTTATTAAAAAATTTAATAATAAGTAAAATAAATTAAACTATAAAACCATTGAATTATAAATTTAAAGCAAAATTAAATTAATTGCTTTTAATTTTTATTTTAAATTTCTTGTAAAAGTAAAAGAAAGATTTAAATTTAAGATTAAACAAAATGTAAAATCATAGATTTTTTTGAATTATAAATCTACAACAATATTAATTTAAATGTTTTAAAGTTTTTTATTAAAAAATTTAATAATAAGTAAAATAATTTAAACTATAAAACCATTGAATTATAAATTTACAACAAAATTAAATTTTAAGAAAGATTTAAATTTAAGATTATACAAAATGTAAAATCTTATTGATTTTTCTACAACAAATTTATATTAATTGCTTAAAAATTTTTTACTAAAATTTGATTAATAAAATATTTTAAATGATAAAAATTTACATCAAAATTAAATTAATTGCTATTAATTTTTATTTTAAATTTCTTGTAAAAGTAAAAGAAAGATTTCTTTTTAATAAATTTAAGATTAAAAAAAATGTAAAATGTTATTGATTTTTTTGAATTATAAATCTACAACAAACAATATTAAATTAATTGTTTTAAAATTTATTATCAAATTTTAATTACTATAAATAAAATAATTTAAATAATAAAATTAATTTGTTTTTGAATTGTAAATCTGTAATAAAATTAAATTATTTTTTTATTTTTTTATTTTAGCTTTAAATTAAAAGTAAGATTTTTTGTTAATACATTTGAAGTTGAATAAATAACAATTTTTCAATTTTTATCAATCAACTAAATTATTTCTACTTTCATCTTTAATGTTTTATAGATAAAAATTTCAAAATTTAATACCTTCAAAAATTTTACAAATAACAAATTGATATGATTAGAATGAATCTATCATTTTTAATTTTTTGTCGGGAAGTCAAGTGGCCAAACATTTTTCACAAAAAAATTCAAAGAATTTAATTGATTAAATTGCTTGGTGTATATGCTTCTCATTTAATATTGGAAATTTGTATCAAGAGGTATGGAATCCTTTCCTACCGAATTACCTCTTTTCTTTGATTTCCTTTGAATAAATATATATATTTTTTATAAAGAATAATGATGATAAATTGTGGAAACTGCGCTGACTTTTGATCTAAATTCTTAGTTAAAAATAATTCTATTTATTTTCTAACTAAAAAAGATGCAAAAGATAATACAATTTCTTATCTACTTCATTTCTTTAGGAAAGTTTAGTAGCAATGAAATTTATTAAGAAATGTTCACTCACTAAACATTCCACAAGTTTATTCTTTAGCCTTTTTTTTAAAAAATTTGGTAATTTCTTTCATTTTTCTATCTTGAGAAAAGTGCTTAAACGATAGTTTATTTATATGTTTTTCAATATAATATCTTTGACTCTATCTAATTTTTATATTTTCTTTTAGACAAAACATCCCTATTAAATTATATATCTTTCCTTTATGTACAATTATTCTGTAAAATTGGTAACAATAATTGAAATAAAATAAAATAAAAAATAAATTTAAAAAATGATAATATATAAATAATTTTATAAAAATTAGTCAATATTTGAAAACAAATTTATTTTTATTTTAGTCCAAAAATAAATAAAGCAAAAGATACTACCAAGCTACTCATTCCCTTTATATTTTCTTACTGATAAAATTCTAATAATTTTATAATAAATTCTTCCTGACTTAAAATAAGTCTAAAAAAGAGTTTAAATTCAACATGGATTAATTAATAATGTAGCCTATAATAACTAAAATTAAATATTTGCTTGTTTATTATTGTTTTTACTTTTAAAAAAATAAGTTTGATTTAAAAAAATAAATTATTTTAACAAATTTAGAAGAAAACAAAAATCTAATAGATAAAAATCTCTAACTTTTCTTATAGAATCTGAGGCAATTTATAACAAATTCTTTTAATATAAAAAGGAATTAATGACCCATTTTAAATTGTCCTCACTGTAAAATAGCTTAGTAATTAATATCTTTTGTTCAAAATTGCCTGTGTATTTAGAAAATTCTTTATTTTTACTTTTATTTGGATAAATAATTTATTTAATGTTTCAAATAAATTCTTCCTAATCTCAAAAAATTAAATAAATTATTTACCCCAATAATTTTGATATTTTTATAGAAATAATTTTATTTGTAAAATATCATGATGAGAAAGACTGACTGACTGACTGATTAATTTACTATCTGTCTCTCTCGAACACTTATTTTTTTGTTATTGAACTTATCAGATCTAATTAAAAATTTAATATAATTTAATCAATTTCTTTAAATAAGCTTTTTTCAAGCGAATCTGTATAAACAAATAAACAAACAAACTAACATTACAAAATTTTATAAGTAAGCAATAAAGAATAAAAAAATTGCATAAAAAATAATTTAAAATTTCAACTACTAATTAAATAAATAGATAATATCTTAATCAGAAAAACAAAGAAACAAAATCTATAAAGTCATACATACATACATACATTTATAATTTCAAATGCACTAGTCAATCCAAAAGTACGATTTTTAAACTGGATGGAAGGAAATAGATCCAGTTATTTAAAAGCTAAACAAAATGTTAGACTAGTAATCTGGAAGCGGCAACTCTGAGGAGAAGCTAATGATTAATAAGATAGAATATAGTAACACATATACGTAAGTATAATTAGATATATTTTCATTCATTCATTTATTATATTTTTCGATTTGAACTTGTTAAGCGGCTTTTGTATGAGAGATAAATTATTTTAATTCAATGATAAAAAGTAAAAGGTTTTAATTTTAATAATGTTATCATAAATAGACTTATTTACAATCTGTGCTTGGAAAAAGACTCCAATAACTCTGAGTAGCTTTATGAATAATATAAAAAGCAAATATAATCATTCGTCAAGGATAAAGTAAATAAAATAATTTATTTGATCTCAATAAATGAAACTTTTACTTATAAACTAACAAGATTTTCAATAGCGTAAAGGGACTTAAAGGCGAGGATTTGCTTAAGAAAATAATATAAAAGTGGGATACTTATCAAATCTTCTTAAGATTCATGACTAGATTCTTTTCATATTTAGTAAAATATTTAAAATATATTTTAATTATTAAAGTTTTATTAATCTATTAAATAAAGGACAAGTCATACATAGAGCATAATAACCTTTAGAAGCTTAAATAAATAGGTAAATAAATGAATAAAACGTTGATGAAAACTTGAAATTTGTTTTTTTTGCAAAAGGATATTACTTGTATCTGAAACAAGTGCATGATCACTTAAAGGATAATATTATATTAGCATTTTAGCAAGAGATAGAAAAAGATAGAAACAATTACAAGTCCGATCTTGATATGCTCAGAAAAATATCAGAAATATTTGTAGAAATTAATAAAAGTGATAACAAGGATGAAAATTACTAAAACTTAGGAAAAGCTATTTTGAGTCATGCAAAGGCTTACTACTAAAGCAAATTTTAAGAATGGTCTGAATCCTGTTCTTGTGAAGAATATATATCGAATATAATAATAGTACAAAAAGAAGAAAATAGAAGATTTGAGAAGTGTTTTACCAAGTTTACTGACACTCAAAAGTAAATCAGCTAGCTCTTTAACGAAGAAATGGTTTTGAAGTATAGACCTATTCTTCTTGTCAAAGATCATGGCTTCACTTTTATGTTAGAAAATAATAAGAGTCATGTAAATTTAAGCTTAAACTAAAACATTTTGATGCTTTTAATTCATTATTCTTATTTTTAAAACTTATAGGTACTGCAATAAATTTATTAGTTATATAAAAATTTAAATGATAATTTTGAAGAACTACGTCAAACATTTGGTGATTGGGTTTACAAAATAGGTTCTAATATTTTCGAAGAAAAAATTAAATAAAATATTGAAGAGAAGCCAGATTAAAAGAAAAAGAAACATGCAACTGTATCTGAATTTTAGCAGTTAGTTAATTGGAATTAGATTTTAATCTTTAAATTTAATATTTAGGATCATGAATTCGTAGAAAAATTGTTTAATGAATATAAAGAAATGAACAATATGATTGTGTAAAATTTTAACAGCGATGCCAATTTTTATATGAGCTTTAAGGCTGCTCTAGATAAATTTTTAAATGTTCCTATTGATGTAAATTTTTAATGAGTATTAAAACAAACACATAATTGAATAAATAAAATGTATTTATTAGGACTATGGCCTTCCAGAATTATTAGCAAACTACACAGATTTTATATTGAAGAAGGAGAATTTAAAGCAGGAAGAGTTAGACTCGAAATTGAATTAGATTATTGAAATATTTAATCATTTGACAGAAAAAGACATTTATTTAATCCTCTATCAGAAGTAGCTAGCCACACGTTTGCTAAAGGCTGAATTGAAGGCAGGAAGCAGATATGATGATGAAAGCTTAATGATTACTAAAATTAAAGGATGTTGTGGTTAGGGTTAAGAAACAAAGAATTATGAAGGAATGATAAGTGATATTAAGTACACTATGGATTTAAAGAAAAACTTTGATGAGTACATGAACCAAAAAATAAAAGTTGTAGACTTGAATGTATAAATTCATTATATTTAGTGTTTTCTTTTTCTATTAACATATTCATTCTTTTAGGTTAAAGTATTGTAAGAAGCGAATTGGCCATCATATAAAAGCACCACTGAAATAATTCTTCCTCCTTTATATGAAAATTTGAAGGAAGATTTTAAAAAATTTTATCAATTATAGAAAAAAAGTCAAAAGTTAAATTGGATAAATACTTTAGGTAGTTTTGATATTAAAATGAATATAACTTTTGATAAAAGTAATTTCTTTTTGGTAAATGTTTCACCATTATAACTATGCATCCTCTTGCAGTTTGAAAAAGTTGATACATGGATTCCCATTTCAACTATTCTGGCTACTATAGGAATGAAAAAGGATAATATCGCAGAATTTAACAAGGAAGTTGCTTAACTGGTAAGAATTAAATTTTAACTAAATAAATGTGCTTCATTCATTCATATTAAAAATTATATCAAATAACAAAAAATAGATTGGAAAAAAAATATTGTTAGCCTCCAAGTCTCAAACCTAAAAATAAGAGGAAAAAAAAGATGAATCTGATGAAGTTTCATTCAAATTTAATACATAGTTTACTTATTAAAAGAAGAAATTCTCTACAGTACCTGAAGAAAGCCAATAAAAATTCAAAAGAGGTAATAAACCACTTTACTTATATCAAGATATGCTAAATTTTTTTAATTAAATAAAATAAAGATATTGTCAATGAAAATAGAGAACATGTTATCGAAGCTACGATTGTCAGAATCATGAAATCCAGAAAGACAATGAAATATGGTGAGTTAGTTAGCGAAGTTAATGTACTCTTGAGAAAGTTCTAAACTCAACCTCATTAAATTAAAAAGAGAATCGAATCTTTGGTAGAAAGAGAGTATATAGAAAGAGATAAGAATGATATGAATTTATATCACTACAAATAATGAATAACCAATAAAGAAATAAATAAATAAATTAATTAATTAACAAATAAATCTGCTCTTAAATAATATTTTATTTAAAATTTTTTAAATTAAACTCTACCCTTATTTATGTATATAGTTTTATTTATAATAAACCTTATTTCATAAATTATCCTTAGCTTATTTTTAAAAATACTATTTATTTTTTTGGTATTTTTTTCAAAATTTCAGAAAAAATGGTGAAAATTTAATAGGGTGAGAATTAATGAGGATTTACGGTATATAATATTTTATTTTTTTTTAATAATTTTAAATATTAAAAAAAATAATTTATTGATAAAAGATAAATCTAGATTCATTTAACATTTGTTGAGCAATGAGCAGTAAATGAATATAAAAATATTGTTTGAAAATAATATATATAATATTTTATTTTTATATAATAATTTTGAATAAATTTGTAGTTATTTATTTATTTGAATGAATATTGCAAGTAATATCTTCATCAATTTATTTATGTATTTTAAAAGCATCATTTTTATCTATTAATTATTCAGAAAAAGCCTTCCTCATTTATAAGATATTGTAGCAGACACTCCATAATGATCTGAAAGCTAAGTGAACTTCTAACCTTTAACAAAGAATTTCTCAACCTTAGATTTAGAGAAATCTACAACAAAATTCTTGTCATTAAGGTTTTTCTAAGCATTTTTTACTAAATTATTAGAGCTAGATTATGTTGTATAACCTCCTTTGGATGTTTGATTGATTTAATTATGGATTTTATTGTTTTTATTGTTTAAATTATCAAGTTAATTGTCAACCATTAATCCGTTTGGAATAATTTAAAAAATATAATCTAAAGACTGCTGACTCTTTAAATCAGATTTATGTGTTAAAGCTGTTTCTAATGGTTGTATTTATCCATTAGAATCTTTATATACATCAGCAAATGTAATTGGAGGTTTACCATCATTTGCTATTCTTCCTATATCTATGACTACATCTTTTCCTTTACCAGAAAGAGTGTCTACAAGTAATTTATATTCATCAATCGATTCTTAATCATCGCCTATTCCTAAAACACTTTTTAACTTATCTTACTTATCTAAAAAATCTATTGGGTGAACTGGATGATTTGAGTCTACATTAAAATCACCAGCAAAAATACAAATATCTCCTCTTTCAAATCCATATTATTTAAGACATTCTTCTAGGATTCTTCTTGACTCAACAATTTATTCCAATCTAACTACAACTGTCCATTTAATTTCCTTCTCATTTGTGTTGTAAGTTGCTTATGTGTGGGTGTTAAATACATGCATATGCTTGTCATTTACTTTTATTTTTGCATACAAAACTCCTTTTTCTTAAAAGCTGTCTGCCAAAATGCTATAAACAAAAGGTTTAAAACACGATTAAACAATAGGGTATCTACTAAGAATAGTCAATCCTCCATCAACCAAGTAATCTCCGAATAGTTTAGGTTAAGGAGAGCTCACGTGATGTAGAAACCCTTACTTTACAGTTGAATATGCCATTTTATATCTACGGTAGCTAAATAATCTGAAAAGCTCTTAAAAGCATAAAATATCAAATTTCTCTATTTCATTTTTTATTATAAGATCGCATCTCTCATTTTTAAAATCGTCTTCGTTATTCTTAATTAAAGGAGGTCTCATAAAGACATTGTAAGTCAGAATTTTGACTTCATCTGCCTATTGATCTCCGAAATTTCTATTTTTAATGTTTTTTTTTGCTCCATTGCTATTTATACCACTATCCGAGTTTTCTTCTACATTTCTGTTGTGCAATTACTAACCTTACATATTCATTCGATAAAATTAATAGATTCTTTTAGTATTTTCCTTCTTAGCAATTTAACTTTTATTAAAATTTCTATTCTTTTTAACTATGCAAATATTTAAATATATTTATTTATTTATTAGTTTATTTATTTGTTTGTTTGTTATCTGTTTATCTAATTTGATTTGAGTAGGAGCTAAGAATTTATTGTTATTGTTTTTCTTTTCAAATAAATATACTTTATTTTTAAAGATATTAAATAATTACTCTATATTCTCTTTTAATTCCTTATGTAAATGCCTTTTTTTACATCTGTTTTATATATATAAATCTCATACTTTAGGTTCTTCTCTCTTTTAGAGGTAGGTTTTTTTATTCATTAAACAGATATTAAATATAAAAAAACAAAATATTATTATTGAAAATAAAATTATTTGATTTGTAAACGTAGACTGTAAGGTAAGGTAATAAATTAAATTTGAGAGCTAATCAAGCAAACACTATAAATACATAAAAATAATAATTAAGCAATGTCAACTCAGACTGTTATTAAATTCAAAAAGTGCTTTTTCTTTCAGTGATTTCATTTCTTAAAATATATCATCTAAATTTTTTCTATAATCTTGGTTTTGAAGATCTTCTTCCATTAATTTTTCTCCTCTGCTTATTTTTTATGTATGAGTGGGAGAAAGTTTTAATGTATTTGAATAATTAAGTGTATTTGGATCAATGTTTTCTCCTTCTTTTTCTTACAATTTTTTGCGAATAAATCTTAGTTCTCTCCTAAGATTAGATACTTCATCCTCTAGTCTTAAGTTTATATCTGATAATTCTTTGTTTTCGTTCTTTAAAAATAAATTATCATTAATTGATTATTATCTTAGGTTTTCAAGCTTTAACGAATAGGCCTTTTCTGTTTCAACTAATTTATTGTAATTTCTTTCCATATCCATCGTATAAACTGAATGTAAATTTAACTAATCACTTTATCTCTATTCAAGAGAATGAGCTTTTTAATCAACTTCACTTTTCAATATCTTAATTTAATCTTAGAGTATCTCCATTTATTTGTTAGCATGTTCTTGTTTAATTTAATATTTAAAATTAGCTAATAAAATTATTTAAAAATTTACATAATCTTTCTTCATTTGCTTCGATACTCTCTTTATGTTTTCTAACCTAATCTCTTAAGGCCTGTATTTCTTTGTATTATTCAGACTTTATGTAATCTAATTCCTGTAAGATAAAATAAGTAAGTAAATATACCAATTTTACTAATTAAATTAAAAATTATGCAAGCAAGTAATCAATGTATATATTAGTGTATAAATAGACCCATTTTCATATATCTTTGAAAATAAGCTTTTATTACTTTAACATCTTTTTTTAAGTGGTCATTTTCATCTCTCAAATATTAAAGCTGCATTTCAAGGTTTCTAAGATGTTACTTTTGTTGATTTATATAAGCCTACTCTTCCTTGATTTAATTTTCAACATCTTTTTTCTGTAGTTCTTAATATTTTTACTCTTATCTTAAAACATTTCTTCTGTAGCTGATATCCTCTTCAATTCTTTATTTGCAAAAGCATAAGTAAATTGATATCAAAATGAAATAAATAAAATACCTAGTATTGATAAGCTACTTTGCTGATTCATACTCTCTCATTTTAAGCTTTAAATCTTTCTCAAGTTTATCTAACTTTTCACGTTATTCTTTAACTTCAATGTGATCTAAACAACTATGTCTTCTGAACTCTAACTCTTTTTTATTCATAGCCTCAATATCATTCAAATGTTTTTATCTATTTTCTTGCTATATTTTTTCTAAGTCTTCTAATCTTCTCTTGCCTACACGAATATTTTTAAAATTTACAATTAACTTTAAATATAAAGAATAATTTATTTTTTAAAAATATTTTATTTATTTTGAGTTGTGAATTTATTTACAAAGTTCAATTGCATTTTTTTCTCTTTCTTGTAGTTTCTAAAGCTTTTCATTATAGACCTTATCTAATTCTTTTCTATGGAAAGTAAGTTTTTCTTAATATCTTTCTGCTTCCAATGCACGCATTTCAATAAGTTCATAGTCCCTAAATCTTTATAATTCCATTTCTAAGTCAGCTTTGTATTTTGCCTCACACTCTTTACGATATTTTGCTAATGACTCTTCCACGTTTTTATTACTTACTAACTTAAAATAATCTAATTTTTATCCATATTCATAATTAATATCATCCATTCTCATGCTCATTGTTGCAGACTTTTCATAAGATTCAGTTTAAACTTCTCTGTTTACTTTTTTAGTTTTTTTGAATTTTTTAATCATTTCAACTATAATTTCAATAGCAGATAATTTTTCCCTTTAATCATCCAATTATTTATATTCGTCTTTCTCAATTAAAAAAGCTTCGCAAATCTCGTCTCTCATCAATATTTAATTACTATTAACCCTCATTTCAGGAAGAAAAATGGAATATGCATAATTTATATCATAGGTTCTCAAATAATCAGCAATTAAATGAGCATATATTCTTTAATTTCTGTAAAATTCCTTTTGGCGCAGGCTTTCAATTTCCTCTTTTTTAGATTGATTAATCGCTGTTTATGCTGCTTTTAATTCCTTCTCCGTTTAGGTCTATTATTATAATTTATCTACAATTTATTTACGAAGATTCACTTTCATTCCATCCATAATGCCTGTTTATTTAAAGCTTTCAAACAGTTGCTTCTTGAATTCTAAATCTTCGTTCTACCTAGCCAAATCGGCCTCAGTGAACATGTTGCTATTCATAAATCTTCTTTTTAACCAGTAGCTACAAAATAAAGTATAAAATTTAAATTTTGATTACTAATAAAAACTTTAATATCTTTTTAGATGCAAATAAATTAAATAATTTTGAAATACAAATGAATGATTACTATCAATCACATTTGAAAAATATAAGTTTTACATGATATGTAAAAATCTTGCTTGAATTATCAAATACTACAATCAATCAATATTTATTTTTTGAAAATTAAATTAAAAATAGGCTAAATTATCAGTAAAAATAAAACTTGATTCTGACATTTTCGCTTATTTTTGTTGCTATTGTTGATGAAAATTTAATTTTTTATAATATAATAATTATTTCTTTGATTTCTTTAGTTAGATAAAAATAAATTATTTTAATAAAAGCTTTGTTTTTATTATTATTTAATTAGCAAAATCTAACTCTAAAATAAATTACAACTATTTCAAAAGTCTTTTTAATTTTAATGAAAAAAATATCTTAAACAAAATAAATAATAAAAATTCAAATCAGTTTTGTTAAAATTACATGAGAATTGTATTTACATCCAAATAACTTAAATTTTGATCAAATTATTTTTGTTAAAAATTCCGAATAAAACTAAATTTAAAACAGAAGAAGATAGATGGATATGTTTTTTAAATCTTTAACTAGATATCTACGAACCATCTCAAGCATTTTACTTTTGGTAAATTTTGTTGTTTCAAATATAACTTATAAAATTGTTTTCTTTCATATAACTATTAAATATCACAATCAATTTTATGAAAACCAAACAAATAAATAAATAGAATGCATCAATAAAATTCATACAAATCATAAATGATTAAATTAGAATTTTAAAATATTTAGTTCTTTATAAATTTATTGAATTATAAGATTGAAAAGGACACTGCTTGAATTTAAAGTACAGCTTTATAATATAAATCAACAATTTAAGTCATATTCCAATTGTACTCGCTTCTACCAATAAAAATTTATCTGTTAAATAGCTCTAGTACTATTTATTCATATTATTCAGGATAATAGCAAACAAAATCAATTTGAGTAATATTTACTAAAAACTGTTTGTCTTGAAGAGAATTCAAAAATGTTTATGATAAATCGCATTTTTCATTATATTCAATTAAAAAATTTTTTTTTAATGGTTGTGTAAATGTTCTTGTAGCATAAAGAGAATAAATTTCCTGATTTTTGAAATGATATAATAGACATTAAGAAAAAAGAATATATTCTTCATTTCCAAATAGTTAAAAGCAAATTTATATGCACTTAATATTCTTGTATTTTTATTTAAATTTCTATTAAATATCTTAATTAATTAAACTTTTGAGTTAATTAATTGAAAATATATCTAATTATGTTGGACTTATTAATATTTTCTTCTGCTAAAACAAAAATAAACAGCAACTTAACAATCCAAGTATCAAATCATTCACTTATAATTTACTTTATTAAATATTATTATATGATAATCCTATGAAAATACAAAGGGTGTAAACTTTAATTATGAATAAATTCAAATTTTAGATTTAGAAATGCTTTGAACCAAATAATGAAGGAACATCTGAAAATAAATCTATGCATAAGTAAGTATCAATATGAGACAAAGTAAAGAAAGAAAGTATTAAGCTAACCAATATGTGATCAGATTATTCATGTGTCAAAATTATCTAAATTAAAAAAAGCCATATTTAAATACCAGGATAAACAACTAATAAAATAATTGGACTTAGATTAAAGCTACTGTTTATATTAACTAAGATCTTTGCAAAACTAATCAAGTGAATAGCACTAATAACTAAATTAATTATAAATGTCTTCAAATTAGGCTTATTTATCATAAATATGATATTAATAGATAGTAATAATATTATGCCTAAGCAAATTGCTAAGAATATAAAGAAAATTTTTATCATTTATTTTATCTTTCTTTATATTAATTGTTTTTTTTAATTTTTTTTTTATTTTGTTGTTGAAAAATTAATTGAAAGTCAGTCAATTCAATTTAGAAAAAACAGATAAATTAATTATATGTTATTTTTCAAAATCTTGTAGTAATATGATGGTTTTAGACATTTTAGATAGACAAATTTATTTGTGAAAATTCGAATTAATTTTAAAATCCTTATTATTAAAAATATTCAATTAAGCATTTAAAATTGTTTTAACTTAAAGATGTAAATAGATTTTGCCAAAAATATTTGGGAAACAAACTAAATCTGTAGTTAAATTCTAATTTAATTTTTTGAATAGATAAAAAATAAGATTATTTATATATATAATCAATCGATGTTTAACTACTTTAATAAATATTTAAAAATATCTTTTTAAATAAATAATTATAAAAAAAATATTTTTAATTTTTTTGATGTGAAATATTTGGATATTTATTTGATATCATATTGATTTATTAGTTATATTTTAATAAAATTGAATTATATATTTTAAATGAAAATTATGAAAAATTAAAAATAAATTATAAAAATAGAATTAAATATGGTTATTAATGAGGTATAATTACTTAATAAATAACTAATTACATTTCAAATACATCTTTATTAAATGATATAATAACTATTAAAAACTATTAATCAAAGTTAAGCTCTTACTTAATAACTAACTAACTTACTTACTCAATTAATTTATCTCTAATAGCCTTTTGGCTGATTATTTTCTTAGTTATACTTATTTCAAATGTTTGACTTTCTTAACAAACTAATAGAAGAAGTAGAGTTTGTGGAGGTGCTGTTATTAGAATCTTGAACAGGAGTAGGTGGAACTGGAGGGTTGAATACTGAAGTGAGTAAATCAGCTAATCTATAGCCTCCTAGTGCAATTTACTGCTTGATCATTTCATACTGTAAATTGTCCCATTCAGGAGTTACTTTGTTAGTTAATTTTAGGTAAGGATAAATATCTCTTACTGCTATTTCATAGCTTTCTTATGCCCACATTTCAGGTAAAGTAATATTGACTCTTTCATTAAAAAAAGATCTAGGATATTGAGCTCTGAATGAAGCTGCAAAGTCAGTTACTTGCTATTCTTATTCTTAACTCAAAGGACGACTGAAGTCAGCTAAACGAAGAGCCCCGCTATCAAAGTAATAGTGCAAAACCATTGAAGTACCGTTAAGTAAAATAACATTTTCTTTATTACCACCAAGATCTCCTTGATTTGTTGAGAATGTGTAATTGAAAAGATTTGTGTTGTGGAGAGGTTAATGCATATCACCAACAATATGAATTAAGTAACGCATCATAATAGCCTATTAAACTGAAATGTTATCAGGATTATTAATAGGAGTAGTATTATTCTTTTAGAGTTCTTGAATACATCTCTTTAATGCGTTGATGCTATTGTTATTTAAGCTGTCTTAGTCTAAGACTACATAAAGACCTTCTTCATTGATAGGCTTGTTGAAGAAATGCCATTTATCCCAGAAATTCATTGCAGGGTCTTTGATGTCGTCTGCCCAACTAGCAGCCTAAACAAAAGTTTAACTTCTAGCATCACATAAGGGATTTAAAATGGTAACATATTTCTCGATTTTTAAGTAGAGAGCAGGATCCCTGGCTAAAATTTCTTACTTTGCAACTTCTACGGTGATCATATGACCTCCATCCCACCATCCAAATACTGATGAAACTATCAGAAGGACTGCAAATATACTTTAAGTCTTCATAGATTAATAAAAAGGAATTTATAATATAAACAATTACTTTTGTTCTATAAAAATTTCAATTTCTTTAATTTCTCCTTATTTAATGATTATAAACAATTTAACAATTAAATTTAATTCTTTTACAATTCTAAAAAGATCTATCTAAACAATTTCAAATCACTCATGGTTCACAAAGTCTGTATAAGGACAATTTTAAAGCAAAAAATTATAAAAAACATAAATAAGATTTTGCACAAAGAATAGAAAATGCTAATGTTTTGAAACAATTAAAATTTGATGCAAATTAATTGTATTAATTAATTTTCATAAAATTTAATTAAGATCAGATTTTTTTGGCAGGTAGTTGTCTAAATATAAAAAGATTAAACAGTGTTTGAATATTTGTTGCTAAATGCTTAATAGTTTGTAAAAATACAATAAGCCTAATTTATTTAGTAAAGGTAGAATAATGATTGCTATTTTTAAAGAAGCAGAGCAATTAAACTTTTAATCTAAGAATAAATCTGCTGTTTATAAAAGATTTTACTTACTAATTATTTAAATAAAAATATGAGGATTCAATCAAAAAAAAATTTATTAATTGAATTAATTATTAAAAGTTTTCAATTAATTGTAAGGCAGCAACAAGCAAATATTTTTTTTTATTTGTTCTATTTTAATTCTTAGAGATTAGAGTTACAGATTTTCTTTCTTGATAGTAAAAGAATAACCTTACTCCATTTAAAATTGATTGATAAAAATCCTAATATATTTCTAAAAATATTTGATTGATCTCAAAAGATATAACACTTAAAACTATATAATGAATAAAGGTAGATGATCAATTATAATCTACACATTTCAATTAAAATGTGCGAAATTATAATTTAGTAGAAAAATAAAATTAAAATTAAGAGTTATTAACATAATTTTTTTGCGCCAACCAAAAATTTAATAAAAAAATGTAATCATTCATTCAGATTACATTAATTTACGAGCTTTGATGGTAACGAAAAAGAGTTTTAATATACAAAATTATTTAGATTTAGTTGAGTCCCTTTTTTAGATTTATAATTTTTACATTTGATTTTATTAAATTTAATCTATTTATTTATTTGTTTACTTGATAATTTTATATGTTAGAAATAGAGAGAGTTGTTGATTTTAAATTTTAAATATTAAAATATATTTAAATAAAGATAATAATATTCAATTTTAATCTTTTTAGAGATAAAAAATACATGTTTTTCCATGTAAATGAGTTGAATTTTGAGAAATTTTATTATAAATTTAATAAAAACCATGAGTAAAAAGAAACAATATTTAATAATTTATTAATATATTTTCTATAAAAAGCTTATCAAGTTAAGTACCCAAATTTCATATTCATTCAATTTTTTGTTTGCTTAACAATTTCAAGCAATAATTGTCTTTCTAAGATTAGAAGTAGAATTAGTTTAGGTATTTGTAGATTTAGTTTGGTTAACTGGTGCAGTTTAGTTTTAAAAGATACCAAGTAAGATATCAGCAAGTCTATAACCACCCAAAGCAAGTTATTACTTGATTATTTCGTAGGATTCAGTATCCCATTCAGGAGTAATTTGATTAGTTTTAGTAACAAAAGGATAAATGAAATTGTGAGCAATATCATAGGATTCTTAAGCCCATTGTTCAGGAGTGGTGACATTCATTCTTTGACCGAAATAAGATCTGGGATATTAGGCTCTGAATTCATAAGCTAAAGCAGAAAGATTACTTAATTTTTCTTATGTAAGAGGACGAGGGAAGCTGTCAAGACGAGTTGCGCCACTATCAAAATAGGAGTGGAGAATCATAGAAGTCTTGTTGAGGAGTAAAATTTTTTCCTTGTTACCACCTAAATCACCTTAAGTGTAAGTGTAGTTGTACATATTAACATTATGAAGAGGTTGATGCATATCACCGACAATATGTATTAAAAGACGCATCATAATAGCTTATTATACTGATATATTCAAGTTGTTTTAAAGAGGTAAATAATACTTTCTAGATAACTCTTAAATAGCTCTCTTGATGCCAGTAATACTGTTGTAGACTTGGTTGTCCTAATCCAAAATAACATACAAACCTTAAGGATTTTCAGGCTTGTCATAGAAGTGCCATCCGTACCAGAAATTCATAGCATCATCCTTGATATCATCAGCCCAACTAGCAGCTTAGACAAAATCTTAACTTCTTGCATCACAGAGAGGGTTAAGAATAGTGACGTACTTTTCAATTTGTTCGTAAAGAGTAGCATTTCTTGCAAGAATTTCTTACTTAGCGATTTCAGCAGTCATCATATGACCACCATCCCACCAGCAGCTAACTCCTGCGATCAATAAAATGCAAAGCAAAAAGGTATTTCTCATATTTTGTTTTACTTTATTTTGATTAAAGTTTTAATTTTTTAGATTGTTTTATATCTAAACAGAAATCAATCAATCCAAATTTAACTCACTGACATGCATGCATTAAGATTTTTTCTAATTAAAGAAAACTAAAATTGGCGAGTTTTAACTAAATATTATCTTCTAATAAACTGAGTATGATGTTTTTATTCGAAATCTTTCTTTCTAGATACAAATTTTATCGAACTTTAAAAGTTAACCACTTTTTCTTTAGGGGGACTAATTATTAATCTAGTAATCTCATTTATTCAAAAGGAATTATCAAATATTTCATTAACATTTTTGACTAAGAAAATTATAAAATACATAGACAGATTTACATCTTATCTCCGCATGTTTAAAATATTCACAAAAATTTAATCAATAAAATACATTTTGTCTTAAGAATAATTTATTTTCATAAATCCTTATTCATATTTTTACAGAATCATTAACTCGATTTGCTAAATGATTTAAGTTTATTTGATTAAATGTAATTCTTTAAGACAATTAAATTCATCTAATAAACAATAAAAAAATAACAAAATAATAAAACTAGTTAAAATTTTAAATAAAATAAAATTAAAAAACAATTTATTTGATATTGTTTTTAATTTCATGATTCATCATTCATTTTTTTAAAAATATTTTAAGGAATAAAAAACCATGATCTTAAAACTATAAAATTAATAGAAATTTTATTGTAATTTGTAAATGAAAAAATATAATTCTTTTATATGTCTTAAATAATTAAAAAAAAATGTTTGTATTAATAAATTTATCTATTTTACATTTATTTAGAATGTAAATTTTTCAATTTGTTTTTAAATCGAAATATAAATTTAATTATTAGTTTTTTCATTAATTTTAATTTAATTAATAAAATATATTTTGCTTTAAGACTAATTTATGTATTTTTACATAATTATTAACTCAATTTGCTAAATGATTTAATTGTATTTGAATTAAATGTAGTACTTTAATTCATCTAATAAATAATAAAAATGAGTTAAAAGCTTTAAATAAAATAAAATTAAAAAACAATTTGTTTGGTATTGTTATTACTTTTATAATTTGTCAATCATTTTTGTTTTATATTTTAAGGAATATAAAATCTTAATGAAAATATTGTAAAATAATAGAAATTTGATATTATTTTATAAACGAAAAAATATAATTCAATTCTATTTAATGTTCTTTTATAATTTAAATTAGGAAGGGTTGGAGAATAATTAATTTATCTATTTCACAGTTATTTTGAATTTAGATTTTATATTTTTTGTTCTTAAATGAAAAAATATATTTAGTTATTTACTTTTTTCATTTAAAGTTTTTTACTTTATTAATTTTTGTATTTTTACAAATGAGTTCAACTTTTGATAAATATAACCTACTAAATAAAGAAGCTTTAGAGAAAAAAGAAATTTTAGAGAACCATTGGCTAGATTTAGAGGAAAAAAATTAAAAATACTTTAACCATGTCAAGGGGGATTGCTTGTGCAATATTTGTTCTTGCGGAAAATGTAAATGTAGAAGCCAAAAATTATAAATACAAATTTAAGCAGCCCCATAGTCAATTTATATGAGAAGTTACAGCCCACCTAATAAAAATTATAATGCAGGAAATGGAAGTATTAAGGAATAAGTTGATTAAACAAAATCTGTATTAAATTTAAGATTTACAAATGAAAAAATTGGCAGTTCTTCCAGATCTCTTGAAAGTAGAAGTAATCAAAATGGAGATTTAAATTCGAATACAGACAGTCTTACTAGCAGGGATATTGCGAATTACTATCCAAGAATGTTAAAATATGGTAACGAAAAACCTTTTTATGATCCATCACCTAAATAGAAAAATCAATAATTTACTGATGAAGAAATAAATCAGCTCTGCTCTAAAACAAATTTTTAGAGAGACTTGGACAATCAGATAAGAGTAACTTAGGCTAGAAACTAAAATAATTATAAAACATCAAGTTTGAAAGTATAGCTATCTCCTTCTGAGGTTGACTCAACTTACAGATAAAACTATGCATAAAAAAATGTTAAGTTAGATGAGCCTATAATTTAATTATAAGAACTACCACCTAATGTGCGTTCGATTCCTTTCAATATCAATTCGTTTTCAAGAGTTTAATCTCATAAAATGTTTGAAGAACTTGGTCATCTTAAGGATAATGTTTTATATGATTAAAATAAATGTAATTTTGAGTAGAAGGTAAACAATGAAAACGATAAATCAGCTTTGAATTTAGGCTAAAAAGATTTAGTTAAATTTTTAAACAGACATAGGTCATTCAGTCCAAATCAAAGAAGTCAAATTCAAAATAATGATTATGATAAGGAAAAAGTTTCATTCAAATTAAAATAGGTGCTTGAAAGAAAAAATGATTTAACTCAAAATGACTTCATTAATTATGCTCAAAAAGCCGAAAAATTATAAAAAACTGTATTTTCTTGCTATGATAAATTTGTTGAAGAAGATACAGCCTACAAAAAAAATCATTGCAATTAGGAATACTAAAGTAAAATAATAAAAATTTCTAAAGATTAAGAATATAATTACAATTAAGTAGATAACCTAATTAACTAAAATGTCTAAAAAATAAATAAAGTTGGATATTTTTTGCAAATTCCTAGTTATGAAGGATAATTTAATTCTTAAAATTAAACTAGCTATTAAAAAGACCAAAAATATATTGAACTTTGTCCATCTCGAAAAGCAAAATTATGTCAATCTCCTGATTAACCAATTTAAAACTGTAAAGAAGACGATTTAGAGCTACTACCAAGAAAATATTACAATCATAGATATTACAGGCCAATCAAATAAGTATCAAATCAATCCAAATAAGGTAGTAAAATAGTAAAAGTCAAAATAGATCCATAAAAAGCTGACATCCCTGCATTTATAAACTAACTCCAATAATAAAAAATCTAAGAAAAAATTAAAAATAAATGAATAATATTAAATTTTATTATAAATAAAATTTAAATTTTTAGAAAATATGTTTTACAATTTAAAAAAAAAGGTCTAATAAAATACATTTAAAAAAAGATAAATCAAATTCCAAATAAATTTTAAATACTCTAAATCCTCAGTAATTAATGTCAATAAATTGTAAAAAAAAATTTCAGTTTAGTTCAATATAAGATTTCGAAAAAAAAAATTCATAATCAATATAAGAATTATTTGAAATATCACAAATCATGATATTTCAAATACAGGAACAGCTATATTTCTATGTAAAAAGTAAAAAAATTATTTATCTATATTTAATTTGAATGATTGTGATGAAATTTATTAGAAATAAGATACATTCACTGAATTAAAAATACAAAATAAAATAATATTTATCTAATTATTTACAAAACAAAATAAGTTTGAAAGAAAATTAATTCTTGTTTTAATAAATTTATTATATTTTAATCCATTTATAATATTTTCTTAATTTTATATTATAAATTCTTTATTTATTTATCTATCTATCTATTTGTTTTTTATTAATGTATTTATTTATTGGTTGTTTTATTTTATAAAAAATAAGTTTATTTGTTTTTTTAACTAATTTGTTAATATTAAAAAATATTCAAATTAGTTTTTTTGGGTGCCTGTATCTTTAGTTACTCATATTACTTTGAAGGAAAGATAAGAGGTCCTTTTATTTTTTAATTTCACTGTCTTCTATTTCTTTTATTCTATGAATCATGTTGTTTTTTCGACTCTCTGGAGATTGTTGCATTCCATATAGCTACTACATGGAGTAATTTTAAATAGGATATTGCTTTTGCATATCTGTAGAACCGCTCTTGATAGGACTTTAAGACAGATGCTTTGCATATTATTGTTATTACAGTAAATTATTAGGAGATAAATAAGAAAGTGACTGGGATGTATCAATATTTTTTGAAATTTTGCTTGAATTTACTTTAGATAATGAAGTCCTTCCTGTACCATATTCATGATAAAGAAAGTTGCTTTCATTTTTAAATAATGATTAGGGGTTCACCATAACAGAATTTATTTCGTTCCAATTTAGATCAGTTGACTGATTCTAAAATATATTGCTGTTTTTTTTGTTAGAATTTATTGAATAATTTTAAGGTTGCTGGTGATTATGAACATATTTTTTTTAGAGGGCTACTTATTAACTCAGATCACCCGAGTCATAATCTAGTTAATGGAGACGGCTTTAGCCAGGTGATTTAGATTAACCGTTTCCGATGCTAAGCTACTTATGAGAGCTAGGCACTTCTCTAACGTTGCTGGGGTTACTTCCAAAGTATTGGCTTTTGTTGACAGAGAAATTTTCTCTTGTCAAAGGTAAAGACATTTTTACTTTAATTTTATGAACATCGTCGATTTCCAAAAACTAATAAAGTGCTTCTGTCTTATCAAAGCTGGTAATTAAAAGATTATTGTTGTAATACACAACTAATGCAATTTTTTCAAGTGAAGAAATAAACTCTGTAAAATGCATTTCCTTTGTACTAATTGATCTATTTAAACTTTTAGAGTAAATTTAGATAGCAATATTAGCATCAAATTAATCGCTAAATAAATTGAATTAATTGCAAAACATCATAAACTGTTAAGCGTTGATTGTATATGCTATTTGTTATTCTTGCTTTTTATAATTCTAAGTGACAATGTCAAATCTGCTCTTTTTTTCTTTCTTTGGTTCTAATTCTTACTATTCTAAGTTCAATTTGGCGTAGTTATTAAATATAATACGCAAGTTTCTATATCTTTTCTCCCTATGATCAATTACATTTTTAAACATAACTGAAGGCTATAAATCCTCAAAAACAAACTATTCTTTGTATCCTGATGACTGATCAATTTTTTCTTACATTTCTTTTCTCATCGCTTCCATAAGCTTTTCCATATCCTCTTTTTCTTTTTTAGTCTTTTCATTTAGCTTTTTGTCAATCAGTTCTTAAAGTTATCTTTCCATTTCGTCTTTTGGGATACTTGGCTCTTTTGGTTCTATTTTTATTTCTGGTTCAGTCTTTTTAAATCAAAACAAAAATTTTTAGAAAAAAAATTAAATTTTTAAAAACAAAAACTAAATAAATTTATTTTACTATTGGCGGAGGTGGCTATGTGTTAATTACAACACTATCTTGCATTTGAAGTTTTTGTAGCCTAAGTCTTTCAGCTTCGATTCTAGCAAGCTCTGTTTTGACGAATTCTTAGGCTTTTTCGATCGCCACTTTTTACAAATTCAAAACTGTTTCATCGTTTAGATCATCAGGTAATTTTACCATACTTTTTTATGTCATTATTGGAGGCATAGAAAATGGAATATCTTTTTTTTTAATCTATTCGGTTTTTTCTTTTGTGTAGCCATCATGCAAAGAAAAGTATCTCGTGTAGTTTTTAAATATTGTTTTTGCTAATGAAATTTATGCATCATATTTTTAACTTCTTTTTTTGACAACTTCTTCTCTCGTGTCGTTCACTTTAAGCATTTGATTTAAGTGCAAGTCATAGCTATCATAATTAAAATTATTCATCAAGAATGTTTTTTTATCATAATATCTGATAAATTCATCACCCTTTTCACAGATTAGTTGAAGGGCTTGTGTAATATATTTTATTTCATCTTCTTTATGGAGAAAGCTGATGTCTAATGAAATACAACCAAGCATAGACTCAGAAGATCCTATAGAATTTAGCTGAGAGGCAATATTTTTTGGAATATTAAGCATAACAATATTGTCTGTGAGGTTAACATTTCTCTTCATAGTTGCTTAGATTCCAAATATGTCATGAAGAATTTAGCAAACTAAATCTGGATGCAGATAAGATTTATTTTCATTATCGAAAATTTCACTGCCTGGAACATAAATATTTAAATGGATGTTTCCATACGAAAACTCTGATTTTTCGGAAACAACTCCCCATATATTAATATATCGAAGGACGCTTAATTTGCGAAGAGCTTTATTGGCAGAAGCTACTTCCTTCAGCAATAAATCTATGTTTTTCTTCTCTAAATCTCTAATTTTTTCAAAAGTAATATTTTCCAAGAGCTGCAAGGATAATGCCACTCTGTATAATTTAGTAGGATCATTATTTTCAGTAAGCGAGTCAAGGATATTATTGCAGTTATCTGCCAAAGGTCTTTAAGGAGCTAAAACGCTAGTTGCACTCTCTTTTTTACTGATAAGTATGTTAGTAGAATCAAAGCCTCCGCCAAGGAGCTTAGAACTTTGAAGGATGAAGAAATCTACATCTTTGAAAACCCCTTCTTTTGCATCTATTTTCTCTCTTTAAGCTAATTGAGTAATATCAAGACAAAAGTAAATGCGAATGTTCTTATTTCTCAAAGCCATTTCTGCTCTTAAACCAATAATGCTTTGCACTATGCTTTCTAAATTTGGTATTTTCTAGCCAGTGATATTAGAAACAGCAGAAATGCTAACAATGTGCAAATCTTAATCGCTTGACTTAGATATTTTATCAATAAGTTGAACTCCATTAATCTCTGATTGCTTATTTACTTCAATAGAATTCATATTGCATCCATAAAAAGCCCATGGTAAAATATTATAATAACTCTCACTGCTCGTTACATAAACTTAAGGTACTCTATTAACTTCTGAATTAAACGCTCCATTATTGTTTTCTTCTTCATCTTTATATCTTCTATTTGGATAATTTATTTATAAAATCTTTCCTAGATAAGTATACGGCGAAATTTCATTTGATCCACATTCCTCAATTTAATATTATTTCGAATTCAGTCCAAAAAATTCAAGTATTGTGTTCACGCTGTAATGATACATATTATGTGTTAAATGACCATCATATGTTTACTTTTAAGTTCTTTAGTTTAAGTGAGCTCTTAGCTTTGCAATCGACTCCTCTATAGGTTTGTAAAGTCTACCATTACTTTATAAATCACATGAAAGAGAACACATCTCACCAAATGGTGTATCTATTCTTTCAGCAAAACCTATTATTTTTTCAATGATTTCATCAACGCTCAAACCATTAGATTACTATTTCTATGCCATCTTGTATTATTCTTTTAACTATATTTATCTAGCTTGAATTGACTAAATTTTTTAAAAGAATATTTACTTAATAAAATGTTTCAAGAAATCATAATTGAAATATTAAAAATAGTTATTTCATCATAAAGAGAAAGAATATTATAAAATGAAACTATTTTTACATTTATTGTATTAAAATGTCAATTTTGCTAATATTTTTCTGTGGTTTTTTATCTGTTAAATGCCACTTTTATTTTTAACTTTTAACTTGATTGCCTCCTCGCTTTTTGTTTAATGAACTATTATTATTTATTACCTTTTAGGTTTTATTTGACTGAATCTTAAAATTTTTAGCTGGATTATAATGCTAATTTATAAAATTATTCACTGAAAAACAAATAAGAATATTAAATAGGTTATATTTTTATTAAGGATTTCTTTATCTTTGATTAAAAATGAATTAATTAATCACTTCATTCTATAATTAACTATTGTAATTTTATTATGCTTTTTCTATGGTTTTTTTACCAATAAATTAAAAATTACTATCATACGAGGATTCCTAAATCTTTACGCCTACATTAGCTTATACCTTGGTGGTCTGAATTAAAAATTATTTTTGCTTAAGTTTAATAGGATATTAAGCAATAAAATTATGAACAAAAGAAAAAAATAATGTACAAAAAAAATGAAGAGTTTTATTAAATTATAAAAATTTTTAAGATTTTATTTTTATATATAGGTCTGCAATTTTAATTAAGAATACTCTAATTATTAGTAAGTATTTGGGTTTTTTATTGTACTCATTTAAATATTATTAGCATGGAGGTATAAATAAATTTTTAGAAATTATTAAAAAGTAAATTGTACAAATAAGATTATTATCTAATATCTGATTAATAATAAAATCAACTGATATTTACTCTAATTTGTTTATTCTAACTTGTTTGTTTAATTGCAAAAAATAAGCTAATAATTAATTAATTAATTTCATTTAAAATATCTTATCTAAAATTTTAGCTGAAATCATGAGCAATGTCAACTATAAGAGACCATTTTAGAAAATGAGTGTTCTCATAGAAAATGCTAGCTCTGAGAAAACATAAAGCAAAGCTTAAGATTAAGATATCTAAATTATAAATGAACCAGAAAAAATCAAAAAGATTAAGCTTATTTCTGATATAACAAAAGAGTATAGCAAAATAAACCCATCTTCTGTGCAACTTAGTGAAAAAAGAAATGAAAAAAATTAAGAAAAGAGGAATTCTTTTTAAATAAACGATGTTCCTAAAAATACTCTCTTCCTAAATAGTGGGAATAGGCAAGATAAATTTGGAGAAGGATAAGAGGATTTTATGAAATTTGATGAGGAGATTTAGATTAGTAACACTATAGTTAAAGAAGAGATAGTAGTTGAAGAGGATTAAAATAATAGCAATAATAGAAATAAGAAAAAAGTATTTTACGAATTTAATGAGCCGATTAGTCCTGAACAAGAAGAGCTTCCAGTACATGAAAATAGGCTATCAATTTTAGAGACAATTAAAAATAACAGCGTGATTGTAATTTCTGGAAATACAGGTTGTGGCAAAAGTACTTAAATCCCTAAATTTATTGCTTGTGATGATACTTCTACTAAAATTATTGTAACTTAGCCAAGAAGAGTAGCTGCAATAGCTTTGGCAGAAAGAGTATCATAAGAGTTAAAATCAAATCTTGGACAAAGAGTAGGCTATTAAATAGGTAAAATATTTTATTTAGAGACATTATAGTTACTTTTATGCAAAAATTTCTCTTAACTAAGTCAGTCTTTGAAGATTTTATAGCAATTTTTCTTTGCTAAATAAGATTTTTGATACGATTTTATCATAAAATTTTGATCAATAATTAAAAAAGAAATTTAACAAAAAAAATAATTTTTAAAGAAATTTTTTTGATAAATAAACTTATTTTTCATTGCTTAATTTCGAAACACTTAAAATTATTTACATGAAAAAAAAATATTTAGTTTTATTTTAAAATTATTTAAAAGATTTATTTAAAATAATAGTTCATTGAATATTTTCATAAGTTTAATAAAAAAAAATATGAAAAAATTAAATTTAATTAACTTTTAGTTAAACATTAAAATATTTCTTTTTTTAGAAAAATATTCTAAAATGAAAATATTTCATCAAAAAAACAAATTTACAACCGAATATAATTTGATTATTTCTGATTTATTTTCTTCAAGTTCGATATTTGTTAATGGATTAAATTTTAAAAATGCTATTTATATTTATTTGAAATATAGGATAAGACTCTAACTTTAATAGAAATACATAAATACTCTATGTTACGATAGGTATATTTTTATAGAAGTTAATTAATGATCCTGATTAATTTCTGAGAGAGTACACTCACATAATTCTAGATGAAGTCCACGAAAGAGGTATTGAGTCTGATTTTGGTTTAATTGCACTGAAGACGTTTTTATCTCAGCATAAGAATAGAAATTCTATCAAGCTTATTGTAATGAGTGCTACACTGAATAAAGATATTTTTTTAAATTACTTTTCAACTACAGAACTTAATAATCTTGAAAAGGAAATAAAGGAAGATTAGGATTGTCAAGAATATTATTTTGATAGCTCGAAGTTTTCTGAATAGCTAAAAATTACTAAACAAGTAATATTAAATGAATTATATACTATTTTTATAATTTATCAAACAAAAAAACAATAATAGAATGACGATTACAGTAATTGGGGACAGCAGAAAGCTCATCAAACTTGGAATGATCAAGATGACCATGATGATACATATGAAAAAATGCAAAAAATGATTTGCAGATTTAATTGCAAATATGAGTCAAATTAAAAAAATTATGTTGAGATCCAAGTAGTTTAAAAATACAAAATTTAGACAGTATGGTTAGAGGATTTAAAAGATACTTAAAAGTTATGCAACAAGAATTATTTTAATGCTCGTAAACCTGAATTGAATGAAGATCTTTATAAAATAGTTGCTAAAGAAATAAAAAGAGTGCAATTTTAGGAAGAACCTATGCTGAGATCATATAAGAAAGGTGACATTCTTGTATTTCTTCCAGGTTACAACGAAATCGTCAAGCTTCATTCAATCTTAGATTAAATAATGATGGAATTCAAACAAACCAATTAGAGTATTTATAATTAAAATAAATATAAAATCATAGAGTTGCACTCCTGTTTGGGAGACATCAATACTAAAGAACTTTTTGGGAGAAATTAAGATTACACAAAAATTATTCTAGCCACAAATATTGCAGAATCTTCTATTACTATCCCAAACTGCTTTGTAGTGTTTGACTTTTGCTTGACTAAAGAAATAAATTATAATCCATCAAGTGGAATTGAAAAGCTTGAACTATAATGGGCTTCAAAGGCTTCAATTACACAAAGAGCAGGCAGAGTAAAAGAATAATTTTTTTTTATTAAATATTTACAATAATATAAAAAATTTAATTAAATTAGACTGGCAGAAACTGCAATGGTGTAAATATTAGACTAGTTCCTAAACAATTTTTTATGGCAGAAATAAAAGATTATTAAACACCAGAAATATTAAGATGCCCAATTGAAAAGGTTATTTTAAAAATAAAAATTCTAGATGAAGGAGAAAGTGACTACCAAAAGATTCATCTTAGTAAATGAATAAAAATTTAATATTAAATTAAAATGACTCTTTGATTTATTTTTGACATATTTATTTTATCTAATAAAAGGTGATGATGACGATGTTGAATAAAATAATTTGATAGAAGAGATAATTAAAGAGAAGTAAAGCGAGAAGTCGAAAAAAAAGAGATTAAATTTTAGCACTGATTTTGATGATATAGATTATATGAAGTAATTTGATACAAAACCTGTTTTTGATGGGCAAGATACAGCTTTCCTTATAGCAGGACCTATTACTAAAAATAAATCTAAAAAGTAGTAATTAGAGAATTCATAAAATTTAAGATTGTTTGAAGACCCTGTGAGAGTTCTTTAAAGAGCAATAGAAGCACCTGATGATTATAGCATTTGCTAGTCTATGGAAAATTTGATGTCAGTAGGAGCTTTGAAACTAAAAAAAATACAATACACTGATACATAAAAAGAAAAAATAAAAGTAAAAGTTACTAAACTTGGTAGATTTTATAATGACATGCCTTGCGACCTGAAGCTTGCTAAATTCATATGCTTTGGGTACTTTTTCGATTGTCTTATAGAATGTATCACTATTGCCAGCATCTACAGCTAGAGAAAATCATTTTTTAATCCCTTTTACAAAATTAGTGGCAATTTAAAATAAATTGATTAATTCACTGATTTGATATTTAGATATGATCAAGGCTAAGAATCTGACATGATATTAGAACTTAAGATATTTTAAGAATGGGAAAATGAATTTTTTTAATCTTAGCTAGAGTTTATCAAGTTAAGGAAAGAGTCTAAAATGCAGAGCAGGTAAATTAGGCAAGAATCAGAATAAAATGATTTTCTTTCTTTGGATCAATCAATTCCTAAAATTTTGAGTGAAGAATAACTCAAATTACCTTTGTCTAAGCAATTAGAATTATTAAAAAATTCTTCCAACCATCCTTAAAATTAAGATAGTTCTATTGCACCCACTCTTTCTTTTTAATAATATTTACCAGATAGGAGCAGTGAAGAAAAACCACTAAAAGGAATAATAGATAGGTATTTTATAGAAGAATTTAAGAAGAAAAGAGCTTCTAGAGAAGAACTACAATGGTGTGAAAAGCATTTTTGTGATCCTAAGGTAGTAAAATTTTTTAATATCTCATAAACATTTATTAATTAATTGATAAATAAAAGGTTTTGAGAGAAATTCTAAGTACGAGAGAAGACCTGAAATAGAGAATACCAAAAGAAGCAGGAAGCATGTACGATATTTTTGAATTCAAAGATTTAAATGATGATAGTCATTTGATGAAAATAAAGTTTTGTTTGGCTGGAGCTTTTAATAAATACACTTTAAAGTCAGACATATTTGATATAAAGGAAATGTAAAAAATCCGTTAGTACCTTTTAGTAGAGTAGATGGATCCATTTAGCACTATAATTATAGAAAATACAGTTTATGGATTTTAATCTCTCTCTATTAATGACAAAGATATTATAATTAAAAAAATAATAGATGGAGTCAACCATTTCATCAAAACAAAACAGCTATTTAAAGAGCTAGATGATCCATACGAAAATGTAGAAGCTTTAAATAACAACTTCGTTTCAAAAATTAAGCTTAAATATTCATCAGTCTACATAGAATTCAAAAAATTTTCAAAACTTCCTATCCTGTTAAAGCAAATTATGACTTTCAAAAAAAGGTAATTAAATAATTAATCAATCTATTTTAAAATACTTTCCAACTTTCCCAAAATTAAACTTAAAATAAAACTTACTTTAATACTGTCCTATTAATCCATTAATTATTTAAGTTAATTAAAATATATTTTGCATTATTGAATAAATTTAGCTTTTAAAAGCTAATTTTTAAAATTAATTTCAGTTTAAAAATTAATTAATTATTAAAATTTTTAAATAGGAAAAAGAGAGCTTTAAAATTTTATTTTAAAAAAATGTAACATTTTTTTTAGTTTTTTTTAAATTCATTTATTATTTAAGTTAATTAAAATTATTTTGCATTGAGTAAATTTAACTTTTAAAAGAAATTTCTTTAAATTACTTTCAGAATAAAAATTAATGATTAAAATTTTTAGATAGGAAAAAAATGAGAACTTAAAAATACAATTTTTTATTTTAAATTTTTTTTTAGTTTAATTTTAATTAATTGATTATTTAAGTTAAATAAAAACATTTTGCATCAAATAAATTTAATTTTTCAAAGAAATTACTTTAAATTAATTTCACCAAAATACTTAATTTTTAAATTTTTAAAAGAAAAAAAAGACAACTTTAAAGATAAATTATTTAAATTAGAAATATGCTTTTTAGGGTTATTTTTTATTTTATTTTAAATTTCAAAATTTTCACCAATTAAAATTAATATGATTTGATATTAATTAAATATTTTTTTTTAATTTTTAGATACTTCAATTTCATTAAACTATAAGACAAAGACACTAACATTAAAGAAATATCGGCTACAATTTTTTTAGATAAAAAAATTGACTTTGATTAAATCTTTATTAAGTAGTAAAATAATTTTAAATATGCTTATGAAGCAAAATTGAATATTTCAAATTAAAAACTTAATCGCCTTGTTTCTCTTGAGAGTGATTCTATAAATTTAGTTACACTAGGAGATTATAATAGGCATAAATACTTAGTCGCCTCAGAGTTAATGTGCAGAGGTCATAGGGTAGTTGCTTAAGGAATTACTGTTATGCCTCCAAACTTTCCTTTATTTTTGGCTTTTGCAGCTTTGATTTTTGGGTCATAATGTTATGTTAAGTAATATAAAATTTTTCCCATATATTGATTATAAAAGATATATTTATTAATAATAAATTATAAGTTGTGATAAAGATGGCAAGAAATACGAAGGAGTTAATGTGGATAGCGTTGAAATAGAAATAGACCATTATATGCTTGATAATGATATTAAAGAAATAAATGATATTAGAAGAGAACTTAGGGCTTGCTTAGATGAAGATAGTTTTTTCAATGGATAAGCTAATCTGCAGCTAGATTTATGGAATAAAGTAAAAAGAAAATTACTTTCTAGAGTAATGATGAGACATGTTGATTCTGAGAAATGGGAAGACATATATAGCAAGGAATATCTAAATGGGACTTTTTCTGTAAATGTTGAAGAATAAAACAAATAAAAGGTGATGAAAATACTGAATAGTATCAGGACGACAAATAGTTCTGAAAATTGTAAAACAAGTGAATGTTAAAACGAAGAAATGGATTTAGAAAAAAATAACAATTCATTATCAATTGCATAACAAAATTAAAAAAAGAGAAATGTTAAGTTATTATTTTAGAATCATAAAAGAAAAAACAACTAAGAAAAAATAACTCATGCTTCTGAGAAAGGATTTATGAATTAAATTCTTCAAACTAAGAAGTAGGAATCGAATCTTGTAACTCTTTCTGAATAGGAAAATATCAATCTTTTATAGGAATACTTTGAGAATTACAATATTTGGAAGCAAATGAAAATGAGAGAACTCAAGAGATTTTTCCTTCTTCATACCATAGATGAGCCAATTATAACTTGCAAAGCTTGCTATGTAACTTTAGATTAATCTAATAAGAATAAAAATAACAATTTTTTTTTTAAAAAAGCATTAACTGCTCTTTTAAGTGCCTTTGTTCAAAGCAAATAAATTGTAAGCCCAACTTGAAAAGTTTATGAAATTAAATTTTAATGGTTTTACAGATAATTTATATTTGAAGGACATTAAAATTGAATAGCTACTTCAAGAAGCAGAATTTAACCAAGATAAAACCAAATATAAAGTAAATTTTTTAATTAGTTCTCAGACCAACTTTAATTGTAAAATTTAAAGACTTAATAGGAAAAAGATTTAGAACAAAATGCAGATTTTATCAAAGAATTGAAATATAATTTTAATTAACTCAATTCATAAAACTCAGATCAAATTTATAGCTTCAAATATTATGGTAAATTTTTTCATTTAAATTATTTAAACAAATTAAATATAAATTTAACTTAAAGCCTGTTAAAATGGCCATCTTATTGGATTTACTTAAGACGATAATTAGTTATATAATCAAATGCATATCCCAGATTGCAACCAGCTCCTAATTCTATATCCAGACCTTGAATATAAAGTATTTAGTGGGTATGAAGACTTTTAAGAGGTTAAGTTAACTGAAGATTAGTAAATTGAAATATAAGAACACAAAGCTTTAATGCTTCTTGAGCTAAATGAAATAAGTTGTATCATCTGTAATTGTGTCATGAATGACAGTGAAAAGAAAGATGAAGAAATCAAATTCTAAGATTAAAACGTAACTGACTGGAGATCAAAGCTTGAGAAGCATATGAAAACAGAAGCCCATAAGTTGAATGAAGAAATCTTTTTAAAATCAACAAGATCTCCAAATTACTTTTTCACAAATTGACAAAATAAATATTTTTAATTTTTTATATTTAGTTTTATTTGAATTTTAAGCAATTAATGACTGAATAATTTAATAACTATTTTTCTTTCATGAAAAAGTTTTATATTTTTAAACAATCAAATATCAAAATTTTTATTTTCTTAATTTTAATCCAAAAAATTTAAATTAAAAATATTAATTTTAATTTCATTTAATTGAATTTATTAATTTATTTTTAATTAGCAATTTTTTTATTTATTTTAGAGTATTCTATTATAAAGAGAAATTAAATAGAAAGCTAATTTTAAGGTTAAAAATTATATTAAAAAAAGAAGGAAAAAAAATTATAACTAAAAAGTAATCATGTCTTAACATTTAATATAAATAAACTTTTAAAATTTAATATTTTGTGTTTATTTGATGAGAAAATTGCAACTTTTAATCTAATTTTAATTTAAAATTTTAACTCTAAATAAAATTTTAAGAGTAAATTAAAAATAACAAATTTTAAATTAATTTCTGAATAATACAAATTATTAAAACTTGTAATTTTCACTTTTATTTCAACCAAATATTCAAATTTACTTGAAGCCTTTTTCTTTCTTTAATAGTTCTTTAAGGTTTCTTTAATTTAAAATATTTCTGATTTATGCTGATCAATAAATAGTTTTCTATTTCAAATGCTTAGAGTTTTTTTATAAAATATAAGCACAAAAAATTATAATAGACATTCTAAATAAATTTATACTTTGAATAATTAGCTTTCCTTTTTCATATTTCATATTTAATTTATTTTGAATTCATTTTTTGAATTTCTCAGTTATTTTATTACATGAGATTATTAATCTGATAGCTTCTTATTTTTTTCTGATCAAGTAATTTTTATTTTAAATAGGAATACTATTTTATACAAATTAAATTTAAATTCATATTCAATAATTTGCTACTATTAGTGAAAAGTATTTTCCTTGAATTTAAAATTTTACAAATTCAGCATATTATATATACTGCTTTATTGTATTTTAGGATTATGTGTTTTATTCCTTTTATTATTTGTTTTTAGTAACGAATTTGTAATAGAAAAATGTTTGTTTAATTCTGAGAAAAGTAATTGTGTTAAGTTTATTAAATCACATGCGCTGCTATTGGATTATTCAAATTTAATAGAAAAGAAACTTGATATAGAAAATTAATAGTCAGAATTTATGAATTTAATGATAAATAAGAGTAGAAAAACTCTGAAAAAATAGAAAAGCATGCTTCTTTAAAGGTATAAAATTTCAGACAATTTTAAATATAATTAATTACTTATCTCGATTTAAATTAAATTCATAAAATATTATTCAAATAAATTTATAATGGAGGAAATTAACGACATAGACCACTTTATTTAAAAACTTATGAAGTCTGAACTCTTGTGTGAAAGTCAAATAAAATTTCTTTGTCTCAAAGTAAGTTAGTTTATTTGAATTCCTTAACAAATATAATTAATTAATTATGTTAAAATCTTAGGCAAAAGAAATATTAGAAAAAGAACCAAACGTGAAACATGTTTAAGCTCCTGTCACTGTATGTGGAGATATTCATGGGCAATTTAGTGATCTATTAGAAATTTTTTAATCTGGAGGAAAAATTCCTGAAACTAATTACCTTTTCACAGGAGACTATGTTGACAGAGGTATATATTTATTTAAAATAACATAATTTTAATTCTTAAATTGTTTTGAAAAATAAGGATATAGTTCAGTTGAAGCTATTTCATTGCTGTTAGCTTTAAAAATTAGATATCCTGAAAGGATAACATTGACTAGAGGAAATCATGAAAGCAGATAAGTAACATAAATATATGGATTTTATGACGAATGCATAAGAAAATATGGAAATTAAAATGTTTGGAATTATCTTGTTGGCATATTTGATTATCTTCCACTTTCAGCAGTAATTGAAAACAAAGTAAATTTTCTATTTTATTTTTTATTTTACTAAATTTTTGACTGATTTACCAGATTAATTTTTAACTTATAAAGATTTTTTGTGTGCATGGAGGACTGTCTCCTTCAATAGAGTCTATTGATGAAATAAACTAGCTCAATAGATTATAAGAAATTCCCGAAGTAGGTCCTCTTTGTGACATTCTCTGGTCTGATCCTGACAGTTTTAATGGTAACTAACATATATATTTGAATATAATGAAAATTAATGAATATATTAAAATTTAAAAGGTTATAGACCTTCTAATAGAGGAGCAGGGTATTTATTTGGTGAAGATTAATCAAAAATGTTTAACCATAGAAATGGCCTAACTCAAATTGTTCGTGGACATTAATTAGTGAATGAGGTAACCAATTTTTTTTAATTATACATTAGACTAAATTTATTTTCACTTAAAAGGGTTTTGAAGTTGGTCACGACAAAAACGTAATAACAATTTTTTCTGCTCCAAATTATTGTTACAGATGTGGTAATACAGCAGCTATACTTTAAATAGATGAGCACATGAAATAAGAAATGTAAAATTGATCAATTAATTTACTAATTATTCTTACATAAAATATTATTTGTTAAATTAGAATTTAGTTCGGTCCATCACCCTAGCAAGAAGGAAAACAAATAACTCTTTCACCCTAGAGAGTTCCAGATTACTTTTTATGAAGTTTTGAATGAATGAATTATTATAAATAAATTGTGCCTACTAGTTAACAAAAAACCTAAAAAATAAAATAACCTTACCTAAATTACTAAATAAAATAACAATTAATAATTAAAAATATTAAAAGTATAAAATTATATTAAACTTTGTTTGAAATGTATATAAATTAACAAATTTTCTTAATATTTTGTTTAAAATCTCATTTAGAAATCTCTATTTAAAAAATTTAGACATATAAAAATAGTTGTATGGTAATATTTTTGAGTATCAATTAATGATAACTTTGTAATTTAATAGAAATAAGAATTTATAAGAATAAAAACAAATAAATAATAAAATAATCGAATATATAAATTTAAATAGTAAAAATCATAAGCATTTCTTAAAGCGACTATCTTTATATTTCCTTAGCTAACTAGAATTCCAGCTTTCTTAATAAATTTTTTGTTTTGATATTGTATTTATTTGCATTTATTTTGAAATAATGTTCATAAAAAATTTTATATTTCAATAAATTAAATGATTTTTTGTATAATTTTTAGGGCACTTTTAAAATATTTTTTTTGATGTATTCAATTTATTTTTATGCAAACGAATTAAGCTGGAAAATACTTCATTTAAAAATAAAATGCAAAATTTAAAATGTCTTATTTTACTTAAATTATGAAAACTGAAAATGGAAAACAAACAAACAAACAAATAAATAAACAAATAGATTTAATTAAAAATTTCAAACTAATTAATAAATGAATGAATTCCAGCTTAGCAAAGAATTGAAATAATGTGTAGGTATGTAGGTAGGTATATAGCTTGATGAAATAAAATATATTGATGTGGATGAGATCTTTATTTGATTTTTAGAAAGCAATAAAGGCTAAGAGCAAATAAATAAAAAAAATTTTTAAATAATAAATAGCTAGTGGAAAGAAGAATAAATCAAAGTTTAAAGGAAAAATTATTAAACAAAAAAAAGAAGAAAAGCAATAAAAATAACAGATATCCATATGTCATCTCAAGTTTCAATCGCCTAACTAGACAAGCAAATAGCTTAGTTATATCAATGCAAGCATCTTTCTGAAGCAGAAATTAAAATTCTCTGTGAAAAAGTTAATACCTTAAAACTATTTCATCTTATTTTTAAAGAGCGCGAGCTTTGTTTGGTTTTTGACCCAAAAATAGCTTGATTTTATTAAAGCAAAAAGACTCATTTTATGAACACCATAAATAATGCAGCAAAAATTTATACTATTATTAACATCAAAAATATAGGCAAAGGAAATTTTAGGTTAAGAGTCAAATGTGCAACCCGTAAGAGCTCCAGTTACTATTTGCGGTGATATTCACGGATAGTTTAATGATCTTTTAGAACTCTTTAAGATCGGTGGTAAGCCTCCTGAGACCAACTACTTGTTCACTGGTGATTATGTTGATAGAGGTATATAACTTAAATATATTTTTCTTACTGTGCTTGTTTTTCCTTTTAGTTTTTAATTTTTTTCCTAAGTTGGTTTGACAAAAAAATCATTCAACGATAGGGTAGATATGGAATATAAAGGTGAAAAATAGGTAAAACAGATAAAAAATGCAATAAATAAAAAGAAAATATGCCTAAAATGATGAAATTTTAAAATAAAATAAGTGCTGAATTAAATTTTTTAAGACTTCTTTCAGCCATTCATTACCATAGGATTTATAATAATATATAGAGATGTATGTAACATCAAAAATAAACCAATTTGTATTGATAAAAAAGGTTATAGCTCAGTCGAAAGTGTTAGCTTATTATTCGCATTGAAAGTTAGATTTCCTGATAGAATTACTCTTACCAGAGGTAACCACGAAAGTAGAACAACCACTTAAGTTTATGGTTTTTATGATGAATCAGTGCGTAAATATGGTAATGCAAATGTATGGAAATATTTCACCGAAGTCTTTGATTATCTTCCATTGACTGCCTTAGTAGAAGGAAAAGTAAGAAAAATTCTATTTATACCAGCTACTTGATCATGATTAAATGTAAAACGAGCTTAATCATCTATAAAAAAAAAACTAGAAAGTGATAGATTGATAAATAAATAAACCTATTAAGAGACAAGACTATTTTAATTAATTTCAATAAAATTCAAAAATAAATATAAAATTTAGTTAGAAATATTGATTGTAGCCTACTTAAAAAATGTTTAAAAAAAAATAAAACAAAAACAAGAAAATTTAAAAACAGTGATCAGTAGAAAAAGAAAGAATCAATTAAATGTTTTATTAAACTTTAAATTCTTATTGATTTTTACTAAAACTAGATTTTCTCATTACACGGTGGTTTATCTCCTTCTCTTGACACACTCGATAATATTAGATAATTAGATAGAGTTTAGGAAATTCCTTAAGAAGGTCCTATGTGTGATCTTCTTTGGTCTGATCCTGATAATATTAGCGGTATAATATAAATTATTTCATTCAAATCTAATCAGTTATTTTAATATAAAAGGTTGGAGACATTCTCCAAGAGGTGCTGGTTTCATTTTCGGCCAAGAAATCTCAGAACAATTTAACCACACAAACGACTTGACTAAAATTGCCCGTGCACATCAATTGGCTATGGATGTAATTATATAAAAAGAGATTGTAAAAATTTAAAATCATTGAAAACAATATAAAAAATAGGGTTATTTAGAAACACATGATAAGAATGTCGTTACAATTTTCTCTGCTCCTAACTATTGCTATAGATGTGGTAACTTAGCAGCCATAATGGAAGTAGATGAACATATGAGAACTACATTGTAAGATTTTATTATTATTTACTGCTTGTAATCTTTTATCTAAAATACTCTTAAAATTAATGAATAATAGATTATAATTCGATTAAGCTCCCTAATAAGAAATTGATACAATCGAGAAAAAGAGAGTTCCCGATTACTTCTTATGATTAAACTAATTATAATTATTACAAGAACCTTCCTTCACAAATTAATAATAAACAACAATCTTTACAAAATTTAAATATATTATAAAACATAAATAAAGGCAAATTTATATACTTATATTGTCAAACATATATGTATATACGTACTTACATACTTACTTAAGTTTTTTTTCAAAGCTAGGTTTACAAATATAAATAAATATCATTCAAATTAATACAAATTATTTTCATTCTATCAAAATATTTCATTCAATAATTAATGAAACAGCTTAAAAAAAAGAATTTAAAAATATTTTTTTCAAATGTTAAGTAAAGCAAAAATATTTAAAAACAGTCAAAAAGTAAAGTTTTAATTTTAAGCTAAATAATTTGAAAAATTAGACAAAGATTATGTAATTTATAGGGTTGAAAAGTGATGCTGTAATACATTATTTTTGGTGAATTTTTAAAAAAATTTATTATTTTAAGTAACTACATAATTTAATAGCAAATAAAGTTGAATCTTTTTTTACAATTTGTGTATAAATTTATTGTATTTATAATTAAATTATTTAATTTCATAATAAAATTAGATATATACAATTAATTAATCATAAACATTTATTTTGATTAATTAGAAAATTAATTGCAAAATTTTGAATTTATTTAAATAGCATTTAAATTTTAGTTTTTTTTCTAAATTATAATTTTTTAAATAAAAATTATTATAAAATTTATTGAAGAAATAATAAATTATTTTTTAATCAATTTAAATAAATGCTTAAAATTTAATTTTTTTTTTTAACAATTAAAAAATTATTATGATAAATAATTTGATTTTTGAAGAGAAAATTTCTTAGTTTATAAAAAAATCTAATTTATTGAAAATGTTTTTTAAAAGAATTAAAAAAATGATGTTTTACAAATACTTCAAAATAAATTTATGCTTTATAAATTATAAAATTAAGTTAATTTTGTTTAGATTTTATATTGTTTCCACAAAAAACAGAAATAATTCAAATAATTTTTTCAAAAATAAAACTTTAAATTAAATAATTTTTTTTGTAGTAAAATAGAATTAATTAAATCGAAATAAATAAAGTAAGTTTTATATAAAATAAACTAAAGATTGTTTTCCAAAAATTTTATTTTTTGTTTGAATTAATATTGGCTTATACCATAACTTGCCTAATGAATTTCTACGTTAATTGTAAAGAAACTATTAAGCATTATGAATTTTAGAATCAATCTACACTATTTTTTGAGTGAATTAGCTCTTTTACGTATTATGAAAGACTAATACACATTGATTTTTTGTGAAAAAAAAAAATCTTTACTGAAATGAATAATTGTAAAAGATTATTCAATGAAAATTAAAATTTATTATTTTTAGATTTTACTATTTTCTTATAAAATCTGTTTATAATTAGCCAAAAACAATTCATATTTTCACTAAAAAATTCAATCTAAAGATTGATTTATAAAAACAAAAGCAAAAAAAATTTATTGAAAGAGCAAATAAATAAGAGCTGATTCTTTTCTAAAAAGCATCTCATTTTTATTTAAACGATAGGATTAGAATAGATAATATTTTATTTTTAGTATTAGATAATTTAAGAAAATGTTTAAAGCTCAGAACTAGTTTTTAAAGCTGTCAAATGGTGATACTTTAGCTTATTCTGTAATTAATCCTGATAATGTTCAAACAGTGCTTTTAATTCATGGAAATATGTCTGAAAAAAACAGTTGGAATCGTTTAGTTGTTGAACTAAGTAAGTTCCCTTACAGGATTATAGCAATAGACTAAAGAGGCTATGGAGAGTCCTCATATATAAATAAAATAGAAAAGATAGAAGACTTGAGTTCTGACTTAAAAGAATTCTGCCAAACTCTTTAATTATAAGATTTAATTATTTGTGGATGGAGTTTAGGTGGAATTGTGACTTTGCAGTTTACAGCAGAGAACCCATTGCTAGTGAAACGCGCAGTGCTGATAGCAAGTGGCCATGTAGAAGGCTTTCCTCTATAAATCAATGATGTATAAGGTAGTTCTACTAATAATGATAATTCTGATAATACATAGACTAGAAGAGTACAATCTATAGAAGAGGTTAATGCTCATCCTAAAATTTAATATTTTAAGTAAATAATAAAACACTAAGATAAAACTACTTTTAAAAATATATGTAAATCTGTTCTTTTTAATGGATTATATGCTCCAAACCTAGAATGTGAGGAGCTCAATTTATTTGCTGAGGGCTTTTTGAAATAGTAAAATTATGTTGAAATAGCATTTGCTCTATCAAATTTTAATATTGCTAAAACCAATCTTTTAGATAGAATTTAATGTCCCATATTGATTTATCATGGTGCTAAGGATGTTGTTATTCCTAAGCATCTTGCTTTAAGTAATGCAGAATTTATAGGTAAAGATAAATGTAAGGTAATAATAAAAGAAGAATTTGGTCACTGCCCTCCTTATGATTCTCCTAATGAGTTGGCTTAGGAAATAAATGAGTTTTGCTAAGAAAATTTAGTTTTATGAAAGTAAATAAATATCACATACTCACTCGATCACCAAGTATTTAAATTTTGTTTCATCATATTCCTTCCTTTGTTTAAAATATCGAATTTTGAAGTTATCGAATTTAATATAATATTTTCATTCTATAATTATGAAAGAAATCAGTAATTATTTTATGTATCAGTTAATTATTAGTTTAAGTTTTCGTTTTTTATCACTTTAAAAATATATTTTATTTCCATCATTTACAAAATTAAAAATTTAATCTTCGTAAATTTTTTAAATCCTAACTTTAAAATATTTTAATTACTAAAACTATCATCAATTTCATTTTTCTATGGAATTATCTGAATTTTTGAAAGATATTTTTCAATTACTTTTTAAGATTTCAAGTCACTAAAACCTAATAAAAAATATTTTGAAAAAAAAATGCATTATACATATATATTCCCATTTGCATAATTATTTGCCAGGCTTTTTGTATGAAATAATGATTAGTATATATGAACTTTAATTGAGAGTCTAAACTTAAATCGAGATAACCTTTATATATGAAAATATATAAATATATGATATATCTCCTGTAAAATTATTTGTAAATGAAATTGAAGTAATTTACATTTAGAAAATAACATTTTTATTTAATTTTAAAAAATAAATTTTTGAGCATTTATGGCATACATAATAAAATTTATAATAAAGTTGCTTATATCTGACATTGTGTTTTTTAAAATTACTAAATATTGTATTTTGCAATAAATAAGTAAATTTGAAAATTTATATTTAGAGAAAGATTATAGAGTTTAATAAATAAATAAATAAATACATACAAATAAATATTATATTGCAAAAAATGATAAGAGTAATTTTAGTTATTCTGAGTTTAGAATAAATATATTTATTAAGTTTAAAAAAAAAAGAATTCAAAATTATTATTTGAATTTTAATAAATTTCACAAATCGATTATTTGGTATTTCACTTGAATTAAATAATTATTTAAGTTTTAAATATTTTTGATTAAAGTTATTTAGTAATTATAAGAATGATACCTCTTTTAAAGTTAGTTTGAATTTATTCACTAGTAAAAAGAGGCTTTTTACTTAAAAAAAAAATAAATATCAATCAATTACATAAGATAAATTTGTAAATTTATTTTTACATAATTATGAAATTTTGATTAATAGTTAAAAATTTTTTGATTTGTTAAAATTAATGTGTATTGAAGTAAGCAACATAAGAAAATAAATCTTATTTATTAATAGTAAGTATTCAAGATATGAAAAATGTTAATTTTTGATTTTCTTGAAAAAGAAAGAAAATAATTGATTAAATTTTATATATTTTATTCATCTAAAAAACAAATAAATTAATTTATTATAAACCCTCATAAATGTATTCATCATGTAGATATAAAAATCCCAAAAAACATGTTTTAAAAATTAACACTCATTTTTAGAATGAGATTAGCTCTATCTAATTGATGATGATTTAAAGTATATACTATAGCTACAAAATAAATATATTTTGAAATATTATCCATATATTCTTTAAAAATCAAAATTATTATAAATATTATATTATATATTTAAATAATTAGCACCAAATAAATGAAATATTGTTTTATTTAATACTTACTATAGATTGGAAGATTATAAAATTCTTCAAATTTTGATAAATATTTATTTGAAATATGAACTTAATTGAATTACGTTAATCTGATTTTCGTTTTTTCTGATAGGATTATTAGTTAGATAAGTAATTTAAATTTACAATCGTTATAAAGTGTAAACATATTATAAAGCAAATAGACAGTTAAATTTGTTAAGAATATAAATTTTCTATAAATTATAGAGTAAAATTTAGCAGTGCGAAGATGTCTTAGAATGATAAATAAAATAGTAAAATAATAAAAGTATTTTAACTATTTAGTAATATTAAATATAACGAGTAATATAATATGTATGAGTTATTAGCAGGAGTTATGTAAATTGATTGAAAGGAAAATAAATCAAGAATATATTTATTCTAAAAAGAAGTTGCAAATTAAAAAATACTAAAAAATTATAAAAAAAGGGAGTTTCAAAATAAGGATTTTTTAATAAGATAATTAAATGCATATGAGGTATTAATTATCATTATAAAAATATTTTTATTATAGTTAATTGAATTATATGAATAATAATAATAATAGGTCAAATTTTCTGCTACTAAGATTAGCATTTGAACCTTAAATTGGTTAAAAATAAATTCAATTAATCTTATTAAAAAATCAAAGAAATTTATAATTGTATTTGTGTATGTCTTTATTTGGATTTGTAGCTTTAAGTATGGAGTTCTTGATAAATAGTTTACAAAAAATAAAAAATTTGTTATGAGTCTTGACATCAATTAAAGAGGAAGGAAATATTAAATTTGTTAGTACAATATTTTTGGAAACAAATAGACTGCCTCTTTTATGGCTAGAGATTCTTTTTTTGTTTTGATAAATTTCATTTAACTGCAATGCTTCTTAGGGTTTTCAACCACTTCAGAACCACTTAAATGTAGTTTAATTTCATGATCAAAGATATCAGATTTTCTTACAATAATTAAAGATATCAAAAAAACCATAAAACTAAAGAATTGAATTTTAATAAATAAATTGTAAAAAATTAGAAAGATTTTAGATAAAGTGTAAGATTAATTTGCATTTCTTAAATGTCTTAGTTATTTTTAAATATTTCCTTGGTATTAATTGATTTTGATATTTAAATACGATTTTATGTCTTTTTGTTTGGCTTGCATGAAATTATAATAATACTACAAATAGATCATAATTAATAATTAATATTCATGAAAGCAATACAACAGATTATGGGGGAAAAATTATTAAGAACAAGCACAATTTTGAGAAAGAATTGGAGTTTTTAATATATCAAGAAATCTCAACTTAACAGCTAAGTATTTGTTAAATATTTGCTCATTGCCATTAATATCAAATTGAGTCGATTTTACTGGGTGCTATTTAAAAAATATTCTTATAAAATCTATTGGTGGTAAGAAGATTTGATTGATGTATTGGTAGGAGTACTGATAACAAAATTCAAGAATAAATATATAAATTTAATAAAATAAATCTTTGCTTATTTATTTTTAATACTTTTAGTGTGATATGAAGATTTTTAAATTGTAACAAGAATTAATTTGTCATATTTTAATAAAGAAAATTTTAATTAATTTTTGTTACGAGCAACTTAGATAGAGAGAGATCATTTGATTTCTGTAACATTAATACTCACTACACATGCAATAACTTGTATACCAAAAAATAAAAGAGAAAGTTAATTTAAAGTAAAGAATTGATTTAATCCTGCTTTAAAAATCAAACAATGCAGTTGCTAGTGTATAATCAATATTTAATCAAAAAAAAAGACTTACAAAAAAGTAGCTTACAAAAAAAATTTAAATAAAAAGCTAAATATTGAATTATTCTTTTGGCTTGCAATTTTATAGAATACGCTTTTTTATTCTCGAGTAGCATTTTTTTCGATACTGAAAATATTTGAGCCTATTTGAATAAAAGATAAGACCAGAGTAAAGTAAATAAGAAACAAAGTCTTCAATTAACTAACCTATAGATAGGCAAAAGAAGGCGATTTAACAATCTAACAAAGTTAATAAAGCATTTACAAAAATTTTAATAACTAAATCAAAATAAATAAAATTCATTAAGCAAGAAAGCAAGCAAATACTATTAAATAAATAACAAATATTTAACAACTAATTAATTGTTTATTAAGAAAACCAGTAAATTAAATTAAAAATGGAAATTAAATCTATATACCCAAACAGTCTTATATTTGATGACCTTGATAATGGTAATTTTTTATCAGAATCTGAATTATACAAAGAATAATCGAGCTAACATGATGCATAACCTAGTTAGAATTTTGATCATCTTGAGCAGCAGATTTCGCAGCAGAATATTTATTAAAGCGGAGATAACTTCTCTCTTCAAGACTTTAAAAAGTAGAAGAAAGGAAGAACACTACATTTGCTTAAGAATTTCACAGAAGAAATGAAACTGCGCTGGAACATGGATCAAGTGGAGATCAGGATTCACAATTATCTTGATGAAAATTAAGTCTATATAACTGATCCGATGCAGAAACAAATGGACTATTACTAAAGAATCAAAAGCCAAGTGATATCATCAGTCATCTTATCTAATTAATAGTGTTCAAGTGACGAAGAGGGTTCTCGCTCGTAGAAAAAAGAATTCGAAGATGAGATTTAAGTTATTCAAAAAACAGATTGCGACAAATAAAATAACAATGAAGAACAAGATGAAGATGATAATGATAGTAATATATCATCGTTTGATGAAAATGAATTGTAAAGAGAAAATCCATAAAATATTGTCGATTACAAAGTAAAATAGTAAGGCACAATGAGTTATTTAGACAGTATCTCAACTACTAACTCTTTGAATAGTTAATTGTCTCTCCAACGCAGCTCTATTCTTTTAAAGAGAAGACAACATCCTTGTAAAACTATTGACGTATGCTAGTAAGCTCCACACTCATTAAGCCAGTAAAATTGCTATGAATATTTCTACTATAATTGAATAGTTTTGTAAATAACCCCAAAAATATTAAAAATCCCAGACAAAATATTTAGCAAAAACTAAATTATAAAAATTAATAAGCAGCTTAGTCTCAAAATTTTTTGAATCTCAATATTTTGACTTCATAGCATAGCTGCTGCCCTTATGCAATAAATCTCTTGATTTAAACAAACATTTTCAAAAATTAATAAATTTTTAAATAACTTCTAGGATTGATGATGAATACTGACTGAATTGAATGACATAAAGAATGAATGAGGGACTTTAAATATAAATAAAAGTCTTGAATACATGAAAAAGTCAAACAAATATCATAATAAATTTTCTCTATTTCAAAAAAATAAATCTATACTAATAAAATTCAAAATCTCAATTTTTATTACAAAAATAAATACTCTATTAAAAGAACAAACGACTGACTGAATTAAACTTCTTTTCATTTACAAAATGCAAAAAATGAATGAATGGTTTTTAATCTAACACTTAAAAAGCCACATAATTTTAAATGCTATTAATAAATCAGCTATATTAATTAAACTAATCAGTTAGTTTATCGGAAACGTGTTTATTAAACAGAGAGGTAAATAATTAAAATAAATCTATTTACTAAATCAAAATAAAAAATACCAGATAGTTTCAAAGTGAATATTATTTAGCTTAGATCCAAATAAAAAAAATCATTCAAAAGTTAGAATAAATTGCTTGAATATGGCTTCTTTAAAATCAAAAAAACCAATCAATTGATCATTTTTTCATTTAAAATTAACCAAATTATATTTTTAACCAAATTAAACCTAAAAAATATGAGTCTAATTAACCCTGCGCATAAAATTACTTCTACATAGCAATTGCTTTGAGCACATGTAAAGCATTTTATTATAGGAGGTAGAAAAATATGTACTAAATCTTTTCCTTGTTAATTTATAAAAATATGGTTTAATATAAAATAGATTACTAACTCAATATATTATAGACAATAACAATAGCAATAATAATAATAATTTATTAAAAAAATTAGATATTAACATTAAAAATATACCCAAAGATTAATTTACTCCTTCATAATTTCTTACTTACATACATATAAAAAGACATAAATAAAATTCTTTTGCCTAAAATAAAAAACTGAATCATTTAAAAATATATATATAAATAATTTATTTAAATAGATTAATTCTTATTTATTGTGTAAATTCTATATACAGAAGATCCATATTTAATCTGTTCATATATTTTAAAAATGAAACAAAAATTTCTTCCGATTTTAAATTATCTTCATGAAAATTCTTATTAAAATAATTATATTTATTTTTTTTGAAATTGATTTAGTGTTGTTTAATTAATTTAAAGTTGCAAATTATTTTTTAATGAAATTTCTTATTATTTTTTTATTTTATTTCTACAATAACAAATCTTTTATTCATTCGAAATATTTGTAAGAAAACAAGACTAAAATACTTTAAACATATTTGTAAAATATTCATAAAATTTAAATCTGTTTTTTGTTTTAAATATTTTGAGCAATTTAAACGAGTTTAAAAAATGTTGTACTGAATCAATATTTTGTTTGATTTAACGTAATTTTATAAAAATTTAATACTATTTCGAAGAGTAAAAGAATCTTGCCATATTTTATGAAAGTGTAAATAAGAAATAATTGAGTATATTTAACTTTAAAAGAATAATAATACACTCTGGAAATATATTTCTGTATTTAAATGATATTTATTAAATATATTATTTTTCTGTTATTTCAAACTGATTTTTTTTCTAATCAATACTGAATCCAAAATCAAAAACTAATTAATGATTTAGTCAAAATAGATTATTCTAAGCTTTTTGTCAACTTAATGAGCTATTAATAACTGAAATCAAATAGCAGGAGTTTTAACTAATTTTATCAGATTATTTAAATTACATATACTTATATTACTAAATGCTACAAAATTTTATTTTATTTGCTTATTTGAATTTGTTAATCAAAAATTTCATAAAATATTAGTGATTCAGTAAATTATATTATCAGATGTTTACATTTCTTATAATGTCGTTAATTCATTAACAAAAAAACTGATAATGTTAATTTAAATTCATAAGGTATTATCTATATTGTCTTTTATGTTAAATTTAAAAAAGTAATATATCTGTAATTTATTTTTGAGATTGAAATATTTTTTAAATGACAAATATTATTTAATAATATGAGAAAATATTAATTGAATTGTCTACACTAGTGCAAATGATAAATTTTACAAATATTTAATATTAATTTCTTTGATTTACATAAGGAGGTTTAAAAATATGTTATTAAATTTAAATTTACAGTTTTTGTTTATTTAATTATAATAAATATAATTTATAATGTGTTTATGTATATATGTCTATTTTTAGTAACTCACTCAAACAAGCCAAGAGTATACAAAAATTTTATCAATAAGTATTTAGATTTTCAATAAAAATCGTTGATATCACAATTTTCCTCTGCTTATTCTTCTTCCTCACCTACTTGAAGTTGCTACTACTGATCATCTTCGTTCGAACAATCCTTAATATCCTAGTTATAAAATAATTATTGCTTTTTGTATTAAATTCTTCATTTTAATTTACATTGTTATTTGAGCTGCTTGCTTAATTTCCTTACTCATTCAATTTAATTTTTTTTTGTACTGTAACTTCATACTTCGAAATGTCTTATTTTTGTTAATCTTCTTTAGGAATTGTTATTTCGTATGTGCCCTGAGTTAACTTAAAAGTTTTTCTTATTATTTCTTTATTGCTGATCCAATCCATACCGACATCGAATTTTTCCAAATAAGTTCTAGAGTTTTATTAAAGAAGTAAGATAAATTTTAAATCAAAAAGAAAGAGTTTTAGTGGATCTTTCTAAATAAATCCACTCTGTTTTTAATTTTAAATAAATAAAAAAAAAAATAGATATTGAGTAAGTCTATCAAATAAGCAAAAGCAATCAATCAATCATCTTTTTAAATCACTAACATTAAACCTAATTAAAAAATTTTTACGAATATTTTTGCTCATTCTTAAGAAGCTGATAAAACGATTATATTTGTTGTTTACAGTCCTTCTCTAAATCCTAGTTTTTTTCTTCTGAATTATCATTTATCCCTATATAAAGCACTTAAATTTTTTTATAAGACACCTATGTTTTTGCAAAAAACTAAGGCCATGGGCAAAACTCAACACCTTATGGACGAGATTCAGATAGTCTTTATATCAAATTTAATATTTTTACTTTAGAAGCATTCATAAAATCCTCAAATTCCTTGTCAGTTACTTATGTTTTAATTTTCTCCGGGTACTATAAACTATATTCTATAAAGACCTAATAGTTATTAACAAAATCATAATTTACTAACAAGTCTTTATAGTGTTTATATTAGTATTTTATTTCTTTCTATATTAATTCATTTGCTTCACTATTTTTATAATTTAAAAAAAAATAAAAATATCATTTAAGTATTTGATATTTCATAATTTTTATCTCTCTTATTCATATTTTTTAAATATTTCATTTTTATATTTTTGTGATTGAATTTCAAAAGTATTTTTATCAATGAAATTTCTGATCAAAATGAATTATATGAAAATGAGGGAAGTTGTTAAAACTTAAAAATATTTTTTATTTAAAATATCAATAATTATTTTTTTAAATTGGTTTAATTAGCAAGTATAAAATATATTCTTAAATACCTCTTCTTTTTTTTTTAAAAGAAGTTAAATTTTAGAGAAAATCATCAAATTATTAACGAAGTTAAAATCTCGTTTTTTTGTTGGTTTATTAATAGTAAGTTAAAATTTAATAAAAAAAACAAATTAATTTTACTGTAATCTCTATTTAATGATGTAAAGAGTAATTTCTTTGACCCTTTCTGTAGAATTGTATTCTGGATAACAGGCTGTCATTACATTCATGTAAAGAGTAATAGCTCTTTCTGAGATATTTTAGTAAGTTAAAATAATAATATAGTATTAGTAGGTTGAAATTATTTTAATAAAATAGATAAGTAAGTAAGTAAAAACAGCATTTTGATTCATTAATTTATTGATTGATTTATTTATTTATTAATTGATGAAATCTTAAGAAGTAAAATTGAAATTAAGTAAGAAGATTTTCATGTTCTTGAACATATAAACAAAGATACGGAGTATATTAAGAAAATTATATTAAAATAGTAATATAAGATGAATATGGTGCGTTACATTTAGGCGTTCTCTAGTTATAGTAATCATTTAGTAACACATGAACACTTGTAAAGTCCCAGTTAGAATAGTAATAAAAAAATTCATCTAGCAATTAATTAGCTTCATAATTGGGAAACATTTAGCATATTTTAGCTACAAGAATAGCCCAACTTATACCACCTAAAAATCCTATAGAATTTTCGTATATTCCTTTTGATTATGCCCACAATTTGATAAATCTGCAAGTAATCTAAAAATTCTATAAATTTGGAACACTCCTAACTATAGCTTAGTTGCATCTTCTACCGCTCAGAGACAGGATATCTCTTTCTTCCATGTTTTAAAGTAGATCATCGCTAACATATTCTTCTATAGTAGGAGGTAACTAAGGAAGTTGCAATTGAGCAAACGATATATCGATATCTTACTCTTTGTATTAAAATGTAATGATTGGAACTTTTGCAGTACGAATATTGGATAATTATTTAACATTCTCATTATTCAGCAAAATTTAACATAGTTCTTCTTCAAAATGAGGATTTCTTTTAATAAAATTAGGACATGTGCAAACCATATCAATATCTCCCTTTTTAGAGCTAACACCTAAAATAGAAGATCCAAAAGTCAATAATTTAGCAGTATACTTTATAAATATTAAAATACAATTAAAATGAATTCAAATTAATAAAAATTTCAAATTAATATAGCTGTAAAAATGGATATTTGCTAATTTTTAAAATATCTTAAAATTTTTAACTAGATTTTCATCGTAATTTTCCTTTTTTTTAACCATTTTAATCTATCTAAATAATTAGAATTTAAATTATTTATTAAGAAATAAAAATAGGATTTTTTGCATTACCTTTTTGCTTTCTTCTGATGATACACCTAATATTTACTAAGCTAATTCAGTGCTCCATTTAGTGACTATTTCTTGCAGCTCATTGACATACCTTTACTTAGAAAGTTCTGTTTCTTCAGTTCCAAAATATGGTTTCATCATATAATCAATTTCTTAGGATCTTTCTCTATCCTTTTTCCACCCCTTTTAGTTGCTCATAATAGCATGGGGAGTTTTCATAATATTAATTTCCTGTTCAGTGAATATCACACGACTATATTTTGATTCAAAATCTTTTTTTGAAGAATTTTATTAACTCATAAGCTTATAAAAAAGTCCCTATTTTATTTTTGTAATCTACTAGAAAATAAAAGAAATTAAAAATTAAAGAATTTTTTAGATTTGATTTTGATTAATTAGGATGAGCGGTTAAGTAGAATGAATAGATAGAATGCATTATTTTCTCTTTTCTATTAGTTAAAATATAGAAAAAGAATAAAAAGTACTTTAATTTAAATTTCTTAAATTAAAATTTCTAAGATATTTAAAAATAAAATATTTTTTATCAATTATTTAAAAATATTATTTGAATAACTAACTGTAAATAAAAAAATAAGAAGCTCGAAAAAAACTAACCTCAAATTAATTCTATCTTTATTTATTTAATTAATGTAATATTATCTTAGCTAGCCATAAATTTATAATAAATTATATACATCCTTGAATAGAGTAAATGGCAGATAAATCTTGAATGCTAATCAATAAGCTTGAAACAAGATTTCAAAATTTAATAATAAATTTTAAAAAATTTAATAAAAAATAAATGAGTGAACGAACATAAAAGCTGTTACTTATCAATTAATCAGTTTATAATTTATTTAAACTATCATTTTAAGAAGCTTAAAATTTTTGGTTCTATTTTTCAAATAGAATCTGAATATTTTTGCTACTTAAATAATGAATTTATAACTCAAGTAACATTTTTTTATTTTAGAACTGAGTTTTTACTACTTTAATTTTTAATACAGGTCAAATTTTTGTATAATGAATTTATTGTTGGAATAAGTTTTTAATCTATAATTAACCTTTTAAATAACTCAATAAAATTTAATAACCTATTATTATATAATTAAATTTGATTGAATAAACTAAATTTTTTATTTTTTGTATTGACGTTGCTAAAACAATTTATAGAAGCATATTTACAAAAGCTATTTGCTAAACTAAAAATACTATAAAATTTATTTCATACAATACTTTATTTTGCAAATTGGAAGTGTTTGGATATTGTTTCCTTTTTTATTGAGCAGTAATCTACAGACAATATAAAAACGTTTTTTTTCCAGGTCAAGATATGTTACGTTTAAGATTATTGATTTATTTTCACATTAATGAAATATATTTTAAATTACAAATAAAAGGTTTACATATTTTAAAACTTTCGTGAATTCCATCAATTCCATGTATTAAGAAGGTTTATAGAGCTCAGTGTTAGAACTATCTGTACAGAATGAGTTTTTTAAATATAGTTCTAACGCATTTCAAAGAATAAAAAACATAAAGAGCTTAGTTTTTGTAGAAGTTTTAGGGATATGTGTTTTGGATTATTATTATTAATTTGGATTAAGGTTTACTATTTAAAATAAAACTTTTTGATGCAAAATATGCAATAAAGTAATATTGTATGCTATAATCTAATAGTATTTTTGCTTAGTTTTTAGAAATGTTATTTTTAGTTCTTTTGTTAATAGAGAGAGAATGAAATATAGAACAAATTATAATATAAATCAAAAATAATCTTGTAAAAATTATTATTAATAAATAAATAAAAACAAAGTATTTTGATTTAATATAACTCTTTTTATTATTAAATTAGTTAAACAAATACATAATTTTTATAATTCTTAAAAAAATTGAATTATTTTAAAAATGTAATTCGAGAGAGGAATTGAATATTTTTGAAACGCATATCAAATTATTTTTAATATTTAATGAGAAAATTCAATTAAAGAATGGAATTTAATTCTTGATGATTTATCATTATTGTTTTGCTAGAATTTCTATAAGTCAGGCTGAAAGTATTAATATTATATTTTCTTTTGCTTTGGATGATAATCGATTTTGATAGATGCAATAATTTAATGAGTTTGTACCTAATCTATTTTATATCAGCTAAGAAGAATATTCTTATAGGTGCTCCTTGATTTATGAAAAAAAGCCAGCTAGCTAGCTCAAAATTTTATTTATAATCTGAGCGTAAGCCAAAATTTTAGATTATATCAGAATTTATTAAAAATAAAGATGACAGTAAAATCAAAAAATTATCCAGAAATTAATTTTCCTCAGCCGTTCTAAAGAATTAAAAATAATGTCATTAAAAACAAACAACTTGTAAATTAAGCAGAAACCCACATGCACTCATACATACTGCATGTCTTTAAAATTCGTAACAATGAAATTAATTATTTATGAAATTAATTAATAATTAAAAAAATAAAATAAATAAAAAAATAAAGTTTAAAAATTTAAAATAAATCCAACCATAAATTTAACACTCTAAAAAGATTTGTATTATCATGTCTTCTTTACTTCTATCTTCTTGCTCTTCTTCTTCATCATCATCATCATCATCATCATCATCATCATCATCATCATCTTGCAAGGCTCCTTAATCGAAGAAAAAGGGTATTCTTGATATATAATATATTATGAATGCTTCTAAAGGTAGAGATGAATGGGAATCTATTGAATAAAATATTAATGACTGGCTCGATGAGTAAAACATATGCATTGTAGACCCCTTCTAAAAATAATAATAATATTATCAATCTTAAAAGCTATTTGCTTTTGAAGAAATTTAAAGGGAAGATAGTATGAGCTCTAGTAGCAGCAGCAATAGCTCATCCTAAGTTCTTTCTCCTTTATAAAACGGAAACAATCTTAAAGAATTCTCTCTTGAAATAAGATCAAATTTAATCCTTGAAAGAAGAGGCAAATTCAATTTTAGCAATTTCTTTTGAATCAATCATATTAAGAACTAACGAACTAACTACTGCATTATATAAATAAACGAACACATAATAAATTAATTCTAATCAATTCAAAACAAATCTAATTTAATTACTTTCTAATTCAAACAAAATCTTCTCACTGCTTTCTTATCCTTATATTAAATCTAATTAATAACTCTGTCTGTATTCATTATTATATAATATTTATTTTTACTTTGTAAAAATATAAATTAATACTTTCTTTAATCATCCCTAATTTAATTAAATAACTCTAAATTTCTATTTTAATAAATTTACTTTCCTTTCATTTTAACCTCAAAAATTTCAACCCATTTGACAAGTAAAACTTTCTTCCTAAATAAAAATAAAAAACTGAAAATTCCCACTCCATTAAAAGAATTCAAAAAGAAATAAATTTACTTTTATCTTTAAACAAATTTTGTGGGAAAAGAGGGACATTGAAAGAAGCTTTAAATAATATATGTTTAGTTATAGTAGAAAAATACAGAATACTTTGATGTGATTATTATTTATCAAAATAAGGTATTTGAACATCAAAATTAGGTCATTAGACCTAAAGATAGTATTAGTACATACCTATTGATAAATATTTAGTAATATTTAAGCTAATTAAATAAAAATTAAAACTCGTTTTTCTAATAAAAGATTTTTACGCATTAAAAATATTAAAATCAGTAATTAGTTAACCAGTTACCATAATTATAAATTTACTATCTAATTATTTTTTCATAGTTTTTTATCTAAAAATAGCAAAACTGCTCGCATATTTGAAGTCAGTAATACCATATTAATTTCATAGCAAACATATATGTATTTTAACAATAAGTGAAACATATATGAATTTTATAAAGGCTTCAGTCAATTGTTAATTAATTAATTAATTAATTAATAACTTGTATTTAACATCATAAATCACTGGAATAATTTTTTCTAGTTAAAACTGTAGACATTTCTATTACGATAATTGTAAGTGTCTGTAAATCTTTTTTGAATTACCTGAAAATAAAATACCATTAAAATTAATTAAACAATTTATATTCAGATTTATTGTTTAAAAATTTTGGGTTTAATCATGTGATTGAGGAGTGATAAAAGATTAAATTAACCAGATTTCAGAAATGAATATAGATTTGAGTTATTTTAAAGCTTTTACTAATTTACATGATAAAAGTATAGAATTCATTAAATTATAAAATTTATGAATGTACTATTTTTTTCCCTCCAAATTTATGTGTATTTAATAATATTTATGTCGGTATTTGCTACTCAAAACATATTTTGCATAAACAAATATTTATATGTACAATTTTATAATAATTAATCATGATTAATTTAAGACAAATTGAGAATAAGCTCAGTGTTAACGAATTTAAAATTTTTAAATAATAAATGGAATTACAGACAATCGATAGTCTATACATGAGACTTATATCTTTAATAAAAGACCTTTAAAATAACCCCAACAATCCAGAGGCGATAAAGCAAGAAAAAATAGCTCTACATTAACTCTTTTTCATATTTGGTCCATAAATGAGGAAAGCATTAATACTACTTGACTAAAAAGATATTTCTAAATATTAATGCGAAATAATGTAATAATGCATTCCTTTGATGAGTGTTTATAAGATCAACGAAAGATCAGAAAGTTTAGATAAGCAAAATAAGGCTTATCTTGTATTTATAAGCGAAAATGGAGCAAAATACTGCAATTGTGAAGATTATGTTAATAATATAGTTAGCGATTCAAACAACATTATTTGCAATCATATATTAGCAGCTCTGCTTAGTGAAGCCTATGCAGAATATAAGATTATAAAAGTTGATTTAAATTAGTATTTAAATTTATGTGCTGCATGCTGCTGAAAAATTTGTGAAACCATTTTATAATAATTGATTCATTTCGAATAAATAATTGATATTTATCTCATATGACTGATAATGCAATAAATATTAAGTCTTACAAATAAAAAAACATAAATGATAGAATAATCTAAATTGGATAAAAATAGAATATTTATTTAGAAAATGAAGATAATTCTAGTTGCCAGTTTAATTAAATTACATTTGATGATGTAATCATATTTTATTTATAATTTTAAAATAACCTCTCTACTACTCTCAATATTAATATATAAAATCATTTAGAATTAACTATAAAAGTGAAAATACATCTTAATTATTTTAAAAAATTTTGCTGGCAAATGAACAAATACTACAAACACTCAATTATATATATTTCATTATATTTATTATTTAGCTATTCATTTTTATTATAAAAAACAAAAATGAAGAAAGTTGCTTAAAATAATTAACCTACTAATTTTCTATATAAGTAACATATTAAATTTAGTTAATTCATTCTTCTTAGAATAGCTTACTCCATTTAAAGTAACAATGTTTATATCTAAGACGATGAAATAAGTTAGTTTTAATTTTTAAGTTAATTATTTGTTCAATTAATATATCAAATTTAAATCTTTAATTTAATTCCTATTTATGTTTAAATTGTATTGATAACTAACTCAATTTATTTAATTTTAAAAGACTCTTTTAATTGTAAAAGCAATAATATTATTGAGTGTATTTAATAGAAAATTTGATTCTAATATTTTTTTTATCATAAGAAAATCTTTATCCATGATACTTTAAGATAATTACCGAAATTATTCCTTAACAAAATCTGTCCTTTTTCTGAGAAATCGCTAAATTTAATAGTTATTTGCCCTCATTTTCTCAAAATTTATTCAATATTTTTTAAGGGAGAAATGATAAAAATTAAACAGTAGTAATCTTAATGATTTATTTTTAGATTGCTATTTTTTAAGCTGTTGTTTTTTACCTTAGAAAAAGTCTTAGAAAATTCGATTTATTTAGAAATTGTAAAAATTATAATTTTAGTTTATGTATTAAAATCCCACAAATTTTAAGAATTATAGAAGTAAAAACCAATTTATAAAAATTTGAAAGACTATTTAACATAATTACAAAGAGAACTTTATGTAATCTACTAAGTGAGTGGTTATAATTTTGAAAGGATCTTAGGAGAGATAAGTTCGGCAAGACTTATATAAAAAATTATTTTTCTTACAACTATTTATTATATAAAAATAAGTTTTTTAAAATTATGATCATAAATTTAACATATTTTGATCAACTCATTAATCAATTAAATTAAGATAAATAGTTGAGGGAACTAACTTAATTAATAGAGATAGAGAAATTTATTTTCAATAAATAATAAGATATATTTTGAGTAAAGTAATTACATAAATACTTGTTGTATAAAGTATATAAAGAGATAGAAAATATTAATAAAAATGTTTGACTGAAATAAAAATATTTTTTTGTAATATTGATTGGTTAACAAAGTAATTTTGTTAAGAAGAATATAAAAATGAAAATTCAAACAACGTATTATAAATAATCTTTATTTTCAGATAAGCGAATATAATCTCTGTTAATAAGTGAGTTTACACATTGTTTTACTGTTTATTAATCTGGCAAAAAAAGATGCTACTAAGATATTCTTGCTACCTCTTGATATAATTCTTAGTGTTCCATCTTTCTTCTGGATTTCATTATTTTTACAATTAGGCTTTCTACAACAAATTTTCTTTCAAGGCAGATCTACTCAAGGTTTTTCGAACTTTCAGTTTTGCTTGCTTCTTTCTTCATTACATTTACTTGCACTCTCATATTTTTATAACTAAATTGGTCATTATATTCAAAGTCTATATTGTTTTCAGATTTCAAAATTTTTAGTTACACAAGTGGCAGTAAGTGAAGCTATTTAGTTAGATAAAACGTTAAATAATTTAGAATAATAAATAAAAACTAAGACATAAAAGATTTATTTCCATAACTCACTGTGTACAAATTTTTTAGAGAATAATAAAATTAAATTGTTAGTTAAACTTAAGAACACTAATTGTAATTAAATTTTTTTATATTGTTTTTACAGTAATCGCATTTTTGGAAAAATTAAAATTTTTATTATTATTATTAAAACTGGTCAAGATTTAATTTATTTTATATTATAAATAGAAAATATGTTTATATTTGTTTTATATATGATAAGTAAGCTAAAATCTTAGAGCTCCTGCTTATAATAAATACATAGTAGATATTTAAAAAAATTGTATTATTATTAAATATATATTTGATATTCTTGTTTTTGTTCAAAAAATGATTTACTTTGTATTCTTCATATGGCATTTAGAGTAAAGCTGTGAGTTCTTGCTAAGTATATTTAATCTTGTTGTTAAATAAAAGTAATATAACCATTTAAACATTAGAAACCTAAAATTCTTTCTTTGAGTTATTGAAGCTGTAGTAACCTTTAACAATAGATTTTCCAACAGAATATATCCATTTCAATTTTCTACCCTTGAATTTAGATTTGTAATGTTTTTCAAATTCTGAGATATAAGGTTCAAGCTGATTAGGAATTTTGACTTAAGAAAATTAATTTAATTTATATGGCCAGTTACCACAAGTGAGAACTTTAATATCAAAATCTAAGGATTTATAGGCTGATTTTGTATTAAGATTCTTTATAAATAATTACTTAAATTCGTTATAGTATTCAAGAGATTGTTGCATATCTAAAAACATTGTCTCCATTTTTTTAGTATAAACTGTTCCACATTCTAGTTTGAATTTACTAATTATTTACTTTTCATTGTTTTCATCTAAACTTTTGTTGTAAAGTATTCTCTTTGCTAAGCTTTTCATGTAAATACTTGCAAAATAGTCTTTATTTCTTATCAAGCAAAATATTTCAAAGACGGAATTCAGCACTTCTTCAATTTATTGTTCAGATTTATTTTTGAAATCTTTTTGAAAAGCTTCATCAATATAACAATTTAGTTGCTCTGTAGGAAAATTACTGTCATTTAGAGAATCTTCAAATGATTTTTAAGTTTATCTTTTATTAGTTTATAGATTTAAATTTAATAAAAAAATGTTAATTTTATTCATTTTTAAGACATGAAGGAAAAATTTGTAAACAATTATTTAATTTGTCTCTGCCTAATATGAAAAAATAAATTCAAAATTTTATGCAAAAGTCTTTTAAAAGTAAAAAATATTATAAATTAAATTCAATATGTAAATGCTTTGATATCTATTTTTGTTTGATCATTAATATTATATTTTTATTTGTTTGAAATGTTTGATATTAAGTTAATTAATTACCTTTAAATTGTAAGTTGGTCATCTGTTTTTAGTAAAGAAAAAAAGGCCTCTTGCATAATATTGATAATTTTAAGCCTAAATAATATAATATCTTCTATATATTCTTTCACAGGTGTTGATTATCTTGCTGCTAATGCCGAAGTTTAATGAGCAACGTATTTATAAAATATATTAAGAAATATAGTGTATGATTCTTTTGTATTTTAGAAAAGCGTATGTGATTTTTTAATGATCACAACTTCGTCATTATCTAACCAATTGAATAATCCATTTTCTTAGTTATCTACAATTGCTTTTGCAAAATCATTTATATATTTCTAAAAGAATAGTGATTAGATCTTATTCTTAGATGTTTGATAAAAATAACTATGAACTCTTTTCTTTTCTTCTAAAAACCTTCTTTCTACAGCTATTATATAGTCTTTAGGAGATAACTAAAGTATTAATCTTTAACTCTCTTCAGAGAAATACTTTTCAGAGCAATCAAGATATCCTTTTTCAAAATACTTTTCATAAATAGTGAGTTCAGGGATATATTCATATTATATTTATCTAGAATATTAATTGCATTTTTGAATATTTGCTTTCATGCCAAGATCAACCTTTATTAAAATCAATATAAAATATTTTATTTAATGCTTAAAATCTTCATAAAGCTATTAAAAAATTTTTAAAAATACTTTCAGTAACAACTCAAAATAAATATATTTATTGTAATGTTTTTTAACAAATTTAAATTTTTAATCTAGAATTTAAATCAGTCATTCAAACTTATCAAAAATGAAGATTGAAAACTGTATTTGTAAAATTGATAATTGATAAAAAATAATAAATTATGTTAAATTAATTTTATTTACACTCATTTATATAATTTTTTAGATTAGTTATCCCTCTATATTTTCTCCTAATCTCTATTTGTCTATCATAGTCAATATTATTTCTAAAACTTTAGAATATATTTCTGATTTTTAAATGAAGAGTATTTATTAGAACACCTCATAACCTAAAACCAAAACGGGCTGCAAGTTTTTTGTAGTAACATAATTATTATCTAGATAAAGGAATATTCCTTTTAGAATGTTAATCATTTATTTATAATCTTACCACACTGCAACCATTTTTACCAAAATTTATTCTTCGCTATCATAATATCCTAAAGTATTCAGCATTTTAAGTGAATACTTTTCTAATAAGCTTTTTAATCTAGAATACGCTTAATCTCCATGCCCATAAAATGCTAAAATATATGCGTGATGATATAATTCCTAATACGATAATGTATGAGTCTTCTTTTCATAAATCATTTAAATAGCCTACTCTATAACATCCCAAGATTAAAGCGCTTTAGGATCCTTATAGACAAAACCTTATTTTTACTATTATTGTTAAGCTTGCTATTATTAAGGGATTTACCCTTATGATGTAACACTCCCCTTTATATTAATGCTCTTTCCTTCTGTGTTTTCCTTATTCATAAAAGTTTTACTACTCATTTTTAAGATTTAAAAAAATTTAATTCTTATTTAAAATAAGATAATAATTATATTATTATTGATTTTAATAAATCTGACAATATTTCTTCTATCAATATTTAAATGTTATTATAATATACTAATATTCTTTAATTGGATCAGCAAATAGAAACAAAATTTAAATCCTATTAATCCAATATGTAATAGATTTTTTTAAGAATAGTTAAGTATTTTAATTTTTTTGCCATTTATTGTAATATAAAATTAAAAAATTTATTTTTTATGTAAATTAAATAATTTATTTTTTTAAATAAATCTAATAAAGAATGTATTATTTTTTAAAATATTCTTAAATAAATTGTAAAGTAGAACTATTTCTTAAAGTTAAAAAAGCAAAAATACTATTTAAAATTTATAAATAATTTAAGAATAAATTTAGTATTTTTCTCAATCTTCTTTAAAAAATAGATTTTTTAATTTATGAAATCTCAATTTTAATTTAATTTAATATTAAGATTTGGAATTTTTAATATTTAAAAGAGAAATATATTGATTGATACACATAAATGTTAGAAACAAATTAAATGTATTAATTCAAAATTTAGTTTATGATAATATAAATAATAAAATGGAATTATTTTTTTAGTTTAAATGTTGTCTAGAGTAAAATTAATTATGGATGTATTTTGTATAATTAGATTGTTAGATTTTCAGAGTGAAATTTTCATTGCATAGAGCATTAAAATAAAGTTTAATTTGCTTTGAATATCATGCCTTCGTATATTTCTTTCTCCTCAGCTAAATATAGCCAAGTGCCATTAGTAGATGCTCTTTTTTGTGAACCATCTATCAGATACCAGCCTTCGTTAGGTTTGAAAACAATACGGCATTATATTTTTGAGAGAAGATGATCATCGAAATGAAGAGTGCATTGCTCTTTGTTTCTACCAATAGTTGCAAATGTCTCTTTTTGAGGATCCAGAACACATGATTCTCCATTGCAAGGCCCACCAAAAAATTTAAGACGAATACATATTTTATTGATACTTTCATTTACAAAATCAACACTTTAATTTAAAGATGTAAGTTGATTGTTTTAAAGCTAGATTTGATTTTGATTATTTTAGGTATTTTTATTATTATTAGAAATATTTTGTGATATTAAAAAGGATTAATTATTTTTTAATTGTGAGTTGTTAGAAGGATGTTGCTACTAAGTTGTGTTGCTACTCTTGTTAATAGTGGAAGCATCCAAAACTGTGTTATCTTGGTTTAATGTAAAATTAATCACTACAAATATTAGTCCTATATTGAGCAAGTGATTATCTTTTAAAAGGAGAGGACCATCAAGCTTGTAAAAGCATCCAAACCCTATTCCCAAATCCTTTATTTTGTAAGAGTTAGAAGTACGATCATAATATATTTAAAAATGTCTCCCTCTATGTCTTTTACTTATTTCAGGATCTGGTGAAGGTATTACAAAGTCATTCACGATTTCTCCATTTTTATTTACTTTATTTTTTTTCTCTTCAAGAATAAACTAATTTTTGTTATTTTTGAAATTTTCTGTTTTAATATTTAAATTTATTTTATTTGATTATGGATTTACACTTTTATTTATATATTTTGAGTCTTTTAATTCTTCCTTTTTCATTTAATTTGATTACTGTTGTTTAGTGATTAAATTTTTCTTGAATCCATCACCTGTAGTTTTATTTACATTGTTGTTATTTATTTGGTTTTATTTTTTTGCTAAAGATCCATTTTATTTTTATTAACCATTTTTATTCATTTAGAGAGGGTTATTCTCTTTTTCTTCTTCCTCTTCGAAAGAAATATCTACATCTTTTTAATTTTTTTACTTTAAACTGCCTCTTAAATTATTAAATTTCTGTTAAGCAGACACAGATGATGATTATTTTAAATTGTTTTTTGAATTTAACCCGCTTTTTTATTGCTGTTAGCTTTGAAGATTGCTTTTTGGAAATGAAGATTGATTTTTTTATTACAAGAATTGCTATTTATTTTAAATATTATTCTGCTAATTATTATCTTAATCATCATAGATGTCATCTAAAATTTAATTAGATGCAGCCTAGTCAAAAGTATGGTCGTCTTCTTCCATTTCATCTTCATTGCTACTTGAGCTACTATAAGAAGAGAAGTTATCAAACTATCCTTAGTTGATATTGTCTATGTTACGACATCTCTTTTTGCATCCAAAAAACGTCATCCCATCAAGCTCCTTTCTAAGAGAATTCTCTAATCCTTGGGCATTTATGTAAAGTAGACTTCCCTTTGATAAAGTGCTGGAAGATATAATTTTTAACTATAAAACTTTTGCAAAATGAACTATTTCTGATAACTCTTTTTTAATCTTTTTAGTAGATGTCACTTCATTTAATCTTTTAGTAGTAGAATGTATGATACTATTCTCCATTATAATCCTGTCATTGTTTGAAATCTTTCTCAAATGATTTGCTAATTCTTGATTTTGCATATTCTTCTTCTTTTTAGTGCTACTTTTATCATTCCCTGTCTAAAATTATTGGGTAGAGCCTAAGTGTTAGTCCTATTATATTTATTACTGCTACTAAATAAGTATTTTATGCTACTCCTCAAGCTATTTTTACTACTGCTCACTTAAAGCAACTCCATTCTAACTTTAAATCTAAGCAGGCCTTTTTAAAGATTAATTTTGGTTGAGTTGGTATTCACTCACCTCAACTTCCGTTTATTAACAATCTGCCGTTGTTCCACAACAATTAGTGCTACCATTCTATCCCATATTTATTGCTAATTAAATATAGTTTAGGATCTCTACAATTGTATTTCTAAATTTACTTATTCTACTTTAAGATATAGATTTAACTTTTGATATAGATAAATAAACGTGTTAAGCTTTTATAGTATTGTAGTTTAGCTAAAAGAAAGTCAAGGAGACAGACCTATTTATTTTTGAATTTCTCAAATGTATTAGTATTATTTAATTTATCAGCCTATCACCTAAAAATTTTTTACATTCAAAAATTGATATCTTTGTTTGATAAATACCAATATTTATACTTAAATTAATTGCTTTGTCATTTAATTTTTTAATTGAATTAGTTTAACTTGAACAACCAAGCAACTAACTTAATTAATTATCAATCAAATTCTTATTTGCACATTTGAATGATAATGATTAATCGTAAAATAAAGTTGTTAATTTTATTCGTGTTATGTTTGTCATTTAATTTTTCCATTTTAAATTTTCATTCTTTTTAAATTTGATTAATTTTAATATGATTTAAATTTTACTCAAAAAGATATTAATCTATCTATAATAAATCAATCAAATAAATATTTTCAAAATTTTAGAGCTCTATTTATTTATTTATTTATAAAATTTTAATACATTTATTAAAATATATTTCTTCAAATCTTTTAAGTTTGTTGTTTATTAAAAAATTTTTACAAGTTTATATTAATAATAGCTAAATAACTCTCTTTAATTTATAAATATAGATTATTTTAAAATCAATTAAATTAAATTTAATATTTCTAAATTCTTTTTAAAGATCTAAAAAATGATTTTTTTGTTTTGTAAAAAGAGTATAAATTATATTAAATATGAATTTTAAGGCTTTTCTTTAAAATGATGTTTTTTTAAAGAGGTTAATATGTCTTTAACTAGTTTTTAATATTTTAAATTTTATAAAAAAAACAATAATTCTTAAAATTATTTTTTGAAAAGCTACACTCAAAAATTAAATTAAGTATTTATAGATCATCTATCTTGAAAGAATATTTTTAAAATTTTGAGTTAACCATTAAACAAATTCGATTATTAATTGAAATAGTACTTCATGTACAAGAATCTTTGAATGCATAAAAAAAAAATAAAGCCATTCAGAAACACAAACAATTACTAATTTCCAAAGAGAGGATTCATTGTTTTAATCTTTTAGATTGAATAAATTTCAAATTTTTAAAAAAGAAAAAAAATAAAAAAATAAAATAAAAAAGAAATAATAAAGGTATTTGCTTTAATTTTATAAAGTAAAGAAATGAAACTTGCTTATTTTGGAAATATCATTCCACCAGTTGATGGAATGCAAAAGATTTCATCAGTAGCATGGTCTCCTAATTAGCATGGGCCAAAAAAACTCGCAGTTTGCACAGCTGAAAGAGTAAGATTTAAAATATTTCATTTTTAAAACGATTTGTAAACAAAATTTCCATACTTTTTCCATAGGTGCTTTGTTATTTTTCTTTTTAAGTTAGGTTTCTACTTAATTTTCATATACAAAGAAAGCACTTAAAACTGCTTTATTCTTTTAACAATAGCAAATAATCTAAGCTAAAAGGAATTCAAACCATTAAATAATTAGCGATTAAAAGATTTAAAACATGATTAATTTTATTATGAATGTTTAATTTATAGAATTTTTTTATAAATAAAGGTAGTTCATTTGTTTGATGAGCAAGGATAGCGTAGAGATAAGTTTATGACAAAACCATCAGACAAGGTATTTATTTATTCACAAAAATAAAAAAAGGAATTCAATAATGACAATTAAAATAAATCCAAATGGATTTTTATTAGTATAATTGCATCAGCTAATAGCCATAAAATATTTTAAGATTGATTAGATAAAGTTGAATGAAAATATGTTTAATTTTCTTTGAGTTTTTAAAATTTTAAATTTATAGCGTTTCAATCTAATAAAAAAAATAATTAAAAATATTTAGGGTTAAAAGTCATATGTTGTTAGAGCAGTAGCTTTTTCTCCAGATAGTGAAAAGGTAGCAGTCGCATAATCAGATAATATAGTTTTTGTCTATAAGATTGGCAAGGAATGGGGTGAAAAAAAATCTATTTGTAATAAATTCCCAACTTCTTCCTCAGTAACATGTCTTTGCTGGCCTCATGAACGTGCAGGAGAAGTTATTTTTGGTTTGGCTGAAGGTAAAGTCAAATCCGGTATCCTTCGTTCAAACAAAGTAATCAACTTAATTTATCAAAAGGCGTGAAGCATTTATTCAATTTTTGTTTATAACAACAGTCATAAGTAATGTATTCAACTGATAGTTATGTTGTTAGCTTAGCAGCATGTAAAGACGGAGAAAATTTTGTAAGCGGTCACTTAGATGGTACAATCTACGCATTTGGAAAAAAAATTGTAGTTCATCATTCAATCCCATATGCTTTAGGCTGGGGAGAACATGTTGTCGCTGCTGGTAATGATGGAAAGGTTTCTTTTTACGATGCTTATGGCAATCATATTTAACGTTTTGATTATACAAATGATGATAAAATAAGAGAATTCACTATAGCCGCATTCAACCCATCTGGCGACACAGTTGTTTTAGGCAACTTCAATAGGTAAAACATGAATTAAAATGCTATTTTAAACAGCAAAAAAAGAATTCTATTTTAAATTGATAATATATTGGATGAAAGAAAATAAGACAGCTTAAGGAGAATAATATTTTTATATAGAAGAAAGATTTAATTAGGAAGTGACTATTTAAAAATTATTTGAAATCAAAATAATAAAAAATCATCATCATCATTATCTAACAAATATTAATAAATACTAACTAAATCATCATTTTAAGTTATTCTTATTAATCAATTATTTCAATGCAAATAAATTATTTGAATGCTTGTTTCACTTTTTCTTTCTTTTATTCATTTTTTTTTTTTTGAATTGTAAATCAATTATATTTTTATATGTTAGATTTTATATCTATCATTACAACTCCAGAAGAAGTCTCTGGGAAGAAATTGGTGTTAAATAAATTGAAAATTATTATACTGTTACAGCTCTTGCATGGAAAAACGATGGTTCTAAATTAGTAACTGGTTCTCTTTGCGGAAGTGTTGATTGGTACAATGCCTCATTTAAAATGATTAATTATAAGGGAAAGTTTGAGTTGAATTATGTGTCTCCTTCATAAATTGTAGTCAAAACATTATCATCTGGTAGAAAATCTGTTGTTAGAAGTGCCTAAGGTGCTGAAATTACCAAAATCAACATTTTCTAGGACCGTTTTGCAGTTGGTAATACTTATGATACTATCATAGTAGCTGATTTAGAAGTTGATAAATGCTCAGAAATTCCATGGAGAAATGATGGTAAAGAAAAGTATGACTTTTCAAATCCAGGAGTCTGCATGGTTTTTAGCAGTGGAGAATTGACTTTGATCGAATATGGAAACAATGAACCTCTTGGTAACTGCAGAACTGAGCACATGAAAACTAATTTAATTTCTGCTAGATTAAACTACCACAGTGTGAAATAAACTAAAATGATTGCTTATCTCTTAGATTTGCAAACCATTTACATTTAAGATCTCATGAGTAACTCAAATATTGGTTAGATTCTTCATGATTCGAAAATTGATTTCTTAGAACTTAACACTCATGCTAATAAGCTCTTGTTTAGAGACAAGAGAAGATAACTCTACCTTTATAATATCAAAACTTAAACTAAAAATACTCTTCTCAGTTACTGTAGTTATGCTTAGTGGGTTCCTGAATCAGATGTAGTTGTTGCTTAAAACAGATAAAACCTATGTGTTTGGTATTCAATTGAAAATCCAGATAAAGTCACAATCTATAACATTAAGGGAGAAGTTGAGTCTATTGAAAGAAATGGAGGTATAAAATGAATAAATAAATAAATAAAATTGAATATTTGTTAAAGAAAAATATTTGTATTAATAGGTAAGACTGATGTGATGGTAAATGAAGGAAATAATGTAGTTCCTTACAGCTTAGATGAATCTCTTATTAACTTTGGTTTTGCAATTGAATCAGGAGATCTTGAAAAAGCAGCTACAATTCTTGACCCATTAGAGATGAATGCTGACACAGAAGCTAACTGGAAAACATTATCTAAGTTAGCTCTTGAAGAGTAAAATATTATAGTTGCTGAGCACTGTTATGCTTCTTTAGGTGATATTTGCAAGGCTTCTTATTTAAGAAAGATTTCTAAGCTTGCCAGAGAAAGTGAAGAAGGTATCAATTACTACAAGGCTCAAGCTAAGCTTGCCATCCTCGATAAACAATTCCACAGAGCTGAAGCTATTTTATTAGATCATGAAGAGGTTGAAGAAGCTATGGAAATGTATTAGGAACTCCATAAATGGGATGAATCAATTAAGATTGCTGAAAAGAAAAACCATCCTTAGGTTAGAGAACTCAAGGAAAATTATTACACTTGGCTTCTAAAGACAAAGTAGGAAGCTAAGGTATAGTTTAAATTTTACAAGTTCTAATATTTTATTTAATTTTTAATTTTAAAAAGGCTGCTGAAGTTAAGGAAAATGAAAGAGATTTTAACAAGGCTGTCTAGCTCTACTTACAAGGTAATCTTCCAGCTAAAGCTGCTAATGTAGTGTTTACATATGATCACTCTTTCCCTTAGGACATTCTCGAAAATATTGCTGTAGCTCTCAAAAACGCAGGAATGTATGAAAGAGCTGGTGAATTCTATGAATAAATGGAATAATATCCTAAAGCTCTCTAAATGTACCGTGAAGGAAATTCTTACAAAAAAGCAATCGATCTTGCTAAAAGAGTTCAACCAAATTTAGTGTAAAAATTATTAAAATTCTATTTGAAATTCAATTTAAATTAAAAAGATTAAATTAATAAACGAGGAAAATAAAATATAAATTAATAAATCAAATATTTTAATTAATTAAAGAAATTTTATTTATTAATTTTCAAATCAAATTTCTCTATTTCACAAATGTTATTAATTTTTAATTATATATATAGCCGTGAATTAGAAGAGAGGTGTGGTGATTGGTTAGTTAGCTAAAAGTAAACTGAAAGTGCTGTTAATCATTATATTGAAGCTGGATCTTTCTAAAAGGCCATTGAAGCTAGTATCAATTCAAGATAATGGAGCAAGGCAATCTAACTTTTATAACATTAAAGTCCTGAAATGGCTCGTCCTTTTTATAGACAAATTGCTAAGCATTATGCTGATGTTCGTCAATATGATTTTGGTGAGAAATATTATTTGAAGGCTGGCTTAGCTGTTGAAGCTTTTGAAATGTATGCCAAGGCTTCAAAATGGGAGCATGCCTTACGTGTTGCTCGTGAAAATCTCCCTGAAACTGAAATTGTCTAATTATATGTTAAATAGGCTATCAAATTCTAGGAACAAAACCTCTATAAGGAAGCTGAAAAACTCTACTGCTAAGTAGATGAGTATGATCGTGCTATTGATATGTATTAAAGAAGTGAGTAGTATGAATCTATGCTTCGTTTAGTAGCTAAATATAGACCTAAATAATTAAGAGATACTCATTTATAAATTGGTCAAAGATTATAGCGTGCTGGAAACTTGAAATAAGCAGAACATCACTATATTGAAGCTGGTGCTTGGCATGCTGCTGTTGACATGTATCAATCTAATGGAAATTGGGAAGATGCTGTCAGATGCTGCAAGCTTTATGGATCTGATAAGGAAACATGTGAACTTGCTAAATAATGGGCAGAAACTTTGGGTCCTGATGCTGGTATGAAAATTCTTTTAAAATACAATTTAATCGATGCTGTCATTGAATATCTTTGTGATAGAAAGGAATTCGATGAAGCTTTTAGAATGGCTCAAAAGGCTATCCATAAAAAGCCTGATGTTCACCTCAAATATGCATTTGAACTTGAAGATAACAAAAGGTATTTATTTATTTATTTATTTTAATATTTTTGAGAAAATTTTTATTTAATAAAATCAAATATTTAGATATAAGGAAGCTGAAGAACACTTTATTAAGGCAGGTAAACCTGAAGAAGCTATTAATATGTATGAGCATTTGAGTGATTTCTAAGCTGCATTATAGGTAGCAAAAGTACACTAAAAATAGAGTATAAGCATGATTCTTATGAATTAAGCTCGTACTTTCATTGAAAAAAGAGAATATAAGAAGGCTGAAAACTGCTTTATCCAGGCTAAGAAACCAGAATTAGCAGTTAAAATGTACAAGGATATTTAAAATTGGTAAGAAGCCTTCAGAGTAGCCAAAAAGGAAGCTCCTCATTTAGTTTCAGAACTTACTTCTTAACATTAATAAGTTGGTAGAGGAGGAGCTATGACTGGTGAAGACTATATCTAAAATGCTAGAGTATCTGAAGATAGCAGAGATTACAACAAGGCAATAGATTCTTACCTCAATGTTACTCCTGAAAATTGTGATGAAAATACAGTTGTAATAATAAAAAAATTAAATTTAAGAAGAATTTTTTAAGATTTTTAAATATAATTTATTTAGGTAGCAGTCTGGAATAAAGCTATATAAATTGCCTAAACTTATGTTAAGGAAAGATTGCAAGAAGTTGTCTTAATTGTTGCAAAGGGATTATAAAATTTAAATAAAGCTGATTAGGCTGCTGATATTTATGAAAACTTTGGATTCTACTAAGAAGCTTCATAACTTTATCTTGAATTAAGAAATTATGCCAAAGCTAAATAATGTGCCTAATAAGTCAATAATCCTAGTGTAATTTTTATTTTTGGTGCAGAAATAATTTATTTAAACAAATTTAAAAAAAAAATAATTAAAGTTCTAGTAGAAGATGATAGCACGTATCTAATAACTTCAAATGACTGAATAATAAAACACAGGAGATACTAGAGGTATGATTGAAGGTGGTCATGTTGACTAAGCTATAGAAATGATGATTTAAAAAGGAGGTAACAAAATTATTTGATTTTAAAATTATAAATTAAAAAAAATTAATTTCTAATAGTTCTAACAAAAAAATTTTGTTTTCTTAAATTTTAAGTTTAATAAGATAAATGTTCTGCATACAATTAACATGAATATGAAATAATAATTTTATTCAATAAATTAGCTTTTTTATTTATTTAAATAAAAAAATGCCAAACATTTTACAGAAAATAACATGAAATGTTTTAAGGCTTAAAATATTATTTTTAATTAATTACAAAATTTATAAATTAAATATTATGATTTTTAAACATAGATTGGAGATAGGCATTAGACACAGCTCAAAATCAGGGTGCAGAAATACTAGCCAAGATAATGAGACGCTATGTCAAATTTACTATGGAAAGTGGTAAATTTGGTGAAACTATTGAAGCCTATGCTCACTACGGCATGCAGTTGATTCCTGAAAACTTTAAGCATTACATTAACCTTTGCTTAGAAATATTTGTTGAGTGCGATCCTAAAGAAATCAACAGCTTGCGTACTGCTTTATATAACTTTTACAAACTCTTATAAGGCTCTAAAGTAGACTAGTCTCAAGAAGGAAGATAATTCTAAAGGTACTTAACCATAGCACACTTAGCAAACCTAAAGAATGTTTATGAAAAGAAAAATATGAGTGCTCTTTATGCTAGAACTTCAATTTCAATGCTTAGATACGGAGATCTTATTCGTATGGATAAATTGTTCTATGATGCAGGTGTTGCTTGCAAAAAATAAGTAAAAATTTTAAATAAATATTAAATTAAATTGATATTATATTATATTTTTCATTATCAAAATATTTAAGAAGTAACAAAACGACTTTATAATTTTCTTCATAAAATGTTTTAAATTTCTTTATCTTTTACAATATTAATAAATATCTTAATGAATAGAACTGGCTCACATATGCATTCGTCATCTTAAATAGATACTTAGATATCTTTGAAGTCATAGAAGATCCTAACAGTGCTGATACTGGAGATAACTAAGTCTTCTTAAATACTGATATTCCATCTCCTTATTAAGTAGAACTCATTCCTGAAAAGAACCTAGTAGACTCAAATCAAATTGAAGGAATACGTAATTGGATTTTGGAAGTTAGTTGCAATTCTAAAATAGAAAAGGACTTACCTATCCGTAGTTGTGAAAGCTGCAGAACTTAAATATATGAAGGATGCCAAACATGTCCTAAATGTAAAACTGAGGCTGAAGTTTGTATCCTAACAGGATAACCTCTTTTAAAGGGAACATTCGTTAACTGTAGAAGTTGCGGAAAAGGAGGTCTCAAAGAATATTGGTCGATGTACTTATAAAACTTTGCAAACTGTCCTTGGTGCAATAATCCCCCAAATTGAATAAAATAAAAAACAAATTCAAATTAATTAGCAATTGGATTTTAAATATCTATATCTATATATCTATCTATATATAAATAAATATATATAAAAATAACTAAACACAAACCATACCATAAAATAATTTATTATAAAAATAACTTTAAAATTTATAAAAATAAATTCTTATTATGTCACTAGTTAAGTTATAAGATAAATCAAAAGCAAATTTTTATGTCAATTTCTTTGAAATTTGCTTTTTATAAAAATGAGAGAATGAGTAATTAGTAACCTAAAAAAATATATTTTTCCCATCTAATTAATTTACTCAATTTTGAATACTATTTCCATTGGGATATGGATAATTAATTAAGATCCTTCAGTATATTAATGAATTTATATTATTTTCAATCTTTAAAGCTGCATTAAATTTTCCTTTGTAAAGTGATAAAGGTTTGATGTTGAGAGGATATATTTAAATAATTCATTTAAATAAATAATTATTTAAATAAAAAACTATCATAAAACGTTTATAATATAGTTAAATATAATTAAAATCAGTAAAATTTGTAATAAAAATATTGAAATTCTTATAAATTCACTTATAATAGTTATTTTATTTGTTAATTTTGACTTTGTAAATTAATAATCATTGTTTTATAAAGTACTGTAAATAAGTAAATTGATACGTCATTGTATTTAATTCATTTGAAATATCATTTGTCTTTATATTATTTTTTTTTCAAAGATTCAATTTGTTCAATGTAATTTATTTCATGATAATATTTGATAGTTATTTTCTCTATTAATACTGAAAACAAAAAGTATGCCTAGTAATAAATAAACTTTAATGAATTTATATTTTAAATCTGTAAATCTGTATTAATTTCTCCTTTGTAAAGTGATAAATATTTGATATAGAAAGGATATATTTAAATAATTCTTAAAAATAAATATGATTTAAGTAAAATACTATCATAAACTGTTATAATATGGATTAAATATAATCAAAATCAGTCAAATTTGTAATAAAAATCTTATAAATTCATTAATAAAAATTATTTTTTTTGTTTAAATTCACTTTAAAAATTAATAATCATTGTTTTTTATAGTATTGTAAATAAATAAATAAATTGCTACGTCATTATCTTTGATATATTTGTGTTATCATTTGTCTTTATATTTTCTTTTTAAGATAATTCAAAGATTCAATTTGTTCAATATAATTTATTTGATGATAATATTTGATATTTAATTTCTCTATTAATACTCAAAACATAATAGTTAATTTCTCTGTTCATGCTCAAAACAAAAAGTATGCCTAGTAATAATTAAAATTTCTTGCTTGTCTAATCAAATTATATCCATGAAAATAATGTAATAAAAATAAATCAAAAATTAATTTCAAAAAAAGCAGAAACTAGCTAAATTACGATTGTTAAAAATTTATTTGCTATCAAGAGCAAATTATTTTTTGATTTCTATTCATATAAATTTGTTATTTTATATAATCAGATTTTGTTTATAATATCTTAAAAAGACTAATTTTTTCTTCTTAATTTCATAGTGGTTTTTCCTCTATCCTAAAGATCTAAAAAAGTTATTTGTAATCTAAAAAGGGTTATAAAAGAGTGTTAAAAAATATAAATTTTAAACAAACTTACATAAATATTTTAAAATATTTAAGAATTTCAATGCGCTTCACAAAATTAAAAATTGTAAATAATACTAAAAAATTGTGTAATTTATTATAATCATTTATAGTTTTTAGAGGTATTTAGCTTATATATCCTTTCAATTTAAACAAATGCATTTAATTAATTTTTTGTTAATTTCCTTTTTTTAGCCATGCAAAATTTAAATACCCAAATATTATTTACCATGTTACACTATTAATTTTTATTAACTCATTTTAAAAATATATTTTATGAATGAAAATCAATAGTCAGAATTTCAACATATAATAAATTAGATAATATTTTATTTACATATCCACTAAAATTTTTTAAAATGCAATTTGAATGTAAAGCAGATGATATTTTTTGTACTAATCTTCCTCGCCTTATTTAATACTGTGTATGCAAATAAAAATTCATTATTAAATCAAGTTTTGGATTAATTTTGTATTTTTTGTTGTAAAATGTACAAACAATCTTAATGAAAGAAAATCTGATTTTCAAATCTAATGAAGTATAAAACAATTTAGATTAAAGAAAAGATAAAAACCATATGTTTTATTCATCACATGCAATTATTAAGCAAGCAAGTTATATTAAAATTTTTAAATTCAAAATTCAGATAGATAGATAGATAAATAAATAAATAATTAGCAAGTGAATAGGTGGATTATTTTAGAATCAATCCAATTATTATATTAAAGAAGATTTATAAAATAACTAAAAAAGTTAACAAAGTAAAGCAAATAGTCAAACCATAATAACTATGTTAAAAATGATAATATTTTTATCTATTTTACTATAAGTAAAAAAGAAATTTCTACTTATAATAAATTATAGCTATTTTTTTAGAAAAAGATTAAGAAATAAGCAAAGAAATTTACCAAAAACAAATTACAATTGCTTTTGTTTATATAAAAGATAAGCGCTATTTAATTTTTGCATTTTTTTATAAAATAACTATCAAAAAACATAGAATTATTAGAAACAAAACAAAATTCAAAATTGTAAAATAAATGCCCCAGATTGCTAAGTATAGATTAATAAATACCCAAAGCTCTCAATAGTAACATGAAATTAGCCCATCTAAGGTAAAAATAATTCAAAAGACTAAGAAGAAATATGAAAAAATATGCTCTTACAAAGTTATATAGCTATAAAAATGTGACAAAAATATGAATGATCAAAACTATTAATAATATATAAATAAATTTGTTAAAAAAAAAGATATAAAATAGGTTTCAACCCCACATTCACATTTAGAACTAAAATAAGCCTTTAATAATGAAGGTATTTTTTTAATTAGAATTTACACTTTTATTATACTCATTGTTAACTCGCATTAATATTAAAAACAATTTTAAAAATGAAGATGTGAAGAAAGAAGTGATAGATTTCTTATAAAAATCTAAAAATAACTTCTATAAAAATATTCTCTACGCTTTTTCAAATCACATACTTTACTAAACCACAGAAACTCAAAGACAGAATTATGAGTAACTAACTTAAGATAGCTGGTCATTTAACCACATAAAACTTAGAGTTTAATAAAACCTTTAAAATTGTAGTAGATTTAGTTTAAAAGTTAGGAATTTGTTATAAAATTCTAACTTATCTAAGGTTTTTATATAATTTTTAAAGAATAGTGATTCAATATGGCTCGACTAATCTAAAATAAAAAATAAAGACTCGTATAAAAAGTAAATTAAAATGATTTTAGACGCCTACAATCAGAATGTCCTTATTTAAAATATTTCTTTTTACAAAAAATAAAAAAAGATAATAAATGAATCATATTAAAAAGAATGATAAAACTTTTTAATGTCTATCCATTATAAAGTATTTATTAAGTGTGTGATGAATGATATTGAATTTTTTTAAATTTTTATAAGTTAAATTAAAAATATTATTTTAAATTATTCTTTACAATCAATAAAGTTATATGTATATAATTAGATTAAAAAAGATTTGAATTTGTTAAAAATAAGTAAATATATTCTAGCAGCCAATAATTTTACTCATTAAAGAAAGCAAAATAATAAATTAATCTTTATTTGATTCTAATCATATAAATTTATATACTCTAAAAAATAATTGCTTTGAAAGACGCAACTAACGCCCAGTGATAAAAATTTTTTTGATATTTAGACAAAATTTTTCATCACTAATAGCAACTGTAATCAAACCGATGATAAATAATACTTTACATTATTTAAGAATAACAAAATTAAATCTATTATATATAAATTTGTTTCAAATAGTTTTATTATTATTTGGAGATATTTACATAATAATAAATAAATGTTAGTTTAAAGTAAAATTGAAAAACAGTAAATGGTCTTTTTAATTTTTAAAGGCGCAAAATTAATTTGGATATATGGAGTGAGTGTAAGATGACTGATGACACTTTTTAATATTTGCAAATATATAACTAAAGATAATAAATAAATAGTCCATAAAATTTAAAGATTTCACATTATTCAAATTATTATATTCACCTTATTATGATTGTGTTTACTGAATTATATTTTTTAATTATTTGTGATTGTATTGATAAAATTTAATATTTTGATTGAGTTTCTTGCTTAGCTTACAAAATTTAAAGAAAATGAATGTATTCTTGAAATTAAAACTAATGATATTATTCAAGGATAAAAAGTATTTTTTTATTTTTTATTACAATAAAATAATATTTAAGTTCGTGATTAAAGATATCTAGTTAATATTTATTGTAATCATCCATCTATATAAAAATAAGTGAATTCTTTTTAACAAATTTTTATGAAAAATTTTTCTAGTACGAAAAATAACCAAAAACTGTATTTATTTGATACTAATTTTTAGTTAAGATAACTAACTCTCATTTGAAAAGAGTTTTTATTGTAGTCTTATACTCACTTTTTTTTCGTTGTTGTTATTATTATTATTACTTTTATTGTTAAATTTCTTAAAAGGAATTGCTTTAAAATGAATTCTAGAATTAGCAGAAACTAATTTATTAGCAACAAAGGTGTAATATATAAGTAAAAAATTGAAATTTTATATTAATTTAAGATAGCCTATAATTATTACAAAATAATTTATTATTGCAACATTTCAGAATTTCCTTATTAAGAAATAGAAGAGGAGTGAAATTAGATATTATATTAGACGAGGATTAAATTATTTTAGATACTTAATAGATGTTGATAAAGTTTCATGTACACTTTAAAAGCGCTATTACTTATCGCAATAACTTAACATTTTAATATTTAAAAACATATTTAAAGTTAGCTTTTGCAAGCTTTATTATTATAATTAATTTTCATGATTGTAACCTTTTTTATTTATTTTCTTTGGATCAATTATAACTTTGATAAGCTTTACCTTGATAATTGATTAACTTCAGAATTTATAATATTTCTGTAATTTAATTTGTTTATCTATGAAGTTTACAATTTACATTTCTTTAGTCGTTTATAAATCAAAAAATTCAAAAAAATATAATATCATACATATTTTTAATACAGATATTTTTTACAAATTAAACCTTAGTTGAGTAGGTTAGTTAGTTGTATGTTTGAAATGAATTTTTTGGTTTGGAGCATTTATTAATTTATTAACTTTTCTATTCAAAGAAAAATTCTTAAGTTTCTTTACACAACTCTTCAAAATTTCATGAATTTTTTTCTAAAAAAACTAAATTTACTTGAGATAAATACTCATTTTACTTACAGTATAAAATAATTTATTTTTGTTTCTAATAAATGCTGATATTAATAAAAATACTTGAGATTAAATATTACAATCAAATTGTGTTAGTTAGTTTACAAAAATAATTTGAATTTACACTATTTTATTGGATTACTGAATATTAAAAATAGTATATGGAGCAATAAATTTCAACTTTAGAATCAAATGTGTTAGTTTTATATGTTTTTTTATATTGTTTCTAAATAGAATGTTGTGCTTATTTGATTTGTAAAATATACATATATCAATAAAAAAGTTTACATACTTTGCTTGAATTTTTCAAATATAATTTTTCTATAGACTAGATTGATGTTTAAAATAAGAAATAGTTAAATAATATTAGCTATTTTTTGGGCAATTTTTTTTTTAATTGTAAGTAAAAAGCCCCAGAAAATAGGAGATTTACAAAAATTGAGTAGTAAGTTTTTCTTTATACCTCATTTAAAAAATGATACTTTCTCACTTTCATACTTATCAATTACTTTTATTGAAAAGTAAAAATACAATTAAATTTCAAAAGTATCTGATAAATTTTAATTGCATTGTAAGTTAAAATCTTATAAATGAATAATACTTATTTTTAAAAAATATTATTTTGAAATCACTTTTTTTACATTACATTCAATTTCCAATAATCTTGAAGATAATTTCAGTAAATAATATTAGTGGACATTCATATTTAAAAATATATTATCAATAAAAAATCCATATTTTTTATTCATCCTACTTTTTTTTAGTCATAAAATTGCAATAAGAATCTAAAATAATTCTACTAAATTAATAGAAAAATATTTGTATATTTTTTCAATTTTTCTTGATTTTTCATCATAAGGATTTTGAATTTTTTGCTTATCCTATTTTACTGAAAATAAGGTCTATGAGAACCTAACTAATAAAGATAGATTTATAAAGCTTTTTGTATATTTATTGATGCTGAAGATGAATTTTAAATGAAAACTTATGAAGCTTCAAAACCTATCTCAGATTTGTTTGGAAATATATAGAAAATTTATTTAAAAAAATTATCTTGCTTGTAAAAAAATAAAATCGAAGTAAACTAAAAATACAAACATTTAACACCTTTATGTCTAAAATAGCTAAGTACAAACTGATAGATAAAAATACAAAAATTATTTTACCAATTTCTATATGTTTTCCACTCAACCCTACAATCAAAAAGAAGAGTAAGAAATTAAAAGCTTGTTAATTCAGAAAGTTAGAATTATTGAGAGTAGATAAGTGCTTTATTCTTTAGAACTACGATCAATATATGAAGAATATAGGTAGCTTGGATTCTATGGAAGAAAAATAGAGCAATTCAAAGAAAGAATATGAGTAATAAAATGAAGATTAGATGATTTAATAAGGTAATGTGATTGATTCTTCTGAACATTTAAGGAAGAATAAAAATGGATTTTTTTTAATTTGTTTTAATATTTTTAATATTTTTAGAAAATGATGATGACAGTAAGCAATAAGAAGTAATTGATTTTCTATAAAAATCAAAAACTAATTTCTTCAAAAACCTTATTTATGCGTTTCAAAATCACATTCTATACTAATGCGATGAATAGTAAAAGTAATAATATCGGTCTCATACGTAAGATGATTGGACATTTGATAGAATTAAACTAAGAGTGTAGTAAAACCTTTAAAATTGTGGTCGTTTTGGCTTAAAAGTTAGAAACATATTCCAAAATGAGAATTTATCAGGAGTTTTTTTATATTTTTTGAAAAACTCAAATCAATTCTGGCTTGATCATTCAAAGATAAAAGATAAAGAATCATATAAAAAATAGATTGAGATGATCCTAAACGCTTTCGAAAAGAAAATTTTAATTCAAAACATTTGTTACTATAAAAAATTTAAAAAATTAGCTAGTTCATGAGATTGATTAGAGATTAAAAAATAAGCTATTTCTATATTAATAATAATCATAATAATAAAAGTTTAAAATGTTGTTTTACTAAATATAAATTAGCAAAAATTATAATTTAAATTATTTTACCTACAATTTTAAAATAGAAAAAGTATTTTTATATTTTATAAATTAAATCTTTATATATACAATTATAATTATTGCTACTAGTATTTATTATAATTTTTCTTTTCGTTATAACTGATTTGTTTGTGAAGCTTATGTAAATTTAAAAATTCTTCCAGTGGCTGATAACACTTTACATTCAAGCGCAATATTTATTTTCTTTTATATATAAACATAAGGCGATATCTATGATAATTTAATTTATGTTAAACCTTCTGTTTAAAAGAATGCCTGCCTCTAAAATAATAATAATAATAATAATAATAATTAAATGGTTATCTTTATAATATATTATTAAATTAAGATTATTCAAAATTTTCAATCACTCCATAAAGATTAAAGCTTAAAAAAATGTTTGTTTATTTGTTTAAATTTATTATCACAAAAATTAATTATTGATAACTATTTAAAAATACTTATAAATTTTTCTAATTGAATTATTTAAATTTTAAGATTAATTTATTTCCATAAATATCACTACTTGAATCAATAAAATTAAAGTATATTTTTTATTTGCAGTCAATACAAAAATAAGTGTAGGCTTTAATTCTCATCATGCTTATGAAACAAATCAAATATAGGTTTGAACTAAATTCTAAATTTTCTTTTCATTTCTTTCAAATATAGTTCTTAATTATGATTATTGGGCATTTATTTTATATAATTTTTAAAATTAATATTAGTTTCTTTGCTAAATTGTCTTAGAAAAATAAAAATTTTTTAAACTTTGAGAAAAATGTTGATAGATACATAAAGTAATTTATTGTTAATTTAAAAATATCTCCGAAATTTAGTAAATGAATATATATACACTAGCTGAAAATAGTTTGAATTCTAATTTAATTTTAAAAATATTAGATTTAATTATTTTGTTCTATTAAATCTATTTTAAAACTAAATTAGAATATCAATTTATATATGTGTTAAATCAAAAATAAGAGGATGATAAATTATTTTAATAAATTATAGTATAAAAATAGGAGTTTATTCGTATAAAAATTGGTGAAATTATGTTAAAAAATATAAATCTATCCTATAATATTATAGATAATATTAATTAAAATAAGCTTAAATACTTAATATTTAATATTATTATCTTAATAGCAAGTTATAATTAATAAAATAAAACCAAAGTTATAAAAAGTATTTAAAGTTTTTCTTATTTAATTATTGTAAAAATGTATATATATGCTTTCAAATACTGAGCGAATTAAGAATTAAGAGAAGAATCACAAGTTGAAATTTTTATTATGACTTCATTGTAAACACGTTTTTAAAATACTTATAAAATATCTGTAAAAAATCATATTTTTTTATAACAAAATATTATAATTTTAGATTCTAAAATAAAACAATTTTAAATCTATTTTTTTATTTTTTTAAAAGCTTTATGGCATAAAAGCAGAGTAAAATTAAATAACCTCAATTACTATTTAAATTTTGTGAATAAGTATCGTTTTAAAAAAAAATTTTGTTATCTAATTATAAAGATTATTTGTTACTATTTTTGCAATTAGTAAGCATAATAATAAATTTTACTAATTTTTTTTAAATTAAAAAAATAATGTAAACTAAATTGCTTATTTTATTTAGGAAATCAGATTAATGACTAACTTTTTTAATTAGATCATTTAAAATTAATATGTAAAGGACTATACATATTATCATTTCTTTATAATTATTATTTGAAATATGCTGGGAAGAAAAATATTAGGGTAGGATTAATTTAATTAAATTATCTACATTTATTTACAGTTTACTTATTAATTTAAAACTCAAAGCAATTTATAAGCTTTTAATATTAGGTGTTGAAAAAGTTAATAATCACTAATTAATTATATTTTTTTTTTTTGAAAAAAGTAAATATAATCTAATTTCAGAATTATTTTAAATTTAATTTCTTAAGCCATTAAGTTTTTTTGAATTATGTAATTTAAAAGAAACAACTGTATATTTTAAGTTAATTATTTTTAAATAGAGATGACTAATTATAAATAACTTAATCCAATTTTTTAACTCATAATTTATTGTTAAAACAGAAATTGAAAACTTAAAGAAGATTTTATAATAAATATCAAACATAAATACAACTTTTATTAAAATTTTCTTTTTTATATTTAAAAAAATGATTAACTATATTTTTCTTGCTCAAACAGATGAAAACGTTTATTAAATTAAATAAAATGAGGATGGGAATTAATATGAAAATACTTGTAAGTATAGAAAATATTAATAATTTGAAATATCTTGGAAAATACATCTAGATTAATATAGGGATTATATTAACAAATTTCCAAGCTAAATTAAAAAATTGAGTCATGTGGCAAAAACAAGATGCATAAATCAATATGAAGGACTAAGTAAATAAATTAGTTACTATTTAAAAAATCTAACTGATATTCAATAATATATAAAGGGAAAGTTCCAGTGATTGAAGTTGTGTCAAACATTTTATTTGAATAAAAAGGAATTAATGATTAAGAAAATTAATAAATTTTTAACTTTATTTCTAAAAGTAAACATAATTTGTATAAGAATATCTTATCAGCTTTTAAGAAACATATTATCGAGTGCAAAGATACTTCCTTGATGAGTGTGTATGAAAATTTGAGTGAAAATAAGTGGGCTTTTGAACACATTTAGCAAAGAGTTTCTGTTAATTTAGCAAGATGCGGAAGATACAACCTCAAGATTAAAAATCTGAGTAAAAACAGAAATCTGCAAAAAATATTCAATCACTTTTTGAAGAACTCTGAAAAGCTATGGCTTTAAGACTCTAAAATTAAAAACAAAGATTAATATATAGAACAAATTAATTTGATGGTTTTAGCATAAGAAAAGCAAATCCTTCAAAATTTTACATAGTGCTATAAAAAATATAGGAAAAATAGCATGTAAAAATGATAATTATAATATAAATAACTTAATTATTCTATTATCTAATGTTGTCATTTTTTTAAAGACTTTAAAACTGAATATACAAAGCTAAAAATATAAATAATTTCATAACTAAATGTTATATGTTTTCAATATAAAAAGCATTTTTATCAAAACAATTTAATGTTATTTCAAGTATTTCTTTTCATTAACAGTATTTTTAAATTCAATTGCTTTCTGAATTCAATTATCAAAAATTAACTAAATTCGTTATTCCACTATTTACGAAATTGATTCTAAAATTAGTCATAAGGTGATTATTAAGTTAGAGCCTCTCTAACAAAACTTAATTATTATTTATAATATTCAAACAAAACTTCAGTGCTTCATTTGTGGCCTAATGAAATTAATTAATCCCATCATCTTCAGCACTTATTTACCTCATCTTCTTCTAAGACTTTTCTTATATCCACCTTTTGCAAAAAATTAGCTAGCTAAATTGGATAATGGCCATAATAAATTAAATCCTTGCCATCAATCAATCATCTTAGATTAGTACTTTCATGCTTCTTCAAATTTCTGCTACTCAAAAAAAAAAAATGTTACATTAAAAGAAGATAATTTATGACAAAAAATAAAAATTTCTTTTACCTTCCCCTAAAAATGATAATGTAATTCTATTTTCTATTCCATAAAGTTTTTTAGGAATTTTAAAAGCAATATTATGTAACTCTAATAGTTGAAATTTAAATCACAGAATAGTTTATTCAAAATTCAAATCTTAACTTCTTACTGTAATTTAATTAAGTTAAGGTATTAGCCCGCTCTATGTAAGTGCCAGCAATTAAAGGATGACTATCTTAATTTCCATAGCTTTAGTTAAAAAGTCAAATTGTAATCAAAATTTTTAGAATTTCTCATATATAAAATATATATATATACATACATAATAGTGAGCCAAAAGTGGATGATTATCACAATATGGAGAAAATTTAAATGCACTTTTTTTTAATTGGTAGGAGTCTTTCAACTGATATTTTCAACTGAATAAATCTGCAATTTCTGCTATCTACTACAATTATCTAGATTGACTCCTGACAATAAATTGTTTTAAAAACTCAACTGCTTTGCTGAACAATCAGTAAGATTCTTTAAATGCTTAGTCAACATCAAAGTTTTTACTTAACTCTAAAGTAATTTTCCCAAGCAGATTGATTTCTAGTCCTTTTTTCTTAGCTCACTGAAACAATATTAAACTTAATTATTAAATTGTGTAATTGAGAATTACGTAATTGTTATTTTTTTAATTCAAGTTATAAAAAACTATTTTTATTTTACCCATTCGTGTATTTCTTGATATCAATTGAATCTCCTTTACATTCTTAAGGTTTTAAAGTGGTTATTATAAACGATTAATAAGTAACTCATTTCTGATTACATAAGAATATATAAGATATTAAGCTCATCATTCATTCAAAATAAGAATTAAGAGATTCAGCCTATGGAAAAATAATCAAACAGTAAGCGTTAATTGGATATTATTATCCATTAAATCTACTTTTACCAATTCTCCAAGCATGTTCTTAAATCTTCTTGAATAGTTTAATATATTATTTCCATTTATAAAAGATTGATTTTAAGCGCAATGAGTTTATAAATATAATTCGATAATTAAATTATCCTAAAAGAAATTTTAATATTTCTTCTAATTTTTTTTCTATTGCTTTTGCCAAATTTAATAAATTAACCAAGCAATCACTTAGTTTCTTTCATGAATTCTTAATTTTCTTTTATTTAATTTTCTTGTTTCTCTAAAATTTCTTTCAAACTGCTTTATTTTTGATGAGCCAGCAATAATAAAAAAGATAATTATAACTTCAAATTACATCTATCATATCAAACTCTTTCATCCAGCTGATATCTTAATATTAAAAGTACTTTATGATTAACCACAATTAAGCTATTATAGAGATTTTATTTAATAATATTTTGGTGTATAACTAAGATAAAACCATTTTCAACTGTTAGAAATTTATATATTTATTAATCTCCATTATTTTATCAATAATAATTTACCTAAATTAAATACAAAAAATTAACATTAGAAAGTAAAAATAATTAAAAAAATAGCTATGTAAACAACTTTTTACCAATTTATAGTATTTGTAAGAGAGAGCTTATTTATATAATTTGAAATATTCTTCTTCTTCTAACTAAACTTGATAGAATAATATCTAAAATTCTTTTTAAAATACAAAGTTTTATTTAAAACTTTGAAAATAATTAATATTTCTTTAGGTAAAGTCACCAATATTTTATTTCATTTTTATGATTTTAAGCTAATTTTGCTAATTCATTATTTGAATAGCTTTTATTATTCTGTTTTTATCAAAATTTAACAAATTTTTGATAACATTTAATGCCTTTCCTCAAATTTTGAACTTAAAAAATTTTTTACCCATTTTTTTAGAATTTAAAAAATAATTTAAATTAAATTGATTATTTTATTGAGTTTTATGATTAATATTTCAAATTTATATTATACATAAAGTAGTATATGTATTTTCAGGTTTTTGTAATTATCTGGAAATAAATAATGAAGGTAGTGATAAATGTAAACCATTTATATTCACAGTATATTAATTATTCAACACATTTTGGAAATTTTTAATATTTTGTAAAATAAATTTTATGTATTATTGAAAAGATAAAAATAATAAAATATTTTAATGTTTTTTTATAAAAATAAAAATATAATAATAGATAATTTATATATTTAAAATAATAAATTCTATTTATTTTGTTTAAATTAAATTTCTAAAGTTGGGTAAGGTTTTTGGTAGATTGATATTAAAAACAAAATAACTCAGCTGTTTTTTCTTTATTTTTCAAAAAGAGAGGGGATTGGATTGATTAATTAAAAAATAACAAAAATCAATTATTTGATGTATATTGTATTGCTGAAACAGAAATTGAAGAGTTAGAGAAGATTTTATAATAATTATAAAAATAATCTTTATCAAATATAAATTATTTTTAAACTTACTTTTTGGAATATAAAATTATGATTAACTATCATTTTCTTGCTAAAACAGAAGAAAACTTTTAATAAATGAAATAAAATGAGGATGATTATTTACACTAACATACTTGTTAGTATAGAAAATAATTAAAATAATAATCTCAAATATATTTGAATATACCATTTGATTAATATAAGGACTATATTAATAAATTTCCGAACTAAATTAAAAAACTGAGTCATATGGCAAAAACAAAATGCATAAATCAAAATGAAAGATTAAGTAAATATTAATTATAAATTTAGCTGAAATAAAATAATATATAAAGGAAAAACTCCCATGATTGAAGTTGTGTCAAGTATTCTTTGCGAATAAAAGGGAGTCAATAATTTAGAAAATTAATAAATTTTTAATTTAATATCAAAAAGTAAACATAATTTGTATAAGAATATTTTGTCAGCCTTTAAAAGACATATTACTGAGTGCTAAGATACTTTCTTGATGAGCTTTTATGAAAATTTGAGTGAAGATAAGTGGACTTTTGAGCACATTAAGCATAGGGTTTCTACAAATTTGGCAATATTCGGAAGATTCAATCTCAAGATAAAAAATTTGAGTAAAAACAGAAATCTGAAAAAATATTTAATCATTTTTTGAAGAACTCTGAAAAACTATGGCTTTAAGATTCTAAAATTAAAGACAAAGACTAGTACATAGAATAAATGAATTTGATGGTTATAGCATAAGAAAGGCAAATCCTTCAAACTTTTACAAATTGCTATAAAAAGTTGAGGAAAAATAGCATGAAGAAATTATTATTATTATATATATAGTTTATTTTTTCTGTTAAATAGATGTTATAATTTGTTTTTTAGACTTTAAAATTGGAGAGAAAAAATTCATCTGTATTATTAGTTAAAAATATAGAAAATGAAATACTTCAATTATTGCATTATTGCATCTAAGGATGATATGATGATATTATTTTCGAAACTATCAGTACTTCTCGATTTTTTTAAAGCTATTTTATGCAATTCTTAAAAAACAAATTAAAGTTATATAATTATTATTCAATATTTAAATTTTACCTTACAATTAGTTATTGTAATTAATTTAAATAACTTAGATTGACTAGTTATTTTGTGTAAGTATCATCACTAATAGGATGATTTTCTCCAAAAAACTTTTTCTTAATTTACAAGATCATTAAATAGTAATAAAATTTTAGTAATTGATAACGTTTATTTTTACCTAATTTCCATATTAAAAATTTATTGTTGACTCACCAAAGTCTTAAAACTTTAAATTTAAAAGGTATATTTATATAAAAATCTGCCAAAAATGGATGATTATTGACATATTTATTTGTAACAATTATAATACACTATAAATTTAATTAATGAACCCCTTTCAACTACTATATCTAAAGTTAATAAATCTGAAATCTCTGCATATGCATCATTTTTCAAAATTAATTCCTCACCATATATTGTTTAAAAATGTTAACTGCTTAACTGATTAATGCCTTAGATTCATTAATCTTTTTATATACATGATTGTCTTTACTTACCCCTTTACAGCAACTTTCTCAAATAGTTTTACTTGTAGTCCTTTTCGCTCTGCTCACTGAAATTGTGTAAGCCTAATAGAGAAAAAAAGAAAATGTAAAATTTGCAAATTATTTACTTTTTACAATAAATGATAAATTAAGTCAGTAAATTAAGATCATGATTTAGAGTTTAAAAAATTTTCCTTTAAATATATATACACAATTAATGCATTTCTAGAGATTAATTAAATCTTACTTGATTTTTCAACCTACCATATTTTTATGAGCTATTAAAGGGTAAAGAGGATTATAGCTTTAAATTGTATCTATCATAACTGTCACTTTGATTCAGCTGAAACTATAGCTCGAAAGGCTTTTAATGGATATCCATAGGTGACTATTTTTAAGACATTCTTTAACAATATGTTCATGTACCACTAATTAAATCTATATTCATCTTTCTAAATGTTATCTCTTTGTTACTATCGTCTATCCAATTCCTTTAAAATATATCCAAAGTCATTTGTCTATTTGAATATAAAAAATTAACTTTTGAAATTAAAAATAATCAAAAAATAATAATTTAAATCACCACTTTTTTATTAATAGCATATTCTTTTTTTCCTTAAAAACAGGTCCATATTTTTTATTAGTAAGATTGCTGGCAAGCTTTTCAACATTTTTAATGTTTAAAATTTTATTTATATGGATCTATTAAGTATTAAATTATTCTTTAAATCATTTAGAGTTCATTATTTTTTTCATGATCAGCAATAGTTCCTCATTAAAAATGTGCTTTAAAATTAGAGGCTCTGTTTATGATCTGCTATTTTTAAAAGCATAATATGATCCACCACATAAATTTTACTGAATATAGATAAAGTATATAGTTTAAATATGAAAGTTTATTTTGCCATTTTTAATATTTATTCTGTGCTAAAGTTTTTTAAAAAGGCTAAACCTACTTTAATTCTTTCATTTTTATTTTTTTATTCACATTAGCTTCATTTTCCCTAATAATTGATATTCTATAAATGTCTTAGTTAAGATCATCAAAAATATTATCAAAATCTTTAATAGCAATTTATTATTTGGCATTTCTATTTTGTTTTGTTTAGCTTACTCATGGGTCTTTAATTTAAATAAGATGGAAACTATTTAAAAATAAAAATAAAATTAAATATTCTAACGATTAAATACATAAAATTTGTAAATAATATGTTTTTTTATAATTACGTTTAGAATAAAAATAAAATGTATAAATTTATATTTTGAAAATGTTATTGAATTAAAATTGTAAATTTGCAAAAATTCCTTTAATATTATGCAATATATAGCTCATTATTAAATAATCAAAATCTAAAGCACATTCGTAGAAATTTATAGTAAGTTAAAATAATGTTTAGATAAGAGGAAATATAAACAACTAATTTAAAATATTTTGCATATTCAATTAAAATATTAAATAAATTAATTTAAGAAACAAAAGAAAATATTAAAATATATGTGTCAAATTTTGTTTTTAACTTTAAATAATTAAAATTATGCTAATTTATTAATACGTTATCCCTCTAAGTTAAACCGAAAGAAAAAATAATGTAAAATTAATTTTATGAGCTATTATTAAGAGAGTGTCCTAATATATTTTTTAAATTGTTTAGAGTTAAAAAAAATATTTTAAATTAAATTGCTTACTTTATTGAGTTTTATTGGCTAATATTTTCAATTATAAATTAAAAATTTACTTTTTATATTCAATTATAATTATTGCTACTCTTATTTATTATAATTTTTCTATTCATTATAGCTGATTTGTTTGTGAAGCTTATGTAAATTAAAAAATTCTTCCAGTGGCTGATAACACTTTATACTCAAGCTCAATATTTATTTTCTTTTCTATATATACATAAGGAAATATCTATGATCGTTTAATTTATGTTAAACTTTCTGTTTAAAAGAATACCTCTAAAATAATTATAATATTTTAATGGTTATCCTTATAAAATATTATTAAATTAAGATTATTCAAAATTTTCAATTACTCCATAAAGATAAGAGCTTGAAAAAAAATGTTTGTTTGTGTTTGCTTAAATTTATTGTTGCAAAAATTAATTAAATATTTATAAATACTTATAAATTTTTCTAATTGAATTATTTAAATTTTAAGATTACTATATTCCCATAAATATCACTACTTGAATCAATAAAATTAAAGTTTATTTTTTTACCTGTAGTCAATACAAAAATAAATGTAAACTTTAATTCTCATCTTGCTTGTGAAACAAATCAAATATAGGTTTGAATTAAATTCTAAATTTTCTTTTCAAATGCAATTCTTAATTATGATTATTGGACATTTATTTTATATAATTTTTAAAATTAATATTAGTTTCTTTACTAAATTATCAAGAAAAAAACATATTAAAACTTTGATAAAAATTTTGATAGAAACATAAAGTTATTTATTGCTAATTTAAAAATACCTCCGAAATTTAGTAAAAGAAAATAAATACACTAGCTGAAAATAGTTTGAATTCTATTTTTATTAAATCAGAAATAAGAGGATAATAAATTATTTTAATAAATTATAGATTAAAAATAGGAGTTAATTCAGATAAGCATTGGCGAAGTTATGTTAAAAAATATAAATCTCTTTAAACTTTAAGTCCCTATTATATTATAGATAATATAAATTAAAATAAGCTTAAATACTTAATATTAATAAAATTATCTTAATAGCAAGTTATAATTAATAAAATAAAACAAAAGTTATAAAAATTATTTAAAGTTTTCTTAAAATAATTATTGTAAAAATTTATCTAGCTGCTTTTAATTGAGCAAATTAAGAATTAAGAGAAGAAACAAACCCAACTTGAAATTTTTATTATGTCTTAATTGTAAATAAGCTTTTAAAATACTTATAAAATATCTGTAAAATCATTATTTATAATAAAATGTAATAATTTTAGATTCTAAAATAAAGCAATTTTAAATCTAACGTTTTAAAAGCTTTATTATATAAAAGCAGAGCAAAATTAAATAACATCAATTAATATTTAAATTTTATGAATAAGCATTATTTTAAGAAAGTTTGTTAGCTAATAATAAAGATTATTTGTTACTATTTTTGCAATTAGTAAGCATTATAATAAATTTTACTATTTTTTTAAATTAAAAAAATACTGTAAATTAAATTGTTTATTTAGTTTTTGCTTTCATCTATCTATATTTTAATCAATTTCATAATTAATCTTCTAATTAATTTTTGCGATCGAAAATAAATTTTTTATCAAATTAAAATTCTATTCATAAATCAAATTACTAACTAGCATCATAAAAATTTTTTTCTAATAATTTCTTAGTTTTTTACACTCAAATCCAAACCTACATTATTTTTTATTGAGGAAATAAGATTAATGATTAGTTTTTTTAACTGAATTTCAATAATATAAAGGGAAATTTCTAGTGATTGAAGTTGTTTCAAACATTTTATATGAATAAATTAAAAATCTGCAAAAAATATTCAATCGCTTTATGAAGAATTCTGAAAAGTTATGGCTTTAAAACTCTAAAATTAAAAACAAATATTAATATATAGAACAAATCAATTTGATGGTTATAGCATAAGAAAAGCAAATACTTCAAAATTTTACACAGTGTTACAAAAAATTTAGGAAAAATAGTATGTAAAAACGATAATTATAATCTAAATAATTTATTTTTTATATTATACCATGTTGTAATTTTTTTAAAGACTTTAAAATTGTTTATACAAAGCTAAAAATATAAATAAATAAATATTTATGTTTTCAATATAAAAAAATATTTAATTTTATTTGAAATATTTATTTTTTTTTACAATATTTTTAAATCCAATCAATCGCTTTATTAATTCAAAAATAAAAAAAAAATTAAATTGGTTTTCTTCTATTTAAGTAATTGATTCTAAAAATTAGTAAAAATTTGGTTATTAAGTTAGAACCTGTCTAACAACACTTAATATTTTTTTATTATATTCAAGCACAACTTCATTGTTTCCAATGTGTCTTAATAAAATCAATTTATCTCATCATCCTCTAGCACTTATTAGCCTCATCTTCTAAGGCTTTTTCTTATATCCACCTTTTACAAAAATATAGCTAGTAGTGGCTATAATAAATTAAATCCTAGCCATCAATCAACTTAGATTTGTACTTTCATGCTTCTTCAAAGTTTTGCCAAAAATAGTATAAAGAAGAAAATTTAAGATAAAAAATTTCTATTTCCAACTATTTACCCTAAAGGTGATAATGAATTCTATTTTCTATTCCATATAGTTTTTTAGGGATTTTTAAAACAACATGATGGAGTTCTAATAGTTGAAATTTAAATCAGAGAATAATTTATTCAAAATTTAATTCTTACCTGCTTACAGTAATTTGATTAAGTTAAGATATTAGCCCGCTCTATTTAAGTACCAGCAATTATAGAATGACTATCTTAATTTCCAAAGTTTTAATTAAAAAATTAATTTTGTAATCAATTTTTAGAATTTCTAAATGCATAAGATATATATACATAATAATCAACCAAAGGTGGATGGATAATTATAGCAATTTAGATTCTTGAAAATTTAAATGTACATTACTTTAATTGGTAAGCGTCATTCAACTGATATTTTCTAGTGAATAAATCTGCAGTTTCTGCTTATACTACTATTATCATGATAGATTGAGTACTAGCCATATATTTCTTTAAAAACTTAACTGCGTTGCTGATCAAACAGTAAGATTTGTTAAATGCTTAGATAACATCTAAGTCTTTACTTAACTCAAAAGTAATTTTCCCTAGCAGATTGAGTTCCTGTCCTTTTTGCTAAGCTTACTGAAACCATATAAACCTAATAGATAAAAAATATGAAAACTCTTTTAATTTATTAAAATTTTTAAATAATTGTTAAATTTTGTCATATTGAGCATAAAGTAATTACTATATTTTTAAATTCAAGTTATAAAAAACTTTTTTTATTTTACCCATTCGTGTATTTCTTGATATTAATTGAATCTCCTTTACATTCTTAAGGTTTCGGTAATAGACAGTAAAGTGTATATTATAAATTATTACTAAGTAACTTTTTTATAAATGCATAAGAATATATAAGACGTTAAGCTCATTATTCATTCAGGATGAGAATTAAGAGATTCATCCTATGCAAAAATTATCAAACAGTAAACTTTAATTTGAATACTCTTATCCATCAAATCTACTTTTACCAATTCTCCAATATTATTCTTAAAAAATCTTAAATAGTTTAATATATTATTTATGTATATCCAAATTTAGGCTATTTTAGAGATTTTGCTTAATGATATTTTGGTATATTACTTAGACAAACCCATTTTTATCTGTTAAACAATTATATATTTATTAATCTCCATTATTTAATTTACTGGCTAAATATAAATCAAAAATCATTGACCTAAATTAAATACAAAAAATTAACATTAGAAAGTAAAAATAATTAAAAAAATAACTATGTAAACAATTTTTTACCTATTTATAGTATTTGCAGGTGAGAGCTTATAGATATAATTTGAAATCTTCCTCTTCTTCTGACTAAAATTGATGTAATAATCTCAAAAATTCTATTTTAAAATACAAATAAATTATTGAAAAGATAAAAATAATTATACATTTTAATATTTTTTTATAAAATGAAGAAAATAATACATGATAATTTATATATTTATAAGAATAAATGCTATTTATTTCATTTAAATAAAATTTCTAAAACCGGGTAAGGTTTTTCATAGTTTAATCTTAAAAACAAAATAGCTGAGCTGCTTTTTTTTTATTTTTTTAATAAGAGAGGGGATTGATTAATTATAAAATAACTAAAATCAATTTTTTGATGTTTATTTTAAAACAGAAATTGAAGAGTTAGAGAAGTTTTTATAATAATTATAAAATAATCTTTATCAAATATAATTTATATTTATTTAAACTTACTTTTTAGCATATAAAAATATGATTAACTATCATTTTCTTGCTAAAACAGAAGAAAAATTTTAATAAATGAAATAAAATGAGGATGATTATTAGTTTTAAAATATTTGTAAGTATAGAAAATAATTAAAATAATAATCTCAAATATCTTTGAATATACTATTTGATTAATATAAGGATTATATTAATAAATTTCCTAACCAACTTAAAAAACTGAGTCGTATGGCAAAAACAAAATGCATAAATAAAAATGAAAGAATAAGTAAATATTTGTTGCTTTTTAATAAATTTAACTGAAATAAAATAATATACAAAGGAAAAGTTCCCATGATTGAAGTTGTGTCAAGTATACTTTGTGAATAAAAGGGAGTCAATCCTTTAGAAAATTAATAAATTTTTAATTTAATATCGAAAAGTAAACATAATTTGTATAAGAATATTTTGTCAGCTTTTAAGAGACATATTACTGATTGCTAAGATACTTTCTTGATGAGCTTTTATGAAAATTTGAGTGAAGATAAGTGGACTTTTGAACACATAAAGCATAGAGTTTCTACAAATTTGGCAATATTCGGAAGATTCAATCTCAAGATTAAAAATTTGAGTAAAAACAGAAATCTGAAAAAAATATTTCATTACTTTTTGAAGAACTCTGAAAAAATATGGCTTTAAGATTCTAAAATTAAAGACAAAGGATATTATGTAAAACAAATAAATTTGATGATTATAGCATAAGAAAGGCAAATCCTTCAAAATTTTACAAATTGCTATAAAAAGTAGAGGAAAAATAGCATGAAGAAATGATAATTATTATATAGATAATTTATTTTTTTTTGTTAAAATAAATGTTGTAATTTGTTTTTTAGACTTTAAAATTGAAAATAAAATACTCATCTGTCATATAAGTTAAAAATATACAAAATGATATACTTAAATATTAGTTATATGCTTTTAATACAAAGTATATACTTTTACAGGAGCATATTAATATTATTTCAAGTATTTATTTTCTTTTACAATTTAAATTTTATCTCATCTTTCACATCTTCTAAGAATAATATCTAATTCGAGCCTCTTTCATTCTATTAAGTGCATTTTGAATTTGATCTGAGTTACCTTATTGTGATTCTCTCCTAGTAGAGTTTTCATTGTATTTAGCTCCTCGCTTTTATATTTTAAGCTTCTTTATTCTTCATTTGATTGATCTAAACTAAGGCTTTTCAATTTTAGGTAAAAAATAACCAACTAATTAGCATCAAATATAGTTAAAATATCAAATATTAAAATTGAAGGTATTGATGATTTTAATCAAAATCTATATTCTTTTATCTAATTTTTAATGACTCTTTAAAAGTATAGGAGAGTCTTACCGTTATTTTTTAATTATTCATGTCATATGTCACCTTTTCCAAAATTTAGCTAGCGAAATTGAATCATAGCCACAATAAAAATCAAAGTCATCAATCACCTTAGCTTAGAACAAAAATGCTTCTTTAAACATCTATTAGAGCAAAAAACTGCTATAAAAATGAAAAAATAATATTAAAAAATATTAAATTTATTATATCAATAATTGCATCTAAAGATGATAAAGTGATGCTATTCTCGAAACCACTAAGTTTTTCACTGTTTTTTAACAATTATTTTATGCAAATCTAGAAAAACAAATTGAAGTTATATAATAATTTATTCAGAATTTAAATTTTACTTGATAGTTAGTTATTGTAATTAATTTGAATAACTAATAATTTTGTGTATGTATCAAGAGCTAATAGGAAGATTTTCTTGAAAAAAACTTTTTTTACAATATCAGCAAATAGTAAAATTTTAGTTAATTGACAATGTTTAATTTTATCTAATTTCCATAGCTTAAATTAAAAATTGTTTGACTCATAAAAGTCTTAAGATTTAAATTTAAAAGGTATATTTATATAAAAATCTGCCAAGTGGATGAATGTATATTCGTGACAATTATAATGCACTATAAATTTAATTGATAAGCCTCTTTCAACTTCTATTCTAAAGTGAATAAGTCTGCAATCTCTGCATATGCATCACTTTTCTAAATTGATTCCTCGCCATATATTAGTATAAAATTTAAACTACTTAACTGATTGATGCTTTTGATTCATTAATCTTTTTAGACAACATCACTGTCTTTACTTACCTCTCAACAGCAACTTTCTCAAGTAGTTTTACTTCTAATCTTTTTCTCTTAGCTTACTGAAATTGAGTTAAGCTTAATAGTGAAAAAAAGAAAATATAAAATTTGCAAATTATTTACTTTTTATAATAAATGATAAATTAGGTCAGTAAACTAAGGTCATAATTAAAAGTTTTAAAAATTTTCATTTAAATATATATACATAATTCATGTATTTTTTGAGATTAATTAAATCTTCTTGGTTTCATAATTTACTAAATAACTTTTTTTTAATAAAATAGCACATTGTAAGCTATTGAATTCCTTTTTCAGGATGAAAATTAAGAGAATCACTCTACTCAAGATTTATCAAAGAGTTATTTTAAATTGGATGGATGCTCTTATCCTATTAACTTTTAGAAAGTCTCCAAAGCATATTTTTACTTAAATCTACTTAAATATTTAATGTATCCTTCCAATTGTAAATTACTCATATTAAGCACAAATTGTTTATATATATAAATAAATTTTAATTTAATATTAAATTAGATTAGATTATGGAAAATTAAATGAGCTTCTAATTCTTTTATTTTTTGGATTTGTAAATTTAAATCACCAAAAATTTTTGTTTCTTTGGTGAATCTTAATTTTCTTTAATTAAATTTTCAGTTTTCTTAAAATTTTTTTCAACCTACCATATTTTATATGAGCTAATAAAGGGTAAAGAGGATTATAGCTTTAAATTATATCTGTCTTTGATTCAGCTGATACCTTTGCTCCAAAGGCGCCTTTTAATGGATTCCAAAGTATGACTATTTTAAAGACTTTCTTTAATAATATTTGATGAAATACTAAGTTAAATATATTTTCATCTTTCTAAAAGTTATCTCTTTTTTACTCTCCTCTATCGAACTCCCTTAAAATATATCCAAAATCATTTGTCTATTTAAATACAAAAAATTAACTTCTGAAAATAAAAATAATCAAAAAATAACAATTTAAATCACCATTTTTTTATTAATAGCATTTTCTTTTTTTCCTTAAAACAGATCCATATTTTTCATAAATAAGATTCCTGATCAGATTCTCAACATTTTTAGTGCTTAAAATTTTATTTGTATGAATCTATTAAGTATTAAATTATTCTTCAAATCATTTAGAGTACATTATTTTTTTTCATGATGAGCAAAAGACTACTCATTCAAAACGTGCTTTAAAAATAGAGGCTCTGTTTACGATCTGCTATTTTTAAATTCATAATATGATCCACCATATACACTTTACTGATTCTCGCTAAAGAATATAGTTTAAATATGAAAGTATCTTTCATTTTTTAAATATTTATTCTGTCTTAAAAGATTTTTTTATAGGCTTAACCTACTTTAATTCTTCCACTTTTCTTATTTTATTCACATTCACTTCCTTTTTCCTATTCATTATTTCTCTTTAAATGTCCTAGTTGAGATAGATCTTCAAAAATATTATCAAAATCCTCAATAGCAATTTATTATTTGGCATTTTTATATTATTTTGTTATGCTTAATTAAAATTAGATGACAACTACATAAAAATATAATCGAATATTCTAACCATTAAATAAATAATATTTGTAAATAATAAGTTGTTCTTTTTATAATTGCATTTAAAATAAAATAAAATGTATACACTTTGATATTGTTGAGTTAATAGCAAAGAATTTCTATAAATTTGGTAAGATTCAAAAGATTCAATCTCAGTTAAAAATTAAAGTAAAAACAGAAATCTGAAACAATATACAATTACTTTTTGAAAAACTCTAACTTAAAGATTCTAACATTCAAAATAAAGACTTATACATATAACATATTAATTTGATCGTTGTATAAAAAGAAAAACAAATCTTTCAAAATTTTACAAAACATAGGAAAAAAACCATTTAAAAATAATTATTATTATCTAAATAATATCACCCAAAAGGTTCCTAGAAATTGAGGCTCTGTATGTGCTTTACTATATGTCGACAGATAATTTGATTCATCGCATTAATTTTATTGATATATTCTAAAATCTATGCCACAATTTCTAAAATTCTAATTTAAATTCAAATTTCATACTTGAAACTTTCTAAATAATTAATAGTTCTTTTTCAAAAATAACTACATTTTCAAACTGTATATCAAAATGAATATCTTCACTTCATATATACAATAAATCTTACTTTTACCAAGCTATTACTTGTTTTTTGTAGACTTCAGCAAGCTTTGAGAGTTTGATTATCCCATTTGTAAAAATGATTTCTTTAGTGGACTTAGTAATCTAATATATCAAGAATGAAATTATCTTTATAAAAAATTAAAAGCTGCCTAACTACAAATTCATTTATCAAAATTTACATGAATATGATTTTTATATTGAATAGGAACTTTTGTAATAGAGCTTTTCTACGCATTTGCTAATAATTAGTTTAAATGTGGATGCGTCTTTTAATACTTTACAGATTTATACTGTGCTAAAAATATTTTTTTTACTAGATCAATCTTTTTTCTATTTTATCTATTTTATCAATCTTCGTTTCCATCCCTATTCATAATTCTTTTATTTGAGGCTCTAGTTGAAATCTTTAAAAATATTATCAGAATATTCAATATCAATTTATTTGTTGACTTTTTATTTAGTTTTATTTCACTTGCTTAAGACTCTTTTTAATTTAAATTAAATTGTTATTAAATAGAAATAAATCAAATATCTTTTTGATTAAATGCAGAGTAATAAATTTTTTTAAGATTCCATAAAGCATAAAAATAAAATGAAAAAAAAAAGAATGTTTATTATTTAATTTTATTGAGTTGAATTATTTAATTTTAAAGAACTTCTTTAATATTTTTTTCTCTTTAGCTCATTATCAAATAAATAAAATTTAAAGCAATTTTCAACATATTTTAAGTAAATTAAAGTATTACATGAGGATATCTATCTATCTAACTAACTAATTAAAAATGTATAGTAATCAAAATATTAAATAAAAAGGATAATATAAATTAAATAAAGAAAAAAATTATAATATTAAAATATTGATATCACATTTAGTTAGTAACTTTATTATGGAAAATACAATTAGATTAATTTAGAGACTATATTAACAAATTTCCAAGCTAAATTAAAAAATTGAGTCATGTGTCAAAAACCAGATGCATAAATCAATATAAAGGACTAAAAGTAAAATTAATTACTATATAAAAAATTTAACTGACATTCAATAATAAAAAAGGGAAATTAAGTGATGAAGTTGTGTCAAACTTTCTTTACGAATAAAAAGGAATTAGTGATTCAAAAAATTAATAAATTTTTAACTTTATTTGGAAAAGTAAACATAATTTGTATAAGAATATCTTATCAGCTTTTAAGAAACATATTATTGAGTGCTAAGATACTCTCTTGATGAGTGTGTATCAAAATTTGAGTGAAAATAAGTGGACTTTTGAATGTATTTAGCAAAGAGTTTCTACAAATATGGCAATATTTTTTTATAATATTAGAGTATAACTTCAGTGTTTCCTTTGTGGCCTAATAAAATTAATATATCCCATCATCCTCAAGCATTTATTTGCCATATTTTCTTATATCCACCTTTTCCAAAAATTTAGCTAGCTAAAATGAATAGTTGCCATAATAAATTAAATCCTAGCCGCCAATAAACTTAGATTAGTACTTTGATGCTTCTTTAAATTTCTGCCAAAAATAGTATAAAAGAAGATAATTTAAGATAAAAAATAAAAAATTTCTTATACCAACTATTTCATCTAAAGATGATTATAAATTCTTTTTTCGTTTTTATACAGTTTTTTAGGGATTTTTAAAGTAAAAAAATGCAATTGTATTAGTTGAAATTTAAATCTGAGAATAATTTATTCAAAATTGATTTTTTACCAAGTGTATGCGCCAGCAATTATAGGATGACATCTTAATTTCCATAGCTTTAATTAAAAAATTCATTTTGTAAATAATTGTAAAAGATAAATAGATACATCACATAATAATCAAACAAAGGTGGATGATTATAGCAATATATATTCTTCAAAATTTAAACACACTATACTTTGATTGATGAGCGTTTTTCAACTGATATTTTCAAGTGAATAAATTTGCAGTTTCTGCATTTACTACAACTATTTAGTTTGACTTCTTGCCATATATTTGTTTAAAAATTCAACTGCTTTGCTAATCAATCAGTAAGATTCATTAAATGCTAAGACAGCATCAAAGTCTTTACTTAACTCAAAAGTAATTTTCTCAACTACAAGTACATTGAGCTCTATTACTTTTTGCTTATCTCGCTGAAACCATGTTAAACCTAGTAGATATAAAAATATGAAAACACTTATAATTTATTAAAATTTTTAAATAATGTTACACTGTGTTATTGAGTATTAATTAAGTATTATACTTTTAAATTCAAGTTATGAAAAACTTTTTTTATTTTACCCGTTTGTGTATTTTTTGATATTAATTAAATCTCTTTACATTCTAAAGGTTTCGGTAATAGATAGTACAGTTTAAATTACAAACAATTACTAAGTTTTCTAATTACATAAGAAGATATTAGATATTAGCTTATTATTCTTTCAGGATGGGACTAAGAGATTCAGCCTATGCAAAAATTATCAATCAGTAATCATTAATTGGATGCTCTTACCCATCAAATCAATTTTTACCAATTCTCCAATCATAATCTTAAATCTTCTTGAATAGTTTAATATATTATTTCCATTTATAAATAATTCATCATTCTAAGCACAATAAGTTAATATTTAAAATGATTCTTAATACAATAATTAAATTTGCTTAAGAAAAATGAAAAGTATCTTTTAATTTTTTATCTATTACTTTTACCAAACAAAATAATTGAAAAAAAATCATTTAGTTTCTTTCATGTATTCTTAATTTTCTTTAACTAAATTTTCTTGCTTCCCTAATGCTTCTTTCAAGATGCTTTATTTTTCATGAGCTAGTAAATAATAAAAAGGATAATTATAACTTCCAATTTTATCTTTAATATCATAAACTCTTACATTCAGCTGATATCTTAACATTAAAAGTACTTTTTATATTTATCCAAAATTAGGCTATTTTTGAGATTTTGCTATATAATATTTTGGTGTATAACTAAGACATACCCATTTATTTTCATCATCGAAACAATTATTTTATTTTATACTTAAAGTAGTCCATATATTTCAGGTTAATTATCCTATGCCTTTTGAAAATTTTTAACATTTAGCAAAATAAACTTTATGTAATAGATTATTGGATAAAATATTTAAATACTTTAACATTTTTTTATAAAAATGAAATGATAAAAAATAGCAATTAATGTATTTATAATTATGTATGTTATTTAATTTGTTTAAATTTAATTTCTAAATAATGTTTATTTTTCTTAGTTTAATATAAAAAAATAGCTGAGTTATTTTCTCTTTACTTTTTGAAAATAGAGGGGATTGATTAATTATAAAATTAATAAAATCAACTTTTTGATGTATAATTTATTGCAGAAACAGAAATTGTAAAGTTAGAGAAGATTTTATAATAATTATAAAAATAATCTTTATCAAATATCAATTTTTTAAAATTACTTTTTGGCATATAAAAATATGGCTAACTATCATTTTCTTGCTAAAACAGAAGAAAACTTTTAATTAATAAAATAAAATGAGGATGATTATTAAAACTAAAATACTTGTAAGTATAGAATATAACTAAATTAATAATCTCAAATATCTTTGAATATACCATTTGATTAATATAAGGACTATATTAATAAATTTCCGAACTAAATTAAAAAACTGAGTCGTATGGCAAAAATAAAATGCATAAATCATAATGAAAGAATAAGTAAATATTAATTGCTTTTTAATAAATTTAACTGGAATAAAATAATATATAAAGAAAAAGTTCCCATGATTGAAGTTGTGTCAAATATTATTGGTGAATAAAAGGGAGTCAATCCTATAGAAAATTAATAAATTTTTAATTTAATATCGAAAAGTAAACATAACTTGTATAAGAATATCTTGTCAGCTTTTAAGAAACATATTACCGAGTGTTAAGATACTTTCTTGATGAGCTTTTATGAAAATTTGAGTGAAGATAAGTGGACTTTTGAACACATTAAGCTTAGAGTAACTACAAATTTGGCAATATTCGGAAGATTCAATCTCAAGGTTAAAAATTTTAGTAAAAACAGAAATCTGAAAAAAATATTTCATTACTTTTTGAAGAACTCTGAAAAAATATGGCTTTAAGATTCTAAAATTAAAGATAAAGACTATTACATTTAATAAATAAATTTGATGGTTATAGCATAAGAAAGACAAATCCTTCAAAATTTTACAAATTGCTATAATAAGTAGAGGAGAAATAGCATGAAGAAATGATAATTATTATATAGATAATTTATTTTTTCTGTTAAAATAAATGTTAAAAAAAATATAGAAATTTAATACTTAAATATTAGTTATATGTTTTTAATATAAAGTAATACAATTGCAGTAACATATTAATGCTATTTCAAATATTTATTTTTTTTACAATTTAAATTTAGTACAATCTTTCTCATCTTCTAAGCCTAATCTCTAAATTAGAGCCTCATTCAATTTATTAAGTGCATTTTGAATTTGACCTGAGTTACCTTATTGTGATTTTCGAGCTCAGTTACTCATTTAATTGATTAAAACTAAAGCTTTACAATTTTAGATAAATAAAACCAACTACTTAGCATTAAATATTGTTAAAATATTAAGCAAAGATAGAAGGTATTGATGATTTGAATCAAAATCAGTATTCTTTTATCTAATTTTTATGACTTTTGAATATTATGGGAGAGTTTTACCGTTATTTTTTAATTATTCATGTCATATGTCACCTTTTCCAAAAATTTAGCTAGTGAAATTGAATCATAATCACAATCAAAATCATAGCCATCAATAGCTTTAGCTTAAAACTCAAATGCTTCTACAAATTTCTGTTACCTCAAAAAACTGGTTTAAAATGAAAAAATAATATTAAAGTTATTTTATCAATTATTGTATCTAAAGATGATAAGGTGATATTTTCGAAACCTTGAGTTCTTGAATTCTTGATGATTTTTAAAAAATCTTTTATGCAATTCTAAAAAAAAATTGAAGTTACATCAATATTATTAAAAATTTATATTTTAGTAGTCTTTAGTTATTCTATATAATTAATATGAAAAATTTAGATTTAATTATTTTGTATAAGTATCATCACAAATAAGATGATTTTCTCTAAAAATTTTTTTTCTCAATTTGCAAAACCAGCAAATAGTAATAAAATTTAAGTTAATTGATAACGTTAATTTTTACCTTTGTCATAGCTTAAATTAATAATTTATTAACTAATCAAAGTCTTAAGATTTAAATTTAAAAGGTATATTTATATAAAATCTGCTAAAAGTGGATGATTATTGACATATAGATTAATATAATACTATATAAATTTTATTGATGAACCTCATTCAACTGCTATTCTAAAATGTATTCAGTCTTCAATCTCTGCTTATGCATCACTTTTCTAAATTGATTCTTCACCATATGTTTGTTTAAAAATTTTAACTGATTAGCTGATTAATGCTTTATATTCATTAATATTTTTATATAATTTGGCTCTCTTTACTTACCAGCAAAATTCTCAAGTAGTTTTACTTCTAGTTTTTTTCCTCAAATCACTGAAATTGTGTAAACATAATAGAGGAGGGAAAAAAAAATTAAGTTTTTCAAATAGTTTACTTTTAAAAATAAATAAAAAATAAATCAGTAAATTAAGGTCATGATTTAGAGTTTTAAAAATTTTCCTTTAAATATACATGATTTATGCATTTCATGATATTAATTAGTCTTACTTGCTTTACTAATTTACTAAATAACTTCTCTCTAATTATGAAACATATTGTAAGCTATTTTAAATTCCTTTTTCAAGATGAAAATTAAGAGAATAAATTTACTCATGATTTATTAAAGATTTATATTAAATTGAATCCTCATATCCAATCAACTTTTAGCAAGTCTCTACACATATTCTTACTTAAATATTTTAAATAAATAATATATCCTTCTATTTTTAAATTATTCCTATTAAGCAAAATATGTTAATATATAAAAAATTAATACTAATTTGATACTAAATTAGATTATGGGAAATTAGCAGAGATTCTAATTCTTTTATTTATTGGTTTTGTAAATTCCAACCATCAAAAGCTTTGCTTCTTTGGTGAGTCTTACTTTTCTTTAATTAAATGTTCTGTTTTTTTCAATTTTTTTCAACCAACCTAACTTTTTATGAGCTACTAAATGGTAAAGATGATTGAAGCTATAAATTGTATCTATCATTATTATCTCTTTGATTCAGCTAGCTGATACCTTTGCTCCAAATGCGCTTTTTAATGAATATATAAAGAGTGACTATTTTAAAGGTATTCTTTAATATTATTTTGATGTACCATTAAGTAAATACATTTTCAACTTTCTAAAAGTGATCTCTTTGTTACTCTCCTCAATCAAATTCCTTTAAAATATATCTAAAGTTATTTATCTATTTGAATACAAAAAATTAACTTCTGAAAATGTAAAAAATCAAAAAATAAGAATTTAAATCATAACTTTTTCATAAATATCATTTGATCATTTTCCTTAAAAACAGATCCATATTTTTCATTAGTAAGATTCCTGGCAAGATTCTCAACATTTTTAATGTTTAAAGTTTTATTTGCATGAATCTATTAAAGTGTTAAATTATTTTTCAAATCATTTTGAGTTCTTATTTTTTTTCATGATCAGCAACCTCATTCAAGACGTACTTTAAAAATAGTACTCTGTTATTGATCTGCAATTTTTAAATGCATAATATGATCCATCACATAACTTTTACTGATTCTTGCTAAAGGATATAGTTTAAATATGAAAGAATCCTTCACTATTTTAAATATTTATTCTATGCTAAAAGTTTTTTTAAAAGCGTAACCAACTTTAATTCTCCATTTTTCTTTTTTTATTCACATTCACCACCTTTTCCTATTAATTTTTGTTATTTAAATGTCCTATTTGAGATCTACAAAAATATTATCAAAATCTTCAATATCAATTTATTATTTGCCATTTTTATATTGTTTTTTTACGCTTGCTCAAGGTTCTTTAATTAATATTAAATGACAACTACATAGAAATAAAATATAATATTCTAACCTTTAAATAAATAATATTTGTAAATAATAAGTTGTTCATTTAAAAATTACATTTAAAATAAAATAAAATGATATTTAGATATTTTTAAGTGAATACACTAAATTTTTAAAAACTCCTTAATTATTATATAATATATAGCTCATTATTAGATAATTAAAATCTAAAGCACATATGTACAAATTTTTAGTAAATTAAAATAATGTTTAGATAAGATGTTATTTACACAACTTATTTAAAAAAAATATTTTGAATTCTCAATCAAAATATTAAATAAATAATTTTAAGTCAATTAAGAATTAAAATAAATTTTAAAATATTTGTCTCATATTATGTAATATTAAAATTATACTAATTTAATAAAAACAACTCTTAGCATGAGTTTTTAAAAAGTTAGAAGTTAAAAAATTTATCTAAAATATACTTAGAAGTAATTACATACTTGATCAAAAAAAATTAATTTCCTCGTAAAAAAGAAAACAAAAGTATATTAAAACTAGAATCACATAAAAATTATATTTCTAAAATAGTAAGAATATGTAAAAAGGTAAATATACAAAAACTATTTTACCAAATTCCATCTTTTTTCAACTCGACCCTACTATAAAAAAGAAAAGTAAGAAACTAAAATATGTTAATTCAGAAAGTTAGAATAATAGAGGGTATATAAGTTCTTTATTACTCCAAATTAAATGTAGTTTATCTTTTTTTTTCAAAGAAAAATATGACATTTAGAAAAGAATAAGAGTAATAAAATGTAGATAACATGATTTAGTTAGGAAGATAAATTTCATATTAAATTTAAAGTTGAATATAGAAAAAATGAATTTTAAAGATATGGTTGGTTATATAATATTTTATATTTTTTAATGATGATCAAAGAAGAAACCATTAACGTAATTGATTTACAATACAATCAAAAACTGATCTCTCCAAAAACATTATTTACACATTTTAAAATAATACTTTATGTTTGGGAGTAATAACAAAAGTAGTAATATAAGATAAATACTTAAGATATTTGTTCATTTGATAGGGTAAAACTAAGTGCGTAATAAAATTTTTAAATCTTTTGGATTAAAAGTTAGAAACTTATTTCTAAATATAAATTTATAAGAAATTTTTATATACTTTTTGAAAAACTCAAATTAGTTCTGGCTTGAAAATTTGAATATTAGGATGAAGAATCATATAAAACATACACAGAAATAATCCTAAATATCTATGAAAAAAATATTTTGATTCAAAGCATTTGTTAATATAAAAATTTTTAAAAAATAACTAGTGATATTGATCGAGTCTTAAAAAAAATCCTTTACTCACAAATAATTGTTAAAAAAGTACAAAAACTTTTATACTTTCTCGATTAAAAATATTAAAATTTATTATTTAACCTATTTTAAAAATATGTTTTAAATCAAAAAAGTATTTTTATATTTTTTTTAAATAGATAATTTGATATAACTTTAGGAATATAACTAAATTGCTATTATATTTTTATATGAATATTTCCATATAATTACAAAAAAAGCATAATTTACTTGCATAAATATTAGTATCTCAAAAATAATAATAGATTTAAACAATTTTTCATAAAATAATATTATTCGTAATTTTGAGCTGCTCGACCAAATAAATAACCTGCCATTCATAAAATCTTGAATTTAAATTAAATAAATTCATTAAAGGAAAAATTAATCAAATATTATTTATTAAACTAATTTGTTTATTCTTATAAATATCATTAATTGAACCAATAAAATTAAAGTATACTTTTTTTGAAGTCAATACAAAATAAATGTTAACTTTAATTCTCATCTTAAATCTTCTTTGAAACTAAAATTAGAATATCAATTTATTTATGTGCTAAATAAAAAATAAGAAGAAGATAAATAATTTAAATAAATTATATAATAAAAATAGATGTTATTTAGATAAATATTGGTAAAATTATGTTAAAAAATATAAATTTCTTTAAAATTTTAGATTCCTTTTATATCATAGATAATATAAATAAAAATAAGCTTAAATACTTAATCATTTTCATTATCTTAATAACAAGTTTTTATTAATCAAATAAAACCAGTTATAAAAAGTATTTAAATTTTTTCTTATTTAATAATTGTAAAATTTATCTATCTGCATTCATATATTGATAAAACTATAAAAGAGGAGAAGAATCACAACTTGAAATTTTTATTATTTCATAATTGTAAATAAGCTTTTTAAAATACTAATAAAATACCTGTAAAATCGTTATTTATTTATAAAAAATATAATAATTTTAGATTATAAAATAAAAACAATTTTAAATTTAACTTTTTAAAAGTTTTATTACATAAAAGCAGAGTAAAATTAAATAACATCAATTAATATTTAAATTTGAAGAATAAGCATCATTTTAAGAAAATTTATTAGCTAATAATATTAATAACTTTTTTTTTAAATTAAAAATATACTGTAAACTAAATTGCTTATTATATTGAGAATATTATATTAATGGTTAATTTTTTTAATTAGATAATTTGAAATTTATATGTAAAAGAGTATACGTATTATCATTTCTTATAATTATTATTTGAAATTAGCTGGGAAGAAAAATAATAGGGTAAGATTAATTTAATTAAGCACTCTACGTTAATTTACAGTTTACTTATTATTTTTGAAGATAAAGCAGTTAGTAATCTTTTAATATTAGGCGGTATTAAAAAAGTGACTAGTTTTTATATATTTTTTTATAAAAAATAAATATAATCTAATTTTCAGAATTATTTTAAATTTAATTTCTTAAGTGCTGAATTCTTTTTGAATTCTGCAATAAAAAAGAAAATAAATGACTATTTTCAGTTAAATAAATTTAAGTAAAGTTGATTAACTATAAATAACTTAATTCAATGTTTTAACTCATAATTTATTGCTAAAATTGAAATCGAAAATTTAGAGAAGATTTTATAATAATTATCAAATTTAAATATAATTTTTTTATTAAAATTTTCTTTTCTCTATTTAAAAAAATGATTAACTATCTTTCTCTTGCTCAAACAGATGAAAAAGTTTAAATTAAATAAAATGAAGATGAAAATACTTGTAAGTATAGAAAAGATTAATTACTTGAAATATCATGGAAAATACAATTAGATTAATATAGAGATTATATTAACAAATTTCCGAGCTAAATTAAAAAATTGAGTCATATGGCAAAAACCAGATGTATCAATCAATATGAAGGAATAAGTAAATATTAGTTACTATAAAAAAATTTAACTGACATTAAAATATATAAAAAGGGAAAGTACCAGTGATTGAAGTTGTGTCAAACTTTTTTTACGAATAAAAAGGAATTAGTGATTCAGAAAATTAATAAATTTTTAACTTTATTTCTAAAAGTAAACATAATTTGTATAAGAATATCTTATCAGCTTTTAAGAAACATATTATCGAGTGCTAAGATACTTCCTTGATAAGTGTGTATGAAAATTTGAGTGAAAATAAGTGGACTTTTGAACGCATTTAGCAAAGAGTTTCTATAAATTTGGCAAAATGCGGAAGATTCAACCTCAAGATTAAAAATCTGAGTAAAAACAGAAATCTGCAAAAAATATTCAATTACTTTTTGAAGAATTCTGAAAAGCTATGGCTTTAAGACTCTAAAATTAAAAACAAAGATTAATATATAGAACAAATTAATTTGATGGTTTTAGCATAAGAAAAGCAAATCCTTCAAAATTTTACATAGTGCTATAAAAAATATAGGAAAAATAGCATGTAAAAATGATAATTATAATATAAATAACTTAATTATTCTATTATTTAATGTTGTCATTTTTTTAAAGACTTTAAAATTCAATATACAAACCTAAAAATATAAATAAATTCATAACTAAATGTTATATGTTTTCAATTTAAAAAATATTTTTATTGAAACACTTTAAAGTTATTTATTTCAAATTTTATTTTCTTTTAATATATAAAATAAATAAATTCATTCACTTTATTAATTCAATAATAAAAAATTAACTAAATTGGTTATTATACCATTTAGGAAATTGATTATTAAGTTAGAAACTCTCTAGCAAGACTTAATATTATTTATAATATTCATGCGCAATTTCAGTGTTTCCTTTGTGGCCTAATGAAATTAATGTATCCTATCATCCTCATGCACTCATTTGCCTCATTTTATTCTAAGACTATTTCTTATATTCACCTTTTCAAAAAACTTAGCTAGCTAAATTGAATAGCGGCAATAATAAATTAAATCTTAGCCATCAATTACTTAGCTTAATACTTTGATGCTTCTTCAAACTTTTGTATTCAATAAAAAAAATATATATATAAAAGAAGATAATTTAAGATAAATAATATAAAATTTCTTATACCAACTATTTCCCCTAAAGATAATAATGTAATTTTATTTTCTATTTCATATTAGGGTGGATATTTAAATTAAGATTACGCAATTCCAATTGTTGAAATTTAAATCAGAGAATAATTTATTCAAAATTTAATTCTTACCAGCTTACTGTAATTTGATTAAGTTAAGATAATAGCCCTCTTTTTTGCTTAAATGCCAGCAATTATAGGATGACTATCTTAATTTCCATAGCTTTAATTAAAAAATTCATTTTGTAATCAACATTTTTAGAATTTCTAAATGTATAAGATATATACATACATAATAATCAGCCAAAGGTTGATGATTATCGCAAAATAAATTCTTGAAAATTTAAATGTACATATTTTTATTGGCCAGCTTCTTTCAATTGATATTTTCAAGTGAATAAATCTGCAGTTTCTGCATATTCTACAATTACCTAGATTGACTCCTGGCCATATATTTCTTTAAAAATTATTCAACATCTTTACTGATCAGTCAGTAAGATTGATTAAATGCTTAGACAATATCAAAGTCTTTACTTAACTCAAAAGTTATTTTCTCAAGTAGATTGAGTTCTATTCCTTTTTGCTTAGGTCACTGAAACCATATTAAACCAAATAGATAAAAAATATGTAAACATTTGCAATTAATTTATTAAATTTTAAAATAAATGTTAAATTATGTCATTAAGCATTAAGTAATTGTTATATTTTTTGGTTCAAGTTACTTTTGAGTATTTCTTGATATCAATTGAATTTCCTTTACATTCTTAAGGTTTCAGCAATAGATAGTAAAGTCCATATTATAAAACATTAGTTAGTAACTTTTTTTTCTTATGTAAGAATATATAAGATATTACATTATTAATTCAGGATGAGAATTAACAGATTCAGCCTATGCAAAATTATCAAACAGTAAGCGTTTTTTGGATGCTCTTATCTATCAAATCTACTTTTACTAATTCTCCGAGCAGTTCTTAAATCTTCTTGAATAGTTTAGTATATTATTTCCATTTAAAATTGATTAATTTTAAGCGCAATAAGTTAATATTTTAAAATTAGTATTAATTCGATAATAAATGAGCTTAAGAAAAGTTAAAAAAAGTACCTTCTAATTTTTTATTTATTACTTTGCCAAATTGACAAACTAAATCATTCAATCACTTAGTTTCTTTCATGAATTCTTAATTTTCTTTAATTAAATTTTCTTGTTTCCCTAAAGCTACTTTCAAGCTGTTTATTTTCATGAGCTAGTAAATATAAAAAAGGATAATTATAACCTCCTTTCATCCAACTGAAAATTAGAATATTCAAAATTTATATTAAAAATAAAGTCTTATGTATATTTTTAGTTGTATAATTTACCTAAGCCATTTATATTTATTAATAGTTTACTTAACTATTCGATGCATTTTGCAAATTAAACTTAATATTATAAATTATTGAAAAGATAAAAATAATTAAATATTTTAATATTTTTTATATGTTGATTATAATAAATGCTATTTATTTCCTTTAAATTAAATTTCAAAGTCTGGGTAAAATTTTTTGTAGTTTAATTTTAAAAAGAAAATAGCTGAACTGTTTTCTCTTTAATGAGAGGGGATTAATTATAAAATAACTAAAATCAATTTTTAATGTAAATTTATAGCTGAAGCAGAAATTGAAAAGTTAGAGAAGATTTTATAATACTTATTTATCAAATATAATTTTTTTTAAATTACTTTTTGGCATATAAAAATATGATTAACTCTCATTTTCTTGGAAAAACAGAAGAAAACATTTAACAAATAAAATAAAATGAGGATGATTATTAACACTATAATACTTGTAAGTATAGAAAATAATAAAAATAATAATCTCAAATAACTTTGAATATACCATTTGATTAATATAAGGACTATATTATTCAATTTCCTAACTAAATTCAAAAACAGAGTCGTATGGCAAAAACAAAATCCATAAATTAAAATGAAAGAATAAGTTAATATTAGTTGAATTATTTTAAATTTTAAATGAAATAAAATAATATTTAAAGGAAAAAATCCCATGATTGAAGTTGTGTCAAGCATTCTTTGCGAATATAAGGGAGTCAATCATTTAGAAAACTAATAAATTTTTAATTTAATATCTAAAAGTAAACATAATTTGTATAAGAATATTTTGTCAGCTTTTAAGAAACATATTATAGAGTGCTAAGATACTTTCTTGATGAGCTTTTATGAAAATTTGAGTGAAGATAAGTGGACTTTTGAACACATTAAACATAGAGTTTCATCAAATTTAGCATTATTAGGAAGATTCAATCTCAAGATTAAAAATTTGAGTAAAAACAAAAATCTGAAAAAAATTTTTAATTACTTTTTGAAGAACTCTGAAAAAATATGGCTTTAAGATTCTAAAATTAAAGACAAAGACTAGTACATAGAATAAATAAATTTGATGGTTATAGCATAAGAAAAGCAAATCCTTCAAACTTTTACAAATTGCTATAAAAAGCAGAGGAAAAATAGTGTGAAAAAATGATTATTATTATTATTTAGATAATTTATTTTTTCTGTTAAAATAAATGTTCTAATTTGTTTTTTAGATTTTAAAATTGAAGTAAAATACTCTTTTTTCATATTAATTAAAAATATAGAAAATAAAATATTTATTTATTATGCGTCTTTAATATGAAGTAATACAATTATAAATACAATTTTTATTTTCTTTTACAATTTAAATTTTATCCCACCTTTCTCATCTTCTTCAAAGTATAATATCTGAATTAGAGCCTCTTTCATTCTATTAAGTGCATTTTGAATTTGATGTAAGCTATCATAATGTGATTTTCTCCTAGTTCAGTTTTCATTGTATATAATACCTCGCTTTTATATATTTTTAAGCTTCCTGACTGATTTAAACAAAAGCTTTACAATTTTAGATAAAAAAACCAACTATTTAGCATCAAATATTGTTAAAATCTAATATTAAGCAAAGATTGAAGGTATTCTTAATTTTAATCCAAATCAAAATTCATTTATCTAATTTTTATGACTCTTGAAAACTATGGGAGAGTTTTACCATTATTTTTTAATTATTCATGTAATATGTCACCTTTTCCAAAAAATTTAGCTAGTTAAATTAAATCATAATCACAATCAAAATCATAACCATCAATCACCTGGGCTTAGAACTCAGATGTTTCTTTAAAATTTTTTTTACTCAAAAAACTGGTATAAATAATATTAAAAAATATTAAATCTATTATATTAATTATTGCATCTAAAGATGATAAGGTGACTCTATTATCGAAACCATGAAGTTTTTCACATTTATTTTAAACTATTTTATATAGAAAAACAAATTGAAATTATAATAATTTATTCAAAATTTATATTTTACAAAATAATGTAATTAATTTGATAAATTCAAATTGGCTTATTTTGTATAAGTATCAGCACTAATAGGATGATTTTCTCCAAAAAACTTTTTCTTAATTTACAAAATCAAGAATTAGAAATAAAATTTAAGTTAATTGAAAATGTTTATTTTGACCTAATTTCCACAACTTACTTAAATTAAAAATTTATTTACTCATCAAAGTCTTAAGATATAAATTTAAAATGTATATTTTTTTAAAAATCTTCAAAATTCAAAATTGAATTATTATTGACATATGTATTCGTGAAAATTATAATACACAATAAATTAAATTAATTAATGAGCCTCTTTCACTGCTATTTTAAAGTGAATGTGTCTGCTATCTCTGCATGTGCATCACTTTTCTAAATTAATTCACCATATATTAGTTTAAAAATTTAAACATCATTAACTAATTAATGCTTTAGGTTCATTAATCTTTTTAGATAACATGATTGTTTTTATTTACTACTCAACCTCAGCTATTCAAGTAGTTTTACTTCTAGTCTTTTTCGCTTAGCTTACTGATATTGCGTTAAGCCTAATAGAAAAAAAGAAAATTTAAAATTTGCAAATTATTTACTTTTTAATAATAAATGACAAATTAAGTCAGTAAGCTAATTCATGATTTAGATTTTTAAAAACTTTCCTTTAAATATAGACAGACAAGTTATGTATTTCGAGATATTAATTAAATTTTACTTGTTATCTTAATTTACTAAGTAAATTTTGTCTAATTATTGTAAATTATTAATTTTTTTTTATAGGATGAAAATTAAAACCATTTCAAGACTTATTAAAGAGTTATTTTAAATTGGATTCTCTTATCACATCAACTTTTAGCAATTTTCCACAGTATATTCTTAATTAAATCTTCTTAAATAATTTAATATATCAATTCAGTAGTAAACTACTCCTATTGAGAGCAATATGTTAATATATAAATTCATTTTAATTTGATATTAAATTAGATTATGGAAAATTAACATAGCATATAATTATATTATTTATTGGCTTTGTAAATTTCAACCATCAAAAATTTTGTTTCTTTGATGGATCATAATTTTTTTAATTAAATTTTCTGTTTTCTTAACATTTTTTTCAACCTACTTTATTCTTTATGTGCTAATAAAGGGGAAAGAGGGTTATATCTTTAAATTATACCTATCATAATTATCTCTTCAACTCACTGATACCTTGCTATAAAGACGCTTTTTAATTGATATCCAAAGTGTGACTATTTTAATTTACCACTAAATTAAATTTATTTTCAACTTTTTAAAATTTGTTAATCTCCTCTATAAAATTTATTTAGAATATATCCAAAGTCATTTATCTATCTGAATACAATAAATTAGCTTCTAAAAATAAAAAAAAAACATAAAAAACAATTTAAATCACCACTTTCATATTAAAAGCAATGCTCTTTTTCCGCAAAAAATGATCTTTTCATTTTAGTAAGATTAATGTCCATATTCTCAACATTTTTAATGTTTAAAATTTTATTTTTATGAATTTGTTAAGTATAAAATTATTCTTCAAATACTTTAGAGTTCATTTTTTATATATATGCAGGGAGTTGAATAAATTTTATTTTATTATCGATTAAAAAATCCTTTGTTTTTTATAACATGTGGGAAGGTTCTTCGTATTAAACCAAAAATAGTTTTTTATTTTTTGAATACATGTTTTTGTATGTAAGTAAACTTTTTTAAAGACATTTATGTATCCATCAGATTAGGTTCTTTCCCTATTATTCTAGAATTCAGTTTTCCCAAGCTGTTTGATTCTTTAATAATTTATTCCATTTTGCTTCAAAATCTTAATTAATTATCAAAGTATGGTTGATATCTATCTTATAATTTAAAAAACCAAGCAATTTGCCTTGTATGAATGTTATTATAATCAAGTTCTTATTTAATATATTGATTTAGGTTCTCATATTCTTCTTCTAAAGGTTTATGTCTGCAGTTTTCAAACGCTTTAATTTTCATCTTGATTATGAAACCAAATGTAGGATTAAACTAAATTCTAAGTTTTCTGTTCATATCTTTGAAATATAATTCTTAATTATGTTTATTGGGCATTTATTTTATATACTTTTTTAAATTAATTTTAGTTTCTTTTCTAAATTATATTAGAAAAATTATAATTTTATATCTATATACATAAAGTTTTTTTTTATTAATTTAAAAATATCTCTAAAATTTAATAAATGGATAATTATTCAGGAGCTGAAAATTATTTGAATTCTAATTTAATTAGATTTAATTTTTTATTCTATTTAATCTGTTTTGAAACTAAAATTAGAATATTAATTTACTTATGCGTTAAATCAAAAATCTGGGAACTATAAATTTTTTGAATAAATAATAGAATAAAAATAGTTGTTAATTCAAGAAAATAAATATCATCTAAATATTAGATCCCTTTTATATCATAGATAATATAAATTAAAATAAGCTTAAATACTTAATATTTAATATAATTATAATAATACAAGTTATAATTTATCAACTAAAACCAAAGCTATAAAAAGTATTTAAAGTTTTTTTTATTTAAATATTGTAAAGATTTATCTATCTGTTTTCAAGTACTGATTGAATTAAGAATTAAGGAAAGAATCAAAACTTAAATTTTTTATTATGCCTTAATTGCAAACAAGTTTTTAAAATACCAATAAAATACATGTAAAAATCATTATTAATTAAAAAATAAAATGAAATAATTTTAGATTATCAAATAAAACAATTTTAAATCTTACTTTTTAAAAGCTTTATTTCATGAAAACAGAGTAAAATTAAATAACATCAATTAGTATTTAGATTTTATGAATGAGCATCATTTTAAGAAAATTTTATTAAAAATTATAAATATTATTCATTAATATTTTTGTAATTAGTAAGCTAGTATAATAAATTTAACTAATTTAAAAAAAAAAAAATCAATGTAAAGTAAATTGCTTATTTTATTGAGGAAATTAGATTAATGGTTTATTTTTTAAATTAGATAACTTAAAAATTTATATGTAAAAGAGGAAATATATTATCATTTCTTTATAATTGTTATTTGTTATTAGCTAGGAAGAAGTCATTATAGTAGGATTAATTTAATTAAGACATCGAGTTTTATTTACAGTTTATTTATTATTTATTAAGCTCGATGCAGTTTGAATGCTATTAATATTGTGTAGCCAATTTATTGAAAAAGTAAAAATGACTAATAATATATAATTTTCAGAATTATTTTAAAATTTAATTTCATAAGTGCTTATGGTTTTTTGAGTTATCTAATTAAAAGAAAAGAACAGAATATTTTCAGTTAATTGTTTTTAAATAGAGCTGATTAATTAAATATAAAAAATTTCATCCAATTTTTTTGACTCATTATTTATTGTTAAAACAGAAATTAAAAATTTACTTAGTTTTTTTAATAATTATAAAACATAAATATAACTTTTACTAAAATTTGCTTTTTTATATTTAAAAAATGATTAATTATCTATTTCTTGCTCAAACAAATGAAAACCTTTACTAAATTAAATAAAATGAGGATGAAAATTAAAATTAAAATACTTGTTAGTATAGAAAATAATAATAATTTGAAATATCTTGTATAATATAATTAGATTAATATAGGGATTATATTAACAAATTTCCGATCTAAATTAAAAAATCAAGTCATGTGGCAAAAACCAGATGTATAAATCAATATGAAGGCCTAAGTAAATAAATTAGTTACAATATAAAAAATTTAAGAGGTATTCAATAATATTTATAGGGAATGTACCAGTGATTGAAGTTGTATCAAACATTGTTTACGAATAAAATGGAATTAATCATTAAGAAAATTAATAAATTTTTAACTTTATTTCTAAAAGTAAACATAATTTGTATAAGAATATCTTATCAGCTTTTAAGAAACATATTATGGAGTGCTAAGATACTCTTTTGATGAGTGTGTATGAAAATTTGAGTGAAAATAAGTGGACTTTTGAACGCATTTAGCAAAGAGTTTCTACAAATTTGGGAAAATGTGGAAGATTCAACCTCAAGATTAAAAATCTGAGTAAAAACAGAAATCTGCAAAAAATTTTCAATTACTTTTTGAAGAATTCTGAAAAGCTATGGCTTTAAGACTCTAAAATTAAAAACAAAGACTAATACATAGAACAAATCAATTTGATGGTTTTAGCATAAGAAAGATAAATCCTTCAAAATTTTACATAGTGTTACAAAAAATATAGGAAAAATAGCATGAAAAAATGATAATTATAATCTAAGTAACTTGTTTTTATATTGTTTCATGAGTTTTGTATTGTTTTTTAAGACTTTAAAATTGACCAAAATTTATCTCTTAAATAAGCTAAATCTGAAATATATTGCTAAATATTATATGTATGTTTTAAGTATAAAAAAATATTTTTATAGAAATACTTTAATGTCATTTATTTCAATTTATTTTCTTTTAAAATATTTAAATTCAACCACTTTATTAATTCAATAATCAAAAATTAACTTGAAATTTATTTATCCCATCATCCTGTCAATCACTTATCTGCCTCTATTTCTTCAAAGACTTTTTCTTATTTTCACCTTTTACAAAAATTTATTTAGATAAATTGAATATTGACTATAATAAATTAAATCATAGTCATCAATCAACTTAACTTAGAACTTTGATACTTCTTCAAATTTCTGCCAAAAATATTATAAAAGAAGATAAATTAGGATAAAAAATAAAAAATTTCTTATTCCGATTATTTCCCCTAAAGATGATAATGTAACTCTATTTTCTATTTCATATAGTTTTTTAGGGATTTTTAAAGCAATATTTTGGTAATAGTTGTTTGAAATTTAAATCAGAGAATAATTTATTCAAAATATAAATCACACTTACTTACTTATTGTTATTTGATTAAGCAAAAACATTAGCCAGCTTTATGTAAGTACCAGCAATTATTTGATGACTATCTTAATTTCCATAGCTCTAATTATAAAATTCGTTTTGTAATCAATATTTTTAGAATTTCTTAATGTTTAAGAATTATTTACATAATAATCAGCTAAGGTGGATTATTATCGTAAAATAGATTCTTCAAAATTAAAAATCACTCTACTCTTAAATTGTGTGCGTCTTTCAACTTGATATTATCAAGTGATTAAACCAGCAGTTTCTGCAAATAAAAAGATTATCTAGGTTAACTCCTGGCCATATATTTCTTAAAAATTCAACTGGTTTGCCGTTCAATCAGCAATATTTATTAAATGCTAAGATAACATCAAAGCCTTTACTTAACTCAAAAGTAATTTTCCCAATCAGATTGAGTTCTAATCCTATTTGCTTAACTCACTGGACCCATATTAAACCTAATAGATAATAAATATGAAAACATTTGCGATTTATTAAGTTTTTTATTAAATGCTAAATTAAATTCTGTCATTGAGTATTACGCTATTGATACATTTTTTACTTTAAATTATAAAAAATTTTTTTATATTTTACCCGTTCTTATATTTCTTAGTATTAATTGAATCTCCTTTACAAACTTAAGGCAATAGATAACAAAGTGCACATTATTATGGATTAATAAGTAACTTTTTTATAATTACATAAGAATATATAAGATATTAATTCATTATTGATTCAGAATAAAAATTAAGAGATTCAGCCTATGCAAAAATTATCAAACATTAATTGGATACTCTTATCCATCAAATCTACTTTTACCCATTCTTCAAAATGCTCTTAAACCTACTTGAATAAAATTTAATAAATATTATTTCCATTTATAGATTATTTATATTAAACTCAATAAATTAATATATAAAGATTATGCTTAATTGTATAATTAAATTAGCATAAGAAAAATTATAAGTCTTGTATCTATTACTTTTACTAAACTTAATAATTGACCATATAATCCTAGTTTCTTTCATAAATTCTTAATTATCTTTAATAAAATTTTCTTCATTCTCTAAATCTTCTTTCAAATTGCTTTATTTTTCGTGAGTGAGGAAAAGAGAAAAAGGATAATTATAACTTCAAATTGTATCAATCATATCATAAAACTCTTTCATCCAGCCAATATCTTAATATTAAAAGTACTATTTATGAATATCCAAAATTAATTAGGCTATTTTAGAGATTTTGCTTTATAATATTTTGGTGTATAAGTAAAAAAAACCCATTTTCATCTTTTAAACAATTATATATTTATTAATCTTAATTATTTAACTCACTAATTATATATCTAAAAGTCATTTATCTAAATTAAATACAAAAAATTAACATTAAAAAGTAAAAGTAATTAAAAAAATGAAGCCATATTCTAAAAACTCTATTTTAAAATTCAAAGTATATATTTAAAACTTTGAAATTAATTAATACTTCTTTAGGCATATTTAATTTAAGGATTATCAACATACTAAATAATTATAATAAACTAGTAAAAACAAGGTTTATTATATATTTTAAAAAGTTGCTCTAAAACTTCATGAAATAAATATTCATTTCTTAAAATATTGTGACCAGCTGTGTAGTACTATTGGAGATATTTCACTTCATTTTTATTATTTTAAGCTAATTTTTCTCATCTAATATTTTAATTATTTTTATTATTCTAAGCCTAATTTTTAGAATTTCTTTTATTCTATTAAGTGCATTTTGAATTTGATCTAATTACCTTATTTTGATTTTCTGCTAGTTCAGTTTTTATAGTATTTAATGCCTTGCTATTTATGCTTCCTTAGTTCTCATTTATTTGATCTAAAATAAAACTTTATAATTTTAGATAAATAAAGCCAACTAATTAGCATCAAATATTGTTAAAATATCTAATATTAAGCAAATATTGAAGGTCTTGATGATTTTAATCAAAATTAAATGTTATTTTATCAAATTTCTGTGGCTCTTTAAAAGTATGGGAGAGTTTTACCGTTATTATTAATTATTTATGTCATATGCCAACTTTTCCATAAATTTAGCTAGTGAAATTGAATCGTAGCCACAACCAAAATCATAGACATCAATCATCTTAGCTTAAAAATCAGATCTTTTTTCAAATTTCTGCTGCACCAAAAAACTGGTATAAATAAAATTGATAAAATAATATTTAAAATTTATAAATCTATAATTTCTATTATTTCATTTAATGATGATAAAGTCGAAACCAGGCTGTTTTTGACAATTTTTGTAAAGCAATTCCATTATTTTTTTTATTTTTATTTATATTCACTTCCTTTTCCCTATTCCTAATTGTTCTATCCTAGTTAAGATCTTCAAAAATACTTGATTATATTCAGTAGCAATTTATTTTTAGACTTTTTTAACTTGTTTTGTTTCACTTGCTTAAGGCTCTTTAATTAAAATTAGATGATGCCTATATAAAAAAAATTCAAATTTTCTAACAATTAAATACAGAATATTTATATGTAAATAATCAATTTTTTATAATTACGTTAAGCATTAAAATAAAATATTTATATTATTTTGATATTATTGAATTAAAATACTAAATTAAAATTAAATAAAATATTGCTCATTATTAATAAAACAAAATCTAAAACAAATTTGTACACATTTTTTTAGTTAAAATAATGTTTAGATTTGAAAGTATTCAACTAATTTAAAAACACATTTCATACCCAATCAAAATATTAAATAAATACTTTTAAGTAGATAAAATTGAGAAGAAAAATTAATATATTTTTAATATAAAATATATAATTTACATGCATATATTTTAGTTAAATAACACTAAATTAAAATATATTATTATCATAAAATAATATTCTTAAGAATTAAAAGTTGCTCAACCCATTAAATTACCTGTATACTATACGTAAAATCTTGAATTTTAATTTTATAAATTCATTACAGCAAAAATTTAAAGAATATTATTTATTTAAGAATTCAAAAATATTATTTAAATGTAAAAAGCAAAAAAGCAAAAATGTAGTCTATTTTCTACTAAAATATAATATAAATTAAGATTTAAATAGCTTAAATCTTGTTGCTGTTAATAACTTTTTTTTAATTAAATAGCTTATAAAATTAATTATTTTTAAAAGGATTAAATAAAATTTATTTATATTTAAGATGAAGTCAATCACACACATTTAAATTTAGAAAATTTAAAATATAGATTTATTTTTATTTAAATTATTTTATTTAAAAAATATATTTTCATATAAATTACATTATAAATTTAATTTATTAAATCATTAATCTTTTAATATCAGAAAATTATATCATTCTAAATATATACCTATATTATATTTAAATTAGCATGTTTATATATTTTAGTCTTTCATAAATTTTCATTAATGTCGGCTTTTAAGAGGCATTTTTCAGAGTGTTAAGATACTTTCTTGGTTGGAGTTTATGAAAATTTATGTGATGACAAGTGGGCTTTTGAGCACAATTGGCAAACAACTTCTACAGATTTGACAGAATGCAGAAGATTCAATCTCATGATTAAAAATTTAAGCAAAATCAGTAATCCGAAAGAATATACAATTACTTTTTGAAAAACTTTAGAAAATAATATATTTAAGATTCTAAAATTTAAAATAAAGGCTAATTCATATAACAGATTAGCTTGATCATTATAGTTAAGAAAAGCAAATCCTTCAAAATGATACACATTTCTTAAAAAACAAAGGAAAAATAGTCTTTAAAAGCAATAATTATTATTTAAATAACACCTTCTAAAGGTGTCTTGAGATTGAGGCTCTGCTAGACTTCAGTAAGATATGAAATATTTCATATCTTATTTGTAAAAACGATTTTTTTAGTGGATTTAATAATTTCCAATAAAAGAATCGAATTTTCTTTTTAAATAATTAAAAGCTGTCTAACTAGAAATTCATTTGTCAAAATCTATAGACATGGCTATGGTTTTTATAATGAATAGAAGCAACTTTCTTCATCTCTGTCTTATCATAATAGAGCTTTTCTTCAGATTTGCTTAATAATTTAGTGTAACTATGAATGTATCTTTCACTATTATAAAAATGTATTAAGTGCTAAAAATATTTTTTCAAAAGCTCAATCTTTTTAATTCTTCAATTATTATTTATCTTTGCTTCCATCCCTACTCATTATTGTTCTATACCCTACTCTAGCCTAATTTTAAAAATATTACCAAAATATTCAATTTCAATTTGTTTATTGACTTTTTAATCTTGTTTTCTTTCCCTTGCTTAAAACTCTATAATATTAATTAAATGATTATTATATAGAAATAAATCAAATATTTTAATTATTAAATGTAAAATCTTTGTAATTATTTTTTTTAAATTCCATTTAGCATAAAAATAAAATGTATATAGTTTATACGGTAAAGGTTCATAAATTTAGGCCACCTCGATTTCAGTTTAGACATCTCACTTAGCGGCTTTAAACCAAAATTTTCATCACTAATATCTACTGTAATCAAACCACTAATAAATAATACTTTACATTATTTAAAAATAACTAAACTTAATCTATTATATATAAAATTGTTTCATGTAGTTATATTATTATTTGGAGATATTTAATGTTAGTTTAAAGTAAAATTGAAAAAGCATTAAATGGTTTTTTAATTTATAAAGGCGCAAAATTAATTAAGAATTTACAGATATTAAGTGAGTGTAAGATGACTGAAGACGCTATTTAATATTTGCAAATATATAACAAAAGATAATAAATAGTTCATAAAATTTACAGATTTCACTTTATTCAAATTATTATATTCACCTTATTATGAACGTGTTTACTGAATTATATTTTTTGATTATTTGTGATTGTATTGATAAAATTTATTATTTTGATTGAGTTTCTTGCTTAGTTTATAAAATTCAAAGAACATGAATGTATCCTTAAAATTAAAACTAATGATATTATTCAAGCATAAAAAGTATTTTTTTATTAAAATAAAATAATTTTTAGGTAAATAATTAAAGATATTTAATTAGTATTTATTGTAATCATACATTTATATAAAAATAAGTTAATTCTTTTTACCAAATTTATATGAAAAAATATTCTAGTAAGAAAAATAATCAAAAACTGAATTTATTTGATACTAATTTTTAGTTAAGGAAACTAACTCTCTTTTGAACAGAGTTTTTATTGTAGTCTTATACTCACTTTTCGTTGTTGTTATTATTGTTACTTTTATTGTTAAATTTCTTAAAAGGAATTGCTTTAAAAAGAATTCTGGAATTAGCACTAACTAATGTATTGTCAAAGTAGTTTAATTATAAGTAAAAATTGATATTATTATGTAATTTATTGCCATAACATTTCAGAATTTCTTTATTAAGAAATAGAAGAGGAGGGAAATTAGATAATACATTAGACTATGGATTAAATTATTTGAGATACTTAATAGATATTTATAAAGTTTCATTTAAACTTTAAAAGAGTTATTACTTATCGCAATAACTTAGTATTTAAATATTTAAAAACATATTTGAAGTTAGCTTTTGCAAGCTATATAATTATAATTAATTTTTATCATTGTAACCTTTTTTATTTATTTTCTTTAGATCAATTATAACTTTGATAAGCTTTACCTTGATAATTGATTAATTTCAGAATTTATAATATTTCTGTAATTTAATTGGTTTATCTATGCAGTTTACAATTTACATTTCTTTAATTGTTTCTCAATCAAAGCATTCAAAAAAATTTAATATCATATTTACTTTTAATGCAGATACTTTTTACAAATTAAACCTTATCTGAGTTGATTAGTTAGTTGTATGTTTGAAATGAATTTTTTGGTTTGGCACATTTATTAATTTATTATCTTTTCTTATTAAAAGAAAAATTCTTATGTTTCTTTACATAACTCTTCAAAATTTCATGCATTTTTTCTTAAAAAAACTAAATTTATTTGAGGTAAATACTAATTTTACTAATAATATAAAATAATTTACTCATGTTTCTAAAAAATACTAATAAAAATATAAATATTTGAAATTAAATTATGTTAGTTAGTTTACAAAAAGAATTTCAATTTACACTATTTTGTTGGATTACTAAATTTAAAAGATAGAATATGGAACAATAAATTTCAACTTTAGAATCAAATGTATTAGTTTTATAGGTTTTTTTATATTCTTTCGAATGTAGCTGCTTATTTGATTTTTAAAATACGCATATATCAATCAAAAAGTTTACATACTTTATTTGAATTTTTCAAACACCTAAATTTGTAAATATTTTTCTAGAGACTAGTTTGATGTTTAAAATAAGAAATAGTTAAATAATATTAGCTATTTTTTGGGCTAATTTTTTTTAAATTTCAAGTAAAAAGATATAGAAAATAGGAGATTTACAAAAATTGAGTAATAAATTATTCTATTTACCTCATTTAAATAAATGATTCTTTCTCATTTTTATACTTTCCTACTTATCGCTTACTTTTATTGAAAAGTAAAAATACAATTAAATTTCAAAAGTATCTGATAAATTTTAATAACATTTGTAAGTTAAAATCTTATAAATGAATAATATTTATTTATAAAAAATATTATTTTGAAATCAATTTTCTTACATTACACCAATTCCTAATAATCTTGAAGATAATTTCAGTAAAAAATATTAATGCACAATCATATTTAAGTATATATAATAACTAAAAAATCCATCTTTTTTATTCGTCCTACTTTTTTTTAGTCATAAAATTGCAATAAGAACCTAAAATAATTCTACTAAATTAATAGAAAAATATTTACATATTTTTTCAATTATTCTTGATTTTTCATCATTAATGAGGTCTTTGATTTTTTGCTTATCCTATTTTACTGAAAAAAAGGTCTATGAGAACCTAACTAATAAAGATAGATTTATAAAGCTTTTTGTATATTTATTGATACTTAACATGAATTTTAAATGAAAATTTATGAAGCTTCAAAACCTATCTCAGATTTGTTTCTAAGTATATAGAAAAATTATTTAAAAAAATTATCTTGCTTGTAAAAAAATAAAATCGAAGTAAACAAAAAATACAATCTTTTAACAACTTTATGTCTAATATAGCTAAGTACAAACTGATAGATAAAAATACAAAAATCATTTTACCAATTTCTATATGTTTTCCACTCAACCCTACAATCAAAAAGAAGAGTAAGAAATTAAAAACTTGTTAATTCAGAATGTTAGAATTATTGAGAGTAGATAAGTGCTTTATTCTCTCTAACTACGATCAATACTTGAAGAATATATGTAGCTTGGATTCTATTGAAGAAAAATAGGGCAATTCCAATAAAGAATATGAGTAATAAAATGAAGATTAGATGATCTAATAAGGTAAAGTGATTGAATTTTTTGAACATTTAAGGAAGAATAAAAATGCATTTATTTATTTATTTTTTTAATATATTTAATATATTTAGAAAATGATGATGACAGTAAGCAATAAGAAGTAATAGATTTTCTATAAAAATCAAAAACTAATTTCTTCAAAAACCTTATTTACGCGTTTCAAAACCATATTCTATACTAATGTGATGAATAGTAAAAGTAATAATACCGGTCTCATACTTAAGATGATTGGACATTTGATAGAATAAAACTAAGAGTGTAGTAAAACCTTTAAAATTGTGGTCGTTTTGGCTTAAAAGTTAGAAACATATTCCAAAATGAAAATTTATCAGGAGTTTTTTTATATTTTTTGAAAAACTCAAATCAATTCTGGCTTAATAATTCTAAGATAAGAGATAAAGAATCATATAAAAAATAGATAGAGATGATCCTAAATGCTTTCGAAAAGAAAATTTTGATTCAAAACATTTGTTACTATAAAAAATTTAAAAAATTAGCTAGTTCATGAGATTGATTAGTGATAAAAAAATAAGCTATTTCTATATTAATAATAATCATAATAATAAAAGTTTTACTAAATATAAATTAGCAAAAATTATAATTTAAAATATTTGGCCTACAATTACAAAATAGAAAAAGTATTTTTATATTTTATAATTTAAATCTTATGATATTCAATTATAATTATTTCTACTCTTATATATTATAATTTTTCTCTTCATTGTAACTGATTTTTTTGTGAAGTTTATTTAAATTAAAAAAATTCTTCCAGTGGCTGATAAATCTTTACATTCAAGAGCAATATTTATTTTTCTTTTATGTAAACATAAGGAGATATCTATTATAATGTTAAATTATTGAATAAAATAGGAGTTAATTCATATAAAAATGGTATGTTAAAAAATATAAATTTCTTTAAAATTTTAGATTCCTATAGTATCATAGATAATATAAATTAAAATAAGCTTAAATACTTAATATTTAGTATTATTTTCTAAATAGCAAGTTATAATTAATAAAATAAAACCAAAGTTATAAAAAGAATTTCAAGATTTTGTTATTTAATAATTGTAAAAATTTATCTATCTGCTTTCAAATACTGAGCAAATTAAGAATTAAGAGAAGAATCACAATTTGAAATTTTAATTATGACTTAATTGTAAACAAGTTTTTAAAATACTAATAAAATATCTGTAAAAATCAATATTTATTAACAACAAAATGTAATAAATTTAGATACTAAAGTAAAACAATTTTTAAAACTAACTTTAAAAGGTTTTATGGCATAAAAGCAGAGTTATATTAAATAAAGTCAATTAAAATTTAAATTTTATGAATAATTATCATTTTAAGAAAATTTTGTTACTAGCCATTAATCTAGTTTTCTCAAAAAAAAAATTAGTAAAATTTATTATAATGCTTACTGATTGAAAAAAAGCAACAAATAATATTTATTACTAAATTTTTAAATTAGATCATTTAAAATTTATAAGTGAAGGAGTATAAACATTATCATTTTTTCATAATTATTATTTCAAATTAGCTGGGAAAAAGAATATTAGGGGATTTAATTAATTTATATACATTTATTTACAGTTTACTTATTATTTTTAAAACTCAAAGCAATTTGTAAGCTTCTAATATTAGATGATGAAAAAGTTAATAATAACTAATTTTATATTTATTTGTAAAAAGTAAATATAATCTAATTTTCAGAATTATTTTAAATTTAATTTCTTAAGCCATTAAGTTTTTTTGAATCTGTAATTTAAAAGAAAAAATTGTATATTTTAAGTTAATTATTTTTAAATAGAGATGACTAATTCTATATAACTTAATCCAATTTTTAACTCATCATTTATTGTAAAAACAGAAATTGAAAACTTAAAGAAGATTTAATAATAATTATCAAACATAAATATAACTTTTATTAAAACTTTCTTTTAAATAATTAAAAAAATGATTAACTATCTTTTGCTTGCTCAAACAGATGAAAATCTTTATTAAATTAAATAAAAGGGGGGGGGGTCACAGCCGGGTGCGGTCTTCATTTTTTTTTTCCCTAATAAAAATTACTATGACTGCCGTACCGAAAAGTTCGACACCCAGCTGTGACCCCCCCCCCAAATAAAATGAGGATGAAAATTAATATGAAAATATTTGTAAGTATAGAAAAGATTTATCTTGGAATATACAATTCGATTAATATAGGGATTATATTAACAAATTTCCAAGTTAAATTAAAAAGTTGAGTCATGTGGCAAAAACCAGATGCATAAATCAATATGAAGGAATAAGTAAATAAATTAGTTACTATTTAAAAATTTAACTGATATTCAATTATATAAAGAGAAAGTACCAGTGATTGAAGTTGTATCAAACTTTCTTTACGAATAAAATGGAATTAATCATTAAGAAAATTAATAAATTTTTAACTTTATTTCTAAAAGTAAACATAATTTGTATAAGAATATCTTATCAGCTTTTAAGAAACATATTATCGAGTGCAAAGATACTTTCTTGATGAGTGTATATGAAAATTTGAGTGAAAATAAGTGGACTTTTGAGCGCATTTAGCAAAGAGTTTCTACAAATTTGGCAAGATGTGGTAGATACAACCTCAAGATTAAAAACCTGAGTAAAAACAGAAATCTGCAAAAAATATTCAATCACTTTTTGAAGAATTCTGAAAAGCTATGGCTTTAAGACTCTAAAATTAAAAACAAAAACTAATACATAGAACAAATCAATTTGATGATTTTAGCATAAGAAAAGCAAATCCTTCAAAATTTTACATAGTGCTACAAAAAATATAGGAAAAATAGCATGTAATAATGAAAATTCTAATATAAATAACTTATTTTTTCTATATTGTAATATTTTTAAAGACTTTCATATTGAAAATATAAAGTTATCAAAACAATTTCATGTTATTTCAAATATTTATTTTCTTAAACAAAATTTTTAAATTCAATCACTTTATTAATTTATTAATCAACAATTAACTAAATTGGTTATTTTAACATTTAGGAAATTGATTCTAAAAATTAGTAATAAGGTGGTTAATAAGTTAGAATCTCTCTAACAGCACTTAATATATTTTGAAAAATATTCAAACACAACTTCAGTGCTCCATTTGTGAACTAATAAAATTAATTTAACCCATAATCTCCAACACTTATTTACCTCATCTCCTTCTAAGATTTTTTTATATAGAACTTTTCGAAAAAATTAGCTAGCTAAATTGAATAATGGCCATAAAAAATTAAATCCTAGCCATCAATCAACTTAGATTAATACTTTGATGCATCTACAAATTTCTGCTACTCAAAAATAATTAGAATTAAAAGAAGATAATTTAAGATAAAAAATAAAAAATTTCTTTTATAAACTAAATCCTTGCCCTAAAGATGATAATGTAATTCTATTTTCTATTCCATTTTGTTTATTAGCAATTTTCAAAGCAATATTATGCAATTCTAATAGTTGAAATTTAAATCAGAGAATAATTTACTAAAAATTTAAATCTTAACTTCTTATTGTAATTTGATTAACTTAAGAAATTAGTCGACTCTATTTAAGTGCCAACAATTATAGAAAGACTATCTTATTTTCCTTAGCTTTAATTAAAAAAGTGATTTTGTAATCAAAATGTTTAGAATTTCTAATTTATAAGTTATCTTTACATTATAGTCAGCCTAAAGTGGATGATTATCACTAAATAGATTCTTGAAAATTTAAATGCCTATATTTTTTTATTGGTAAGCACCATTCAACTGATATTTCCAAGTGAATAAGTCCGCAGTTTCTGCATATACTACAATTATCTAGATTAAATCTTGACCATAAATTTTTTTAAAAATTCAACTGCTTTGATGATCGATCAGTATGATTCTTTAAGTGATTATCAAGATAAAGTCTTTAATTAATTCTAAAGTAATTTTCTCAAGCAGATTGAGCTCTAGTCCTTTTTTCTTAGCTCGCTAAAACCAAAAAAAACCTAATATATAAAAATATATGAAAACACTTGCAATATTTTTAATTTTGTAAGTAATTGTTAAATTTCGCGATTGTGCATTGGCCTAATTGTTCTTTTTTTAAATTCAAGTTAAAAAGACTATTTTTATTTTTAAGCATTTGTGTATTTCTTGATATTAATTGAATCTCCCTTACATTCTTAAGGCTTCAGCAATAGATAGAAAAGTACATATAATACATGATTATTAAGTAACTTTTTTCTAATTACATAAGAATATATAAGATATTATGCTCATTATTTATTAAGGATAATAATTAAGAGATTCAGCCTATGCATAAATTATCAAACAGTAAGCGCTAATTGGATACTCTTATCCATCAAATCTACTTTTACCAATTCTCCAAGTATGTTCTTAAATCTTCTTGAATAATCTAATATATTATTTCCACTTATAAATGTTTGATTTTAAGCATAATAAGTTAATATATTTAATAAATAAATTAGCTTAACAAAAATTAAAAATATCTTCTAATTTTTTATTTATTACTTTTGCCAAACTAAATAATTCAACAAAAAAATCTTTTAGCTCCTTTCATGAATTCTTAATTTTCTTTAATTAAATTTTTTTATTCCTCGAAAGCTCCTTTTAAGTGCTTTTTTTTTCATGAGCCAGCAAATAATAAAAAGGATAATTATAACTTCCAATTATTTTTATCAAATCATAAACTCTATCATCCAGCTGATATCTTAATATTAAAAGTGCTTTTTATTTATATCCAAAATGAGGCTATTTAGAAATTTTGCTTAATATTATTTTAGTTAAAATAAGACAATGCCATTTTCATCTTTTAGAAAATTATATATTTATTAATCTCCATTATTTTACTGGATTATCCAAAATCATTTACCTAAATTAAATACAAAAAACTAACATTCGAAAGTAAAAATAATTAAAAAATAGCTATGTAAACAATTTTTTACCTATTTATTGTATTTACAGGAGAGAATTTATTGATATAATTTGAAAATCTTCTTCTTCTGACTAAAATTGATGCAATAATATCTAAAATTAAATTTTAAAATATAAAGTTTTTATTTAAAACTTTGAAAATAATTAATATTTCTTTAGGCATATTGACTTATATTTCATTAATTTTTATGATTTTAAACTAATCTTGCTAATTCGATATTTTAATTACTTTTATTATGTTTTTATCAAAATTTAACAAATTTTTGATAACATTTAATGCCTTTTCTCAAGTTTTGAACTTAAAAAAAATTTTAAACAATTTTTATTAAAAAAATACTTTAAATTAAAATGATTATTTTTAGAGTAATATTTCAAATTAGACTATTTAAAATTTATATTTATATTATGCATAAAGTAATCCATATATTTTCAGGTTTTTGTAATTATCTGGATATAAAATAATGAAAGAAGGGATAATAGTAAATCATTTGTATTTACAGTATTTTAATTATTCAATTCATTTTGGTAATTTTTAATATTTTTTAAAATAAATTTTAAGAAAATAGTTATTAAAAGATAAAAATAATTAAATATTTTAATATTTTTTTTAATAAAAATAAATACATAATAATAGAAAATTTATTGTTTATAATAATAATAATAGCTATTTATTTCGTTTAAATTAACTTTGTAAAGTCGGGTAAGGTTTTTGCTTTTTAAAAAAAAAAATAGCTGAGTTGTTTTCTCTTTATTTATTAAAAAGAGAGGGTATTGATTAATTGCAAAATAACAAAACTCAATTTTTGATTTTTCTTATTGCAAGAACAGAAATTGAAGAGCTAGAGAAGATTTTATAATAATTATAATATAATCTTTATCAAATATAATTTATTTTTTTAACTTACTTTTTGGAGTATAAAAATATGATTAACTATCATTTTCTTGCTAAAACAGAAGAAAACTTTTAATAAATGAAATAAAAGGAGGATGACTATTTACATTAAAATACTTGTAAATATAGAAAATAATTAAAATAATAATCTCAAATATGTTTGAATATACCATTTGATTAGTATGAGGATTACATTAACAAATTTCCGAACTATAATAAAAAATAGAGTCATATGGCAAAAGCATAATGCATAAATCAAATTGAAAGATTAAGTAAATGTTAATAGCTTTTTAATAAATTTAACTCAAATTAAATAATATATTAAGGAAAGGTTCCCATGATTGAAGTTGTGTCAAGCATTCTTTGCGAATAAAAGGGAGTCAATAATTTAGAAAATTAATAAATTTTTAATTTAATATCAAAAAGTAAACATAATTTGTATAAGAATATTTTGTCAGCTTTTAAAAGACATATTACTGAGTGCTCAGATACTTTCTTGATGAGTTTTTATGAAAATTTGAGTGAAGATAAGTGGACTTTTGAACACATTAAGCATAGAGTTTCTACAAATTTAGCATTATTAGGAAGATTCAATCTCAAGATTAAAAATTTGAGTAAAAACAGAAATCTGAAAAAAATATTTAATTACTTTTTGAAGAACTCTGAAAAAATATGGCTTTAAGATTCTAAAATTAAAGATAAAGACTATTACATATAATAAATAAATTTGATGGTTATAGCATAAGAAAAGCAAATCCTTCAAAATTTTACAAATTGCTATAAAAAGTAGAGGAAAAATAGTATGAAGAAATGATTATTATTATTATATAATTAGTTTAATTTTTCTGTTAAAATAGAAGTTGTAAATTGTTTTTTAGTTTAAAATTGAAAAAAAAAAACTCATCTACAATATTTTTTAAAAATATAGAAAATGAAATAATTAGTTATATGTTTTTAATAAGAAAGAAATAATACTTTTATAAAACCATATTAATGTTATTTCAAGTATTTGTTTTCTTTTATAATTTAAATTTTATCCCATCATACTTATCTTCTAAGCCTAATATCAAAATTATAGCCTCTTTCAATCGATTAGGTGCATTCTGAATACCTTCCTAGCTCAGTTATCATTGTATTTAATGACTCGATTTTATATTTTAAGCATTATTTGATTTATCTAAACTAAAGCTTTTCCATTTTAGATAAATAAAATCAACTACTAATCATGTTAAAATATCTAATATTAAGCAAATATTGAAGGTATTGATCATTTGAATCCAATCAACATTATTTTATCTAATTTTAAGACTCTTTAAAAATATGGGAGAGTTTTTTTTTATTTTTAATTATTCGTATCACATATATGTCACCTTTTCCAAAAAATTTTGCAAGTGAAATTGAAACATAAACATAATCAAAATAAGTTATCTATCACCTTAGCTTACAACTCATGTGCTTCTTCAAATTTCTGTTACACCAAAAAATTGGTATAAAATGAAAAATAAATTAAATTTATTATATCAATTATTGCAACTAAGAATGATATTAAATTGCTATTTTAGAAACCATACACTTCTTCACGATTTTTTTAAAGCTATTTTATGCATGCAATTCAAAAAAAACAAATTGAAGTTTTATAATTATTATTCTAAATTTAAATTTTACCTTATAATTTGTTAGTGTAATTAATTTGAATAACTTAGATTGGTTAGCTATTTTGTGTAAGTGTCATCACTAATAGGAAGATTTTCTCCAATAAACTTTTTCTTAATTTACAAAATCATCAAATAGTAATAATAATTAAGTTAATTGATGATGCTTATTTTTACCTAATTTCCATAGTTTAAATTAAAAAATGTATTGACTCACAAAAGTCTTACGATTTTAAATTTAAAAGGTATATTTATATAAAAATCTGCCTAAAGTGCATGATTATTGATATATAGATTATCTATAATTATAATGCACTATAAATTTAATTGATGAACCTTTTTTAACTACTTTTTTAAGTTAATAAGTCTGAAATCTCTGCATATGCATCATTTTTTAAAATTGTTTCCTCACCATAAATTGTTTAAAAATTTTAACTGATTAACTTATTAATGCCTTAGATTCATTAATCTTTTTATATGATATGATTGTCTTTACTTACCCCTTTACAGCAATTTTCTCAAGTAATTTTACTTGTAGTCCTTTTCGCCCAGCTAACTGAAATTGTGTAAGCCTAATAGAGAAAAGAAGAAAATGTACAATTTGCAATTTATAATAAATAATAAATTAAGTCAGTAAACTAAGATCATGATTTATAATTTAAAAAATTTTCTTTTAAATATACACAATTTATTTATGCATTTCTAGAGATTAATTAAATTTTACTTGATTTCTTAATTTACAAAGTAACTTTTTTCAAATAAAAAACATATTTGAAGCTATTGAATTCCTCCTTTTTCAGGATGAAAATTATGAGAATCAGCCTAAACTAGATTTATCAAAGAGTTATTATAAATTGGATGCTCTTATCCAATTAACTCTTAACAAGTCTTCAAAGCATATTCTTCCTTAAATTTTCATAAATCATATAATATATCCTTCATTTGTAAATTAATTCTATAAAACACAGTAAGTTAATATGTAAAAATTCATTTTAATTTGATATTAAATCATATTATGAAAATTAAAAGAGCTTCTAATTCTTTTATTTATTGGATTTGTAATTTTTAACCATCAAAACCTTTGTTTCTTTGGTGAATCTTAACTTTCTTTATTTAAATTTTCTGTATTCTTAAATTTTTTTTCAGCCTATCTTATTCTTTATGAAATAAAATATGTAAAGAGGGTTATAGCTTTAAATTGTATCTATCAAGACTATCACCTTGATACTGCCTATACCTTTACTCCAAAGGCTCTTTTTAATAGATATCCAAAGTGTGATTATTTTAAGGCATTCTTTAATAATATTTGATGAAATACTAAGTTAAATACATTTTCATCTTTCTAAAAGTTATCTCTTTGTTACTCTACTCTATTTAATTCTTTTAAAATATATCCAAAGTCATTTGTCTATTTGAATACAAAAAATTAATTTCTGAAATTAAAAATAATCAAAAAATAATAATTTAAATTACCAATTTTCTATTAATAGCATTTGCTCTTTTTCCTTAAAACAAATAAATCCATATTTTCATTAGTGAGATTGCTGACAAGATTTTCAACATTTTTAATGTTTAAAATTTTATTAATATGAATCTATTAAGTATTAAATTATTCTTTAAATCCTTTTGAGTTCATTATTTTTTTTCATGATCAGCAATAGGCTCCTCATTCAAAATGAGCTTTAAAAATAGAGGCTCTGCTTATGATCTACTATTTTTGAATACTTGATATGATCCACCACATAAATTTAACTGATTCTCACTAAAGAATATAGTTTAAATATGAAAGTATCTTTTGCTATTTTTAAAATTTATTGTGTGCTAAAAATTGTTTTTAAAAGCTAAACCTACTTTAATTCTTTCAATTTTATTATTTTTATTCGCATTCACTTCCTTTTCCTTAATAATTAATGTTAAATGTCTTAGTTAAGATCATCAAAATTATTATCAAAATCATTAATAGCAATTTATTATTTTTGCATTTTTATATTGTTTTGTTTAGATTGCTCAAGGATCTTTAATTTAAATTAGATAGTAACTACATAAAAATAAAATGAAATATTCTAATGATTAAATGCATAAAATTTGTAAATAATAAGTTTTTCTATTTATAATTGTGTTAAGAATAAAAATAAAATGAATATATTTTGATAATGTTATTGAATTAAAATTTTTAATTTGCAAAAATTCCTTTAATATTATACGATATATAGATTATTATCAAATAATCAAAATCTAAAGCACATTTGTACATATACAACTAATTTATAATATATTGAATAATCAATCAAAATATTAAATAAATACTTTTAAGTAAATTAATTTAAGATATGAAATAAAATATAAATATATGTTTCAAATTTTGTTTTTAACTTTAAAAAATTAAAATAAATTATATTAAATTATTAATAATAATTTACTTTCTTTTTCAAAACTTCATTCATTCCTATTTTACAGAACAAATACTTTACTAAAAATAAGTTATATAGAAACTATTTTTGTTTAGCCATGCAGTATATATTTAAAAATTAAAGGCATCTTATCTCTCTCTTTAATTTTTTTTGAGTTAAAAAAATATTTTAATTTTAATTGCTTAATTTATTGAGCTTTATTGGTTAATATTTTCAATTAAACTACTAAAAAAAGGTATTTATGAATTAAATTGTTAAGTTGTACAAATATTTTCAGATTTTTGTAATTGTTATTTGTAATTAGCTGAAAAGAAATTAATGAAGGTAGAACTAATTTAGTTAAGCCTTTTGTATTTATTTATAGCTTACTAATTATTAGAAGCATTCTGGAAATTTTTAATATTTTAAAAAATAAGATTTATGTTATAAATTATTGAAAAGATAAAAATATTTAAATATTTTTTTCTATAAAAAAATTAATAATACAAGATAATATTTTATTTTGTTTAAATTAAATTTCTAAAGCTAGGTTAGGTTTTTTGTAATTTATTATTTTTATTTACTTTTTAAAAAGAGAGGTGATTGATTATAAAATAATGCATAATTTATTGCTGAAGCAGAAATTGAAAAGTTAGTGAATATTTTATAATAATAATTAAAATAATCATTATTAGATATAATTTTTTATTTATATTTATTTACTTTTTGGCATTTAAAAGTATGATTAACTATAATTTTCTTGCAAAAATAGAAGAAAACTATTATAAAATAAAATAAAGTGAGGATGATTATTTACTCTAAAATACTTGTAAGTATAGAAAATAATAATCTGAAATATCTAGGAATATACAACTTGATCAATATAAGGATTATATTAATAGATTTCCTAAATAAATTAAAAAACTGAGTTATATGGCAAAAACAAAATGCATAAATCAAAAAGAAAGAATAAGTAAGTATTAGTTGCAATATAATAAATTTAACAGAAATACAATTTTATATAAAGCAAAAGTACCCATTATTGAAGTTGTCTCAAATATTATTTGTGATTAAAAGGGAGTCAATCATTAAGATAATGAATCAATTTATAATTTAATATCGAAAAGTAAACATAATTTGTATAAGAATATTTTATCAGCTTTTAAAAGACATATTACCTAGTGCGAAGATACTTTCTTGAAGAGCTTTTATGAAAATTTGAGTGAAGATAAGTGGAGTTTTGAACACATTAAGTAAAGAGTTTCTACAAATTTGGAAAAATTAGGGAGATTCAATCTCAAGATTAAAAATTTGAGTAAAAACAGAAATCTGTAGAAAATATTTAATTACTTTTTGAAGAACTCTTAAAAACTATGGCTTTAAGATTCTAAAATTAGAGACAAAGACTGGTACATAGAATAAATAAATTTGATGGTTAAAGCATAAGAAAGACAAATCCTTCAAAATTTTACAAATTGCTATAAAAAGCAGAGGAATAATAGCATGAAAAAATGATATTATTATAAGAAAGATAATTTATTTTTTCTGTTAAAATAAATGTCGTAATTTGTTTTTTTTACACTTTAAAATTGAAAATAAAATACTTATCAATAATATAAGCTAAAAATAAAGAAAATGAAATACTTAAATATTTATTTTATGTTTTTAATATGCAGTAATACTTTTACATGACTTATTAATGTTATTATAAGTTTTATTTCCTTTTACAATTTAAATTTTATCTCATCTTACTTATCTTCTGCGCCTAATACCTGAATTAGACCTTTTTTCATTCTATAAAGAGGATTTTGCATTTGATTTGAGTTAAATTATGTTTCCAAAATACTTATCAATAACTGAGTAACCTAATTGTGATTTTCTCCTAGTTAAGTTTTCATTCTATTTAAAGCCTCGCTCATATATTTTAAACTTCCTTTGTCATCATTTGATTAATCTAAATTAAAGTATACAATTTTAAATAAGAAATAAAAAAATAAAAAATAAAAAATAATTCGTGTCAAATATTGTTAATTTATCTTATATTAGCAAATTTAGAAGGTATTAATGATTTGAATAAAAACGATATTTTTTATATAATTTCAATGAATCTTTACGAGTATGGGAGAGTTTTATAGTTATTTTTTAATTGCTCATGCTATTATGACTCCTTTTCTAAAAATTTAGCTAGTAAAATTGAATCGTGACAATAATTAAAATCATAGCTATAAAACACCATAGCTTTAAAATTCAGATGCTTCTTCAAATTTCCGCTACACCAAAAAATTAGTATAAAAAATATAAAATAATATATAAAAAATTAAATTTATTTTACAAATAATAGCATCTGAAGATTAAAGATGATAAGGTGATGCTATTTTCGACAACATATAGTTCTTCAAGAAAGTTTAGAAGCTATTTTAAGCATCTCTAAAAAAAGAAGTTGAATTTATATAATAATTTATTCAAAATTTAAATTTTACTTGCTAATATAATTATTGTAATTTATTTGAATAAATTAGGTTAGTTATTATTTAAATAAATTAGGTTAATTATTTATTATGTGTGGGTATCAGCGCTAAAAGATATTTTTCTTCAAAAACTTTTTTCTTAACTAAAAAAAATCAAAAAAGCAAATAGAGATAAATTTTAAATTATTAATAAGGTTTATTTTTACTTGATTTCCATAAATTCAATTAAAAAATGTATTGACTCATCAATCTTAACATTCTAATTTATAAGGTATTTTACAAAAATATGCCAAAAGTGGATGATTACAGACATACAAATTCATGAAAACTATAATGTACTATATATTTTATTGATGAGCCTCTTTCAACTACTATTCGAAAGTTAATAAGTCCGCAATCAATTTCTTCATTTGAATCATTTTTATAAATTAATTCCTCACCATATTGTTAAAAATTTCAACCGCTAAGCTGATTAATACCTTAGATTCATTAGTCTTATTAAATAATACCATTGTCCTTACTATCTTCAACAGCAACTTTCACAAGTAGTTTACTTCTAGATTTTTTCGCACTAACTGGATGGTGTTAAGCCTAAATAGACAAAAAACGAAAATGTAAATTAAAAAGTGATAAATTAAGTCAGTAAATTAAGCTCATGATTATCAGACTAAATCTATAATTAGAACTTTAAAGACTTTCCTTATCTACTTACATATTCCTAAAGATTAATTAAGCCTTCCTTTTTTCTTTATTTAGTGGAATCCTTAACTTAAATTTCTATATCAGGACACTAATTAAGAGATTCAGCCTGCGCAAGATTTATTAATAATTATTATAAATTAGATACTTTTATCCCCACAACTTTTCACTAGTCTCTAAAACACATTCTTACTTAAATCTTCTTAACTTTTTTAAAATATCCATTTCATTTGTAAATTAATCCTTTTAAGCACAATACACTAATATAAAAATTAATTTCAATTTGATATTAAATTAGTTTCTGAGAAATAAACAGAAACTCTTAATTCATTCATTCATTCATTTATTTATTGGGTTTATAAATTTTTTCATCCAAGGCTTTGTTTTTTTTAGCGAATCTTAATTTTCTTTAATTAAATTTTCCTAAAAATTTTTTCAACCTACCTTATTTTTATAAGATAATAAAAGATAAAGAGGACTATAGATTTAAATTGTAGGGTTTCTTTGACTCAGCTGATACCTTTACTCCAAAAGCTCTTTTTAATGGATAAACAAAATGAGAGTATATAAGTATTGTTTAAAAATATTTTCATGTAAAATTAAGTTAAATCTATTTTCATCTTTCTAAAAGTCTTCTCTTTGTTACTTTCCTCGATTCAATTCCCTTAAAATATATCCAAAATTGTTTATCTATTTGAATACAAAAAAGTAAACTTCTACCTTTTTTCTTTTAACAGTATTTGCAAAACTTCCTTAAAAATGGATTCATATTTTTCGTTAGAAAGATTACTGTTAAGATATGCAACATTTTAATGTTTGAAATTTTATTTGCTGAATCTATTAAGTATTAAAATTTTCTTCAAATCATTTAGAGTTAATTATATATTTTTTGATGATCAGCAATGGATACCTTTATTCAAAATATGCTTTAAAAATAGAGGCTCTGCTTATTTTCTGCTATATTAAAACTTATAAATGATACATCATATAAATTTTACTGATTCTTGCTAAAGAATATAGTTTAAAATTTAGGAGTATCTTTTATTTTTAATAATTCTCTTCAAAAAAATTTTTAAGGCTTTCCTACTTTAATTCTTCCATTTTTGTTATTGTTATTTATATTCACTACATTTTCCGTATTCCTAATTGTTTTATAAATGTCCTAGTTTAGATCTTCCTTCAAAAATACTTTTATTACCTTCAGTAGCAATTTATTATTTGTATTTTTTATTTTTTTTGTTTCATTTGCTTAAGGCTTTTTAATTCAAATTAGATGATACCTACATACAAATAAATTCAAATTTTGTAACAATTAAATACAGAATATTTGTAAATAATAAATTTTTTTTTGTTACGTTAAGCAAAATAATAAAATATATATTGTATTGGTATTATTGAACTAAAATACTAAATTTGTATAAAATATCATAAATTGTAAAATATATTGCTCATTATTAATTAAATTAACATATTTGTTATTTTATTCTTTCATAAATTTCATTAATATTATGTCTGCTTTTAAGAGGTATTTTTCAGAGGGTTAAGTTGCTTTCTTTATGGGATTTTAAGAGAATTTAAGTGAAGATAAGTGGATTTTTGATCACATTTTTAAAAGAATTTCTACAAATTTGGCAGGAAGCAGGGGATTAAATCTTAGGATTAAAATTTAAGTAAAAGCAGAAATTGCTATTTGCTAAGCTCAAGAAAACTTTAGCTTTAAGATTTCTAAAATTTAAAATAAAAAAGAATATAAATTTGATATTTATAGTATAAGAAAAAAAATCCTCAAAATTTTAAACAGTACTATAAAAAATAAAGGAAAAATAGCCTTTAAAATTATAATTATTATTTAAATAATATCATCCAAAGGGTGCCTTGAAATCAAGTCGCTCTGTTTATACATTACTATATGTAATCCGATAGTTAGATCCACTGCAATAGTTTTGATAATTTATAGTAAACTCTATCAATAATTTCTATAATTGTATTTTTAAATATAAATACCATATTTGAAACTTTGAAAATAATCATCATTCTTTTGCAAAAATAATTAACTAACTAATTCTAACCTTTTATCCTACTTTAATATTTTCATTTCATATATACAATAAATCTTATTTTTATCAAATTATTTATTGTTTTTGTAGACTTCAATTTTATTCTTGTCTGTCTTATCAAAATACAGATTTTCTACACATTTGCTACATTATTTTTAATATGGATGTTACTATCATAAAGATTTATGCTATGCTAAAGTATTTTTAAAAGCTCAATTTTCTACTTTCATTTTTGTATTTTATATGTACCTTCGCTTCCTTCTCTACTCATTATTCTTCTTTACGTTTCTCAAGCTGAAATTTTTAAAAATATTACTAATATATTCAATATCAATTTATTAGTTGACTTTTTAATCTTTTTACTTTACTTGTCTAAGGCTTTCTAATTTAATTTAAATGATTATTTATAGAAATAAATCAAATATTTTAGCTATTAAATGAAGAACACCTGTAATTATTTTAAAAAAATTGCATTAAGCATAAATTGTATATAAGTATGTAAATAATTTGATTTTATTGAATTGAAATATTAAATTTGAAAGAACTATTTTAATATAATACATAACTCACCACCTAATAAATAAAATTAATTTTAGGCATATTTCAATATATATTTATTAAATTAAAATAATGATTAGATAAGATGTTATCTAAATAAAATTATAAATTTATTATGATAAATTTTTTAAATAAAAAAGATCAAATAAATTAAATAAAGAAATAAAATTATTATATTTAAATATAGATATCACATTTAGTTAGTAACTTCAAAAAATTTTAAATCTATCAAATTTATTGATAGTAAAACTATCTTTATTTATCATCAAAATTTCTGCTTTTTTTACAAGACATATATTATTTTATTGAAAATAAGTTAATAAATTTTGAAGCATTTTGTATAATTATTAATGTTTTACATTAATTTGTATCAAATGTCATTAATATTTATAAGAAAATATAACATATTAAAACTACAATCACACAATATACTTTAATTCCTGATACATTATATTTTAGCAATTTAAAAATTTTTGGATAAATATTTTTTTAAAAGTTGCATGTATATATATACTTTTTTTTTTAGTTTTATATTCTCTGATTATAAAATTTTATGGTATGGTTAATTTATTAAAGTAATCTCAACTTATTAAAGCTTAATTAATTATTTGAAAGAATTTTTATTCTCTCAATAGTTTGCAAAATAAATTTATGAAATAAATTATTAAATAGTAATAACTATTCACTCATTTAATGTATGTTTGAAAATAAGTAAAAAATCGAACATTAGAAAAATTTAAATGTTTATAGTAATCTATGTTATTTTGTTTACTTGTTCTTATTTATAAAGCTGGGTAAATTTTTTTGAATTTTGTAATTTAAAAGAAAGTAATTGATTGAATTCACTGATTTTAAATAAGAGTAGTGATAAGTATAAAAAACTTAAAGTAATATTTTTTTAAACATAAAATACTGCCTAAACATAAATTGAAAAAATTAAGAAAACTGGCAATAATTTTTTATTATAAAAATAATCAAATTTAATTTAATTACAATTTTTTTTTTTGGGTTTTAAAAATATGATAGAATTTCTTTATAATGTTAAAACAGAAGAAAACATTTGTTAAATATAATAAAATGAGAATGATTATTTACATGAAAATACTTGTAAGTATAGAAAAGAATAAACACTATAATCTGAAATATCTTCGAAAATACCACAAAATTAATTTATGGACTATATTAATAAGTTTCCAAGCTAAATTAAAAAACTGAAATATATGGCAAAAACAAAATAAATAAATCAATATGATAGACTAGGTAATAAAATAGTTATTATTTAATAAAATTAACTTTATTTAAATAATATATATGAAGGGAAAGTTCCTATGATTGAAGTTGTGTCAAACATTCTTGGTGAACAAGAGGGAATCAGTCATTAAGAAAATTAATAAATTTTAAATTTGCTTTAGAAAAGTAAGCATAATTTGTATAAAAATATTTTGTAAGCTTTTAAGAGACATATTATAGAGTGCTAAGATACTTTCTTGATGAGCGTATATGTAAATTTAAGTGAAGATAAGTGGACTTTTGAACATATTTAGCAAAGGGTTTCTACAAACTTGGCTAGGAGTGGAAGATTAAACCTAAAAATTAAAAATCTGAGTAAAAACAGAAATCTACAAAAAATATTTAATTACTTTTTGAAGAACTCTGATAAGCTATGGCTTTCAGACTCTAAAATTTAAAATAAAGACTAATACAAAGAACAAATTAAATTAATTGTTATAGCTTAAGAAAGGTAAATCCTTCAAAACTTTACTCAGTGCTATAAAAAGTAAAGGAAAAATAGCTTGTAAAAATGATAATTATTATTTATAAAGGCTATTTTTTGTGTTATTATAGTTTATATTGTAATTTATTTGAATAAGAATTTATAATTATAAGCAAAATATTCATTTATTTGTTATGGTAGCTAAAAATAACAATAAAAAAAACATGAATTTCATATGCTAATAATGAAATAAATACTTTTCTTAATTAATGAATCTAATTTCTAATTTTTTTCTTTTCTTTTACAATATTTTTAAATTTAGTGGATTTATTATTTAAAGTACCAAAAATTTCACTAAATTAGTTATTCGACAGTTTATGAGCAAATCGATTCTATAAATTAGTAATAGGGTGATTATTAAGTTAGTATTTCTCTTACAACACTTAATATTTTTTCATAATACTCAAACACAACTTCAGTATTTCCTTTTTGGCCTTATGAAATTAAAATTTATCCCATAGTCCTCAAACATTTGGTTGTCTCATTCTCTTCTAGACCTTTATCCTATATCTAGATGAGAGCCTCTTTTAAGCTATTAAGAGCATTTTGGCTTTGATCTAAGTTAATTTATGTTTCCGCAATACTGATCAATTATTAAGTTATTTTTTTGTGCTTTTCTCCCAGCTCAATTTTCATTCTATTTAAAGCCTCGTTTTTATATTTTAAACTTTCTTCGTACTAATTTGATTGATCTAAACTAAAGCTTTATTATTTGAGATAAAAAATTTGAAAAACAAATTAATTAAAATCAAGTAACTTTTAGTTAATATACCTGATATTGAGTAAAGACTGAAGATATTGATGATTTTAGTCTAAATCAATATTTTTTTATCTAATTTCAATAACTCTTTACAAGTATGGCAGAGCTTCGCTGTAATTTTTTAATTATTCATGCTAGTATGCCACCTTTTCCAAAAATTTAGCTAGCTAAATTGAATCATGGCCATAAATTAAATCATAACCATCAATCACCTTAGCTTAGTACTCAGATGCTTCTTCAAATTTCTGCTGTACCAAGAGTAAAACTAGTATAACAGAAATAACTTAAGATAAAAAATAGATAATTATTTTTACCAACTATTGCCTCTAAAGAAGATAATGTAGTGCTATTTTCTACTCCATATAGTTCTTCGCGGATTTTTAAAGCAATTTTATGCAATTCTAAGAAATGAAATTTAAATAAAGATTTTAAAAAATTAGATCTTACCTGCTGCTTGCTATAATTAATTTGAGTAAGTTAGACTATTAGCTTATTCTGTATAAGTATCAGCAATAATAGGATGATTATCTCCAAAAAACTTTTTTCTTAATTAAATAAAATCAGCTTACAATAAATAAAATTTAAATTTTTTGATAATTACCTAATTTCCATAGCTTAAATTAAGAAATTCATCGATTCATCAAAGTTTTTAGCATTCCTAAATGTATATGATATATTAACATAATAATCAGCCAAAAGTGGATGATTATCGCCATATAAATTTTTGACAATTTAAATGCACTATAAATTTAATTGATGAGCGTCTTTCAACTATTATTTTAAAGTAAATAAATCAGCCGTTTCTGCATACGCTTCACTTATCTAAATTGATTCTTCACCATAAGTTTCTTTAAAAATATCAACAGCTTAGCTGATTAATGAATATGACTCGTTAATCTTTTTAGACAACATTAAAGTCTTAGCTTAACTCAAAAGTAATTTTCCTAAGCAGATCGAGTTCTATTCCTTTTCACTTAACTCACTGAAATCATGTTAAACCTAATAAAAATACAAAAATTTTTTAATTTGAAAATTATAATAAAGCTAAATAATATTTAACCAAGGTCTTTTTTATTAAATTCAAGTAAAAAATTAAAAACTTTTTTAAATTTTACCCGTTCATGTATTTCTAAAGATTAATTAAATCTCCCTTGCTTTCTTAACGTTTCAGCAATAGATAATAAAGTGTATATTGTACTTGGGTGATTACCAAGTAATTTTTTTCTGATTACATAAGACTATATAAGATATTAAACTCCTTTTTCAGGATGAGAATTAAGAGACTCAGCCTGCGCAAGATTTATCAAACAGTTAGCATAAATTGGATGCTCTTATCCAATTAACTTTTAGCAAGTGTCCAAAGCATATTCTTAAATTTTCTTGAATAATTTAATATACCCATTCCATTTATAAATTATTCCTTTTAAGCAAAGTAAGTTAATAAACAAATATTACTCTTAATTTGATAATATGTTTGCTTCTGGGAAATTGAAAGAGTCTTCTGATTCTTTTATTTATTGAGTTTGTAAAATTTAAATAATTGAATCATATAAACGCTTGGTTTCTTTCGTGAATTCTTAATTTTCTTTAATTAAATTTTCTGTATTTTCTAAAATTTCCTTCAAACTGCCTTATTTTTCATGAGCTAATAAAGGATACAGAGGATAATTATCACTTCCAATAGTATCTATCATGTAGTTGACTCTTTCATTCAGCTAATATCTTTACTCGAAAAGTACTTTTTAGTGTATATCCAAAAAGAGGTTATTTTATAGGCCTTGCTTTATTATATTTTCGTGTATCACTAAGTTAAATCCATGTTCATCTTTTAAAAAATTATCTATGTTCTATTCTCCTCTTTCTAACTCACTTAATATATAACCGAAGTCATTTACCTAAATTAAAAACAAAAAAATCATGAAAATAAAAAAATCAAAAAAATAAGAATAAAACAATTTTTACCACTTTTTCTATTAATAGCATTTGCAAGATTTTTTTTAGAGTAGTGCCATATTTTTCTTCAGAAAGATTGCTGACAAATTTCTCAACATTTTCATGTTTAAAATTTTCTTTGTCTGAATCAATTAAGTATTAAATTGTTCTTCCGATCATGTAGAGTTCATTTTATATTTTCTCATGATCAGCAATAGGTTCCTTATTCAAAAGGTGCTTTAAAAATTCAGGCTCTGTGTATGCTCTGCTATATGTCAACGGATAGTTTGATCCATCGCACAAATTTTACTAATTTATGCTGAACTCTATGCCATAATCTCTGTAATTCTATTTTAATATACAAATTTTATATTAAAAATTTTAAAAATTATTCATACTTCTTTTGGGAAAGTAACTATATTTTCAGGCTTTATATCTGACAAGAAAATTTTCATTTCATTTATCTCTTGAAGCTTTAAAAGCAAAGTTTTTAAGATATACAATATATCTTGCTTCTACCAGGCTATTTCTTTATTTTTATATACTTCAGCAAGTTATGAAAGATTGCATAACCCAGTTGTAAAAATGATTTCTTTAGATGATTTATTAATCTCCAATATACCAGGAATCAAATTCTCTTTTTAAGTAATTAAAAGTTGTCTGACGAGAACTTCATTATCAAAATCTACGCGGTTATGATTTTTATATTGAATATGAATAACTTTCTTCTTGTCTGTCTTATCATAATAGAGCTTTTCTACATACTTGCTAAAGTATCTAGTTTAAATATGAATATATCTTTCACTATTTTAAAGATTTATTCTGTGCTAAAAATATTTTTTTAAAAGCTCAGCCTTCTTCAATTCTTCCATTTTTCTCTTCTTTTATTCATCTTCGCTTCCTTTTCCCTATTCATCATTCTTCTATACATGACTCTAGCTCAGATCTTCAAAAATGCTATCAAAATCTTCAATAGCAATTAATTAGCTGGCTTTTTTATCTTGTTTTGTTTCGCTTGCTTAAGGTTCTATAATTTAAATTACATGATAAAAATATAGAAATACATTATGATTAAATGCAAAATATTAAAATTTTTGAATATTAAATCTTTTTAAATATCCTTATGAAAATAAATATTTAAGCTTGCAAATGTTTTGATGAATAAATTAAAATACTAAATTGGTAAAAATTCCTTTATTATTCTCATTATTAAATTAACCAAATAAAAAGCAATCTTGAATAAAATTTTAGTTAATTAAATAATGTTTATATATAGTGCTTCAAAATCAATTTAAAATATCAAGCTGATTGTAAAATCTCTCAAAGCATTAAATAAAAATGATTAAATAAATTCAATAAAGAAATAAAATTACCATATTTTATTTGTAACTTGAAAAATAAATATAATTGTGATAATTTGTTAATAAATTTTACAGTTAAGAAAATATTTTATTAATTTATTTTTTATTTTTTAAGATTTATGCAAAAAAATTTAGAGTTTTATCTAAAATAAACCTTTAAAATAAATACTTACTTTCTTTTGACTTTAAAATGATTTGAACATCTTCTCTTGTTAGTAAATCTTACAGTTTCTAAATGAATAACTTATAACTTGGGTCTGCTACTGCTGACAAAAATCTAATTGTTTTTTATTTATTAAAATATTTATTTCTTGTAATTTTATTATTAATTTTTACTCAATTGCTTTTTAATATAGAACCATTAACGTATCAATAGCACTAAGTGTAATATTTTCACTTAATTCTGATTCAATAATTGTAATATTTTGCAATATTTAATCTAAGTCCATATTTTCATAGCTTTTGAGAGTAACTTCATCTTCTGATATTACTTTTTTAGTGGCTATCATCAATTTTTCTACCTAACCTACTCTTTCTTCTATTAGCTTTAAAAACTTTTCTTCTTCGTCTATTAAGAACTCAACTTATCTTGTCTTTAGCATATTTAAAAATCTATAAAAATAAATTCAGGTTGGTAAAATTTTTTTACCTTTTTTTTATCTTTGATTTACCACTTCAATAAAATTCTCCTGTCTTTAGATTTTTATGCATAACCAAAAGAAATCAAATCAGAGATATCTTCTACTTTTACTAATTAAGCTGTTTTATTTGAGTTTTTTATGAGCTCAAACTCCAAAAACTTGAATTAAGTGATCATCAAAATCCTTTTTAACAATTAAAGAAATTATTTTATTTAAATCAAAATATTTTAATTTGTTTAACTTTTAATTTAGCTTTTTCTTTGAAATGATTTCCTAAGAAGCAAATAACTCACAAGTAGAAAGATTTAAGAAATACTCCATATCATATTCTTCACCTATTTCATATTATCCTTCTTTAACTAAAAATTCATAATCTTTAATTCTCCTGTTCAATATTTTCTAAAAAAAACAAATATATTCTTTTATTTATGCAATCCACCATTAAAAAGCTTACAATGTAATTAATTAATTCATTTAGAACTTGAGTAAGCATAAGGGATGAGTTCCATTTTATGTGGCTCATAACTGAGTTAAAGAAGTTTCTTCCATCAGCTAATGAAGGATAGCAGAACTATTTAAAAAAGATGTAATTAAAAATAATTATTCAAGATGCAAACCGCTTTTTAGAGTAAAAATATAGCTAATAGAAAAACTTACTGTATTTTAAAAGAAAATCCTAGGGTTATCATAGGGATAATCAGGAGTTAGGACTAGATCTACAAATATATCGTTTTTTAATCTTTTAAACTCTATTCCGTGCTATTTCAAACATCCTGCAGAGATTTTAAGCTATTATGCATTTTAAATATTAAATAAGCTTAAAAATATACTTTAAAAAGCTATAAATATACTTCTATCTTTAAACCTACTCCAATTTCTGTAATTTATACAGAGATATCTTCTGAATTTAGGGCACTAAGGTCTTCTAAATCTAATAATCAATAATAAAATTATAATCTGAGTAGTGATAAAATGATATTTTTGGAATACCTTATAAGATTTTGTTTATTTTTGTATCATCTTAGAATATTCTAAATAACGCTTCTTCAAAGGCTTCGTTTTCTTACATCATTTTTAAACTCGAATAACCAATCAGATTTAAATTGTTGTTTGCTATTAACTACCTTTATTTTTTTAATTATTCCTAATTCTGATAGTAAATTATTTGATTTTTTTGCAATATTATAATTTATTACTTTATAAATGTAATAAATAAGTGTATCTATATATATATTTCAATGCAAAAAACAATAGAAATAAATTAATCAAAAGCTTTATTAAAAAGAAAATAGTAAATAAATCTCTATTAATTTATTTTATTATCATTTTTATCTGATTAGATAATATATCAGACTTTTAATATATCTATTAAATTTCTAGTAATTATTACAGCATCAGTATTTCGTCAGTCACTCATTAAATTCATTAAAATATAAAATATAAAAATAATTAATCTTTGAATTTTCATAAAATATTTTTTTCATTTTATTTTTTTAGCAAAATAAAAATATTGTTAAAAAATTAATAAATATTTTTATTTAATTTTTGATATTCATATTTTAAATCTTTTGATTGATCAGATTCTTTCTTAATTAATTAATGATAATTATTCATAGTTTTCTAATTATAATAGAGTTCTCTAATATCATAATTTTTACAATTTTTATCATTTATTTAAAATTTTTTAGATGTGTTCATTAATGACTTAAACTATTAAATTTTCTTATCATTAAACTAGTTTAATAAATAGAAGGATTTATTTTTTTAATATTAATAATGCAAGTTTATCTAATTGAAAAATTCTTTTAGAATTTAGAATTAAACTAAACAAGTTCAAGATAACATAAAAGTGATTTCAAAAAATAAATTGAAAATATGATTTTGAAAGAATCACTAAAAATTTTTTGATAATAATAAAATTTATTATTTTTTTTATAAAGTTTGAAAGCTTGATTCTGAAAGTTAATCGATTAGATCGAGCGAAAATAGATCATATGATAATTGGATGAAAAGACTTGATTTTTTATACTTTTAAATTTATTGAAAATAAGAAGTAAGTAAGATTTCTTAACTAATCTTTCTATTAATACATACAAAATAATGAAAAAAATCACTTAATTAAAGCTTTTATAAATACTATTAAAGACTCGGATTCATAATCTATATTTTAAGATTGTTTTCTTTTTCAATTAAATATTTATTCAAAACAATTTCAAGTTATATATTAACTTATTAATAGTTGTTAAAGTAAAATTTAATCTATTTGGTTAAATTTTTTAATTTTTTGGATTAAGTTTAGCATGAAACATATAAATCAAAATAAAAAATATAGATTATTGCGCCAATTTATTATTTATATTCGTTTTAGTTATTAATTAAATTAATTAATATCAATTTAGAGAAAAATTAAAAATTTAAGAATAATAATTAATTTATTTTGGCAAAAATTTAGTCAGGTAAATTAAAGATGCTTGATTAAAAAAATGTAAATAAAGATTGACAAAATTAAAATATGTTTAATTTTGATAAAAAGCGTTTTTTTCTTTTATTATATACAATAAAATTAATTTTTTTAATAATAAGCACTAATTATTTCAGACAAATTGTTGAAAAGAAGTTAAAAGTAAAAAAAAAATAGGTTGATTTATTAAGACAAGCATTAGATTTTGAAAGGGTGAAAATGATAAAATATTACTAGAAAAAATGTTTTTTTAATTACTAGATAAACTAAATTCAAGTGCTTAATTTAATATTGCTTAAGATTTTTAAAATTAGTTTACAAATTTTTGTTTAAATATTTGAAATTCCTTAAAATTTTTTAAAGCATTCATTAAATTCTATTTAATAGTTTATTTTAACAACCTATTTATCAGTTTAAAAATTATTTTATTAAAAAAATTATATTAGATATCAAACAATCTAAAAAAATAAAATGTTTTAAAATATTAATTGTATTATTACTCAAAATATAAATAAATACAAAGCAAATCAAATAAATAAATATCTAGATTTCTAATAATTTTATTTTTCATTTAAAAACTACTTTTTTATCTTCAATAAACACTTTGATTATGATTAATTATATTTATATAGAAAAATAGGAAATTAAAAAAATTTTTTTAAATAGTATTTAAAAAATTATAATTTAATTAATTCATAATCATTTTTTTTGTTTTATTTTATTTCATTATTATTATTTTTTAAAATCTGGATTTTAAAAAATAATAATAATTGATCAAAAGTTATTCAAACCCTTTGGTTATTATATCAACTCAATTTCTAAGGAAAAAGTGAGAAAAATAAAACAAATCCAATCATTTTAAATTAAAAAAAATAAAATATTTTTATTAAAAGCATAAAAAATGAAAATTAATTTATAAAATTATAAAAATAAATTAAAATATTTGAAAATTTTTAATGAACAATAAAAGCATTTCTAGAATTTAGAAGATTAGTTTAAATTTGAATAAGCAAACATCAACTATACTTGTATTATTAAATAAAAAGCAATTTTAGAATTGTAATTAACAACAATTTAGAATGATGAGAAGATGCCTATATTCCACGTAAATTTCCATTCCTATAAAGGGATTGAGAGCAGCTAAAATCAAGTAAACAGACTAATTAAACTAAATTATAATTGAATGACATCCTTTTCGAAAGCAATTAAATTTAAAATAAAGAAAAAAAGAAGAGTCTATTTATCTATTTATCAATATTTGTATATATAAATTTCAACTCAACTTAAAATAAAAGAAGAAATTATAATTAAGAAAAAGATTTTTAATTTAAAAATATCTTATAAATTAATTATTAGCAAGTAGGAATTATAAATAAATTTAAAGATGGCTGAAGCATTTGCTAAATATAAAGCATTCGATTTTAAGAGTAGCAAAGAATGGTAAAAGTACTATGACGACTTGCTACCTGTCCCTGCATACAATTAAGTAGAAAAGTTTAAAAGAAAATGGTATAAAAAGAATGTTGATCCTTCATTCGATGTTGAATACAAGGAACCTGAAAACGCTACAAATAACGCAGGTGGATAAGAACAAGCTTAAATGCCCTAGGCAACTCCATACAAAAACCCCAAGCTTTACTTAATTGAAAATATCTTAAAGGGATTGGTTTTTCCTTGCTCCATATTTTTAAATCCTTGGATAGTAAAGATAATGATCATCTTAGCATCAGTTTTAGCAGTAATAAGAAACAAAGGTATGATCAAATTCAACACTCAATATCTTATACTAGCAGTCAGCAGTGAGTTCTTCCATAATATTATTTTCACTCTTGCTATGCCTCATAGTAGAAACTCTTTTGTTTTTTATTTGCCAATTTACATTCAATTCCTTAGCGGTTTATGTGAATTTATTTCTACCTAACCCAATTTAATTCCTTCACTCTAAAATAATCCTAAATTCAAAGATGCGATAACTTTTGTTAAGACAAATAGAAGCTATTTAATTAATGCTAAAAACAAAATTGAAATTTACTTGTTCTTTTATACTATTGTTGGTGCCTTCTTCGGCATAACTTCTATTTTGAATATTCTTTTAATGTTCTAGTTCATTTCAGTAAAAGATAAAACTATTGCCTCAATGAGATAAGCCTAATCTGAGTTCAAGTATTCTGTAGTAAATGTTGCTCCTGGACCATTAAAACCTTTAGCTCAAAAGTTTGTATAACTTTACGAAAAGCTCTTAAACATTATGGCTCCTAAATAATGATCAATAAATAAATATAAAATATTTAAAATTTTTAACCTTTTAAATTATTGTTAATTAAATTTAGTAGGTTTTAACTGTATATTTTATGCTAGATAAATAGAAGCAATATTATTTTTAATTTTTTGGAATATATTTTAAATTTCTTTGTATCTTACAGGAAAGCCGAGGACCTAGGTAAAAGGGAATACACTTTATAAATTTTAACTTACTCTATATTTATTTTCACAATTTTTAAGGAAAAGCAATTTAACAAAGATTCACAAAGACTTATAATACCCTTTTCAGTAAACAGCGAATTACTATTTAAAGATTTTTTAGTTTTATATTTGAAAAGATTGAATTAATTTTACAGTGCAGAAAATTAAAATGAATTTAAATTTTATAATTTTTTCAGTATAGATCCTAACTCCACAAGGCTTTAATTATTTAAGCTAGATTAACTAGAAAATAGATTTTAACAAACTTCCTCTTAAGTTGATAATTTACTCGAATTATAAATGTAACTATTTCAGTCCATTTGCTTGAGAAAGCATATAAGCCAGCATGGTAATGTCATCTGATTCAAAAATCATATCACTTTTAATAATATTTTTATTGTTTTATTTTTGTTTTTTCAAAAAAATTTTACGAAAAATCTAAATCTATCTTTCTTAAATTCTGCAACTAACTAATTTTGTTCCACTGTTAATTGTGTGATTACTTCATCTTCAGAATATAATTTTTTCTATTTTTTCATTTTTTTTTTAAGTTTAGTTATTTATTTTAAATGATTTACTTGAATTTCAACGCTAATACTTATAGCTAAATACACTAACTAACTTATTATATTAATTCGTCAAAGCTCTCATTTTATATATAATTCTTACTTTTTTTGTTTAAAAATTAAATGAGCATTTATAAAATTGAAAAAATACTTTAGATTAAGCTTAAATTTCACTAGATTAGGAATTTAATTGATATGTCTACTTAATGACAGCAGTCCTTCATCAGCAATTTTGTTTTCTCTATGGTAAAAAAAGATATGAATAGTAAAAATCTTAAATAATTTACTCAAAAATAAGAGCCAAAGAATGTAGATTGGCAAACTTATATAAGCAACTTATTATTTATTTAAATCCAAGTTTAGAAATACAGTTTTTTCTAATAATTAAAATAAAATAAATTATTTTGCATTCATAATCCAACATTACGAAAAATCTAGTTTAATAGATTGCAAATTATTAAGTTTTGCTATTTGTTTTGCAAAACTAGATACAAGTTCATCTGAAATATCATACCCTCTTATTATAAAAATTCAATAGAACTCAAATTAATAAATCAAAATTTTTGACTGAATTAAATTTACATAAAGCAAACTTTTAGAACTTCTAAGCTACTCAATAGATTAACTTATTACGTAAATTATTTGAATATTTCAATAGAATGCAAAATTTATGTTTCACTTGTTATTTTTAGAAAGTAAATTAATTTAATATTTTTAAAAGTAATTTAGAATTAAATTTAAAAATAATCAATTTAATTGATTTAATAAATTTATTTACAGTCTAATGTCTAGTTTCAAAACTTTCAAACTTTTGAGATTTTCTATGAAGCAAAATAAGTTTTATTAAAAAAAATTCTATTTAAACCCTAATCTTTTATAAAAATATTTATCTGATGGTAATTTTTTACTTTTTTAGCTTACTTTAGGCTTAGTTGTAAGTTTAGAAGATTATTCAAGTTATTAATAGAACTTGCTAAGTCTAGAGCACTCTCGCTGTTTATATTTCTAATCATTAAAAAAAAAATTTTTTTTAAAGAAATTTTGTTATATATTTACTAGAAGTACAAAGAAAGGTGACTAAGCTCTTTATTTTAAGCTAATTTTTGTGCATCTAATTTTGTAAAAGATTACTATCTTTTTTTTGTTAATTTATTTATTATCATAATAAATAAATAAAAATCAAGAAACTTACAAGTATTAAAGTTTCAACTAATTTATTTATATTTCTTCATTTGTATAAAACTATTTTTTATTTTTAAAAAATGTAATTTTAAAAAACAAATTAAGTTATTTAGTCATTTAACTTCACTAAAACATTATAATTAGGTTGCAAATTTCATTCTTTTTTTATATTTTCTTCTTTTACAAAAAATTTATATGTTAATTAAAATATAAACAGTTTTAACTAAAAATTATTAGTCCTAATATCAAAGATACAAATTACCTTCAAAATTCATAGCTAAAAATATAATTAAAATAAATAGGTTTCAATAAATAAGAAATAAATAAATATTTAATAAAAATCAAATAAATTAATTTAAATGATAAAATATTTTTCATATTTTACACATTTATTTTTAGTAATTAATTTAAGAGTAAATTAATGAAAATGGTTTATTGTTTTATTTATTTTTTCATTTAAAAATTAAAAATTTTTTAAATAGAACAAAAATTAAGTATTTAACGAAAAGAAAAAATTTAAGTTAGAATTATCTTAATTATTTTGATTGAAATGGATATTTTACTTCTATTTAAAAATTAATATCCTAATAACCAAATTATTTATTTAAATTGAAAATATAATTTAAAATATCTAATAAATTTAATTCAAGAAAAAAAAATTAGTAAAGGAGTATATTTAAATTAAAAATCAGAAAGTTAATTTTTATTCTTTAAAATATTCAGTCAGCCCCCTTTTTAAAGTTTTAATAATATTGGTGATAAATTAAATTTTTTTTAGAATAGATCACTTTGATAAATTTCAATTTAATTAAGGAGATTTTAGAGTATATTTAATTGAAGTTTAGAATTTTAAAAATAAAAATAAATGGAAATAGAATAGAATTCAACAGTAAACTCATAGGTTAAGCATGATCAATAAACATTTGCATTTAAGAATATAGATTTTATTTAAATAAAATATCCTCACTATGCAGATTTGAGTGTTATAGCAGAAGGATCTTTTTTCTTGGCTTTAAAATCTTTCAATTAACAAAAAGGCTATTAAACAGCTATTTTTTTGATTGATAGCCAAGTAATGGGAGAAGAACAAGATGATCTATAGCCTTATGAATATGATTAAGTTGACAGATTACATAAATTTATTAAATTAGCCTTTAAAGAGATAGAGAATTAGTTTGAAGATCAGCTTTTTTTTAATTAAAACCACATTTTATATTAAGAAGAGCTTTTAAATCATTAAGAAGAAATTCTATAATTGCCTGAAAGCATGTATTCAATTCATTTTATTGAATACGATTTGTGTAAAATAATTTATCAAAGCATTAAAAAATATCAAACACATAAATCACTTTTTAAAAGATCCTAAAGTGTACACCACTGACCAAATTAATAATTTTCAAAATAAAATGTTTAACCATGATGAAGTAAATTTATTCTTGTTTGCCTCTTTATTTAATCATTCTCTAAGCTATAAATAGGAGTTTATTAACATGTTAGAAATTTAATAATTGATAAAAGGTAATTCTTTTACAATAATACTATTTTACAAAACAATTTATTTATAAAATAGACAAAAAAAATACTATTACGAGAAGGAAGACTTTTAAAGAATTAGCCAATAAATTAGGAAATGCCATAATTTAGAATAACTGATAATACATATTCTGTAAATTAAATAAATAAATAAAATTTTTTTAATTTAATTATTTTAAAAAGCGAATATAAAATCAGACTTGAAGATTTAGAGGATTTAGCAAGCGCTTTTAGCGAATGCAAAAATTTAAAAATTGTCTGCCTTTATTTAAGGTTTATAAAATAATTGAATTTTTGAGTATTAAATTTTTTAATTTTAATTACAAAAAAGTGAAAATAACATTGATAAGAAGTGCTTTAATCACATACTTCTTTGCTTAGAAAAGCTACAAAAAATAACAAGACTAGAATTGAATATTAGGTTTTTTTTAAATTTCTGAATTTTTAAATAGTTAAATTAATTTTTTTAGAGACAATCCAGTTGAAAAAGACTCTTTTGTTGGAATCGGAAGGGTCATCAGGAATTTAAAATACTTAGAAAATATTTAACTAAATTTAAGGTTATAATATTATTAATTTAAATTTATAATAGTAAGTATTATGGTATTTTAAAATAATTTAGCAAGACAGGAATAGATTCTGAAAATTTAGAAACGCTAGCATAGTGCATTTCAGAAAATAAAAATATAAATTCAATTCTTTTCTCAGCCTAGTAATATCTTCTAAAACACAAAAAAAACCATTTAATTAATTATTATTTTCTATGTAGCAAATCAAATTTCGATAGAAGTATGCTGGAAATTTTAATGAGCAAATTTGGGAAATTAAATTTAGAGAATTTCAACCTCTATTTATCGTAAATTAGAACTAATTAGAATATTTAAAAATTTATTAATTATTATTCAAGTTCAAATAAATTAAATCACTCAGATTTTGAAATTTTTAATTAAAATATTCAAAACTATCGAAATTTAAAATTTCTGAAGCTCTGCTTGTCGTAATATTTATTTATTGAAATAAGTTGCCTTTTTAATTATCTTATTATTTACTAAAGAGGTGTTGACAACACAGAAGGATTAAGTGATTTTGCTGTTTCAATAGGTTAACTTATCAATCTTGATGTTCTAAAGCTCTACTTTAGGTACAATTAATTATTATTGATTATTCAATTTAAAGAATTTATAATTTTAAATAATTAGAAATAACTCTATCTCTTCAAAGGAAATATCAGAAGTAGGTAAAAATATAGGCAAGTTAGCAGATTTGAAACAATTAACTTTGGTTTTAAAGTAAAATGTTAAAATTCAATTTTCATAAAATTAATTATGTTTAAAAGGAAAAATAATTTTTCCGAACCATTCTTAGAGTAGTTTGCCAATGATTTATCCTTATGCCATCAATTAAATTGTCTAAAATTAAATCTTAAGTAATTAATTATAAAGATGTGTTGTTAAAATATTGCTATTAATTTTTTCCTTATTTATAAACTAGTTTCTGTAAGCTAGGTTAAGATGACTTAGTTTTATTTACTAAATCTCTATAGCTATTAGAGAAATTGAGACACCTTAAGTTAAAGCTAAAGTAAAAAATAATATTTAGTATTAAAATTATACAAATAAATTATTTAAATTAAATTAGAGAAAATGAAATACATACATAACAATTAGTAAATCTATTTAAAAATCTGAAAAAATGTCCTGTTTTATGCTAACTTCAAATAAAACTGAGGTAGATTTATTCTTTTAAATAAATAATTTAAAAAAAAAAAAAAAATAGTATGGATCATATTGACAAAGAAGGTATAATATAAATGATGGATTAAATAACATTGATAAATAGCTTGAGTAGACTCAATTTAAGGCTGATGTAAATTTATTTAATTCTTCATCTCATTATTTTAAAAAATAAATTTTTTTAATAGAAATTACCCAAACGACTAAGAAGATTTTCTAGTTATTGGAGATAAAATTAGATAATGGAGTAATATATTAATCCTCTAATTAAGCATTAAGTAATTAATTAATTTTATTATAAGTTTTAACATTTTATTTATGATTGAATATAATAATAGAAATATTGACAATCTAATTATTTAAAAACTCTCTAAGAAAATATCTAAGGCACGTAGAGTAGTATAATTCTTTGTGAAATCTTGGTGAAAATTCAAAAAAATTAAAAAGGCAAAAAAAAGAAGATTCAAATTATTTTAAATTTTTCATAATTTCATCAACTAACTAAGTTTAAATGAATAAAAAAAATTTATAACAAACTGAAACTATATTCTAAAAAAATTACTAAATTTTAATATTTTGTTTATACTTAAATAAATTTATATATGAATCTATATTAAATCACTCTTTTTTTTTCATATTTTTTGATTTTCCATAAAAATCAAACACATTTAAAAGTTTTAATTTAATTTAATAAAATAATATTTTTATAAAATAAATATCTTAAATAGAAAATTTTTATAGATTTAACATTTTATTAAATTTATCTTTCAAGAAAAAATTGAATATTCGAATTCATATTTTTTAATATGGATTTCAATTTTTTATAAAATCCACAATTTGACTTCTTTAAATTAACAAAAACAGAAACTTTATTTTTAAAATAAAAAATTATTTTTGTTTTATCATTTTAATTTAAAAAAAATTTTTATTAACACATTCTTTTTTTTTAAATGCTTTTATTTTTTCATATTTAAATTTGAATTGAATTAAAGCATATTTAAGTCTTTGAAATTCAATTTATCTTTAAAATAAAATTTTTGGCATTTTGTTAATTTATTTGATAATAAATATTTAAATATTTCATATAATACTCATAATAGTATTAATAATTTTTTAATATTTATATTTATTTACTTAATAATTAGTGAAATATAATAATATGTTTTATAAACTAAACATTTTCAGTTGGATTATGTTAGAAAAAAATTATCTTTAAAAATTTTATTCTATTATTTTATGAAAAAATAATTTGAACTTTAAATTTAACACTCAATAAATTCATATTTTTTATATAACAAGTAATACAAATATTTTTTAACCTTAATATTTTATTATTCTTCTATTATTTTTCATTGATAAATTAATTACTCAAAATATTTTTACATTAGTTTATGAAACATAAAAAATTAATTCAGTTGACTAAAATAAAATTCCAAACTAAAAGAGTTTGTAAAAAATTTTTGAATTATAATTCTTATTTTCCATTTAATATGAATACGGCTGTTATTTTATGCTTTTGCATGAAACTTTTTAAATGCTTTACTTACAATTTTCATGTATTTGAAAATTTTTAATTTAATGATGAATAAAAAAATAATATATTTATCAAACTTTATTTTACTTAATAATGATAAATATTTTCAAGGTCAGGAAATAATTTTATAAAATGGAAGGAAAGTAAATTTTATTTTAATTTAGCACCTAGAATCAAAGTAAAGATGGTATTATACCTTTTTACATAGTAATGGAATTTTTATAATTTCCTAGAATATTTGATTGCATTTAAGGAGCTATCCCAAGTTATTAGACTATATCTTTATAAGGTTTAAGCTGTTTTCTTAAAACACTCTAAAATACATGCAATTTATTATGGTCATTAGCGTTTCTAGCAGAAGAAGGGCTAAGAGAAGGCTTTTATTAAGGGTTATTACTTGATTTAGGGGAATTTTTAGTTTTTACTATTTTATAATCATTGTAAGTTAAAGGGGTTAAACTATGCTTAAAATTATACTTTTTATCAGTCATAAAATCTTCCTCATTTTCTTGTTCATTTTCTTAATTATTATTTTCATTAATATTTTGTAAACAATGTTTTTCTACATTTTAGTTTGTATAACTTGATATTTCAGAATATTAAGCTGCTGGTTGGCTCAACAGGTTATATCCTTTGTCATGATTTGAAGACTAGGATTACAATTAATCAAATTCTGTTTTGAGTGGCTTTTTGTTAAATAAGATTGATCCACTTGCTTGAGTTTTTATCTGCTAACTAAAATTAATTTAATTTTGATATTCAACAGCTTCTGGTATTTAATAATTATATCCATCTAGTTTATAATGATCATAATCAGATAATTTAGTGTTAGGACTATGACCAGTCAACGATGAAATTCTTTATCTTATTTTTTAAAGAGTTTAAAATTCTTTTGTTTTTTATATGTTTTTGAGTGGTTAAATATCTTGATACTCGCTTAACTTTGATTAAGGTAGACATTCACTCTCTCTTCCTTTTCTCTTGGATTTATCTGGAGTAAATAGTCTTTTTTTAAGAGCTGAAGGAATAAATGAATCATCTGCATAGCTTACATTATTACTTACATTACTACTCTATGCTATTTTAATTCCTTTATTTTAACTATCTGTTTTGATATAAAATTTAGGCAGGTATGAAATGCTATTTAATGAATCTTAGTTTTATTCCCTTATAAGATTATCAACATTTAACGATGGAATATCAATTTTCTCTAGAAAATGCTAATAATAATCTTTCCTTTAACTGTTGCGTTTATGAGTGTACTAACTTTAGTGATTTGATGAAGAAATATTTTATATATCAACAAGTGTGTTTTATATTTATTTAATATTAATTGTATTTATCGAATTATTATGGGATGTAGGTATTATAGAATGCATTTAGTTATCCTTGTAAATATCTTCATCAATAAACTTCTTGAGTTCCTTATTTTTAGATTTTATTTTTTGCTAAATGTTAAACACTTTGTAGCTTCCATTTATTACTCTTTTAGAAATCTCTTTAGAGTATTTTTAGTTAATCTGATTTATGCTCACTTATTCGTGAAATTTATTGTTTTATCTATATGGGTCATTTAAGTTTACTTTAAAAGATGGAGATAATACTCCTTAATTCTTGCATAGATTTGGAGAATTTTAGCATTTTACTTTACCTGACCCAAATTTATCAAGGACAACTAATACTGGTTAATTGCAGCAATAACTAAATGGCATCAAATCACAGTCTATTTTAAATTAAAATTTATATTTAAAAAAAAAATCTATTTTTAATCAGCTTCAAATAAATCTTTTTTATATTATTAACGAATTTATTTTTTTAAAGATTTTATACATAGAATTTAGATTGAAATTATTGATTATTTAAAAATAAATGTAATGAAATTACTATGAAAGTAAACGACATATTTATTTCTTAGTGAATCTTTACACACTAAAAGACTGTTTTCATATAAAGATAACTCATTAAATATATTTTAGATGACATCTCGAATATTAGAAATGATATTTTCATTATCTTTTAATACTATCGGGTTTGTGAATTCATCTAGTCTAACTTTTCAATAAAAAACAAAACAAACACATTATGAATAGTTGCGATAAAAGCTAAACTCAAATTACCTAAGGTGATGTACTCTCTAAGCGAAATTCTATTAAAGTAAATATTTTGAAACATTCTTGATTGTAATCCTTTATTTGTATTCACTTTTTGAATATTAGAAGAATGGTCTAATTATGAGAGCTCTCCATCTTAAAATTCAACTTAATACTCATTTTCAGGGCTAATTAATTGATTATTTATTTAGAAATATTGAATAGGTCATATAAAATTATTATTAGTAATATATTTTACATACTAATTCATTTCTTTTTGCTTTTGATTTGATCTTCTTCTTCTCTGTTTTTGATCATTTATGCTCATTATTTACTCAATAAGTTTTAATAGTAATTAATTATGTTGAAAATTTAATTTTAAGTGGCTTAAAAAATCACTGTTATTAATTAATTAAGAATAAACAATGATTATTTATAGATTCTTTTAAAAGTAACAAATCCATCAAATTCATACACACAAAAAACAAGTTAAAAAGGGATTTAATTATTTTTTTTTGCATCTTGTAAATCAAAATTGCTACTATAAATATTTCATTAAAAATTTTTCTGTAAGCATCTTTTAAAAAGATATAGAATGTTTGCTTGCTGATTTCTAAATGTTTTAATATTTTCTCAATCAAAAAATTAATCTAATAAATAAATACTCTGTTGATTATTTCAAAGAATAGCATTTAAATATCTCATTTTACATTTATTTCTTAAATTATAATTTTTTTGAAAGGATTATTTATGATAGAAAAAGTTCTGTTTGATTTTAGTAAAACATTTTATTATAAATTTAATGATAATTGTGTTAGTATATTAAATGCAGCTATAAAAAAAAAAAAATTGATGTAATGCGTTTTTATTTAATATTACAACACAAGATAGATATTATTATTAATATTAATTTAAATGTATTGTACTTCGCTAAACAATTATTATCTATCTATCTAAATAAAAATTTCAGATTAAAGAGTTTTGTAAAGTAACCAAATAAATTAAAAATGAGTACCTCCCGAATTCCAGTATAAACAATTATTATAAAAAGGTTAATCGATTTCCATGAATTGCTTTTACTATTTTAAATTAGGTATCTTTAGAAATAGATGTAAGCAAAGCGTAGAACATGAAATTTAAATCGTTAGATTTTCAATCTGCCAGAAATCCGATTGATAATAATTAGAGTTAAATGCCTACTTTACAGCAATCAGCAATCCGTTCTATAAATAAATACTATTAGTATATAATTATTTATTGCTTTAGAGATAATTTAAAATGTATTTTAACTATTAATAGATCAAATAATGTTAAAGACATATTGGGGTACGAAGAAAGCCTTCTATCTAAATAATTAAAAAACTCAGAGGTTTCATTATTTTTAACTCATTTCTACATAAATCGATGCATCTAATAATTTGTTTAGAATAGCATTTAAATATATATAATTTCTCATCTTATTTTAGTAATATGCATTAAATATCTTGACTATTAAAAATAGAAAATTGATTATTAAGCTGAGGTTAGTAACAATATGATGTCTCTGAAATAATCTTATGATACATTGCGCAATAAATATACAAAATTAGAAAAAGAAATAATTAAAATGAGAGTAAAAACTTTCTAAATTTTAATCTTAATTTCAATTGTTGTAAATTATTTTATAATAGAACGAGCTTGAAATTATGAAGTAAACTGAAACAACTCTCTCTATTGGAGTTTATGGAAGTGAGGAGGTAAAAATTTACTGGAAATATTTAAAAATTAAGCGAATAAAAATTGATATATTAATATTCAATATAAATCCCAAATATAAAAATACAACTTTCTTTTCTGATATGTTGATCATAAAATTAATATTTATTATTAGGTTTTAACAAGATTATATAGTTGAATTATAATATTTTATTTATTACTTTTAGGTACATGAATAAATGCAATTAGAGTATGAAAAGTTTTAATAGCAGTTATTGGAGGTTGAATCAAATAGAAAGACTTATCTTCATATGATTAATAGAATGAGAGTAATCCAATTATCTTGAAAAAATATAACAAAAATCTTAAATAATTTTATTTAGCTTCTTATTGTTGCAGTTTTTAATAATAATAATTATTTAATTTTATAGCAAGACAACTAAGTCTTCAAGCTATAAGTAAATCAAAGAAAGGATACATTAGATTAGAGTAATACAGTGCTCAATTAAGCAAATGTTAAACTATCTTAAATTTCCTTCAAAGAAGTTAAAGCTTAGATTGCTTTAGAAGAAGTTAAGAAGGTGATTTTTTTATGTTAATTATTTTATATGTTTTTGAAATATTTTATTTAGTAATAAATTAATCTTTAAATAAAATATCAAAAAGCATAAATAATTAATTCAATAAGAAAGAGAATTGAATCTAACTAAGTTTTAGCAAGAAATAGAGCAATAAGTAGATTTGGAAAAACAAAGGTAAATTATTTTGAAAAAATGTTAAGGTGTGATTATAAATTACCTTTATTGAGAATAGAGATGAGAGAATTAAGAGATAGTAAGAAATTGCAGAAATAGCACAAACAGATATGCGTGATACAAATATAGTAGAATTATATTTTATATAAATTAAATTGAATAATTAATCTTACAAAATATTTACTTTTAATTCATTATATTAGAAAAAATGGAGATAGCTTTTTCTTGTAAACTAGTTTTTAAGCACTTTTCTCAAAAGAAAGATGGAAAAAGAAATGAGTACATATGAGAATATTGAAAAATCTTTTTAAAAAATTAAAGCAGCAACCGTAATAAATATTTATTTAATTTTAGCAAAAAATTTTAGCACTTCTTTCTAAAAATTTTATAAAGAATTGAATCGAACATTTGAATTAAAATTAACATAGATAAATATAGAGTTTTTATATTATATGCAGTAGGAAATTTTTAATTTAATATTTTAAAAAGGGTATTTGTGAAGCAGGTGAAATTGTACATAAATTTTTGAATAGGGAAAGCACTTACAGTCGATTATTAATATCGATAGAAGAATATGAATAAAAGATAGACAATTTAAAAAAAAGTAATGAATAGCTAAAGGAGAAACTATAAAATCTAAAAGCAGAATAACCTTAAGATAGATTAGAAAATAAGCAAACATTGTTGGAGATAGATGAGCTTATTACAAAGTATTAGAACACTTCAAATAAAGCTGAAAATGCTAGACTAATAGAATAAAAAATATATAATTGGGGAATAAATTATCTAGCTAAAATTGAAAGAGTAAGGATTTATTATTAATAAATTTTTTTTATAAAAGATTTCTTATAATTGTTACAGCAGCAATTCTAATTATTTACTGTTGTTATATTTATAATAACTATTATAAGTATTACATTTTTATAACTATTATAACTAAATTAATTAATTAATTAATTAATTATAAAAGTATTCATTCAAACAAATACATTTGCTAGATCTTTAATCATAGAAGCTAATTTCATTATTTTTTCCAAAATTGGTTTACACTATTACAGACAAACAATTTTTAAATCACTTTTAATATTTTTATTTGCTAAATATAAAATACGCAATTAAAACATAATCAAACTTTGTTCATATATGAATAAAACATTTGTTCAATCTAAAAATATTATTATTTATTTTGTCATATTAAAAAATATTTTAAAATATAAAATGAAAAAAATAAAAATTTTCATTTTTTATAATCATTTTCGATGAAATTAACATTTGTTTTAGATTTCTAATTTATTTATGACAATTCAATAATTTTAAAATTAGGTTCTTGGAATATCAAATGAAAAAATAAGATTCTATTAATAAAAGTATAAAAAGTCTGATATACCAAAGTTAATAAGTGAAATACTCAAACACATGTTGGAGAACCTAACCTAAGTAGATAGCGAAGTAATTTAACTTAAAATTTTTTGAAATAAGAAGTAACTTTAGAAGGTCCTTGTGAAATTTAAAATAAAGATATATTTTTTAAATTATTTTGTTTTGTTTTAAAAGAAATTTATTTTTACCCACAAACTACTTATCATATTTGATTTACCAATAAATACCTAACAAAATTAGTAAGTTGAGCGAATGATTACAAATTAATACAGAAATGTAGAAAATTTAGATCATGATAATGATTTCAAAAAGCGAAATAATAGAATCAAAGAATATATTACTCAATAAAGCAATAAAGGAACTCATGAGCGACTCTCTAGGATAGAATTGACTGAACAAGATACAAGTAGCTTTGATGGTAATAGCTAATTATTTAATTTTACTGAAGAGATTTTACTTTTTTTGATGAACTATCAAAATCCATTTTTAGCAACAAAGTAGATAAACAATTAGATTAATATGAGTCTAATTTATTTTTGCCTTTCTCCTATTTATTTATCTACATTATATAAGAATTCATTTTAGGCTAATAGTTAGGAGAATTAAAAACTATTAGGCCAAATTTAGAGCATTAGAAAGTAATCAGAAATATTTAAATTGGTAATAGGTATGAATTTCTTGATAATTAGTCATCTCTAGATAAATTATGTTAAATTGTTTTAATTAATTAATAAGTTAACAAATGATTCGCTAGTTTAATAAATCTGATTACATATCATATAATTTAAATATCATCAAAACCCCCCTTATTAACTTTAAAAAACATGGAATATTAATAAATTAATCAATCAATGATTGCATTACAAATAAATTATTTTTTGTCAAGATATTTCTAAAAGAAATTTCTAAATATTTAACTTTTAAACTTTCTTCAAAAAGAAGATAGATAGATATTTGGCTAGTTAGTTAGTTAGACAGATTGATTACTATGTCAATGTAAACAAATAAAACAAATAATTCTTTGATTGCAATTTATTTGTTTTAACAATTTCTACCCTGTTATATAAAATTTTATATCATTGGAAAGTTAGTTCAGTATTATAATGATGCAATTTATGGCTTTATTTAATTAAAAATTACATATTTTAGCTCATAATTATAAGTTTTGCCCCAAATTATGCAGCTTTTTTTGTCACTTGAATATAATTTATTACAGTTAAGTGAAAATCAAAAGAAATAGACTATAATTATTAATCAGTGATATTGCTTTTTAATTACTTCCAATACATATATTTTTTAATTTAATTTATGATATCATCATTAATATTTTCATTCACTATATTTTCATCATCAATTATTTATTACCAGTGATGCATGCATACATGCATTTATCTTACCTTCCTATAATTCTAAATTTTTTAAATAAATAATACAAAATAGAATAAACTCAACAGCTCACCTATGATGCTAAAGATACTCTGACGACTAAATGAATATTTATTTACAACCTAATTATAATAATAAATAGAGAACTGCTCTAATTTGAAATTATAACAAATAAATATCTGCTTAATTTTTAGTTTAAACGAGAATTATATATATACATATGAATATTAAACTAAAATTATTTAGACATAAAGACAGCAGCTATCTCTAAGACATAAATATATTTGTTACAAATTGTTAATAAAATTAACTACTCTTCTATATTTAAATATTGATGTTTTGTGTATTTTATTGATTGAAATGCATTTGATGCTTAAATTCTCTTTATAAAATATCAAATTTACGTTATTTAACTTGATTATCATTTGATTACAAATAAATAAAATTTTTTTTTTGAAAATTATCCAATTATTTAACGTTAAATTTAATGAAATTCAAGTGTAAATTAATTATCTTAAATATTAAACAATTAAATACATGAATAAAGATATTTTATTCAAGCATTAATATTTTTTAGATAATTTTAATTATTTCAATGAAATTCAAAAATAGTTTTTGTTTATTGCAAAAAACGTACAACAAGTCTTTGAAAATAAATATATAATTGAGTGGAAATCACAAATTTGAATTTGTTTTACTACTTTTTGTAGAAGAATGAAAGTAATTAATTATTAATAAGAAAGGAGAAAAAAGATTAAGAAAGTAGTAATAAAAATATATCAAGAAATTAATTAATTAGCGGATTTTTAAATTATAAAAAACGATGATTATATTTGTAATTAAATTTAAGTCAAGAATTGCGTAATAAAGAAAAATAAATAGTGACGAATTAATAGGTCTGACATAATTGTTAATTAATAACACTAACAAAAAAAAGTAATTAATTTAATGATATTCACCATATTAATAAATTCTTTAGAAGCTCTGCCGACTATTTAAAGCAGAAAACTATTAATAGCTGATTTCTTATAAACAAATAAATAATAAATCTTACAAAAAATAAAAAAACTATAAAAAAGCTAAAAAATCAGCTTAAAAAAAATTAAAAATAATTATATTATATATAACTCATCTGAGTTTCAACAAATAAACCCTAAATACATCGTTTCAAATAAGTTAACAAACTTCTCATATTAAATAAATGGATTACCTTAGAGCCAAAGAAGAAATACTCAACTAAATGAAGCAACACCTTGAAAAGAAATGTGGTGACTGCCCTCACGAAGAATATCTTGACCTTAACCCTGCTGAACCTGGCTTGGCCTATACAGATGGTTATTATATCTACCAAAGTGACTGCAGTGAAGCTAAGAAGTTGAACTTAAAGATGCGTAACTTGCTTGCTGATATGAGAAAAAAGAAAATTCATGATAAAAATGAAGTTACAATCATACTTTGAGCTAACAACTAAACAAAAAATGCTAAATTATTTATATAAAATATAGTTAAAGACGATTGAAGCATTTACTAATCGTATTATAAAACATAAATACATCTTCTTTCAATATAATTTTAACAAAAAACAATTGATTTAAAAATCAAAACAAACAACTTTAATTTTATATAAATAATGATATTTAAATAATAACCAAAATTTCTTTCTAAATTTAACAACTAGAAAATACTTCTAAAACTTACTTTAATATATCTGATTAATATATACTATAATATATAATTCATTATTAAATTTATGCATACATATACAACAATTATATATTAGTATGTTACTTACTTTATATTAAAACTCTCAGCTAATATGAACATTTTTTAAATATATTTTATACTAAAACCTTTTATAAGCACTATAAAACTAGTTGATATACTTTCAATACTGTTTTGTAGCAATAGTGATCCGAATCAACTTATAAATTATTAAGATTATTCAAATATTTTTGAGAGTAAATCTCCTTAGAAATAAAGATAGATGAAAGTGTTTATTAAAGTAGAATTAAAAAATATTCAATTTGATTTTACTACTATAATTATATTCTAAATTATAAATTCACAGCTATTAATTTCTTTAGAATATAGATAATTTCATTTCTAAAATTAGTCTTCATTAATGTTATTAAAATAGTGAGCAAGAGCTAAATAAATATCTATAACAGCAGTGATTAAATATTAATAAATATTTATTAATTGTCTACTTTACTAAATGTAAAATAGAAAGAATATTCTAAAAATAGTTTTCATTTGATTTATCAGTATGAATTTTGACATCAGTTTTAACACCAAAAATTTTAACTCCATTACAAGCGAAAAGACAGACTATTGCAATAAAAAAATTAAATTTTTTCAAATTGAATTAATTAAATAAACTTGAATTATCTTTCTCAAATAATTACTTTTCCGTCATAATATTTTTTCTAATTGGGTGTTAATAGGGATTTAATAGCATTTAATAGATTAAATTTGAATGATTTTAATTCTGCATCAATTTTACCACAAATTAATCTAAAAATAAATCAATAATTGTCATTAAAAATCCTATTTCTGAAATAAAAATTTTTTTCTAAGCAAATACTTACTCACTAATATATCATCTAAACCAAAAAATATTCGTTTTTATGTGGTTTATTAATGTATTTTTTTAATGATTATATCATTTAAAAATATTTGTAATTTTCTTTTCATCTTACTAATTTAATAATCATAATTAAGAAAATTAAAAACATATTAAATTTTTGATTGGTTGTCTTTGTATAAATTATAAATATTTTATTAAGTTTATATAAATAAAAAAAGCATTTAGTTAATTTAATCAAGCTTATGAGAATAATTTATCTATGAATTGCTATCTTAGATTAAATCTATCTCATACAACATAAATTTTTATTTAAAATATTTCTATTCATTTCAATTTTTATGAAATCTAAAAACTATGAATCTTCTTATTAGCTTATATAAAATTTTTTAAGATACAAAACTTTCTCCAAAAATTCTATAATTAATTTTCAAATAAATTTTATATATTTAAAAGGGAGGCCATTAATTAATTTTATGTTATACTAATTTAATTCAATCATTAGTCTCTTTATTTTAGCAAAGAAATTAAAAATACATTTCATAATTGATTTTTCATGTATTTGAATATCTAAAAAGATCAAATAATTTCAATTAAAAATAAGTTTTATTAGTTTGTTTTTGATATGAAAAAATAAATAAAACTCTATGGAGGATAATTTGTTATTTAAATTGAAGGATAAATATGATGGAATAATATATATTTTTAGTTTAAATTAATTGAATAAAGCTATTTTTTTGTTAATTTTTGATAAGCAAAATTTATAATAATATTAAACAAACACAAAAAGTATATATAAATAATACAAATAAAATGTATTTTATAAAAATTAAATAAATAAGCAAAACCATTTAGGATGGATTTTCAATATAAAAAGAGTATTTATTATTTTTTGTTTATATCTAATCAAAATCTAAGCTATCTTCTATAGAAGCACTTTAAAATTTAAGATTATCATTGATAGCTATGAATGAAGAAAGGCCTTTGTATTTATTGTTTAATTCATAACATTTTTGTTAAATTTGCAAGATTGAATTATATACATTTATTTATCTATTTAGAATAAAAAGCAGTTTATAGCTACTAAATACTGCAGGTACTAAGATGATGTTCTATATTATTTATCCTTTACTATAAAGATTATTTATTTATTTAGTAGCTCTTGTAAAAAGAAATCAATATGATGATAAAAATAGATTTATTATTATTATTTTTTTGGCTCTCATTTGGCCGATAAAATTCCTAAAAACATAGAAACTAAAATTACAAGTAAGACTTGCCAAGATTCATAACCTTCAGAAGATTTTTTTTTATGTTTAGAAGCATTTTATATTTAATTCCATTTTTCTTTTTCATTTTTTGCTATTTTAATTTCTTGATCTAGTTATTAAAAGTTTTTTTCATATTCGTGAACTTGCTATATAATTTTTTCATATTTCAGTTTAAACTCTTTTTCTTTATCAACATTAAACTATTTAGGAAATTAAGGGCTTCCTGGATGTTTAGTTGATGATTAACTCTACTGAAGACTTTACTTTTATCCATATTTCATATCAGTGAGACTTCCATTTGTTAATAACTAAAGCTATGTTATTTTTTTTATTGATGCAGAATTCCTTTAAAAGTCGTAGCTTAAAGTGGGTGACTTTTTTTTGGATGATTCGCTAATCTAAGTATTTAATCTAGAAGCACTTTATGTATTTAGGTTATATTCGCCATCAAATTTTACTGGTATAACAATCTTTTGGTTTATTTTATCCTTTTAGTTGAATAGTTTTTCATCTACTCGAGGCTAATTATTGAAAACATGTACCGCAGAAGGCTCTATTGTGATAGCAATAAATTAAAATTTATCTGTTTTTTCAGAAATATAACTCATAGAATATCCATTTTTAGTGAATTAAAATTATGCTTTCTGATTAGGATTAAGAATCACCTATGAGGGAGCTACTATATATTACGAAGGATTATTTGATTTAACCTTTATTGCAATTAGAAAATTGGAGGTATTTTTTACTTAAATTGTTCCATGATAATTTTACTGGTTTTAAACTTTTTATAAAAAAACGCAGTCTTAATCTAATTTCATCAGAAACCCAGATGTCATCATATTTCACTAATTGCTTATATCCTTTTGATTTAACTTTACTTACTTTTTTTATTATACTTTATCTATAGACTTAATGAATTTATTTACTTATTTATGCAATTAAATTTAATTTCAGATTTACTTAAGTTTCAATTGCTTTTTTAATAAAATAACAAGTAACAAATTGAATCTATTTAAACTAATTTGTTGGTCATAAGCTTTATAAAATATATTTTTATTTGCTACTAAAATCAGCCAGCACGTTATTTTAATTGCTACATACAAGAATTTAAACATCTTTTAAATATTTACAAAAAGATCAAAAAGTATTTTGTAATTCTTTTAATTAGAATACCTTTTTTTTGTTGTTTGATAGAAAAAATAAATGCTCACACTTTTGTTTGGAGTAATTAAAAATTTTTAATTATGAATAAAAAATGTTTTCTTAAATATTTTTATAAAATGCTAAGTCAATTAAATTTCTAAATATAAAAAATAGAGCTAAGCTATTAATTGATTGATTGATCCGTATATCTTTGATCAAACAAAAATATCAACCAATAATAAAATCAATAAAAGAAATAAGAAATAAATATATTACTTTCGTATTGACTATATCTTTCAAAAATTTATATTAATATTAGATAAGATTATTGTATTTTTAATAGATCTAAAAGAAGATAGATAGATATTATTAGAAGTTTTTATTTATTATTTTTATAGCAACATAGTTAAAATGATTGTAAATTCATAATTTTTAGAAGAGTTATAAGTAGTAGAAGCTTTAGATTTTGATGGTAATTTTTTTTGTTAAATATTTCATTTTAAATGAAAGTTATTTAAGCCAAAAATATTTATTTTACAAATAGGTTTTGAAAAATCATTAAATTATACTATTAGTTATATAGCAAAAAGTGATACAACAACTAGATTAAATGGTAAATTAATAACTTTAGATGATTTAATCAATCGTTAAGCTTTTCAAATGTAATAATGAATATAAAATAAAAAATTGTGTAGAAATTTTGGAAATTGAGGAGGAAAGCGCAAATCAAATCTTCCCTGTTTTGCTCAAGTTAGTTTCTTTTTTTGCTAAATTTAATGCAGGTGAAAGGGAATTCAAAGCTCACTTAGAAATGATTTAGTTAAACAAAGATAAAAAGCTTTTATTTTTGCAGGTAAAGCTTTTGCAATCAATCAATATATCGTTAAATAATAAATAATTATGTAAACTATTTAGAAAATGAAAGAATCTGAAAAGCATTTAAGAAAAGCACTAGGACTGCTGGAAAGAGACAATGAACCTGAATATGCAAATTTAAGATGGAGATTTGACTTATAAGTGAGAATTATAATAAAATTTATGATTAGAAAGCCTTTTAAAATTAAATAATTTTAATTTTAACAAATTTAAAGGTTTCTTCAAGGACAAATGAAAGTGAGACTAAACCAAAAATATTAATGCAGCTTGATTTGTTAAATAGTAAATTTTAGTGCATAAATAAATAAACTATAATATTTTTTAAATACATAAAAGATGGAAAAATAGAAGGGCACATTTTAGAAACTGATTTAGCTAATTTAAAACATTTAACAGAAGAACTCACTTAAGCTTTAAAATTACACAATTCATTGGCACAAAAGAAGATTCAAAAGAAATTCATATGAAAAATAGTATAAATAAATAAATTAATACAATACATTAATCATTCTAAGTATTAAATAAAATATAAGGAATATGTATAAATTCTGTAAATAATTAAAATCTATTTTTGATCTTTTAAAGAAATCTATCCGCTTTTTATTAATTTATAATTTAAAATAATTCATCAATAATTCATTTTTTAATATTTTTGAACAAATATTAGTATTAAATTAACTAAATAATTAATTTCAATTTATTTTTAAGGCGAATTAGAATAAATTAATAAATTATTTAAAATGAAGTTAATTAAAATATTTAATTACTATAAATCCTCTTAGATTAAAGCTCGTTTTTATAAATACTTCATAAAATTTAATATTAAAATGTGTAAAAAGAAATTTTTCACTCTCAGAAAAAAATTTTTATGCTCAAAATTTGAGAAAAAGCATTAATTAATCTCTAAAAAATTTTTCAAAATATTATAAAAATAGGATGTTAAAAAAATAGAAAGTGTAAGTAAAATTAGCTTAAAATCATAAAAATTAAATGAAATATCACCATGTGTACCTACACAGTTGGTGATATTTTAAAGCAAAATTAAAAAAATAATTCATTTTATATTTTATTTTGAAATTAATTAATTTTTTACTTTCATCTGACTAAATCTTTATATAAACTTAACTAATATTTTTAGAGTACAAAAACACAAAAAATAAAATAAATAATTTAAAGTAAAAAAATTGATTAAAAATGAATGAAAATACAAGAAAGTAATGATATTTCTAGATGAAAATAAAAAATCCACAAGCATTTTTTATTAAATTTCAGAAAAAAAATACATATGATATGAATTTTAAAATGGATATTTCCAATAGACTCTATTTTATAAATTAATATTTAGGAAATATGGTAAAAACTTATTTTAGAGTTAATAAAGATTTAAGATATGAATAATAATCAGAGTTTTAATAAAGATCTTTAAATATAATCATTAAAGATATTTTATGAAAAAACAAATATGAGAATTTATATAATTTATATTTCTGTTAATTTAAAATAATTAACGCATATAATACGCTTTTATTGATATCTAATTTTATATTTGTATAAACTATTTATGTTATTTATCTAAATCTATAAATGAATACTAATAGGATCTATTTAAAAAATTATAAATTTTTACTAAAAAATTTTAATTTTAGAGAAAGTAGTGCTTTTAATGAATATTTTGCTTAGTTTTTATAATCGCAATTTTCATTTTCAGAATTTATCTGAATCTCATTGAAAATAATAATAGTTTAAGTAAACAGAAAAATTTACTTAAGTTATTTTCAATGGTTTTGAAGGGGAATCATTAATGCAAAAATTTGAAAGAGAATATAACGCCAGTAAATGTGAGTTAGTGATTGTGATAAATTTGTTAAAGTTATAAAATGAAATAAATTACATTTCTTTATAAATAAATATATATTTATTTATTAATTTAGTAGAATAATTGTGGTTAAGCAGATAGATGTAAATTATTATTTAGTCAAAGCGTCAGTAATAATTAATTAATTATTTGTTTGTTTTGTTTGTTTTTATATATGTATGCTACTGATTTAACTTTTGGGTATTTTATAAAGTATTAATGAAATATTCTTTTTATAAATAAAGTCATAGTTGATGTTGATAAATATTTTTATTTGTTTTTTAATGAGTTGAAGTATTTTTAGTAGGTTTTAATTGGTTATTAAGAATTTCACATGTGTTTTGTGTAGGCAGATGAGAGAGGCAATAATATATTTAGGTCATTTTTGAACATTTTTACTGAATTTTTGAGCATCTCTTAAGCTATAAAAATTTAGCACTCAAAAGGATCGCTAATCTAGAGTAAGTTTGATTGATATATATCTAGTAATCTTAAAATTATTAATTCTATAATATGCTCACCTTTAAGTAAGAATAAATCTATAAATCTACTACCAAAAGTAGTTGTTATATCTTTTAGCATAAAAGTCAAGTAAAATTATGAGAAAGCACTAAAAAAGTCCATCTTAATTTCCTGAAAGTGATCTAAAAGCTAAGAATCTATGTTTTTTTAGAGGTTTTAAATTAAAGCATGAAGTCTCACGAAACCAGGAAGATAGGTTTGTCTCCAATTATTATCAATCATTATATAGCAAAATATCAAAAAGGCTCTTTCTTCTACTTTTGATTCGCAACATTTACTACCAAAAGAGCGAGCAAAATTAATATATTTTTCGCTTCTTAAAGCTAAAATAATCTAAGCTGCCAACATATTCATTCCCTATACATAACCTAATTCGCTGTCTAAATTAGAATAGGCTCTTAATATGTTAAAAAGCATTTACTATCCTTTAGTGAAGGCAGAGGATTAGCCAACTCTATGTGTGTTTCTTGCAGAATTCAAAATAGATGTTCCATTTGACTATGCTGAACTTTATTTATTTCCATGATAAGTTTCTAAAGAATAAACTGATTAAAGCGCAGTATCTGTTTTCTCTCCATTAAAGTATTAGTGTCTGCTATATGTTCTTGGAATGTCTTTGGAAATTTATTCATCATGCTTAGAAGCCATGTTTTTAAGCTTATCGTATTGACCCTTATACTTTCCCTCTAGTTTTTGTATTCCTGATAACCAAAACCACAAGCGAGGACGAAGATCATCAGGAATTCCATTTCGGATATTATATTCTAATTCTGAAAACGAAACTAAAGATTTATCAGTCTAAAGGACATTTTTCCAATCATTTCTGTTGTAGGAACGGAGCTTAGGTTCTACGACAGCATAATTATAAACAACTTGCTAGGATATAAAGGAAGGCTTAAACTAGTTATCGTTTTAAACAAATAGCTCGAATTGTTAATTTCTAATTTATGATAAAAATAAAGCATCTTAAGCGGACTTTGGTGTCTGTGTGCTTTATTCTGTAGGAAGAGTAAAAGCTTTTTAATCTTTAGCTGAAGTTAATTATTAAGAAAGGAACATTTATTTATTTATTTTTTCTTTATTTACTTTTTAATTAATCAATTTTTTTTATTTATTATTTTATGGCTGAGCTCAATTTCTTTTGTTTACTGTTTATTTAATCAGAAAGCTGATATAAAAAAATGTTTATCCTTTATAAACAAACAATTTATATCCAATATTTAATAAATTTGAGTGGTTTCTTGAGCTTTTTCAACAATTTTAAATTTTATAATCTATTAGATATTAGCGACTAGTATTTTAAGATAACTTTTCTACAATATTTTTGTCAAGTAATTATTTTAGAGGATATTTTATAAATACTAATAGTATATTGAGAAAAAATTTTTATTTTTGTCTAAAAAGAATAATTATTTCTTTGATCAAAAAATTTTTTTGTTTTTTTTATTTAAATTTAATTATTACATTTTCTTCTTCAATTTTTCGATTCTATTTAATAATCATCAGAAAAGATATAATTTACATTTACTTATTATTATTATTACAGTCAGCAAATTATACTAAATATTGAGTGAGTACGAAGCAGCCAGCTTTTTGATTACTTTCTAACGATTTCAAAAGCAACATTATTTGTAAAATTAATTCGCTAAATTCTAATGCTTAGAATTATTAAAAATATTCTACAGATATTAAAAAAATTATTCTATAAAAGTGATATTTAAATTGATATTTTTAAAGTATTTGTCAAAAGAAAAATTAGTGATTTTTAAGTTCGAAGTACTAGCTCAAAAAAAACAAAACAAATAATTCAATATGCTTTTATTTTTTAATCATAATTTTCTATAAATCATTATAATAAAAAAATTAAATACTCAAGCAAAAAAAAATTAAAATTAATATTAATCAATTTAAGTAGTAATTTTAGCATATTATAAAAAATTAGTAGAATGATATGTTATAGAGTGAATAAAATACTTAGGCTGACTCGATTTTCTAAAATGATAAAAATTTGCTTTTAGAAATTTCTTTAATTTAATTTGAATAATAAATTAGAATGACATCCGTCGACTTATCATTAAATTAATTCGAATAATACATAATAATTAAATCACTAATTATAAGCTAAATTATTTTCTATTGCTGATATAAATATTTATGAGAAATATAATTAAAATAATCTATTAAACTACATATGGCTATTACAATTAAATCTACATAAAAGCATAAAATTAATATGGCTAAAAGTTGAGGTTTGTTTATATAATAACACCTTCTTGTATACACTTAAAATGAAACAAAATTAAGTTATCTAAGTTATACAAAGGCATTCATTATTTTTTTATAATAAGTAATTGTTAATATTTAATAGAGCGAATAAATAAATAAATGCAATAAATAATAAATATGGATAGATTTTAATAATAAATTAAACAAAATGTTGTCATAAAAATCATTAAATTTTGTTCTTTTTAATAAAATATTTAATTATTGAATATTAAAATAGTTTTTGTATAAAAAAATTGTTGGAAAATTAAAACAACATACACTGTATTAGTTTGTTTAGTTGATGAATTTTAATAGATACGTTTAAAATTTATGATTTTTGTATCAAAAAGATAATTAATTAGCATTTTAAAAGCAATTAATTTGATTTTTTTAGATTTGATCTAAAATTATTAAAATTTGATAAAATTCAGATTTTATATTTGATTAAATTTTTCTTAATTTACAAGTATTAATGATTTTATTATTTTTTCATTTAAAAACTTCCTTAATTTTATATTTAATAACGATTTATCAATTAATTTTAAAGAATTTTTTGTTTCGAATTTGTATTTTTATGTAATAAATACTAAAAAGAAATAAATTAAAGAAAGCAACTAAATGCTAAAAATAATGAAATTTAATAAATAGAGATATTTTTATAAAAAATAAAAATAATAAGTGTAAAAAATACAATTTATGTTAAATAAATTCCATAAAGATAATTTTGTTATATTTTTTTTACTCTTCTTACAATTTAAATTATCTCAATAATTTATAAAACCATTAAATGATTTTATTAATTAATGGCACAAAAAGTTTAACATTAATTACACCAGTTAAAAATACGTTTGAAATGAGTTAATAAAATTTGATAAATTTTAAATTACCCTTTTATAAAACTATAAAAAATTTATTATTTTTCAGATAAATAAATACATTCATTATAAATTTTCTATTAAAACAGAGGTACTACCACCACCTGCATTTCCTAAAGATGCAATACCATATTTTCCATTTTTTTCTTTTAAACCATAGACTAAATTAACCAATAAACGAGCTCCTGTCATGCTGTAATTTTTATTTTAAAATTTATTTATAATACTTATTGGCAAAATGCTTTATGATTAATTAATAGGTAGAAATAAATTTATTTTACCCTAAAGGATTGCCGAATGCTATAGTACCACCAAATACATTAACTTTTTCGTAATCAATATCTAAGTTTACTAAATGAGCAAGAACAGTAGAAGGGAAATCTTCATTGATTTCGAATAAATCTATATTTTATGTTTTGATATTTGCTTGTTTTATTAACTAAGAGCATGATTCAACACTTGCCATAGCATACTCTAAAGGCTCTTTTTCGACTTGCTAATAACCTAAAATTCTAGCTAATGGCTTTATATTTAATTATTTTACCATCTCCTCACTCATCAATACTATTAAATATTTAGAATTAATAATTATCATGATTAGATAAATATTTTAATTAAAAAATATCTATAAAAATACCAAAAAATTTAATCATTAATTTAATTTAATTTAATTTGAATTTTTTTAATTTAAAATATTAAATATAAGATTACTTAATGTTGCAGCTCCATCTGCAAAATTACTTTGATTGCTTTAAGTGATAATCCCTTCTTTGGCATAAAAAGCTGTATCATTCAATATTTTTTCTTAGTCATATTATTCAAGATTAGCATCATCTTTAATGCTAAAAACTTTTCCCTTTATTAATGAAAAAATGTTATTAAAATTTAATAATGAATTTTGGAAATTAAATCAAGCAAAAATAATTTTTGTTTAAAAAAAATAAAATTTATTTAAGACGATGAAAAGATTGATTAGATTCCCTTTATAACAGAATAAAATTGAATATAAAATACACAAATTTATGATAAAGCTTCAAAATAATTTAATAAAATAAACTTTTATAATTTTATAAAAAAAATTACTTGTCCATCGTGATATTATATTGGTGATATTTATTTTGCAAGGAATCCATTATCTCTAGCTTCGATTGCTCTTTCATATGAAGCGATAGCCACAGCATCAACAGTTTGTTTTTAGAATTTCATATTTTTGCAAAGCTATTCTGCTAAATAACCCAAAGGTTATTCTGAATACTTATCTTAAACACCATCATTTAAAATACCATCTAGCAACTTTGAATCTCCGAATTACTTTCCTCTTCTTTACTAATTTATTTAATAAATAAATAAATTATTAATAATAAAACTTTAAATGTGTTTAATAATATAATTTATAATTTGAATAAATTTTTGAATTTGTTAGCCAAAATTTTTTGTAATAGAAAAGTAAAAAAAATTAATATTTAGAATTATTTTTTATTTTTAGAAAGAAATAAAGAAAGAAAGAAAGATATTTAAAAAATTTGAAAACAAATATTTGTTTAATTAAAAAGTTCTATAAATATTATATTTCGCTTTTGTTTGATAGAATTTATAAATTAAAAATAGATATTATTACTTGGTACATGTAGAAAGGAACATTTGACATACTTTCAAATCCACCAGTGACTACGCATTGATTATAGCCAACATTAATACTATTTGCACCTACTATAACAGATTTTAATCCAGAACTGCAAGCTTTATTAACAGTGCTGCAAGGAACTTCTATATCAACACCTATATTGTTAAAAAACATATTCTTTCTAGCTAGCTTTTTATGAAATTACTGATTTTTAAAATGTTTTCTGTTAATAATTTAAACCTAAAAAAATTGCTAAATTACCTCCTAATAAAGCTGCTTACTTTGCTGGATTTTATCCTATCATGGCAGGTAAAGCAACTCCTAAAAATACTTCATCAATTTAGTCAGGCTATAATTTAATATCTCTAATTGCACTCTAAATAGAAAATCCTGCCAAATCTGGAGCTCTAAATTTTGCTAATTTTCCTAAGTAAGGATATATTGGAGTTCTTTTAGCAGCTACGATGTAGCAACTTTATAATTTTTTTGAGCTGAATAAAAATTTTTTTGAAAATGTTAACATTCCTTTTATTGATAATTATTTGCTTCTTAAATTAAATAGAATTATACTTCAAATCAATAAAACTCGTTTCTACTTAATTGAATTATTCTCACAATAACTTATATTAATCATTCTATCTGATTAATCTTTAATCAATTAAAAAAAGAAAGATATTTTTTTCTTTTTCCTAATGGTTCTTCTTTATTTACAATTATTTTTTTCTAGAATCTTTGAATCATTAAAATTTACATTCTCATTAACCATAAAACATTTTTTATCAAATTTTTAACTATTTAATTAATATTTTTAAAGTAAAATTTCTTATTAAACTGAAGTAATTTTTTTAAATTCTATCTTTTTTTATTTAATTGAACATTTAAACAAAATAAATAAGCTACTTAAAAAGGTCTTAATAAAAATAATTAAAATAAATTTAAATTTATTCTTTAAATTGAAAATAAATAAATTCATCAATTAATTATGTTTTTTTGTATAAAATTTTATATTCCTCAATTTAATAGTGATGCTATTTCTTATCTAAATGCACTTTTTATTTTATCTTTGATATCTTCATCCTATTAAATTTAGTAATTTATTATAAATAATTGATAAAAAGATTAAAATAAATTACTTATTCTTGTATATTTAGTTTTAAATTAGTTATTTGAGTTCTGATTTTATCAATTTAATCATTTATGTTTTCCATGACTTTGAATGTTGCTGAATCTACATTTTTCAATTTTAAATTCAATAAAAATTAAATTAATTTTAAAATTTACTTTGATTTAAGTTTTCTAAATCTATTTTTTGATTTAGTTATTGTTATTCTTTCACTTCTTACTTTGTTGGAATTTTTTTATTACTGTGCTTCGAGAAAGCCATATCTAGTTTTCTTAAGTTTTCAAATTAACTCAGATCTTCTTCATTAACCAAAAAATCCTCATACATACTCTCCTAACCAGTCTCATCATTATTGACTAAATAAATATTTAATTCTCTCTTCTAAAATAAATCTAAAAATTTAAAATTTACTTAAATCAGAAGATACTGAATGCCCTAAAACAAAGACTCTGTCTCTATGAGTGATTTTGGTCTTTTTAAATTTATAAATTTAATACTAATGCAAATCAATTTGTAATTTTTTACATTTTCTTTTGGATTCGTGTATGTGTAAGGAAATTAATTACCAACACTACCAGGAAGTCGATATAAGGCTAAAGCAATTAATTGCTACTCGGTAGCAAGATAATGGAATAACTAACCGAAAGTCTTATTAAAATAATCCTCAGGTACAGGAATTTAATATAAGTTAGACTGGTGCAAATCAGCATGATCACAAATAGCTCTGATTACAGCTGATGACTATTTATCTCCAGTTAAAATTTGCTGTAAAACAGTAAGGATATGAGGATTGTAATACGTTTAGCAAGTTAAAGTATCTATCATGGGAGAGATATATACTTACCCAGCTGCAAAAAGAGGAATCAATTCTGTATTATCTCCAGCTTGAATTAAATTTTAAGCAATTTGTTTATCAGAGCTATCATGCAATAGATGTATGTTTGAAGGAAAAACTAATTCAATCATAATTTGTACATTTTTATTGAGCTTTTAAATGGCCTTGTAGATAAATATACTCTCTGAATCAAGCATTTCATCTACCTAATTCATTTCTTTAGTTACTTCTTTACTAAATATAACAGCTTTATCTGCAAACTAAATATTAGCTCTCATTAAATCTTCGTGTTTCAAAGGTGATCCCTTATTAATTAATTACAACAATAAAAATAAAAAAACCAATTTAATAAAATAAATATTCTTCATTATAAAGAAAATTTTTTAATTTTGTAATAAAAAAAATTCTTATTTTTTATTAAAACTTTTTACTTTGATGAAAATGATTTTTGGAAAGCGATTTATGTCATTCCAAATCTTAGTTGGTTACTCTTCACATAAAATTACAATATACTAAAACTCTTTCAGATATTTTGCTCTTAGAGGAAGAATAAAGTAATAGATAGAACTGTGTATGCCACATAACACAATGTGGTTTGTAACTTTTATTGAATCTCTTAAACTAATAAGAGTTACATTTATCAAAGGTATTGATTCAGGCATAAGAACATAATCGCCTTCTGTGCTTTCAATATCTTCGATATTTCCCTTATATAATTAAATTGAAATATCAAAAAATTATTTAATAAATATAAAACTTACTTTATTTTTTTGGCCTTCTGAATCTTCTTCAAAAACACTTTACAAAAACATACTTTCTTATTTCTCCAATTCCTTTTACTTCTTTTTTTAATGATTTTACATTTATTAAAATTATGTAATCTCTTCTTGTAGCAATTCATAGTTTGTCACTTAATCTGCAACTTTTTTATCTTCACAAATGATGTAAACTTTTACTTTATTTTCAAATGTATTAGGTATCACATAATTTCCTGGATTTAATCTTATTATAGTTTAACCACCAACATCAAGTTCTATTCCAAATAAAATACCTCCAAACTCATTGTATACTGTAGCAGCTATTTCAGTAAATGTTTTACCTTCAAACTATATTTAAAGTTAAATAATTTATTTTTTGCAATTTAAAGTGTTAAAAACTGTATTGAAATTGTCTCAAGCTCAACACAAAATATCATTTATTTTTTTTATGTTCTATAATTTTAACATTAAAAGCATTTATTTTAAGCTTAAAATAAAATGGAATTATTTTTATTTTCTGTAATTTTAAGCATTATTGGAATGTTTCAAGTTTAACACAAATGTGATTGTTTTTTATTTTCTGTAATTTTAAAGCATTAAAGATGATATTGAAAATATTTATTTCAAGCTCAACATAAAATAAAATTGCTTATATTAAATTTCAAGTATTAAAATTGATATTGAAAATATTTATTTATTTCAAGCTCAATATAAAATAAAATAATTTTTTTTATTTTTCATTAAATTTTAAGCTTGAAAATTATTGTTTTTTTTAGAATTTAATATAAATATGAATTACTTTGCTGGATAAAGCAGCTCTATATATTTCATGACCTATACCTGTCATGTATTCTTTTAACCACTCATCTTCATACTGAGAGTCATCTATTTCTCCTGCACTCTAAATTAGGTTTCCTAATAAACTAATTATTCCTGGGCAAAAGCAAGATTTAGCTAACTTTTATAATTTTTTATTATTAATTTTCTATTTGATTAAATTAAACTTACTAAGTTCATTTTAAATTCCTCGACAACAATCAGCAAATCGTTTGACTTGAAAGACAATGAAGAATAGTAATGAGCTTTACTTTCTGGTTTTATGAGCTGAATACAAAGACGTATACTATTCTCACCTTTTGTTTGGTGATGAACAAATTTCTTAATAGCTAAACCAGTTAGAACATTCTTATGATCTGCTGAGTGAGAATCTGTTATATACTTATCTGTGAGTAAAACACAAGCTTTTGAGCTATAAACAGAAGTTCTTCTTAAATCTCTATCAAGCATGGGATTGCCTTGCAAGTAATGTAGAAAAAGTTCAAATTGAGGATTATGTAAAAACTATTCAATTTCTTAACTTGGAGGATTGTGTTACAATATAATTGCATGTTTATCTTAACCGCCATGGTCTGGATGAAATAATTCCTTGCAAAAGAATTTTAATGCAGATAATTCGACATGCCCACATACAAGTATATGAGGTATTTCCGGATTAGATCTATATTTGTTTCTTGCATATTTACTTTGCATTTCTATTAAAAAATATATATATTCTTTATACTGTCATTCTAAAAATAAATTTTGATGAAATGAATGTCTATTAATTTATTTTAAAAGAATAAATATTCATTTTCAACAGTATCCAAAAAATAAATTTATATTAAATTTTTTTAAAAAAACTTATAAAAAATTATTTATTTACACATGAGAACTATAAGTTCATTTGTTTATTTAGGAATTAAAACAATACTGATAACTATCAATATAATGACACATGCTCTTCCTTCATCTGAAGCTAGCGTTATATCACCATAACCGACTGTAGCTAATGTTACTACTACATAATAAATCATTTCATCAAAAGTAGCTGATGATTTTCCAGGGCTAGTACAACCTTTAGCTATGTCTGAAAGATAGGCAGAATGCCTATCATCATTTTCAAAAATCAATAGAATTCCAGAACTTAACAAAATAATAGTTGTCAACGTGAGAAATAAAATAAAATATTAACTATTTGTTTTTTAAAAGTAAGTAAGTAAGTTGTTTTTAGCATCAAAATAATGTCAAATTTCATTTATAAAAATAATTTATATGATAAAACTGTTAATTAGATAGATAGATCATATCAATAGAAATTAATCATTAATTCTGCTTTATGTAATTAAAAATATTTCATTTTAATTAAATTGTTTCATAAATGCAAAGCTCTCAAAATAATTTTAATAAATATTTATATAAATTGTTTTTTATTTTAATTTGATTGATTGATATATATGATATTTAAACTTTGAAGATAATCTATTTTGTTTAAAAGCGCTTTTGAAAGGCAAAAGAAAGAAAATTACTGAGAGACACTTGAAAACTCAGAATCTGGACTTTTATAGTGCTTATTGGCAAACATTGATACTTTTAGAATTCTTATATTTCTTGATATTCTGATAAATTTGCCTAATTACGACATTTAAGAATAATTGTGTAGAAAAAAAATAGGCCAAACGCAAAGAATATCTACAATGCTAGAAGCTTTAATTAGAAAATTTATAGAATGTGGAGCTGACCACAGCCTAATACTAAATTCTGAAATGTAATAAATGAGGACTATGTAATCTAAAGTATCTAAATAGTTAACCATACTTGTTATATAAGTACTTAAGATGTAATAAACTACAGAGAAAAAACTTAAAAAAGCTGTAAAATATTCAATTAGCTTTCCTGATTATCCTGTCAACAATCTTTCTACAGTTATTCTTAAATTATTAGTCGGTAAAAAAGTTTATTCTTCGTCTTCATCTTCATTAAAATTTTGATTTTCTGACTCCTATCGAAAATTTAATCACAAAGAGTTAAAACATTTAGATTAATTTTAAACTCATATTTCAAAGATGCACAAAATAAAATTGTAAAAATTTAAAAGCATAAATTCAAAAATGTAATTTATTAATTAATGAAGTAGTTACATCTTCGCTTTCTTCATCTTCTTGGGTATTTATTGGAAGTATTTGATTTCTTCTCATTTATTTATTTTATATTAAATTTATTTATTTATGTATTTATTTAGCTAGTCCTCTTACTTTTTTTTTGAGTATACTAGGTCTACTTATACTTGTTATATTTACTAAATTAATTAGATTTTTAAATATTTGGTGAAACAAATGCAATCTAATTTATAACTTAAAATCATATTCAAAAAAATCTAGTTGGATTTCAATATTTATAAAATAATAAGCAAAACAAACTTTAAATTTTTTTAATATGTTTTACAAATAAATTCCACTCAAAAATGAATTTTAAAAGATTTCACATTTAATTGTTAATAAAATTAATATTTTTTATTGTATGCTTATCAATTCAAGACTAGCATTTATTTTCCCCCCTCATAACCTCATACAAAAATATTTTAAAATAAAGTTTAAATTGTTTGATACAGAAGTTTTATTTTTATATAAATTATAAAATTTTTTAACAATAATATTAACACATTATGTTAACTTACTAGATCTTTTGTGTTTTTAGGTCAAAGACGTTCTAAAATATATATTACATATCAAAATAGTTAAATGATATCCTAATATTTCTCAAATAACAAACAAAATTTGAAAAATTTATTATAGATTCTACAAATATTCATTTAAAGTTGAATAATTAAATATTCAAATTTAATTGCTTATAAAATTAAACTTTTTAATTATTTGTTTTATCAGGCTTAAAATAAGCATTTATTTTTTTCATATAATTTTTTAAAAGAATTTAAATATTTTAAATATAAAATTTATTGTATTTCAAATAATAAATAATTGGTTTTTTTTATTTTTACTAAAATTATTCAAATCATTAAAAATATTATTTACTTATTATTTTAACATGCTTGGTCTTACTTATATTTTAGGCTAAAGATATTTCATTATAGATCATAAATTCAAAAGTTTTTAGTCTGACTTTCATATTTATAATATAATAATCAAAGATTAGAATTTTAAAACTAGATTTTACAAATATTCATTTAAAGTTGAATTATTAAATATTCAAATTTAATTACTTACAAAATTAAACTTTTTAATTATTTGTTTTATCAGGCTTAAAATAAGCATTTATTTTTTTCATATAATTTTTTTAAAAGAATTTAAATATTTTAAATATAAAATTTATTGTATTTCAAATAATAAATAATTGGTTATTATTTTTTTATTTTTACTAAAATTATTCAAATCATTAAAAATATTATTTACTTATTATTTTAACATGCTTGGTCTTACTTATATTTTAGGCTAAAGATATTTCATTTATGATCATAAATTCAAAAATTTTTAGTCTGACTTTCATATTTATAATATAATAAGCAAAATTTCGTATCTTAATACTAGATTTTACAAATAGGAATTCAAAGTTGAATTATTAAAGTATTTAAATTTAATTACTAATAAAATTTAACTGTTTACTTATTTGTTTTATCAAACTTAAAATAAACATTTTTTCTATATCATTTTTAAAAGAATTTAAATATTTTAAATATAAAATTTATAGTATTTCAAATAGAAAATTGATTATTATTTTTTTATTTTTACTAAAATTATTCAAACCTTTAAAAATATTATTTACTTATTATTTTAACTTGTTTGGTCTTACTTATATTTTAGGCCAAAGATATTTCATTACAGATCATAAATTCAAAAATGTTTAGTCTGACTTTCATATTTATAATATAATAAGCAAAGTTTGGAATTTTTAAACTAAAGTATTTAAGTTCAATATTAATAAATTAAACTTCTTTTGTTTGTTTTATCAGACTGAATTAATTTTTTTCCGATTTAATTTTATTCAAATAAAAAAATTCAAAACATTTTAAAATATTTGAAATAGAAAATATTTTGTTTTTTAATTTTAAATAAATTATAAAAATCTATAATGATATTGTTTGCATATTATTTTAGCTAGCTAAACCTTTTATTTTAAGTTAAAGAAGACATTCTATTACAGATCACAATATTAAATTCAAAAATATCTAAACATTTATTAAAAATCAAAAAGAAATTGATATTGATCAAACAAGTAATAATATATGATTGATAAAGAGTAATCTCTTAGTAGTAAGAATTTTATAGGCGATTTAATTGAAGAAGGACTTCATGGTTAGATTTCACTTATAGGGTTTCCATATTCAATAGGTGCAGGGAGAGATAACATTTATAAAGGATAAGAAAATGGTCCAGGTAATTGATTACTAATATAATACTTCATAATAATTATAAAAACAATTTAATTGAACCATCAAAAAATAAAATAAAATTAATTATAGATTGCTTGAGGAGATTTCTGAGCAAATTAGGGCCTGTTGTAAATCCAGAATATGAAATCAGTATAGAAAACATAACAATTAGTGATTATGGAAATATACAAGTTAATAATAATTCGAATCATGAAGAGTTAATTTAAAAACTACAAACTAAAGTTAAAAGCGTACTCAATAAAAAAAATATTCCAATAGTAATAGGTGGATCAAAGGACTGTGGATATGCAGCAGCCTCTCCAATTTTACAATTGTAATTATGAATATGATATTTATTTTTATTTATCTTTTTAATATATCATAAATTTGATAAAAGTAGATGTTTGTTTGTTTATGATTAGTAATCAATTCGGATGAATTATTACTAATTTTAAAATTTTTTCTATATGATATTTTTAAGTAAATAAATAAAATTTAAAAACTTTATCAACAGAGAAGGAAAAAGTGCAGTCATAAATATTAGTGGCCATGTCGATGTTAATCTACCATATGATGGAGATAAACTAAGTGTCACTTGTACAGTGAGAAAAATAATTGATGATAATATAACTCATATCCAAAATAAAGCTTCCAAAATATTTTTCTTTGCTACCTAAAATTAGTTGGTGACAAACTAATAATTCTAATACGTAGAAAGCATGAAAGATTATGTATAAATGTTCCCTCTTAATACTATCAGGAGACACTAAACATAAGCTTCAAAATCTATGTAAGAACCTTACACTTAAGCCTGCTAAAAATTCTTAGAATTGCTGAATTCATTAAATGATTTTTAAAATATCCACATTTCATTCTCTTTAGAATCCATACATGTAAAATTATTAATCATTAATTAACTATTAAAACTTCAACAAATGCAAAGAAATTTAAACAGAAAAATTAAAATTTTTGTTTTCAAAAGAAGCCTAAAAATGTTTGTTTTAATTATTGTTTTACAATCGATTTATTGTCTAAATTTTATTTAATAAAAAATTTAAATTAATAATTTTGATTTTCTTAATTTGAAAATATTTTTGAGGAGAGACAGACTAATTAACTAATTAGTTATTTGAAATATGGTGGTTTTAATTTTTATTTATTTGAATTAAAATTAGAGTTCTTATTGTTTAGGAGTTTCAAGAATGAGTACTGTTGGAGGCCTTACTGGTGAAGAAGCAATAGAGATTGCTTTTTAAGCTGGATTATGCAAATAAGTTAAAGGTATTGATTTTACTGATTTCAATCCTTCAAATGAAGATTTTAGAACAGGATAATTATTAGGGAATCTAATTTATTATTTTACTATGGGTTATGCTTTAAGACTTAAACATTAAATTTGAAATTAATTGAATTATTTTTACTAAAAATAAGCAAAAATGGAATAATTAATTTATCATTTTAAGCTAAAAAATGTGACATAGAAAAAATCATCAAAAATATAAAATATTTATTTGTATTTGTAAATAAAAAAATGCATGTAATCAACATTTTATTAATAATAAAATATTATTTTTATATTTTAGTTGGTTGCTATTTTTTTATAACTTTATATTGTAAAATTTTCAAAAGACAATGCATATATGCAATTTGATGTGTCTCCTTTTATAATTTAGTAGGAGAAACAAACTATTAATTAATGCATATATATTGCTTTTAATTTAGATTTTAAAATAATAGACGCGGGGAGTGTATCTTAGAATAAAAGATTTAAATGTTTAGAAAGATACTCAAATAAATAAACCAAAAAATAAATTCAATATGTATGTATATATGAATGAATGAATGATTGTGTTTTTGTAAAATTATAAACGAATAAAATCAGTAGAATAGCATAAATTATATATATTTTAGAGCATCTAATGTCTAATATTATTTTTAAGTTCATTTGATTTTATTTGATACTTCTTCTTTGAATTTATATTTATTTATATATAGACGATGATCATGGTTGATTAATTTATATTAATTAACTAAGAAGTGAGTTGATTTGATAATTTTTTAGATGCATGCATAGTAAGGGTTAAATACAAAAATAAATGCAAAATAAAATATATAAATAATAAACACAATAAGATAATAATATTCAATAATATTGTTTGTATTTCTTTCAAGCAAAAGAAGTTTAAACAGCAACTCAAAAAAGTATAAAGTAATCTAGGATTAGCTTAAAATAATATAGAAACGCGTTTCCACATACATAAAGCAATCTGATAAATAAAAAGTAATTCAAAATACCATTTACGTTAACTACAATAAAACCAATTACCTTTTCAAAAAAATAATTATTTCATTAAGCAAATTAATTTCAATTATTTAGTTATGGCAGCAAATACAGGAGGAGGTTTATTTGGAGGACAATAGACTTAATAAAATTAGGGTTTATTTGGAGGACAATAGACTTAATAAAACTCGAGCTTATTTGGAGGTCAATAAGCATAAAACTAATAACAAGGTTAGGGCGCATAAGGATAATAACAAGCTTTCTCTTTATTTACCAACAATTAATAAGGCTAAAATAATCAATAAGCAAGTTCTAATTAATAAAATATATTTGGTGGTGCTATATAATAACAATAAGGAGGAGGAAACTTATTTGGCTAAACTCAATAAAGTTAATAGTAAGGTACTGGTCAACCATCAGGATTATTCGGGGGTATAGGTAATATGAATTAATAGCCAGCAGCTAAGTAAAATGAAACACCAGTCCCTCCTTAAACTCAAAATTAATTGTTTGCAAATATATAGAATTAATAGTAGCCTCCTTAATAATAAACTTAAAACTAAGGTTAATAATCTTAATAGTAGCAACAATAACCAACAAGCACAAATGGCTTATTTGGAAATGTTTAGTTAGGAGCATCAAATTAAAATCAGGCTTAAAACAATACCCAAAATTAGTAAGCTGAAAAGCCAAATTCTCTTTTTGGAGATAAGCAAAATCAAGGAGCTCCATAAGTCACAGGAGGCTTATTTGGTAACTCTGCTAATTAAGGCACAGGAATGCAAATCAATACTAATAAACCAGCAACATCAGGTTTATTTGGAGCCAATTAAACAGATTAATAGTAAAATAAACCTATAGGAGGAGGAATCTTTAATTAAATGTAATAAAATGCCTAAAGCTAATAGACCCAATAGTAATAATAACCTCCCACATAAACTGGTGGTGGCTTATTCGGTTAGACATAATAATAGTAGTAAACTAATGCTCCTCCTAAAGAAGAACCAAAGACATCTTTAGGTGGATTAAATTTATTAGGTTAAGCTCCTTTAAATACTTAAAACTAGTAGAATTAAGCCCCAAAATAACCTGCATAAAGTGGCGGCTTATTTGCTTAGGCTCCATAATAACAATAATAATAACAACAACAACAACAATAAAATAATACATAACCAACTACAACAACTACAATTCCTTCTACAAATTCTTTGTTTAATAATGCACCAAATACATAAGCTGGTGCAACTACTACTTAAACAGCATAAACTACATAAACAGCAGCAGCTCCTCCTAAAAGTTAGGGACCAAGTTTATTTGCATAAAATAACTAACAAACAGCACAACCACCAGCTAATTCACAACCAACTTAGTAAGGATAAACATAAGGAGGAGGTCTATTTGGTGCTAACATAGATGCTTAAAATGCTGGAAGTAGCTAACCTAAGTTTTTAAATATAGGAGCTAATAAAGATAATATATTAGGTTAAGGAAAGACAAACTAACCTGAAGGACTCAATATCGGTGGAGGATAAAAAGGTATCCTGACAGGTGCCTCTGGAGCAGCAGCAACTACTACTACTACCGCAGCATCTACTACTGATGCTACTAAACCAGCTCAACCCTCAATCTTAACTGGATAAACTCAAGCAGCCTCTAGCCTTTTAGGAGGATAATAAAAACCAGCAACTAATCCTCCTACTATAGGAGCTACCTCTTAAACTACTGGTGGCTTAGTAGGAACAGGTTTAGCAGGTCAATCAAATTAAATTCCAGCTCCCAAAAAAACTCATTAACATACTTCTTAAGCAACTGGACCAGATGAGAGATTAGAAATGGATATTAATTCTGCTAAAAATCTTAATGGAAGTTTACACATGTTTTGCCAAAATATCCATAAGTATAAACCTGAGCATGTTAAAAAATTCTTTTCTAATGAGGACATTTTCAATAAATTAACATAAGGTCTTCAAATATATAAAGGAGAACAAAATACAGATTAATGGGAGGTAAATTGATTTAAAAAATATGAATTGAAGCAATTTATTAATTAGCATAAAAGTTTACTCAAATTTCTTAATTTGAAATACTAAAATTAGCACAATAATAAATTTAATTGGTTTATTAAAAAAAACAAGAATGATTTGGTTATTTTTTATTTAAAATTTTTTAATAGAATATAAAAAAGGAAGCCAAGGAAGGAAAGACTCCTTTGAAGTTCTGGAGTGAGAGATTATCAAAATATAAATATTAGTATTTGATTGTTATGTTTATTGAAGATATTGCTGAATATCTTTAAATTAAACCTATGGATTGTTACCGTATGTTTGATGTTTTCCTTTCTCACGAGAGCAAATTTGTCGACTATTTCTTCAATCCTTCTTCTAATGAACCTTGCATCGAATTTTTCTACGAATAACAAGCTATTTTATTTGAATCTAACAATGTTGCAGTAAGAAAGGACTCTCCATTTATAATTAATTTGAAAACTTCTTTTATGAAAGACATTTATTTCCATGAACGTAACTGCATACTTGCCTCCCTCCGTCTTCTTTTACTTTTCACTGATGGTATAACAATTAAAAATTTAATAATTTAATCTCATTATTTAACAAATATTATTTTAAGACCAATACAATTACGATGCTGTTAGAGATGTTGTCGCTCGTCTCTTAAGAAACAAATTAGAAGAGTCTTTATGGGAATAATATGCTGGATAAAACAATAATCCTGAATTAAGTGCAGAAGATAGCGAGCTATTCTAACTTTAAAAATAATTTGAAAACGACTAAATCATTAAGCTTTTATTCATTATCACTTAAAAAAATCAAAGCAAAATTAGCATAGAAACCTATTTACAAAAATTCAATAGCTAAAACTTCATGGGTAATTGGTAAAATTTACAACCTCAAAATGAAAACACCTTTGAAAATAAAAATAAAATTAACGAGTTATCAACAGTAGTTGGTGATTCTTGTTTGATGTTAGTATTTGCTAAAGTAAAAGAAATTTAATAAAATAAAAACAAAAATGAAAAAGATGCATTTGAAAAGATATTTAAACAATCTTAAACTAGCTCTTAGAAGAGCTAATAAATGAATGTTTTAAAGCTTTACTATGACTCTATAAGCTAAGAATAATTGGTTGTTGAATTTTATGAATAAATTGAATATCTCTACAAAACTATTGTTAGAATTCTTAATTATAAGAATTTGGGAACTCTCAAAACTTAATGGTAGGAAATATTCTTTGAATTGCTCGTAAAGATTATTTAAGGAATTAACGCAAATGAATTCTATGAAGAAATGGATGAATAGCTAGAATCTTTCATTAGTGAATGCATTTGTATTGCATTTTCTAAAACTATACACAAAAATCCTAAATTAATTGACTTATTCTGGGAAAAGCTCGAAAGCAGAGAACAAACTAAGCATTTCCAAAATATCTTTTCTAGTCCTATTTCTATTTACAAAGTAATGAAAAGTGCACTAGGTATGAGCTCCGACCCTAAATCTCGTCATGTTATCATCTTTTTGACTACTTTAAGCAATTTTAATTGGATTAACTTTAACTAAATAGCTGACTCACAGTAATAAATATTTATTTAATTTATTAATTATTTAATTTAATTTGTTTTTGAATAGATAAAATTTAGATACTGCAAGCATATTAAAATTGAGATTAATTTATAAGCTTATAATTACTGATCCTAAATGCATTAATTTACTTTAATATGTATTTTACTTCACTGATTTATCATAGAATACTTTCGATTAATACATAAATGAATGCAATGGTGATGAAGTAATTAAATTTGTGATAAAGAGTTTTGCATTATATAACGATTTGCGTAGCTATGCTTATTAAAACTTCTTTGCTGGTCTTAAGGCCTTAAATGTATTGCTCAACAATCACTAATACTAGACACAATAAATTTTGTAAATCGAAGAATATTAAGATTTGCTCTTCAAAGAATATAGACGTTTAGCAATATAAAATGATGTGACTGCCACTGAATACAGATTAAAATGCAAGAGAGAAATCTTAAATATCTTATACACTATTTTAAAGGATTTCGAAGAGCCTTTGCTTGCTTTCTCTCAAATAAAAGGAATGGAAAGAAACACAGAATATGATTCTCCTTTACTTGCTCATTTGTTCCTCTTCTTCACTAGCTTTATTGAAGATTGGGAATAAAACTAAGGCGCTCTTTACCTTAAGCATAAGTGGAAAATAGGTAATCAATTTTTATTTCGATTTTTCTTTAATTAAAAAAAAATTTTATAAAGAAATACTTTTTTAAACTTTTTCTTCAAAAAATTCTTTTAGGCTCTTTAATCATGAAAATTACTGATATTTGTTTAAACAGATTATCAATAAATGTCTATAAGAAACAAGACTTCAGACCTGTTTAAAGTGATAGCTATACTAGCTTTTTCTTACACAACTTCCTCTGCAACTAATTAAAGAAAATCAGAGTAGATGAAATGATTATCAAGGTGCTTGAAGTAGCAGCTAACTAATCATCTATTAGTAATAAATAAATAAATCAACAATAAAATTTTATTCAATTAATTTTAATATCTAATAGGTAACAACAAGATAAACAACAAAACTCTTAAATTGAATAACAAGTATTGGTAAACTTATATCATGAATACCTCAAATAAATTTAAAGAACACTAGGTTGAACACATTAAAAACTAAGTTAATTTAAGAAATCTGATTGTTGACACATTGAAGGTGTTAGAAACTACTATGCAATTAATTGAATAAAAAATTTAAATCCGTAAACAAGATTTCGAATATAGATTTTTACAGAAATCAATGCTTTTAGATGAAATCCCAATTTTAGATTTCTTTGAAAGAATAATATGCAAATCTGACTGTATCTTCCATTACAAATAAGAATATTACATTGACTCAAGCTTAAACTCAATAAAAATAAATATTTTATACGCCATATCCTCTTACATTAACTTTGAAAATCATTTCTACTCTTCAAACGATGAAGTTAACCCAACACTTCCCTTTTATATTTACAATTTCTTGGAAAGTGAAGGTAATTTAATTAACTAATTGGCAGATACTCATTACCTTCTCGACTATGACACTATTAGAAACCCATTAAATAATGTATATTTAAATTCTTAAAAATATAAACAATATTTTGATGAAATTATTATTTAAATAAATCTTAGTCTCGTTTACCAAATGGTACTTACTGTGAATTGATTAGCTCTTTGAGTTTGAGAATTTTAACTTAAATCATGTTGGCTTGGGAAGTAAATAAATTAATTAATTTTCATTCAATTTCAAAGTGTTTAAATTATTATATTTATTATAGGCTCAATAGTCAATTAGAAAACCTATTTTAGTAGATTTCTTAAGCAACATGAATATGGAAAACTACTGGGAGAAGTTAAATTACTCTTCTATTAACACTTAATTAACTAATTTCATAATTGAGATGTTTAACATATTGAAATTGAATGAATATGATTCTAACAATGATAGTGAAGCTCTCAGAAAAAACATATCAGACAACAGCTGTGCAGTTATCGATTTCATGCTCACTGCCTTATACACTCAACCTCTCTTCATGAACTTGATTCTTAAACCTGATAATCTTAACAGAAAAAAGAAAGATAATGATCTTAAAATCAGATTTAAGCGCTTCTTTGAATCAAATGTTTGCACTTATGACATGCGTTTACTCAACAAAGTAAAATATCAAATAAATATTTAAAACAAATTCATCAAAATATCTTCTTTTTTTTTATAAAAGTATTTGAATCTTTTAGTTGAAATCTTTAAGAGAGATTAAATGTACCCAAGCTTTTGTTAGGAATTCCGTTAAGACACACAATATATTTTCGAAAAGATTACTAAAGTCGTAGTTTAAAACTTTAAACCTTATGAAATCGACTAGCTCGTTGAAAGAGATCTTTACTTTTTAAATTCTCCCAAAGAACCAAATATTCCTTACTTCGAGTTCTAAAAATTAAAGTTATCTCAATTACTTAGAGAACACATAAAATAAACAGAACTCTACTAATAGATGATTTGCTTACACAGTTTCTAGATTTTACTTGATTTAATTAGCAAAGAATATCTTTCCAATAAATGTAAATCAGTCCAATCTATCCAAAATAGCTTAAAAGCAATATTCGAAAATAAATAAGTGTAATGAATCAATTATTTGAATTAATGTTTTTTATAAATTTTATAAATTAAAATATAGTAATCACATCATGAACAGCTTATCTAAGTTCGCTCCAAGCTATTCATTAGATCTTTGGCCAGTTCCTCAATAAATTCAAACTAAGATGAACATTGAAAATGAAGAGTAATTTAAGGGAAAAATTTTCTAATAATCTTTCTTCTATTTGTTGGAAACTAACCAATATTCATATGGAAGAGGATATGCTTTGGATGCCAGTGAGATTATATTCAATAAAATAGACGCTGAAAGACCTTAAGACTACTTGTCTAGAGCTAAATACATTCTCTTTAAATTAATTGAATTCCGTCAAAAGAGTATTAAATGGTCTATTGAAGAAATAAAACTAAGGACATTTGATTCATGGATTAGACTATTTTGTTTAGTTACTTCTTCAGGAGTTGAAGGTTACGCTATGAGTACTGTACAATCTTCTATTCCAAATTTCACTCTTAAGTAGCTCAGAGAGAGAAAGATTATTTTAGAGCATGAATAATTATGTTTACTCTATCCTAACTATGAAATAGAGTTTGTGAGTGGATTTGTTAACATCTTCTGTGCCTGTAAATAAATAATTTTATATTTGCATTCAATTAAAAACTTAATTTTATTTAAATAAAAATAGCTAACCCACAATGTGTTGGTCTTTTCTCTAACTTATAGAGCGAAATGATGAAATAAATTCTCTAAGATTTGAAAAAAGGGTACTTTGGAGTGCTCTTTGATCAAAAACTCAAATTTTTACTTTACATATTATTCTCACTCAGACACTTACAAGATCTAGACTACCATTCCAAAGAGTCAGAAAATAAAAAGACATAAAATCCTAATAATTTTATTGGTAGATCAAACTAAAATCAAGAAAGCTAACATTCTTTCTCAGATTCTTATAAAAAAGAAGAAGCCGAAGATTTATTCAAAGTAATGACATAAATTTTAGAAGAAGCTGTCCATCGTGGTACTAGAGTTCAAATATGTGATTTCATTTAGGTAAAATTAAAACGCTATTAAAATTAATATAAATCAATTTATTTATTTATTTACTCTCTTATTTGCTTATTTTGTTTATTTACTTTTGCTTTTTATAAAAGTGCTTATTCTTGCAATTACAAGTGATGGAAGTTCTCTACTTATAAACCTTCTAAAACAACAAGAAAAAATTCGTTATCAATGAAAACTTGAATCCTTACTTTACAAAAATAATTGGTATTTTAATGAATTTGGCTGCTTAGAATATTGATGGTCTCCCTATTTTAATATCTTGTCTTAACAGTGCCCTACATATCTATCCATAATACTTTATTCTTTAATTCAAATATCAAGTTAAAGCTTTAGAATTTTTGATTAATAAAATCTTTTATGAAAAGGTAATACTTATTATTTTCATTTATTATTTGTTTGATTAACTTTTTTAACTTTAAAATTAGAATGAAACTGCTTAAATCTTTGTTTCTATTATAAATCTGTTGACAGATATTGCTAAGTATCCTGAAGGTGCTCTTTTATTGAGTGAAGCTAATATTGTAAGTATGATATGCAACACTCCCATTTTTAAGAATATAGAAAATGAACCATTCTATTGGCAAAATGGAGAAAGAAATCTCTTACATTCTTTCTGGTGTTGGAGTTTGAATTTCTATAAGGAATATATAATTTCATTGCCTTCAGATTTAGAAAACACAACTTCATCTTTCTAATTCTTATAGACTTATTTCACTCGTATTGCTAAAATTCTCTCTATTCCTCAAGTTTTATAAAACACTGCTACAAATTTAGCTAATAACAAAATGATTAACACTGAATAAGAAAAGCTTTCTCTTGCAGTAAAAAAATTTTTGTTTTTAAATTTTATATTAAAATTAAATAATTTACTTATAAATTTATTACAGTATATGGAAGAAATCGAACTTATTTTGGAACTTCTCTCAGTTTATTTCTGCCAAGCCAATATCTTCAAAAGAAAGATGAGCAACGATTTTGAATAAATACTTCAATTCTTGACTCATTGCACTATTTGCTTATTTAAGTAGGGTCTTTCCATCCAATCTATCTTCATGCCAGTTTCTAAAATGGAAAAGAAGCTCTCTCAAATTTATGACATTTATCAGGTCAGCTCAGCAGACAGTGCTCACTTATATCACACATCTATACTTACTCCTTCTCATACTCCAAACAAATAAGAGTTAGAAGCAGGCATCTCTACAGCTCACTCTGCTATTGGAGATACAGTAAATATCTAAATAGATTAATATTAAGATTATGAGATTAATTATTATTATTTAAATTAATAGAAAAATAAGAACTATAACTTATTCATCATTTAAGTTGAATTACACTACTAGAGCATTTTATTCAGTTTGTTTTCTTGTATCTAAGACGGTTTACAAGAATCAAGTTTACTTTAATTATTCTAATATTCTAGCAACAGCTTCAGTGATAATTTGATCAATAATGAAAGCAAGTAAGTTTATTCTGTAAATTACTGGTAGAGCTTTGCAAATTCTTTGTTTGACTGCCTTAAATTCGTAGAAAATACTCTAAATAAATGGGATTATAAGAAAAATAAAAATGTTAATATGGATGACTAGCTTGTCAAGCTTCGCGCTCTCACAAATTCTGTAGAGTATAACTTATGTTGCTATGGATTTGGTTCTCAAACTTCTTTAATAAATAGTGCTAAAACAATTATTTAAACATCTTAATTTAGTCTTTAAGCTATCGTTCTTTCTGCTATCAAGCACTTCTAAATGTTAAACGAATTCAAATAATGGTTTGGACACTCTATAAAAGACAGTTTAACTGATTTATAAAATAAATTAAGTAATTTCTATTTATTTATTATTTTTCTTTTTATTTAATATTACCTAAAAATAGATGCAAAGCTAGATGGATTGAAGAAACTAGAATATGAAGATATTTAACTTAAAAAATAAATTGAAGAGCATATTTTACAATTCTAAAGGCTATCAGTGACATAAGATAGATATTGATTTATTTATATAGATAGCATTATTTTGAATTACAATTTTAAAATCTAAATGTAATTATATATTTTATAATAAATAAACTTATTTTATTTTTGTATCATAACAACCATATTAATTAAATAAGCTTTTAAATAATAAAAATTACTTTATTGATAATAAATCTATGTATTTAAATATGTTTTATTAATTATTATACTAAATAAATCATAAAGAGCTATATTTATTTATAATTTGTTTACTTTTACAAATTTATTTTAACTTTGTAAAGCATTTATGTATTTAATTGTAAAGATGTATTCAACAAAGCTTATTATAAGAAGCTATAAAAATGTTTATTGACAAATAGTAAATCATTCATTCTTTATTTAAAATTAAGTCCATTATTTATCTTCAATTGTTCTTATTTCAAATAACTTTTTTAAGTTGACTTTTAAATAAATATTTTTAATTTTTAAAAATGAATGTATTTAAGATTATTATGAAATATTGTACTTAACTATTCAAGTAATACATCTTTTTTTTGGTTTATGATAAGAAATTGAAAAAAAAAAATTTGAATTTATGAATCATTAAAGTAAATAATAAATAAGACTTTAATTTTAAGTTATCTAATAAGAATTAAAGGATATACAAAAGAAAATTAACATTTTGTTAACTTTAAATTTTATTTTGAATTTAAATTATATTTAGAAATAAAATAATTTAATTATTGAATTATAGATGTAATAGTATGTGCCTATTTGAATTATGTATTTTTATTTATGCTTTAAAAAGTTCTTAGATTTGATTAGAAAATTATTAAATAGATAAATAGTTAGTTGATGATTTAAAATATGTATAATTAATTATTTTTACAATCTATTTTATTATAAAAAAAATTAATAAATAAATAAATAATTTAAATAGCTAATATCTACTTTCTTTAAATTGATGAATATGCATTTAACTAATATAGTAATTATTTTTATTGTTTTAATAATATATTCTACTTAAGCGTAAAGAGCTAATGATTGCTTAAAGTAAGGATTCTAACAATGTCTTGATAACTTAGGATAATGTACATCTGATTTAAATTCCTGCTCATAGAATTGCAACATATCTGATGAGTGCGAGGAGTCATGTTGTTTGGATGGATATTGCTTAAAATAAGAATTATGTTAAACTAATATCTCTTCTGACTAGCGTAGAGATGCGTAACTCTCTAAAAAAACTTAAAAATTTAGCTTAAATAAATTTTTAGAACATCTTCAACCATTTTTTTTTGCTGTAATTTGTCTTTCACCAATATTTTGCTATGCCTATTGTAAATTTAGAAGCACTATTTAAACAACTGTCATTTAATATGAAGGAGAAATCCTCAATACTGAAAACGAATAACAAGTTTAAGAGAAGTCAGGTTAACCACTTAGTTAATGGCAGAAATAAAAATAAGAAAATTAATAGTAAGAGCAACTAGAATCTGTTTCTACACAAGAAGATAGTAAGTAGCTTCCACAAAAATAGTTAGATAAGTCAAATATCTAAGGTTTTTCATTAGATTGTTCACATTTTAATGCCAGTGTATTCTAGCATGACTACGAAAAGTAAATATGTGGAGATACTACTTTTTGCAAGATAAATTAATAATGAATGAATGAAGATAGATAGATAATATATAAAATTTAAGTTAAAATAATTATATTAAATAACTTACAATTAATATCATAAATATATTATTTTAATATTTTTGTATGTAAAACTTCTACTTTCTTGGTTAATTTATTAAAAGTATAATTTGCTAGCTTTTTAAATTAACTATTTCTCTTTGATAATAATTATAACGATATTTTTAAATTTTTTTTAATCATCTAATCTTTGAATAATTCATTTGCATTAATAGTTATGAACAAACAAATAATGTAAATCCTTATATATTAATCAGAACACATATTCTCTTTATAATTTTTGCATTTTTGGAAAAACAAAAGGTTAAGATTCAAAAAATTATAGATTGAAGGTATGTATTGATGAAAATTTATGGTAAATGTCGATTAATAATGTCATAAATATATTTATAAACAATATTTAAACCAAAATTTTAATTGATAAATAAATTAAAATTAGATTATCTATTACTATGAAAGAAAAAGAAAATTTAAAAAGTAAAAGTTATGAATAGTTCGTTAGTTAGTGAGAAATAAATTATTATGACATAAAAAATATTTATAAAAAGTAGTTTTATGTGATTAAAATAGATTAAGTAAAGTGATGATTATTGTTTGACATAAATTTTAATTTAGCTAAAAAGTAAAATGCGAATTTGAATAATCATTAAATTTGTCAGACATATTCTAATTATTTTACTATAAATTCAGACTTTTGTTGTTATACATCTAGATTCGTTAATTTTTTGACAATTTTTTTGAAATATTTTATTTTTTAAGTTAAATCTATTCCTTTTATAAATAATTTAAGCATTTTAATATGGCTAATATTTTTTAGTAAAGCCATTAATTAGTTATCATCCAAACCCCACATTTATTGTTGCATCTAAAATGATAGGTAATTTAGATTTTTTTTGTTATCAAATAATTCGATTGTTTTTATTAAATCATCAATCTAGAGAACATGACCTGCTTAATTAATACTTAGATCTAACATTCTCAAACTTTTAAATGTAATTATATTTTTTACGATATATTTTAAAACATTACTACTAACTTTATTATAATCATTGATGGCAAGTTTAAAATATGACAAGTGCTAGCATTACTATATTGCTTTAAATAACACTTAATATTCCTTAGTTTCTGTTATACTGAAGCGATCAAATATAAAACTTAAGTGTTTTAAGTTTTAAGAATTATTATTTATCAGACATTCTAAATTTTATATTATGCTTTTATTTTAGAACACTTGTAAATTTTTGTATTCTAATTTTCTTAGATTTTTATAATTTAGAAATAAATCCATAATTTTAATTACTTCTTCTTTTTTCTTAATAAAATCCCAGTGAAATGTTATAGAAAGACCATTTAAATTAATTATTTCTTTAATAATAGTTTACAATTTGCATAAATTTGTTTAAGTTAATAAGCAATCATTTTGTATTTCTAATTCTAAGTCTTTTTGTAAATCTTATTCTTCCTCATATTCGTAAAAAAATAATTTTTCTTATTTAAACTCCAACAAAGAGAAATCTTTTAAAATTAATTTATTTTAAAATTTAATGTTTTTTTCATTTAATTAAAGCGAAGATTTAATCTATTCAAAAATAGAGAGAGCTAGCTCTTATTATTTAATTTAGAATTTTAAATTTAATTTATGGGTTGACATGCTTTGAGGGATTGTCTTGATCAAAAGCTCAGCATCTGATTTACTAAAATTCTTACAATTCTAAATATTTAAATCAAAAGCATATTAAATCTCTTCAGCATCTCTTTTAAAAGCAAATGAATCTTTTTTAAACTCAAAAATAATAAAATCTTTGATATCTATTTTTTAAGAAATTTAAACATTTTCTTTTTAATCGAATAAATAATTTATGTTTTCTTAAACACCATGAAGCAAGAATTTATTCTTGAGTTTTAATTTTATGTCAAGAGAATAAATTTTATAATTTCCTAAAGAGTTTTAAAGTTATTCATTATTCTAAGTTAATTTAAATTATTTTAAAATAGATGATATAATTTTTATTAATTATTCTGCATCTGTTTTTATTAAACTTTAATCATTTTAGACATCAACTTCAATTATGTTTTCTTTTAACTCATTTTTTTCAAGTGAATCTAATGACTTTTACTTGTATTCTAGGTATATGTAGTCCTTAAAAATTATCTTAAATTAGACCTTGCTATCAAATTAATTTTCAAAGCCTTATAAAAGTTAATGAAGTTTATCAAAACTAATTAATTTAAATTTTAAATCAACTATTTTGATTTTTGAAAATTATCTAATTGGATTGTATATTAATATTTATTTTTACTTTAAGAATTCGAAACCTAAAGTTATATTTTGTATTTTTTACATTTTCTGAATAAATTCTTTTAAATATAATATGTCTTTTTAATCATTTATTAGGGAAGTCATTTTAAAAACAGTGAGATTTTTGCTCTTTTCTAACGTGTTTTGTAAAAAGTCAAAAGGAAGTTAAGTATCTAAAACTTTCAAATTTTTTGCTCCTATTTCGAATTACTTCATATTCTTTGTAAATTTATCCTAAATATTCCCATTTTATTCATAATTAAAATATAATTCTTCCAAGTCTTTTAAATTGTTTATAGATTCAATGGTTTTACTTAAATTTATTGAATTAAAAAATCCTTCTAAGTTAATAACCAGCTTTTTTACTTTTTTAAGCAGTGGTTTTATTTTATCTAAGTTTTAACTATTCGAAAAATGAAATTTATTTAATTGTAAAAGGTCTATTGAGTTATCTTAGTTTCTATTAAATGTGTAGTTTACACCTTCTATTTTTAGATTTTAATGATCTTTGATTTAAGTAAGAAAAGCAATTAGCTCTAAAAAGACTAAGTTGCATTCTTTATTAATATTAACTTCAATTTAATCAACATTGTTAAAGACTTTGAAGAATTACTTTATATTTTCTACGGTTTTGTCATTAAAAGAAAGTTTTTTTTTATTTTAAAAAATAATTTTGTCAATAATGCATAATTATGATATCTCTTATCCAAGCTATAAAAACTGATTTTTTTCTAAAAAATTGTCAGTTAAATTCAATTTTATAGATTAAACAATTAATTTCTTTTCCTCTATTAAATTATTAATTTCAGATAATTATTGCTAATCCATTTAAAGATTTTAGATATCATCCTTTGCATTTTAAGTGTATTAAAGAGTTTAACCCTTTATTTTAACAATAATTGTTTAATTGTCTTAAATTTTTTTATTTATTTTAAGCTCAATTTTGTATTTCAAACTCTTAAGTAAGCTGCAAACTTATTGGTAAAAAGTTTTCTATTCAATTTCAAATTAAATAGATTTTATTATATTAAAATCACCTTCACTATTATTTTAATTTGCCATTTATTTAAATGCTTCTTTTTGTGATTAATTTGTTTTATCTATTTATTATTTATTTCTTAATTTCTTATTGAGCTTTTATGCAAATATTTAATAGTAGTTTTAAGAATTCGTATTAGTATTTTATAAGTAAAATGATTATAAAATAAACTAGATAAATCAATAGAAAACACTTATAAGAATTAATATAGCTTTTTATAAATAATTAAAATATTAAATATTAGTTTAATTAAATAAATTTAAAGGAAAAGAATATTTATTAATTGTTTTTACAAGTATTTATCAAATTATTATTAAATTCATTAAAATATTTGTATTGAGAAAGAATTTATCATAAGATTTTTTTATAAGTTTTAATCAAATAAAATAAAATTATTAACAAAAGAATTCTCAAATTTAATTTAAACTGATAAGAATTTTTCTTATAGTTAAATAACATAATTTAGCTAATTCTGATTCATTTCGCTCAAACAATGTCGTATTGAAAAATTTCATAGATAATTTTCAAAAAAAAGGCTAAGAAATTATAAATTTTAATTGAAAAAATATAATGATAAATAAATAAAATTTTTCAATTTTAATTATCTTAACAATTAATATAGATTTAAAGGTAAAACACTTCGCAAATACTTATGCACTTATTTAAATATGAATTATTGCAGGATAATTCTATTAAATTTTACAAAATAATTTAATTTGGCAATTATGCTTAAAAAACAAGAGTTTTTATTTTGGAGGATTATTTTATTATATTTTATTTTTAACTATTTGTAAATGAAGTTATTAACAAAAATTTTTATTTATTTATTTATTTTATTTTTAGTCTAGAATTTTCAGGATATTTTTTTAATATTTGGAATTATTAGATCAATAAATAAGGTATTTTTTATAATCTAATTTTTAGAGAGTTCTAAATACATCCAATCAATTAATAATATCAAAGAGTGAAAAATTAAATTCTGGATATTAAATCTAATAAAAATAATAAAAATGGAGATGTAAAAATAAATCGAAATAAAATAGCAAATTAATATCTAAAAATTATCAGAGCAAGCATTTATAAATATAGAATCCATTGAAAATTTACTTTAGCAAATTTAAACCTAATATTCTTAGTTTTAAAATTTTGATTATTTTGGTAAAGACGATAAAAACAGTCTACTTTTATTATGTTTTGATACTAAATTATCATTAAACGTAGCACTTAGAATATTGAGAACTTAAGGTAATATCTGGACTAAAGTTTACTCTGATGATTAAGTCCTAAGGATTTATTAGTTAGAATAGGATATACCAAATTTATTGAATATACATTACTAAAATGTTTAAAATAAAGATGAAAAAGAAGTTAATTTGCTAATGTTTGAAATCAGAATAACAAAAAGTATGTTTCAATTTATCTAATAATAAATATTGATAATAATTCTTAAAAATAGAGCTGATTTAAACTTATTCAAAGTTCTATAAGCTTACAGATGTAATAAAAAATAAGTTAATTTAAAAAAAAAATTATTTTATAAAGTATTTAGAACATCCACATTAGTTGAAATTTTTGGTTGATAGGTAAAAAAAGAAAGCCTTATTTATATTTTTCAATTTTTAATATAAATTCTCACTTTAAAAATTATCAAATAATTATATAATCATATTAAATTTATATTTATTTTAAATTAGAGATTCTAAAATGAACTTAAATTAAATTCAAAGCTTAAAAGACAAATTTTAAGAATATTCCAATTTGCTATATGTGTCTTTATCGTTTTCGTAAAATTATCTTAATATTTCATATTATTTATTTGCTCTCTCTAAAATAATTAAATTAGTAACAGTAATCTAAAAGAAGTATCAGGAAAATTGTTGGCATAAATATTTTCTAAATGTGATCAATTGTTTCACTTAGAACTTTATCTGGCGTAGTCTGATTTAATTATTTAAAAAAAATACTCTAATTCCTCATTAATATCATTAAAATTAAATATAGCACTTCAAGTTTTTAAATTATTGCTTTTTTCAAAGTTTTTACTATTGATAAAAATTGATATTAAACTCCATTAATAAAAATGAATTAGAGTATTTATAAGTTTTTAAATTGAATAACAGTTATTTTTTTTAATAAAGAGCTACCTAAATTAGTAATTCTACTCCATTATAAATAATTGATTAAATTTCTCTGCATAAATCCATGAGATAGCTTATAATATCTTTTGCTTGCAATTAATTGAATAACGAGTCAGGTTTGCTGTTAGGAAAAAGTCTTTCGAAATTATAATAGTTATAAAGATTAGAATTGAACTATAAGTAATATTCAAATTTTATTTAGTAGCCAACTAATTTTTATCTAGTACTAACTAGTTAGAAGATACAGCTGCTTAGTATATTGGATAAGGGCTTTCTTAGTTACATAATTTATAATACTTGGCTATTGAATTTCAGTAAAATAAAAAGTATTTAAATTACTCTTTATTATTGATATTTCTAACTGTATTAGGAATAATAAATTCACTGTTGATGGAATCAAATATTTAATGCAATCTATATCTTTAATGTAGAGTCTATCTGTTTTAACACTTCTTATTGCGTAATTATTAGATAAAATAATTTTAAGATAGTATTTTTATTTTGCTACAAATGAATAGGGCGAATCGTTTTTCTTATGAAGCTGGGCCATATCTATTGGAATTTCTTCCTTAATGTTAGCATCTAGTTTACCTTTAAACTGAAAGAGCGTAAATTTTTATCTTATTATTTATAAAATTTTCTTAGTCTTATTTTTCAAAAGGTTCTTAACATTTAAAGGATAATATGGAGTGTACGATAAGAAAATTTTAAAAGGAAAAAGGCTTGTAAATTTAAAATTGTAATGAAAATGTAACAAAATTTTATGAAATAACAGACTGATAAAATAAATAAAATCACTTTTTATAAATTTAATTGTCTTCAAACAAATCTAAAATAAACATTTTTTAAATATTAAGTAAATCTTTGCCTTTCATAGAGCTTTTATAAACAAAACTTTTAAAATAAAAAGGCTTTAAAGATTAAAATACTAAATATTTCTAAAGCAGATCTTAAATATATATTATCTTTAATTTATAATAGCTTGATGCAATCTAAACATTAAATTAATGTATTTTGTTAGTGAATAGAATTTTATAGTCCAATAAATTTATTCAATTATTTGGGCATAAAATAAAATAATCCTATTCTTGATATGAAGTAAGAGTAGAAATTTTTTTGTATATTTAAATTTTTTTATATTATTAAATTATTTGATTAGGCAATTAATTATATATGCTTGAAAGTAGAAAGTTTTTACTTTAAAGGAGTATTTTTTATTCTTTTTTAACTCTTTGTATATAAAATTATTTAATAAAAATTTTTTATTTTTAGTTTAGAGTTTTCAGAATATTTTTTATATTATTCATTAGAATTATTAGATAAACAAAATAAGGTTTTTTTTATTATAATCTAATTTTTAAAGTGTGATAAAAATATTCAACTAATTAATAAAATAAAAAAGTGAAAAAATTAAATTTTGGATATTAAATCTAATAAAAATGGAGATGTAAAAATAAATTGAAATAAAATAGCAAATTAATATTTAAAAATTATCTAAATAAGCATCTATAAACATAAAATCAATTGAAAATTTACTTTTGCAAATTTAATCCTAATTTCCTTAGTTTTAAAATTTTGATTATTTTGGTAGAGACAAGAAAAACAGTCTAATTTTATTATGTTTCGATACTAAATTATCGTTATATGTAGCACTTAGAATATTAAGAACTCAGGGAAATATATGGACAAAAGTTTACTCTGAAGATTAAGTACTCATGATTTACTAGTTAGAATAGGATATACCAAATTTATTGAATATACATTACTAAAATGATTAAAATAAAGAAGAAAAAGAAGTTAATTTGCTAATGTTTGAAATCAGAATAACTAGAAGTATATTTCGATTTATTTAAAAATAAATATTTATAATAATTGTTTAAAATAGAGCTGATTTAAACTTATTCCAAGTTCCATAAACTTACAGATGTAATAATAATGATTTTATTTTATAAAAAAAAACTATTTTAAAAAGTAAATAGAACACCCAAATTAGTTGAAATTTTTAGTTGATAGGTAAAAATCTATTTTTAAATTTATTATTTAATTAATTAAAGCCATTTTAAATTTTATCAATAATTTATTCATGTTGAAATTTTATTTATTTTAAATTAGAGATTCTAAAATGAAGAAAAAATAAATTTAAAGCTTAAAAGACAAATTTTAGGAATATACTAATTTGCTCTATGTGTCTTTATCATTTTCGTAAAATTATTTGATTATTTCATTTTATTTATTTATTTACTCTCTCTGAAATAATTAAATTAGAAACAGTAATCTAAAAGAAGTATCAGGAAAATTTTTGGCACAAATTTTTTCTAAATGTGAACAATTATTTCACTTAGAACTTTATCTAGCGTAGTTTGATGTTATTTTTTTTAAATACTCTAATTCCTCATTAATTTCATTAAGATTAAATATAGTATTTCTAGGTTTTAATTACTTGTGAATATTGATAAAATTAAGGGTAAAAATGGATATAAAAGTCCATTATAAAAATAAATTAGAGTATTTATTTATAAGTTTGAAATTTGAATAAGCTTTTTTTAAATAAAGATCTACCTAAATTGATGATTATGCTCCATAATAAGTAATAGATTAAATTTCACTGTGTAAATCTTTAAGATATCTTATGATATCATTTTCTTTCAATTAATTGGATAACGAGTCAGGATTGCTGTTAGGAAAGAGTCTTTCGAAATTATAATAGCTATTAAGATTAGAATTGAACTATAAGTAATATTCAAATTTTATTTAGTATCCAACTAATTTTTATCTAGTACTAACTACTTAGAAGATACAGCTGCTTAGTCTATTGGATAAGCGCTTTCTTAGTTACATAATCTATAATACTTGGTTATTGAATTTCAGTAAAATAAAAAGTAATTAAATTACTCTCTATAATTGATATTACTAACTCTATTAGGAATAATTAATTCACTGTTGATGGAATCAAATATTTAATGTAATCTTTATCTTTAATGTAGAGTTTATCTGTTTTAACACTTTTTATTGCGTAATTTATTTATTTATAAAATATTTTTAGATAGTATTTTACTTTACTACAAATTAAAAGGGCAAATCGTTTTTCTCATGAAGCTGCACCATATCTATTGGAATTTCTTCCTTAATGTTAGCATCTAATCTACCTTTAAACTGAAATAGCGTAAATTGTTATATTATTTTTTATAAAATTTTGTAATTCATTTTCTTAAGGTACTTAACAATTAATGGGTAACATGGAGTGCACAAAAGGAAAATTTTAAAAGGTAAAAGGCTTGTAAATTTAAAATTATTATGAAAAGTTAACAAAATTAAATTTTATTCATTTACTCACTAATAAATAAATAAATAAAATACATTTTATCAAAATATCTAAAATGAAAAATAATAAATATTTCAAAAATTCAAAATCCATAAAATTATTTTATTTTGCTTGTTGTATCCATTTTTTAAAACAAACTATAAAAAATAACTTAACAATTTGATTTTCCATAATAATTTTTGATCTTTTAAAGTAGGATATTATATTTGATTATGTAACACTTCCGCAATTGAAATTTTAAATAGAAACTTAAATTTAGTGCATTCATTATTGAAAAAATACTAATGGGTATTTTTTATTTAAAATTTTTTGTAGACTTTTTGTGAATAATTACGAAATTTTAATTTATCTCACGATGGCTATTAACCCTTTCAGTGGGGGAAATTTTGTCTTATAAATTTTTTTTAAAACTTGACTGATTAAAAAAATTTTAAAATTTATCAAAAAATATAAAGTTAAAGAAAGAAGAAAAACCCCACCCCAGAAAAAAATAGTGGTATTCTTAAATTACATAAATTTTTTCAAATTGTCTTCAATAATAAATAATTAATTTATTGAAAATATTTGGTATAAAAAAAAATCAATAAAAAAAATGAAAATAATTCAAACTTTGCTTATTATTAAAATATTATTTGCTTTCATAAGGTGCTAAACCTAAACCACATCTCCTAATACTGATAATAGTAGCGATAGTGGCATAAGTACTGCTGTTGCAGTTACTATTGCAGTATTACTGTTTGTAGTCATTGGAGTTTTGTGTATATCTTGTTTTGCTTATCATTGCTATTATAAAGATAGATTAAAAAAACTAAAGTTATAAAAAGCAGCTTAAAATAACTAATTTAATGAGTTTATGGTAAATTAAAACGGATAGCAAATGCCCTAAGTGTAAATGAATCAACAAATGTACTACAATAATTAACCATTTATAACGACTACATAGCCAACTTAACCTGCTTATTATGATCAGTTATAGAATAATTACGTATTATATTATCCAAATAAACAATAAGTTGATACTCCTACTTAGCAATAAATGTTTATTGCCCCTTAGCCTCAATAGTAAATACCTGGGATATATTAACCATAATTAGGAGTTATGTAACCACAATAACAGCTTGTAATGGGAATTCCTTTGAATGATGATTAGAATCCTATCACTGATAAAAACCAATAAACTATATCTCTTTGAATAATTAATTTTTAATACTGACTGGGTGAGTTTGGTTTATTAAAAAATAAAAAATGAATGAAAATAATAAATAAAATTTTAAAACAAATCAACAGAGAAACACAAATTCTTTCATTTATAATTCTATCAATGAACCTAAACTTACTAGCATTTTATATGTTTCCATACTACTTAAACATAAAATTTCTTATTATAATATTTGTAATTAAATATATTCACTTTAATATCTTATTCCCTCAATATCTTTAATTAATTTACACCAGCTTTATTAATCAGAAATTCATGAATATCTTTTACTTTTTTATTAATTATTTGGCACTTTAAGTTTCTATGAAAACTTAAAAAACAAACGGGATAAGTTAATTTATAAAAAATATTGTTTGTTAGTGGTACTATTTCAAAGTGTTTTCTTATTTAGAATAGGCTCCAATTGTTTAAGATAATTCTTTTAACTTTAAATCATTTCCTTATATTTATTATTGCGGTTGTTATTTAATATTATTGTAAACTTCTTAGCGTACTTGCTAAAAAGTTTTAAATCCAACTTTATTTTCCTAAAAAAATAATATAATCAAAACCAACCTAAAGAAAGCAGGATCCATAAATTAAATTTACTATGTTCAGTACTTCTTATTCTGTGAACAAGGTTAAAAATTTTTATTTGTTAGAAGCATACCATCTAAATCTTCAATTATGCTAGTTGTTAAGTATTGCATTAACACATAAAATTGTTTTAGTTAATTTAATTATTATTATTTGTTAAGACACACACATAAAATATAGCTATGCAATTATAAATTTTAAATATTATAAATTATTTAAATAATTCTTATTTAATTATGTATTTAGTTCTTATTATCTTAATTCTATGTCTTTCTTCGTCTTATATACTTAAGTTTTTAATCCATCTTTATTAAAAGAATAATTGTTAGACTTGGGCAGGATCTTTTAGTCTCTCTTGGCTTTAGGAGATAATAACAAGATTATGATAAATTAAAATAGTTAGAATATAGTAAATTAATTATAATAAGATTAGCCTTGTAATTATTATTGGGGGTAATTAATATTAATATTATTGTGGTTATTAAAAAATATCTTTTCTTATATTGTAAATAAGATTCATTTATCCATAAAATTAAAGAAAGAAGAACCCCACCCCGCAAATAGGTGTATGCTTAAATTATAAAATTTTGATAAAATTATATCCAATAATAAATAATTAATTTATTTAAATTATTTGGTATAAAAAAAATCAATAAAAAAAGAGAAGATTATGAAAATAAATCAAAATTTGCTTATTATCAAAATATTATTTGCTTTCATAAGGTGCTAAACCTAAACCACATCCTCTAATTCTGATAATAGTAACAATAATAGCGATAATAATTCTACAAAAATAACTGTGATAGTATTTTTTACAGTCATTGGATCCATAGGAGTTATACTTGCAGTCCTTAAGAAATGCCATAAAATAAGATAATAACGATAAAATTAAGAAAAAGGAGCTTAAAATAACTAATTTAATGAGTGTATGGCAAATTAAAACAGATAGCAAATGCCCTAAGTATAAATGAATCAACAAATGTACTACAATAATTAACCATTTATAATGACTTCATTGCCAACTTAATCTAGTGATTAAGATTAGTTATAGAATAATTATCTATTAAATTATCCAAATTAACAATAAGTTGATACCGCTACTAAGCAGTAAATGTTTATTGCCCCTTAGCCTCAATAGTAAATACCTGGGATATATTAACCATAATTAGGAGTTATGTAACCACAATAACAGCCTGTAATGGGAGTTCCTTAATATCTTTAGAATCCTATTACTGATAAAAACCAATAAACTACATATCTTTGAATAATTATTAATACTGACTGGGTGAGTTTGGTTTATTAAAAAACCAAAAGTGAATGAAAATAATAACAAAATTTTAAAACAAATCAAGAGAGAAACACCTTGAAGTAAAAAGAATTTAATTGAATGTTATTAAAAAATAAAACAAATAAATAATATATTATTTAATGTAACATACTTTCTCTTTTGTTAAAGACTAAATCTTTAATTAAAAGAGTTTATTTTCATTTTAGTGAATTTACTAATTTATTTGATGCTCTCCATGTTTATGATAACTAATTCCTTAAAAAATACATATTTATATATCAAGAAATTAATTACTTTTAAAAATAATAAATAAGATATAATTATTTTACGTAATGTAATAAATTTCTTATTATCAAATTAAAAATGGTAAATCAACTTTTTAATTATATTTCAACAACTTAATATTAAAGATCTATCAATAAAATTTTAGCTTTTTGATAAATAGTTATATTTATATTAACCACAAGAAAAGATTAAAAAATTAAAATATTTTTAAATCTATTTTATTCACAAAAAACATTAGAGACAAAATACTTAAGTTTAAAATAGTAATCTTTGAGATAAATAATGAATCTTTTTTTCCGATAAATAAATTTCTTAACAGACAAAAGTCTACAAATAGTTTATTAATGAATTTTTTTATCTTAAAATTGTTGTGTATGTTTAAATTATTATTATCAAAGACAGAAGAGAGAGCTAATTAATCAATAAAAATTAAGCGTAAAAGTAAAAATTAAGCAATATTATTAATTCATTCGATTAGTTAAGGAGTTTTACCCCTAAATAATTTGCATAATAATTAATATATTAAGCCTATTTATATTTGGAACAATGAAGAAATAAATTTTCCTTTTCAACCATTTATTTTTGAATTTACGTATGTATATACATACATATAACACTAGATGTAGCATTCTTGAGTAAAATAATATTAGCTATCTACTAAATATCTGTATTGTAGCCATAGAATAGCATGGAAATAACTAATAAATGGACAATTTATTTAAACTAAAATGTTACAATCTTAAAGAGATGTTGCCATAAAGATAGATAAAAAATTCCAAAAATTTTATGATAAGAAATTTTATGTTCAATTAGTATGGAAAAATATCAAACGTTAGTAAGTTTAGGTTCATTGATAGAAATATAAATGAAAGAATTTTATTAAACAAATGTTTTTCAGAAAAATTTTTGAATAAAAATAGTAATATTTTATAATATTTGTAATTAATTATATTCACTTAAATATCCTATTTCCTCAATATCTTTAATTTACTCTGCTTTATTGATCAGAAATTCATGAATTTCTTTTACTTTTTTATTTTTTAATTTGCTTGATACGTTGAGTTTCTATGAAAACTTAAAAAACAAACTGGATAAGTAAATTTACAATAAAATATTTTTTGTGGTACTTATTCAAATTATTTTCTTATTTAGAATATGCTCTCCAATTTAAGGTAATTCATTCTTTTAACTTTAAATCATTACCATATATTTATTATTGCTGTTGTTATTTTGTACAATGGTAAACTCCTTAGGACGCTTCTTCCTAAAAAATATATATAATCAAAATCAACCTAAAAGAAAGCAGGATCCTGAAAATAATAAATATATCAAAATCTTTCAAATTTACCAAGTTTAGTGCTTCTTATTATGTGAACACAGTTTAACAATTTTTAAGGATACCATCTAAATCTTCAATTATGTTATTGTTGTTTGTTAAGTATTGCATTAACACATAAAATTATTTTAGTTTAGTTTAGTTTATTATACGAATACTACAATCTTTTTTATTTTTTGCAAAAATGATATATTATATTTCTTATATTATTTATTACTTTATCAAATGCATATTCACTATTTTATTGATTTTAATGCTCTTTTTGAGATTAATAATTTATAAGAGCAAGCTAATTTTCAAGTTATTCTTTGCCTTTTGATCTATTCCTGACGAGCTTGAGTTCAAAATACAAAATTTTATAAATTAATTCTTTTTGAAAATGTAAAGTATTTTACTAATGTTATCTATTTTTTAAATGTATCTTTAAAAATCGATTATATTTTCATGAATCGTTTTATGCTTAAAGAATAATAGATGAATGAATAAACTAAATAAAAAATGTATTAAAAATATTAAAGAATTTTTCTAATATTCATCTTGTTTTTTTTGCAAGTCCAGCTTGCTGTGGCAGCAAGCCACTTTTATTTTTTTAAATAATTTTATTTTGTATATAAATGTTTTTATGTGTGTAAATAAAATATCTTAGAAATTAAAATTTTTTTTAAATAAAGTGTTTTTGATTAAAAATTTTTATTTATTTTTTTGTTTGTTTAGATTTGATTTGATAGATACCTTTTTATATTATTTTCAATTTTCTTTAATTTTATAAATAAAATTTAATATTTATTCTACTCAATATTTATTTGCTACAAGAAAATAACTATTTGAGGATAGCAAAAATAAATAAAACCACTTTTTATGAATTTATATAGTTGTCATTTTGAATATTAAGCAAATATTTACCTCTCATAGAATTTTTAAAACAAACGAACCTTTTATAATTAAAAACTTTTAAAGATTAAAATAATTTGTATTTCTAAATAAAAGTAATTCTTAATTATTATCTTTAATCAATAATAGCTTGATACAATCTAAAGATTAAATTTATATATATTGTTACTGAATAAAATTTTACTTTTTCATAAAATAAATTTATTCAATTATTTGAGCATAAATCAAGTAAAATTTATGTTGTTGCAGGTTTACTCTATCCTTGATATGAAGATAAAGAGATATTTATTTTTGTAAATAAAATTACTTATTTGAAAGATTTATGATTGTTTATAAAGTTAAAAATTGTTTATCCGGCTATTACAGTATTAAAAAATTAAATTTTGTACTTAATAATCCAAAAAATATAAAACTAAATTTGAGGTGATTGCAAAATCTTTTATATGTAGATGTTTTAAATATAAACAATAATTTGAAGTTAATTAATAAATATTATTTGTTATTTATTAAGTTAAAAAAATATCAAGTAATTTGTAATTCAGATATTAATTGTCAATAAAAGAATAGTTCAAAGATATTTTATATAAACTCTTAATAAATGAAATTTTAAGTAGAAATTTTGTTTATTTTACAACTTTTATTTACTACCACAAAATGCTTAACTGCATAAGGCTGTTTTAATTTAGGCTTTAAATTATGTCTTGATTCGTTTGGATAATGTACATATAGTTCTCTGACCTGTGCAAAAATTTGTGTTTCTAATAATTCTTGCAGTTCAAACTGCTGCCATGAAGGATACTGTACTTCTTAAAGCGCAGGATCATGTACTTCAAGCAATTAATAGAGCTAAATAGTAAACACTAATAAATCTCCTGTTGTAGCAATAGTAGTTCCTATAGTTTTTGGTTTAGTAATAATTATTGGGATAGCATGTTTCTGTTATTAGAGGAGAAAAAGATAGCTAGCGTTATAAGCTTTACAACAAGCTGCTTAAAAAAACAATAATGATTTAATGAATAATCAATATAGGGTTGATGTAACAAATTAAAATGCATAAATACCATATCATAATTAACAAATGTATGGCTAGAATAATTTATAATTCTAGCCTGTAGTATATCCTAACCAACCTATTTAATAAACAAATCCAATCTAAATGAACTATTTATATTATCCTCCATAACAATAATTTTTTATGGCACCTTAACAACAGCAAAATCAACAAATTCCTGGTATTTATGAGGCCTAATTAGGAAATTATGACATGCAACCTAAGCCTCAAATGGGAGTTCCTTTAGTAAAGAACCCGCTCAACGATGGATAAACTAATTATCTTTGAAATTTATATATAGAATACTTTCATTATATTATTTAGAGTATTAATTCTTTTGTAACAAAACTATAAAATAATCTAAATTTCACTAAAAAATAAGTAAAACTTTTCTTTCTCCTGAAATAAAATCATAAAACAAACTTACATTGATTGAATGTAAGTAAATTTGAATCTATTTATTTTTAATAGTATAAAAAACATTTTATATCTTCTACTAATTATTTATTGTAATTAACATAAAATAAGCAATCAATGAAGTAAAAGTTTTATGTTTGTTTGAAAAAGCAAAAAATTTTACATATTTTATTAATTTGTGGTATTTTTAGAGCCTCCTAATAAATATGATTTAAAGTATAAGCTTATGTTAAAAACTATCGATAACCAATATGAATTAATCTTGATTCATAACATCATTTTAGAATTAGCTATATTAAATGTTCAGAATGTATTTGATCTTTATATAAATTTGATAATTATTAAAGATTAAAACATCAGAAAACTTTCTTAAAAATTGTTTTAAATTAATTATGAGAAGTTTTTTATGAAATTATAAATTATTTTAGAAGCAAAATAAAATTTTCACCAAATTTGATACAAATTAACAAATGTAATTAGAATTAACTAATCTAAATAAATTTATTAAAAAATGTAAAATAAATGATCAGATTTTAGAATTAAAAAATTTACATAAGCTATTATTACAAAAATTTTGATTATATTGTATCCAATAATTAATTTAAATTATCTTTCTTTCGTTAATTAATTGTTTAGTTACAAGAAAAAAAAATCAAAAAAAAAAGCAGAGAACAAATGATGAAAATAATTCAAACTTTTCTAATTATAAAAATATTATTTGGTTGCATAAGGTGTGAAACCTCATAAAGTTGCTTAGATTAAGGTTTTAAAGCAGCTTGTATTACTTATCTTGGAAAATGTACTAGTTATTATTCAGACTGTGCATAAATGTGCTCCAGTTAGATGTCTTGTCCATAATAATAATGTTGTCATGAATCCTTTTGCATACTCAATACTGCAGGATCTTGCATGAATAATAGCAGTACTAGTAACTCAGGCAACTCTAATAGCAGTACTAGTAACTCAGACAACTCTAATAACGGTACTGCAGCTATAATAGTAGTTCCAATATTCTTTGCAGCTTTTATTATAGGTTTTATTGTTTGTTATTGTTATAAAAAAAAAAAAAAGATAGTAGGAATAATTAGAAAATTAAAAACATGCAGATATAAATAAGAACAATCTATATAATAACTAATTTAATATGCATATGGCAAACTTAAATCAATAGCAAATACCCTAAATGTAGATGAATCAACCAGTATATTACAATAATTAATAATGTATAAATGCTGCATAGCCAATTTAACCTGCTTAATATGGTTAGTTATAGCCACCAAATAATTATCCAAATTAACAATAAGTATTTGAAGTTAATTAGAAGTAAATGTTTATGGTCCCTTAGCCTTAATAATAAATTCCTGGTATATACGAAGCATAATTAAGAGATTATTATCCCCAGGAGCAAACTGAAGCGGGAGTGCCTTTATAAGTTAAGAATCCAATGACTATTAACAATCAAACTACATCTCTTTGAATAATTTTTAATAAAGATTGGATGAGTTTGGTATATTAAATTAATCCAAAATAAATGATAATAATTTGTAGACTTTATATTAGATGAACAAAGAAATAATTTGAATTCAAAAGAATTTAATTAATTAAAATTGAAAATTAAACTCATACTTCTAAATAAATAAGCAAGATATTATCAAATATTACTCTATCTTTTATTAAAACCTCATTATTTTTATAAAAATGTATTTACTTTTTAGTGTATTACTATTTTTAGTAAATTTAATAATTTATTTATTTAATTTTACAGTACTTTACACTTTCATAATACTAAATCATTAACAAATAAATAAATAAATACTTTTTTGAATATGGCCAATATTGAAATTAATTAATTAATTGATTATTGGGGTTACTCATAAAATTAAAATTTTATTTAATAAAAAAATATCTATCTATATATCTTGCATATTTAAATTAAAAGTAAAAATTTATCAAACATAAGTATAAATTAAAGGCTAATCTTTAAATTCAGGTTAATAAATTTAAGTTAAATAATAGAAGTAAGTTTTATTTGGAATAAATATATAATTATTTCTTTCAATTTAAATACATTTTTTAAATGTATTTATTTCAACATAAACTTATTGTTTGAAATTAATGTATGAATTTATACAAAAAATAGACTTTTAATAAATTATATATATATATTTGTACCCTAGGGTACTGCCCGTCTTAGGGGTTTGTGCCATACAATATTACAACTTTCTATTAATTATGAGAAGTTTTTTATGAAATTATAAATTATTTTAGAATTAAAACACAATTTTATATATATAAATAAATAAATGAAATTAGAATACCTAATCTAAATAAATTTATTTAAAAAATATAAAATTACCAAATTCGAGAATGTCACAATTTGATATAAGTTATTATTATAAAAATTTTGATTATAATTTATTCAATAATAAATTACTTTCTTACGTAGATTGTTTAGTTACAAAAAAAAATCAATAAAAAAGCAGAGAACATATGATGAAAATAATCCAAATTTTATTAATTATAAAAATATTATTTGTTTGCATAAGGTGTGATACCGCACAAAGTTGCTTATAATAAGGTTAAGGTTACAAGTTTTGTCTTAATTAACTCGGAAAATGTACTAAAGTTTAATCTAGCTGTGCAAAAATTTGCTCCAGTAATAACTCTTGTCCATAATAATGTTGTCATGAAGGCTATTGCATACTCAATACTGCAGGATCTTGCATGTCTAATAGTAGTTAAAGTTACACATACAGCTCTAGTAGCGGTACTAGTTCTAATATAGCTGCAATAGTAGTTCCAATAGTCTTTGGAGTTGTTATTATAATTTCTATTGCTTGTTTTTGCTATTAAAGAAGAAAAAGATAGTAGGCATAATTATTAATTTAACAAAAGGCAGCTTTAAATAACAACAATCTATAAAATAACTAATTTAATATGCAAATGGCAAACTAAAACTAATAACAAATACCCTAAACGTACATGAATCAACCAGTATATTACAATAATTAATCATTTTTAAATGCTGCATAACCAATTTAACCTGCTTAATATGGTTAGTTATAGCAGCCAAATAATATATAATATTATTATCCAAATTAACAATAAGCATTTGCTGTTAATCAGCAGTAAATGTTTATGGCCCCTTAGCCTTAATAATAAATTCCTGGTATATATGAAGCATAATTAGGAAATTATTATCCCCATAATCAACCTGTAATGGGGGTGCCTTAATAAATTTAGAATCCAATGACTAATAACAATCAAACTACGTATCTTTGAATAATTGTTAATACAGACTGGATGAGTTTGGTATATTAAATTAACCCAAAATAAATGATAATTAATAAATACACTTTAAATTAGATGAACAAATAAATACCTTGAATTAAAAAGAAATTAATTGATTATAATTGAAAATTAAACTCATAATTGTTAATAAATAAGCAAGATATTATTAAATACTACTTTTATCTTTTATTAAAACCTCATTATTTATATAAAAATTTATTTACTTTTTAGTGTATTAATATTTTTATTAAATTTAATAATTTATTTATTTAATTTTACAGTACTTTACACTTTCATAATACTAAATCATTAACAAATAAATAAATACTTTTTTGAATATGGCCAATATTGAAATAAATTAATTAATTATTTAGTTACTCTTAAAATTAAAATTATATTTAATAAAAGCATATCTATATATCTTGCATAATTAAATTAAAAGTAAAATTTTATCAAAGATAAGTATAATTAAAGTCTATTCTTCAAATTCTGGTTAATGAATTTAGTTTAGATAATAGAAGTAAGTTTTATTTGGAATAAATATTTAATTGTTTCTTTCGATTAAAATACATTTTTTAAATGTATTTATTTCAACATAAACTTATTGTTGGAGATTAATACGTGAATTTAAACAAAAAATTGAGTTTTAGTAATTTTTATAATATTTTTTTATTATTTCCTCCATGATTAATAAGGTAAATAAGTTTTTTCTTTTTATTTTTTCAATAATAAAATAAGTTTTTAATTTTATTTTTAGAAAATAAATGAAAGGTGAGTGAATTGAATTTTGACAGAGATTAGAATTTAAATCTAGCATAAAAAAGTAATTAATAGTTTTTTTAAATTACATTAGTGATTGAATATGAGTTATAGGTGAAGATAGTTAATGAAAATGATTATTAAACTAAAAGAATAAAATTGAACAAAAAAAAAGTAACAAATTATGAATTATAAATAAAATTATAAAAAATTATATATTTATAATAAATGAATTAAAAAAACCTATGCTATTTGATATAATTACAAAAAATATTTTTTAGAGAAGAGTAAAAAAATAAAATTTTAATTGAGAGTTGAGAAAATTATTAAAGATAAATAAAGTAAAAAATATAAAAATTTACATTTTTAATTTATATTTAAATATTAATTATTTTATTTAATTTAGTTTGATAAAAAGAATAAACTTTAAAAAAATAAATACCTATAGAAGGTGTTGACTTTAAATTATCCTTTTTATTTAAATTTTAATGATAATATTAGAATAAATTAAAATTCTATTTAAATAACTCATTTTTTACTTTTTTGTATTTTGTTAGAATTTAATTCTTTAGGTCTAATTTTAATTTTGATTTTTAAATATTTTCATAATATTTAATCCTGTTTACTATTAACTTAAAGAAACACATATTTTTACCTTAAAAAGTAAAATAAATAACAAGCAATCCATTTATATTTTTCTATTATCTTTTTTTGTTATTCAATTAAATTTAATATTTTATAAATCATAAAATACTCAACCTGCTTTTAGGTATTAGAAATCCTGTTGAACAAATTTTATGTTTTTATTAATTTTTAATTTTATTGATTAACTTAAAATAATAATATATTAATATAATACTTTAATTGTTAGTTATACATAATAACAAATTCTTTTTCAATTTTAAAATATTTTTAAAAATATTGATGAAAATGATTAAAATTACTAATATTAATAAAAAATAAAACATTTTCTTCTTTATCTAAAACAATTATTTCATTAAAATTAAAAAATCAAAAGTAAGAAAATGGTAATTTGCATAAAAAATGAATTCATATACTTATAACTATTATTAAAAATTGATAAAAATATTTTAAATTAAATATTTCTTCAAAATTTTTCTTGCAATGAAATAAAATAGTAAATTCAAAGTTGTAAGAAAAATTAAAAAGCTAGAAATTTAAAAATTAGATTTTTTTTTTTTGATTTGGTCGAAATAGACTTACTACTGGCTTAACAATAAATTAAAAATTTACCATAAAAATAAGTAAGAAAAGATAAATAAAAAATTTTATAACTTATAATTTGTATTTAATTTTTAACATTTTACTTAAAATAATATTTTAATTTAAAAATCAAATTACAAATGATAAAAATTTTAATTCAAATTTTCACATATTTATATATTTTATTTAATTTTCAATATTATTGATAAAAGAATGTCATTCCAATAAAAATAGTTTATGATATTTAGAAAATATATTTAAAAGAGTAAACAGATAATATCATTTTAAAATGAAAATCAAAAAAAAATGTTGATTAAAATTTATAATTTTTGACTATTTTATCAAATTTTTTGATAGATTTTTTTAATGTTTTTGCATTTTTCTTTAATTTATTTTGATTTTTAAATATCGAAATTTAGTTATTTATTGAATTCTTCTTGCATTTTTGTCTATTAGGTTGTGGGTATATGTATGTGACATTTATCTTTTTGAATAATGTTTATCAAATTAGATTTTTATAGAAACTTAATAGTAATTAATTAACTTATGTGTAATATTAAAAAGTAAATAATAATGAGCAATTTAATAAATATACTCATTTTGCTTTTAAGCTTTATATTAGTACAAGCAAGTTAATAATCAGTTTCACAATGCCTTCCTTAAAACAGCTTTGGATGTCTAGATAAGTTTGGATATTGTGCATCAAGTAATTATTCATGTGCTGACTACTGTACTTCAAACAATGACTGCCATTTAACTTGTTGCTATTAAAATTATTGCATTATAGGAAATAAGTGCTTTGATAATAATAACCCATCAAGTAGTACTGGAATATTCCTTGCTATTTTTTTTTCTGTATTTTTTGGGACATTCTTTCTGATTATAATTATAATTTGCTGCGTAAGAAGGAGTATAATAAGGAGACGCAATAGAGGTCTTTAAGGCTAAACAAATCAAGCTGCAATTAATAATTAATTTTAAATGAACAATGAAATGATGAGATAAAATGCATAAATGCAATAAATGTATTTTAACTAATAACCTTAGTAAATGGGATTCGCCTAACCTTATAACTACAATAATAATTTCCAAGCCGCTCCCGTTTTCGATAACTAGATACCCTAAATGCAACCATATAACTTGAATTAAATGTATTATCCACAATAGTATATGTAACCATAATAATAATTTTAGCCGTTGATGGTTACTCCTAGCTAGTAAGTGCAGCCATAGCAAGCTTACACATAACCACCACCAGAAAGTAAAAATAAACAACAATTAGTAACTTACATTTGAGGATATTTACAAAAATATCATGCTTTTTTATAAAAGGACTGGTTAGTTGTTTGTCCTATATTAAAAAATATATAGATAAATAGAGTTTAAATTAATTAATTTTAAAAATCATTCAACCAACAAAACAAACAATAAATGAATATAAAACTTCAATAAAATTATGTATATCTATCTATCTATCTATCTATCTATCTATCTATCTATCTATCTATCTATCTATCTATCTATCTATCTATCTTCATAGTATTTTTATATTATCTTAATATTGTATTAGAATTTATTTTATTAAATAGCAAATATTAAAAAAATTTTTTTTTTTTCAATTGTTTATTTAATTAAATTTATTTTTTCATTTTTTATTAGTAAAGTAGAAGTTTTATTTTTATCTTTTAGGCATATTTAAAAATTTTATTCAATTTATTATAAAATTAGTAAATATAAATACTAACAAGTATTTAGGATTCGTCATTTAATTTTATGTTATCTAATTAACAAGAAATTAAACTATTGTTATAATTTATTTTTAGATAAATTTATATTATTTATAAAATTAAAGATTCAAGTTATTAAATATTTTATTTACTACTTATTTGATTTGCATCTATTTGTAATTATAACTTAATGTTTAGATAAATTGAAAAGTTACAATTGAATTGTTATCTAATTTATTTATAGATTAATTTACCATAATTTTGTTACAATTGTACAAGCCAATATCGGGGATACCCCTTAAAATTTGAGTGTTTACTATTAATTTAAAGAAACAGATATTTTTACTTCAAAAAAGTAAAACAAATAACAAACAGTGTATTTATATTTTTAATTAAAAATAATCTTTTTTTGTTATCCATCTTACTAAAGTTAAATATTTTATAAATGATAAAAAATACTCTATCAGTTTTTATAGAATCTATGTATTAGAAATCCTGTTAATAAAATTAATTTTTTAATTTTTAACTATCTCTTATGATACTATTATATTAATTTAACACTTTAAATAATTTATTGTACAGAATAATAGATTATATTTAAATGTTAAAATATTTTTTTTAATATTAATGAAAATGATTAATTTAAATAATATTAATTAAAAATAAAATATTCCTTTTTTAGCTAAAATAATTATTTGATTAAATAATCAAAAATAAGAAAATTATAATTCTTTTAATTACATAAAGTGAATGAATTAATCAACTTATTTATGATTATTACTCTGTATTATTTATTGATAAAAATATTTTAAAATAAATATTTCTGGTTAAAAATTTTCCTTCCTATCTATGAAGTAAAAGAGTAAATTCAAAGTAGTAAGAAAAATTAAAAAGCTAGAAATTAAAAAAATTTGATTTTTTTTTGATTTGATCGAAATTAGATTTCTTGCTTAAAAATAAATTAAAAATTTACCATAAAAAATTTAGTATGAAAGAAAAATAATAAATTTTATAATTTATTTATAATTTACATTTAATTTCCAAAGAAAATAGCAATTGATTGATTGCGATAAAAATACAAATTCTAAATTAGATCTTTTCTCAAATTAATATATTTTAGGTTTAGTTTTCAAGATTATCGATATTAAGAAAACCATTTCCAATAAAAATAGTTTATAATATTTAGGAAATATATTTAAAAAGTAAACCAATAATATCATTTTAAAATAGGATTCAAAAAAATATTAATTTAAATTTATGACTTCAGACTATTTTATCAAATGCTTGGTAGATTTTTTTTAGCATTTATTTATACTTTTGATTATGAAATATTAAAATTAGGTTATTTATTGATTTCTTCTGTCTTTTTTGTCTATTAGGTTCTATATATATGCATATGACCTTTGTCATAATCCCTATTAAAATACATTCCTAAAGAAACTTAATAGTAATTAATAATTAACTAACTTATTTGCAATATTAAAAAGTAAATAATTATGAGCTATTTAATAAATATACCCATTTTGCTTTTAAGCATTATATTAGTGTAAGCAAATTAAAAATCAGTTTCACAATGCCTTCCTAAAAACAATTATGGATGTCTAGATATACTAGGAGATTGTGCATAAAGTACATTTTCGTGTGCTGATTACTGTTCTTCAAACAGTGACTGCCATCTAAATTGTTGCTACTAAAATTATTGCATTGCTGGAAGTAAGTGCATTGATAATAGCTCACCAAGTAATAATAGTGCAATATTCCTCGCTATCTTTTTACCTGTATTTTTTGGGACTTTTTTTTTGATTATTATAATTATTTGCATTGTAAGAAAGTGTATAATAAGTAACCGCAACAAAGGTGTAGTAGCCTAAACGAATTAAGCTGCTATTAATAATTAATTTTAAATGAACTAAGAAATGCTGAGATAAAATGCATAAATGCAATAAATGTATTATAACTAATAACCTTAGTAAGTGGGAGCCATCTAACCTTATAACTACCAAAATAATTTCCAACCAGCTTTCGATAACTAGATACCCTAAATGCAACCTTATAATATGAATTAAATGTATTATCCACAATAGTAGTATATGTAACCATAACAATAATTTTAACCAACATCAGTTAATCCTAGCTAGTAAATGCAGCCACAGCAAGCATACACACAAAAACCACCAGAAAACAATAATAAATAACAATTAGTAACTTATATTTGAGGATATTTACAATTAATAATAATTAAAATATCATGTTTTTGTAAAAGGACTAGTTATTTGTTCTAAATTAAAAAAGATATAGATAAATAGAGTTAAATTAATTAATTTTAAAAATCATTCAACAAAACAAACAATAAATGAATATATAAATTCAATAAAATTAAGTATATCTATCTATCTATCTTCATAGTATTTTTATATTATTTTAAATTTTTTTAGAATTTATTTTATTTATTTATTTATTTATTGATTAATACCAATTTATTAAGTAGCAAATATTTTAAAAATTGTAACAATTTTAATTTATTTATTTAATAAACTAATTTTTCTTTTTCATTTTTTTTACTCCTAACAGATGTTTTTATTTTAATTTTTGAGCTATTTTTAATTATTTTATTCAATTTATTTTAAAATGTGTTGTAAATAAATAGAAATAATTATTAAGAGTTAATAATTTTAATTTTGTATTACTTATTCGTAACAAGCAATTAAACAAATATAATATTTTTTCAGTAAATTTTAATAAAAGTAAAGATTCAAGTTGTCAAATATTTTATTTACTGTTTTTTTAAATTTGCTTCTGTTTATTTAGCATTTTTAATTATAATTTAATGTTTAGATAAGGTGTAAAGTTATAATTCAATTGCTATCTAACTTATTTATAGACTAATTTATATATATTCTTAATAATTATGAATATTTAAATATTTTCTTATATGTATAGTACCCTAGGGTACTGCATAATGATATTATGGTTCGTGATTTTTCAAATGCAGGAACAGCTATATTTAAAAAAATAAAGATTCAAACTGCTATATTTTATTTAGTATTTTTTTTAATGTGTAATTTATTTAGTAATTGTAATTATAATTTAATGTTTAAATTAATTGAAAAGTTATAATTGAATTACTAACTAACTTTATTGTCTAATATATAATTTCTTTATAATTATTAATATCAAAATATTTTCTTATTTAAATTTTTTGATAAAACTTTAAGTTTGGGTTTTGTATTGTATTTATTATAAACTGATTTTAATTTTGTAATGAATTTGAATTTGATTTTTCTAATTTATATTTTATTGAGATTTTGATTTTGATTTTAGTTTTTATATAAAAAATTCTTACATCAGATATCTTAAGATTTATTATTTTATATTTAAATATTTATTTACTTTAATTAATATAATTAAGTTAAGAAATAATTTTTAGAATGCTTTTTCTTAAAAATTGCTAAAATGTACTGACGATAATTAAATCACTAATTAATTTAATTAAAAAAATGACTGTATAAATTAAAATAAACTATTTAAATAATAAATTTTCAAAATGATTTTAAAATAAATAAAATTTAAAAATTAGGCTAATAATAATTAAAGCTCCAAATTTATGTTTTTTATAAGCCACTAGCCGTTTGATTTAAGTAAACTTTTTTTAAAAAAAGTCAAAATATAGTTTGTATTTACCAAAAACTTTAAATTTTAATTTTAAATTTTATTTAAAACAGTATCAATATTTAAACATTTATTTGATTAAATTAAATATTTTAAATGTTATTTGATTAAAATAAAATAAAATTAATTTATTTTAAACTATTTAGTTTTACAAATATTAATTTTTGTTTTTAATTATTAATTTTGAAGACAAATTAATAATTTAAAATGTTAATCGTTTCTTTTATTGTATGATTGATTTTTAAATTAAAAAAAATAATTTAAAATTATAGAAATAATAGTTTAACTTTTAATTAATTAATTATGTTACACCACAAACAAAGATTTAATTTTTGAAAGCGGTAAATTAATTTCAAAAATTTAACATAAAGTATTTACGAAACAACTATAATTTGGTGATTAATTGCAAATAATTAAAAAGGCGCAAATAAGTTAAAAATATGAAAGTGAACCGAGTTTTTCAGAATTATTTGATGTTATAGTTGACACATCAATATTTCAAAGTTAGGCTTCCACAAATTAATTTAATACTATTATTTATCTTATTTTTTGTGAGAATTCCATTTATTTATTTATATATAAAACAAATTAAATTATTAAATTAAAAAGAAAATTAATATCTTATTATAAAAGCTATCAATTTATTCAGACATAGACCGATTTTTAGTTAATTATTAGATTTTTTTAAATAAGAAATGGATTTTTTAGGTGTAATTCAATGGGTAATGGATGTTTAGTAATATCCTGATTCTTATAAGGACGAAATAGAGAAGCTAAAGACTGAATGCTTCAATCTAAGTACACTTATAAAGACAATCGGAGAAGATTAGATTCCATAATTGTATTAGAATTAAATAAAGAAACACTTAGAAGAAGCTGAAACACTTTTAAAAAATGTTAACCACAAAGTAGGCATAATGCAGAGCGTGTTTAGTATGCTTTCTGGGTAGCAAACTATACAAAAGCTGAAAGAAGCTAAGGATAATATTCATAATACTATTATTAATTTGAATGCATGGATAAGTAGCATTATGTATTCTACAAATAATATGGGTTCAATTTCAGATTTGAGAGTCTCTAAAGTAAAGAAATTTAATAGCAACGACAGCGAAAAAGATTTAAAAAATGATAATACAGCAGCTTCAACTGCTTCTAGTTTACAAGTACCAGCAACATTAGTCGATTAGTTAGATCCTACTTATTAATAAGAAAGTGAAGATGAAGGTGAAAACATTTTTGGAAATTCAAAAAAGCTTAACATTGATATAACGCTAGATAAAAATGCCAACATCTATGATTTATTTGAAGAGTTTAAAATAAACACTAAATAAAGTTTTAGTTTGAAGTTAGATCCTAAAGTGTTTTTCACTTTTGAGAGAATAACTTATATCAAATTAGCTGATGACAACAAAGATGTAAATAGAATATCAAGAGAGCATGCCGATTTAGAATTAATAGAAATAGAATAAACGGAAGATTCTCATTCATAAACAGTTACTTTATAAGTTCCCATGAGTGCTGCTGAAAAGTAGTAGCAAAAAGAGAAGTAAAATCATCAATCTTAATCTGAAAATAAAACAAACACAAAAGAAGACGATTAGTTTGCAACTTGTGTTGAAGGTTTTAGTGATGGTGAAGGAGATGAAATGTTTGGAAAAGGAAATAAAGAAACGCCTGCAAAAAAATAAAAGCACTACTATGTTTCTATAGCATGTAAAGGACCTAATGGTATCTTTGTTTATAGAAAAAGAGAGAATTAGCAGATACAAGATGAGTTATCAAAGAAAAAGCTTATCAAAGATATGAAACTGATAGAAGCTGGATAATGGGTGAAAGTTGCTAAAGGAGAAAAAGCCTTGCTATTTAATAGCGACTCTTTTGCTATCCTTAAATGTGATAAAATTACTATAAGCTATACAATAAAAATAGAATGAGTGATAAATGCATAGTTTATTTATTTATTTCAGACTTTAATGATTAAAATAATCCTACTTATTTATTCTATTGAATTTATTTGTGAGATCAAATTATACATTATGATCATAAATTTAAATTTACTTATTTTTATTGAATGGTTTTAATTCAATTTTTTAAATTATTTTATTATCAATCATATAATAAATTTTCTTTTAATATATATATTTTTTTATTCTACTTTTCAAAACAAACTGTATAAAAAGAAAGTTACTAATTTTATTAATTTCATTTTTTTATTATTTTTTTTTGAGACTTCCTCTAAGTTTTTAGAATAAGTTTTCTCTAAATCAATTTTTTATTTAAAAATAAAAAGAATAAATTAATAAAACTTTTATTTTATATTTAACGATTAATTTATTAGATAATTCTAATTAATATATTTTATTTAATTATCTATTTCTCAATTAGCACTTACTTTTAATCAAAACTTTGATTCAAATAAATTGTACAAACACAAACATTATTCATTTTTTTTATTTAGATTATATTAGTGCAAAACTATTTAAAAAAACTGTGAGGGACTGAATATAAATCATTTTAATAAAAATAAGTCAGTCATAAAATGATATCTGGTTTATTTCTTGAAACTTTTATTTTTTACTTAATTAAAATAGTCCCTCTCTCATCAATATTTTTTAAATTAATTGATTTTACATCTAATTTTATCACTGAAAACTCACAAAAAACTATTAGAATTTTACTATTGCTCTTATTTTAACTTACTTAGTATAAATTAATCATCACAATATATTAGAATCGTAACGACTAAATAAATAAATGACTTAAAATTATAAATTAAATTTTAAAAACAATTTTTAGAAAAAATAATGAAAAAAACATTAAATTAAAATTAATTAGTAAAATCAAATTCTTTGATAGGATATGTATGGTAGTAATTTGTTCGATTACTTTTAATTATTAATTAATTAATTAACTAACTAACTATCCAGATTTTTTTTTACATCTAAAATTATTTTTTGTCTTTAAAAATAGATATTAAGTAAATCAAATCATTTTTTTCCCTTTTGAGCTGCTGGTGCAGGTGGTTGTTACTGTTAAGCTTTTGTTTTTTCTTCTTTTTAAGGCTACTTTTTATTTTCATCCTTTTCTTATACTTTCTTTTTTTCTTAAGGTTCTTCTTTCACTTTATCTTTACTGATAACTTTTTTATCATCTACTTTAGGATCTTTTTAAAGGGTTTATTTTCCAGGCTGTTATTTTTGGTTTTAATCTTCATTTTTTTCTTTTGTTTTAGAATTAGCTTCTTTCAAAAATTGAGAATCTTTAGTGGATTTATTATTGCCTTTGTCTATTGAATCATTTCTATTGTTTTCTCCTTTTTTAGGACTTGATTTAGGGCTGTTTTCTTAAGTTCTATTTAGGGGAGAGCCTTTAATAATAATACAACAAAAAGAACAATTAATCTATAATTATTAAATTCATATTATATTTACCTGTTCTTTAGTAAAGTTTCTTTAAATTGTCTTGTTTCTTTTTTTTCTCATATTTCAAAATTTCTTAAGCAGCATACTCAAATATATTACCAGTTGGAAGACCATTTTTACAAAGCTACCTTAAGAAATCTTTAATTTAGAATTTAATTAATATGAAATTAAAATAAAGTAAATAAGCTAATAAATATACAATCATAAGCATCAACTAATCCAGTTTCAAATAAAATATTCTATTTTTAAGGTGGCTTTTCTTCTGGAATCGGTACTATTCCCTTTAATTGATTAGACTCTCCTAATAAATGTTTACAATTATTTAATTAATTATATGTTTTCTAGCTGTAAATTTTTTAAAGAGTAATACCTCCTGCAGCAATTCCTGATTTATTCGAAATGCTACTTTTGCTTTTAGATTTTTCGTTTGGAAGTTCTTATTGAGAAATAATAATTGAAGGATTTGAATCTTTGGGTGTATTTGGTTGGTTTAACTACGACTAAGATGTTGCATTCTAATTATTTTTTTGTGACAAAACAACTGAGGGTGTTTAATCGTCATTTTTTTGAGATTTTTAAACTGCAGATGCGTCTACAGATTGTTTTTTCTTATTTCCTTCATCGATACTGCTTTTAGAAGGTTGCTTTTGTTGTTATGCTTCATTTTAAGCTTGATTTTATAAATTTGTTTTTGATTACTATTAAGGCTGATTTGCATTTTATTTCTAATTTAAATCCTTTTAGCTTTTTTATGCGTTTTACCCTTAATCCTTTTAAGGCTAATTATTGGGCTACTCTGCTTTTTTATCTTTGGATTCTGTAACTATTATTTACTCTCCAACCTTAGAAGGTTTCTTTGACATATCTGTTATAAAACTCTAATTTTATTGATGAAATTAAGGAAATAGATATAACTATACACTATATATATATATATAACTATCAATTATAATAAATAAACAAAGAATTTTAATAGAGTATTGGTTGCTAAATTAAAGTAATAATTAATTAATTAATTAACAAATTTTGAAACCCCAAAACTGCAAATTATAATAAATAAGATACATTTGATTTATATATTAAATCATTTACTATGTCTGACCAACAATCATTATAATTTATTTATCACATAAAAAGTGATTTTAAATAACTTACTAAACTTAAATCAATCTAAAATGTTTTTTTTTGTCAAATTTAATAATTAATTTAAATTTATAAAAAAATATTTATTTTTAAAATTAATTTAAAAGAAAACAGTTATAAATCTAAAAAATCAATCAATCAATCAATCAAAATGATTTGAATGCATTCAAGTATAGAAAAATTGAATAATTCTAAATCAATATTAATTTATTTTACATAAATAAAATTTAAAGTTGGCTTAAATCTATTTTTATTTACTTTTAAAAATTATTTTAGTATTAAGCTTCTTATTTTTCAGTTTCTATTTCTTTATTTCTTTATTTATTTTTAATTTTTTAATTTTATTTTTTATTTTTCTGTTATGGATGTTCTTTTTATCTTTCTTTTATTAAGATTTAATTTTTTATTTCAAATTTCAAATTTAATTTATTAATTTCTTTTTATTTCTTTTATCTTTTTTTATCTCTTTCTTTTCTTTTTTTTAAAGCAAGCAAGCAAACTCGAAACTGTGCATTCCTCAAAAGATCTCAATCTAACTGTTCTTCATTTCTTCTTAAAAATATTTTTTTATATATAATTTAACATTTAAAATAGTAGAAAGAAAGGCATTTTGTTTGGCCAGATGACATTTTGAAATACTAATTGCTCTAATAGACTGATATCTTTGATGCGATAAATTTTTTATATGTTAAAAACTATGCTATTTGGCAATAAGACAATTAAAAAATCATCTAAACATTCCCTGATTGATTGTTTACTTAGCTGTGTAGCTAATTAGATGATTCTTTTAATGTTTATTGAAGTTGGAGATTTAAAAACTTTAGGTTTTGCATCATTAAATAGGCAAAAGATATATTTCCATTATTGAGCAACAAATGCAAGAAATAGTATTTTCTACTCTTTTCTTGCTTTTAATTCTTCAATTTCTTAATTGTTTAATTAATTTAATTAATTATTCCAAAAAATGTGTTTGTTTATTTTTCTTTAAGAAATTAATTTTGAATTTAAGTTTAAAAAATTATTAAAAATATCAAACAATAATATTTGTATTTTGGATATTATGTAAATCTTTTTCTTTTCATATTTCAGATTAAGATATGGTATAAATAAAAAATCAAAATAATAAGAAAGAATATCACTAATTTTTATTAGGAATTGTTAATTTCTTTCAAAATATTTAATTTCTTAATTAAGAATAAATATTTTTTCTTTGCTTTAATTAAAAATGAATTGATGATATAAAAAGGTGGGGAAAAATTATAAATAGATTAATTTTCACAAAAAGTGCGTATAAAAGAAAACCAAATAGCTAAGAAAATTATAATTAATTTCTTTGATAAAACAAATCAAGTTCTTTAAAAAAAAAATCTAAAAGAAAACATATTTAAGATGCTTGACTATCTTTATGAAATAATTTGAGGGCTGCCTTATATGGCAGAAAATAAATTTTTGAATCCCAAAATATCGATTAGAAGATATCTCCTTCAAAATAGAAATTCAGCAAGCCCGTGCTGCTTTTCTATTTTATGGATCGCAACGATTTAAATATCGTATAAATAATAAGGAGATATATAAATTTTATTAATTTCTAGATAGTTATTTAAACAATAGTATCCATCATAGTACTAAGCACACTTAAATACTTTGATTTAGATTTAATTCTCTTCCCAAATTTATAAAAAGTATTTTTTTAAAATAGGAAATTAAAAAATTCTACTGAAGACTCTCTGCTGCTCGCTAATAAAACATTCTACAAAATCTCAGACTCGCTATTAAAAAGAAAAAAAAAGAAACAAATAAAAAAGATAAAATATAAATTTAAAAAGCAAAAAGAAAATTAAATCTAAAAAATAAAATCAAATAAATAAATAAAAAAATGATAAATAAATATAAAGTAAATTAGAAAAATAGAAATAATAATTAAAATTAAAAGAAAAAATAATCAAATTAACATTAAATCAGTAAGCCCTACATTTTTAATTTTAGAATCTGCTTTTTGATAACAAAATTTCAATCATCGCTAATTGATTTAATATTTTAAATACCTTAAAATCATTTTATAAGTTAAATATGCATTTTTATATTTTTGAAATGAAATATTTAATAATAATTTTTAATAAATTTTGATTTTAGAGAGCTTTAAAACAAGTATTTTTTTCAATTTGTTTTTCATCAGAACAAATTGATGATGTAATCAACAAAATTGGATTAAAAAAAACATAATTTTATATTTTTATTCTTATCACGTTAGTTTTTGGAAAAAAATAGGAGAAAAAGATAAAGAAAATTGGAATTTTAATGATGAGAAAGTTTTGAAAACTTAATTATAACACTAAAATTTTTTAATTAATCTAGAAAATTTAGATATTTAAATAATTTACGAAATATTAGTAAAGTTTTTAAGTTTATTGCAGAAAATAAATGAATAATTAAAGGAAGAATCGTAGAAATTTAAATGAAAAAAAAGATAGGTTAGATTGTATGAGCATATTTAAAAATTCATTAATTAATAAATCATGTAAACTAATTCTTATTAAAAAAATATATTTAAAAATCAATATTTTTAAAAAGTAATTAATTAGATAAAAAGCTAGTCGTTTAGAGTATATTTGCCATGACGGATACCAAATAAAAGCTAATAGATGATTTCAAGAGCTATGATTTTGCTAATAATAAGGATTTTTAAAAGTTCCTCAAAGAATTGTAGCCTCCTGTTCCTGAATAAGCTATGGAGATGATAAAGAGACATTGGTATAAAAGATTCATCAATCAACAATTCGAACCAAATTATGATGGTACTCTACCTGATTTAGATGATTTAGAAGAAAAAGAAGAAGGACATACTCACAATGGCAAAAAATGTGAAGGCCATCATCATCATAAGGAAGAAAGTAAGTTCAAATCTACTTTAAAGAAAGTAGCTTATTCAGTTGAGAACTATCTGAAAGTAATATTCATGTTGACATTCTTTAATACTAGAGTTGTAGCTCAATATGCTTCTATAATTATTTGTATTTTAGCAATAATTCGTTAATTAAAACGCCCTCGCTATACCAAATAATATGTTTAGCAGTTAGCTTAAAACTAGTTTTCTCAAAATTTGGTTTACATGCTAGTCTTCGCATTTCATAGTGACTCACGTAATGTGTTTTTTTACTTCCCTTTAGCACTGCACTATTGGATTGGAATATGTGAGTATTTAAATATTTCAAAGAATAAATTATACTACAAAGCAGAGAAATTTATTACTTAAACACGTTAAAACAAAGATAGAATTATGCTTTTGAAAAGTTAATACGAAATCGTATATTTGTTAATACTTTTTGTTGAAATCTTTTTCGGACTAAGCAGCATCTTTTTAGTTATTTTCTACTACAATTTCTTGAAAATAAAGTACCTCATAAACACAAACACACAACTTGCCTTCTAAAAAGTAAACAACTCAATCAAGGCCCGTATTTCTAAGCCAGGAGTTCCTAAATTTGTAGGAAAATTATATGCTTAGGTTGAAAGATTATTTTCCTGGTTGGTAAAATACGAAAGTAAAACACCTGATAAAACAAATTAACGTGAAAACAGCTCTCCAAAATAAGAAGTTAAGGAAACTTAAGAAGATAAAAAATAAAATACAAGCGAAACTACAGCAACATCAACCGAAAATAAATCTGAAAATCAAGCCTAAGAATCAGCAAAAACAGAAGAACAAGAAAAAAAAGATTAATGATTTTTTAGACTTTTTTTAAAAGCAATTTTATTTTAAGATCAAAACAATTAATCATTTTATTTTCATTTTAGTTTTATAAAAATTCGTTTTTTAAAAAATGTAATTCTACTTTTATTGTTTTTGTTGAATAAAACCTTTCTCATAAAAAATTCATTTAAAATAGTAACTAAAAGTTCTTTAAACAAAATTTCATAAAAAATTCATTTAAAATAGTAACTAAAAGTTCTTTAAACAAAATTTCATAAAAAATTCATTTAAAATAGTAACTAAAAGTTCTTTTAACCAAATTTCATAAAAAAATAATTTAAAATAGTAACTAAAAGTTCTTTAAACCAAATCTCGTAAAAAATTCATGATTTTTGAATGGTATTTTTCAAGTTTTGATCATTTAAATCTTTTAGGATAATTTATATGGAAAAGCTATTTTAAATTAATTTAAAAGTTATTTTTTATTTTTTTAAATTGATTACATTTAATTTTGTTGAAAATAATTTTTATTAAATGATTTATTTAATGAAATAGATTTTTGCTTTTTATAAAAATAAATATTTTTTTGAAAGCTAATATCTTGCTTAGAATAATTATTGATTATATCATAATTATTTTTTATAACACAAACAAGTTTTAGACATTCATAAATTAAAATTTTAAATTAAATTAGAAAATAATTTCAAAGAAAGGCTTATTAAATTATTGTTATGAAAATAATTTATTAATACATTTCAATTATGATTTTACTTTTAATTTCCATTTTAATAAGAAATTTAATTGAAATTTTATAGAATAAAATAAATTAACAATTAATTTATTAGTTTATTATATAGCTATCACACATAAAAATTTATTATTTATTGCATTAAAAAATGAGTAATAGCTCAGACTTAACACAAGAGATTTAAGAAAATTAAATTCACTAAGCTTTAAGAACTTGCGATATCGCCGAAGTCAAAAAAGCTATCCATTTATAGAAAAACAGAATTAATGAGAAAGATGGAAAGTTAGGTTGGTCTCCTTTGTACAAAGCTGTTTTATAAGGAGACAACTAGATAGTAGAATTTTTATTATAAAATGGAGCAGATCCAAATATTAAAAATAAAGTATTATTTTAGCTACTAACAAAAGAAATAATATATTTTTTTTCAAAAAATAGCTTGAAGATACTCCTCTCCACTTATGCATTGAAAATAATTACTTTGAGATTTTTTCAAATCTACTTAAATACAAAGCTGATCCTAATATAAGAGGACCAGTAAGATAATTCTTTTTTGATGAAGTTTATTATATGTTTTTTTAATTTAGGAAGGAATGTCTCCTCTTCATATTGCTTGCTTTCTTTAAAAAGAATAATTTATACTTAAACTGCTTGCTTTTGGTGCTGACATCGATATTAAAACATCTGTAAATATTATATAAATGGCAAAATTAAATAATATTTTTTATTAACATAGAATGGAATAACTCCTCTCCATATCACCGCAGAATCAAACAACCCTAGAATAATTAAAATATTGTTAGACAGAAACCCTAAAATAAATTCTATGGATAAAGTATCATTTATTTATTTTTATATTATCAAATTTCGCATATTTGATCAAAAATTAATTTAAGATTTTAATTTTTTGAATTCAAATTAATTTAGGATGGTAAAACCGCTATCGATTATTGCACTGATAAAAATTGTAGAGAGATTCTAGAAGAATATGAAAGTAATTGCATGAATCCATTAAATGAATCAATCATTAGCTGCCAAAGTGAAGTTAGCTAAAATAAAAAAGTAGATACAAGTAACATAAGCACATTTAGCAACAAGTCGAAAAAAATAAACTTAATTAACACCTCTCAACTTCGTTAAAATTGGGATTTAAAGATTTAAGGCCTTAAACAAAACATCGATGAAATAAAAGACATAAAGATAGAAGTTAGTAAAACTCTAGAAGAACAAAAAATAAAACAAACTCAACGCAACAAGGTTCTTTCTGAGATAAAAAATAAAAAACATTAACAATAATACTAAAATTACGACTTAAATGACAAAGAAAATTGCTCTTCCATAATTAATTTCATGGTTAATGATAACACTTAATAAATTTATCTTGATGTTGATAATAATATTTAAAATTAAAAGCCTTTCTATTCTTCTAACTACGAACTGCCTTCTATTTAGGTAAGTACAGACTTGGAAAAAGATTAAAATCAATAAAAATATACAAATTATTAAAATGACTTAAAAGCTCAATACAATTAAACATAAGATGATCAATACCTAGATTATTCTAATGAAAATGCAATTAAGTATTAAATCAAAGAAAATAAAACTATTAGTATGTGGTTGAGGGAAATCAATTTAGAGTGTTTGTTGTAGAATTTCTTAGATAACAATGTCTATGATAACTAATCTTTACTTAAATTTTTGAATAATTCAAATAATTGGGATAAACTCTTGGTTACCCTCTTTGGAGTAGATAAATTTGGTCATCGTCTACGTATCATAACGAAACTTCATGAAGGTTAGTTAGTTAGTTAGCTCATATTAAATTTTAATTAATTTAAAAATTATAAATTAAATAGATTGTGGAGTAGAAAAAAGAAGTGGAATTTTTAGTCTTAAATATAATTTAGGAGGTATAGAGCTACCTACAATTTAAGCATGGCTATAATCTTTAAATTTAGATTTATACATAGATTTATTCTTGTTATCTGGTTTTGATGATTTAGAGAGCATGATGTTCTAAATGACAACTAGTAACCCTATAACAGACAATATGTTATTTAAGGAAGTTGGTATCTGTGATCATAACTCTAGGAAAAAAATTTTAGACTCTTTAAGCAGAGGTATATAAAAAAATATATATTTTTATTAATTTTTAACATTTAAAATATTTATTAACTAATATTCTAGATTCTCATAATGCCTAAATGGTTGCAGTGCCAAAAGGATTTTGTGGTGGATTTAATTTTGAAACGAGTTCTAATCCAAATAAATGCGAAAATAAATGTTCTATATTTTGATAAATTACAATTTTTTTAATTAAATTTTATTAATAAGCTATAAATTGCAAGTTTAAAGTTAATTAATATTATAATATATATATAAAATCCTTGTTTGCTTTGAACTTTTTAATGTAAATAAAACTTTAATAAATTTTGATTTTACCTTAAATCTTTGGAATAATAAATTATCTTTTTTTTTATCACTTAACAAACTATGATATTTATATACATATAAATAATAAAAACTGTTAGGCTAAATTATTGTATTACAAAATATTATTTAATAAAATATATTATTTTCTATTATTCAAATATTTTTAAATTAATTCATCTTTTTTTTTTTTCGGCACTTACTTTTTTATCATCATAAGAAAAGTATTATGAAGTCAACTAATCTTAATGATTTAAGGCATATGCTTTTTACTCTTAATTGTTATGATTTATTGATTTAATATTTACTTTTAATATAAATTAATTAGTGTAAGTTATTAAAATAAATTAAATACAATAAAAGTTTTAAATTAAAATATATATTTTAAATTAATAAATAAAAATCTTAATTGAATAAACTATAAAAAGATAATAATTCAAATAAAAAGCTAATTAAAAAAGTTATATTCTTTGAAATTCAATTTTATATTGAACAATATAAGAACATAAACTATTTTTACCTCATAGAAAGTGTCAAATTTAAGAGATTAGTGCACTTTGCTAATCCAGAGCATAAACCTGATGTACCTTGATTGCCTATTTCATTGTAACTTTTAAATATTGAAAATAAAATATATTATTAATTAGTTTGTTGGAAGGAAAAAATGAAGAAAAATATGAAACAATAAAAATAAATTAATTAATTATTATAAAAGCAAAATTTAAAAATGAACAACGAGCTAAAGAAGAAAAAAAACACAAGCAAAATAAAGAAGAAATTAAAATTAATTAAAATAAAAAGTTAATAAATAAATTAAAAGATTTTATTGTTTTAAATTTATTTTTTCATTAAAAATTTGACAATCTAAAACAAATAGAATGCTTTTACTTTAATTTAAGTGTCAAATTTGAGAGATTAGTGCTATTTGATAAACCGTAACCTAAGCATAATGCACCAGTTGCACCAATTCTATTTTCACTTTTTTAATATTAAAGAAAAATAATTAATTAGTGTATTAGAATGAAAAAATGAAGAAAAATATGAAATAATAAGAATTAAATTAATTAATTAATTATAAAAGCAAAAGTGAAAATGAAAACATGAGCTAAATTAATAAACAAAGAAAAAGAATTGCAAGAACAATAAAAAAGAAAAAAAATAATTCCAATAAAAAACTTTTCAATAAATTAATAAAGTATTTTTGTTTTAAATTCATTTTTATAAATAAAAATATATGAATCCAAAATAAATAAACTATTTTTACCTCAGATAAAGTGTCAAATTTGAGAGTTTAGTGCACTTTGCTAAATCTAAACCTAAATTTGATGTACCTTCATCACCAATTTAATTTTCACTTTTTAAATATTGAATAAAAAATAATTAATGAGTTAGAAGGAAAAAATGAAGAAAAAATATGAAACAATTGATTAATAATAAAATTAAAAATTGAAAATGAAAAAATGAGTTAAATTAACTAAAATAGAAGAAAAAAAAGCAAGCAAACTATAAAAAAAAGAAAAAATAAATAAAATATAATAAATAAATTAAAATATTAATATTGTTTTAAATACATTTTTATATTAAAAAATTTCACAATCCAAAATAAATAAACTGCTACCTAATATTAAGTTTCAAACTAGAGAGATTAGTACACTTTGCTAAATTAAAACTTAAGCCTGATGCACCTTCACCACCAATTTCATTCGAACTTTTTAAATATTGAAAAAAAATAATTGATGAGTTAGAAGGAAAAAATGAAGAAAAAATATGAAACAATTAATTAATAATAAAATTAAAAATTGAAAATGAAAAAATGAGTTAAATTAACAGAAAAGAAAAACTCAAGCAAAATAAAGAGTAAAAAAAAAAAAATCAAATATATAAATTAAATGAGTATGAATTCAGTTTTATATTAAAAAATATTACAATTCAAAACAAATAAACTGTTTTTACTTAAGAAAAAGTGTCAAAATTGAAAGATTAGTGCACTTTGCTAAAGCTAAACCTAATCCTAATGCACCTTCATCAGGAATTTAATTTTTACTTTTTAAATATTGAAGAAAAAATAATTAATTAATTAGTTAGTTAGTTAGTTAGAAGGAAAAATGAAGGAAGAATATTAAAAAGAATAAGAAATAATTTGATAAATTTAAGGCAAGTGTTGAAAATAAATAAAAAATTATTTATATCAACAAAGAAACAAAAAGCAAAAAGTAAAAAAGAAAAAGAAAAATAAATAATATCAAATAAAAGCTAATAAATAAATTAAAAGAATTAATTATATTGCTTTAAATTCATTTTTATATTAAAAAATATCACGATCCAAAATAAATAAATTGTATTTACATAAGATCAAGTGTTAAATTTGAGAGATTAATGCACTTTGATAAGCCAAAACCTAAGCCTTATACACCAATTTTGCCAATTTTATTGGAACTATTTTTGAATAGAAGAAAAATATAATTAATCAGTTTATATTAAAAAATATCACAATCGAAAACAAATAAATTATTTTTACTTAAGATAAAGTGTAATATTTGAGAGATTAGTGCACTTTCCTAAATTAAAACCTAATTCTGATACACCTTTATCACCAATTTAATTTTTACTTTTTAAATATTGAAGAAAAAAATATAATTAATTCATTATTAAAAAGGGAAAATGCAAAAATAAAAAGAGTTAGTTATACCGTTTTAAATTCATTTTTATAAAAAAAATATCAAAATCCAAAATTACTTAAGCTTTAGTGTCAAATTTGAGAGACTTGTGTTCTATGCTAAACCAAAACTTAAGCTTGATGAACCTTCATCGCCAATTTTATTTAAACTTTTAAAATATTAAAGAAAAAATATAAATTTAATTAGTTAATATGAAGGAAAAAATTAAAAATTAAAAAATAGATTGATTAATAATAAAATCAAAAGTTATAAATGAATTAAAATTGTTACAATTTTTTTAAATTCATTTTTACTTTAAAAATATTACAATTTAAACAAATAAACTGTTTTTACTTAAGATCAATTATCAAGTTTTAGAGATTAACGCACTATGCTAAAGCAGAACCTAAGCTTGATGCACCGATTGCACCAATTTAATTTTCACTTTTTAAATATTGAAGATAAAATAGATAATTAATTAGTTAGTTTGATGGAATAAATGAATAAGAAATATGAAATATTAAGAAATAAATAAATTAATTATAAAACAAAAGTTGAAAATTAAAAGATGAGTTAAATTAGCAAAGAAAGAAAGATTTTTACGTAAGACAAAGTGACAAATTTGAGAGATTAATGCACTTTGCCAAACCATAACTCAAACCTGATGAACCTTCATCGCCAATATAATTGTAACTTTTAAATATTGAAGAAAAAATAATTAATTAGTTAATTAGAAGGAAAAAATGAAGGAAAATATGAAATAATATTAAATGATATTATAATAAAGTAAAAATTAGAAAATGAAAAAATTTACAAAAAATGAAAGAAAAAAAACAAAATGAGTAATATATATTTTTTAAAATTGATTTTTACTTTAAAAAATATTACAATACAAAATTAAATAACTATTTTTACAAAAGATCAAGTGTCAAACTTGAGAGATTAGTGCATTTTGCTAAATCAGAACCTAAGCCTGATGCCTCTTTATCACTCATTAATTTGAATCTTTTTAAATATTGAAGAAAGAATATGATATTTAGTAAGTTAGAAGGAAAAAATGAATAAAAAATACGAAATAATAAAAAATAAATAATTATTTTACAAAATAAAAATAGAAAGTTAAAATTAAGTTAAAAAAATAAAAAATATTTGGATGAATGAAATGAATGAGTAAATATAAGAATTTCTTTTAGAAAAATATTATTAATAATAACTTGAAAATATAAAAATTATTAATAATAATACATTAATAAATTAAATATACCTCAGAACAAGATCAAGAATCTAATGAGATTAAAATGAAGAATTTTAAAACTTTTTTATTAATAAAAATAAATTTAAAGAATATCCATAAAAAAATAAATAACTACTTCTTGTATATTTTTAAAACATGTTTTCTATTATGTCATTTTTTTTCTTCAAAGACAATTTAATAGTAATTTTTGGAAATTGAATTAATTAATAATAGGTATATAAAATATTTAATTTAGTTTTATTTCAAATTAATTTGTATAAAAAGAATCAATAAATTAAAATAATTTTCAAATATGAATTTATAAATTTGATTTTATAAAAAATATCACAAAAAAGTTTGTGTAACTAACAATCATTGTTAAATCTTAATATTTCTATTGAAAATATAAACTTAAAAATATAGTATGATTTTGAGATGGAAGTCATATATTGAAAATATTCTATTAATTACAATATTTATGTTTAATAAATAATTTTTATTAAGTAGATTTGTTTGTTTTAGTTCTGTAATGAGGGAGATATTTATATGTATTAAAATATGTTTAAAATATTATAATCTTTCTTATAATTTTAACTATTCTCAAATCCTATTAGTTTTTTTTGAAATACATATAATTTAGGTTGTCTGAACCAAATAAGCTCATTTATAAATATAATTAAATACACTTTTAATAAATAGATTATGCATTTTTGTTTTTTTGTTAATTAAGATAATTTTTTTAAAATAAACTAAATATCAATCATAAATTAGGATATTTATTAGCTAACATAAAAAATTTAATAGTCAATACATTTAATGAATTTATTCATTTTCAGAATGTAAATAGGAAATTGGAGGTGGGATTAACCCTGGACTGGACCTGAGATTAATTTTTTAACATGAATTGCAACACATATTTTCCTTATTTTAAAAATCATTTTTTTATTATTAATTAGTAATACAAATAAATAGTTTTACAGATAATTATATTAAATTTTAAAAGCCTTTAGTTATTAACACTAAAATATTAAATTTTTTATTTAATATTCTAAATTTGAGCGCTATTTTTAAAATTGTGTGCATGCATTTGATTGAATGGAAAATATAGTTTTTAAACAATATATTAATAATTATAAAGAGGGAACGAATAGATAAAAATTGTTTGCAAATCTAATTATTTATTTATTAATTAATTAATTTTGTAATTATTTAGTATCTATCAATTTAATATATTAATTAGTAATAATTTAAAAGCATTAAGTAATGAATCAGTACAAAGAATTTTCTAACTAAAACTATATAGTAAACAAATTAAATAGATAGCATAGCATGATTTGATTTTAAATTAGCCTTATTATTTTCTTAACAAAATAGGAATTAAGATTTTCAAATAAAAATGCGAGAGAGCTCAGCTAAGATGAGGCTATGATTAGATATAAAAGAAATGTAAATCATAATTGATTAATAATATAGAATGTGCAATATTTATAATAAATAATTAAGAACTACATTCTTGGCCGCATATTTAGTTATGACATTGACTCTGATGGATATTCGGAGGCTGTAAACTTTGATTCTCATTCATTAAAAAATGTTTCAGAAGGTAAAAATAAATAAAAAAATATATTTTAGCTTATTGAAAATGTAAACATGTCAAAACATTTAAATAAATAAATAAATTAAAATAGAATAAGTTGAAACAGTATAAAAAGAATTAGAGGAAGTAAAAGAAAGACATAGAGAAAGTTTTGAAGAATTCAAAATAAAGCAACAATAATTTAAAAAATATTTAGAATAGTAAATTGTTTTATTTGAATTGAATTGAATTTAAAATATTAGTTTAGAAGTGTTTGTTTTAATTACTTAGATTAAACTCACTAAAAAATAGGGCTCACCACTTTAAAGATAATGAAGGAATGGATGATTTTATTTAGGAGTTGATGGATAAATAATTATTAAATATAGATCATCCCTTTTTCAAAAAAAATTCACCCTTTTACTTGTAAACTGATAATAAATTTGTAAAAGAAGTAACACTTCCTGAACATAAAAGCGCATTTAGAGAAACTCTCGATGAAACATAGTTTGCAAAATTTGAATGATAAAATGAATAAATAATCAATCATTTTTATAATAGTTTAGATGTACCAATTATATATTTATATTTCATTGTTATATTTTATTATTTATCTTTAATTGATATGAGTAAATTTACTTTAAATTTCAATCATTTGTTTCAACTAAACAAAATTCATTTCAAATTAAACAATTCTAATCATTTTTATATAAAATGTTTTGCTATAGAAATAAATACATAAATAAAATATTTATTTTATATTTTTCATAAATTTAAAATTTCTTGGTTTATTTTGAAAAAGAGAATTATTTTTAATTGTTTCTTTAGATTATTTACATAGATAGGTATTTATTTGGTTTATAGTCAACTATTGGCAAGCTAAATTTTCTTAATTTTCTATTCTCAAGATTTCTTAAATTTTAATTTGATTATAAATATTCTTATTAAATTTAGCTAGTATTTGTAATAGTAGTAGTATTTGAAGTAGTAAATTTATATATAATTTTTTTATTGTTAGTAAGTAAGTATATATACTTTTAAGCCAAAATCTGTTTCAAATTCCAAACTTTTGTCAGTTAAATTTTAATTAGATCAAAGTATTTGGCTATTTAGTTTACTCTTTTTTAATAAACTTTAAATAGTTAGCTCATTTTCTAATTGGCGGCTTTTGTATTAAAACTCAATATATTTAGTATTTTGATTAAGAAATAACTAGTCTTGGGTCCATGTATATTTTTTATCGTCAGAATTGATAATCTCTTAGCTTCCTTTATCTTAGAATATAAAAAGCAGCGACTAAGAGAAAGTTGTAGGTTGCAAATAAGGACTTTTAATTTAGTAAATAATTAATTTGAAATCTTTTTTAAATTATTTTACTTTTGATATTCTATCAGCTCTCTGTCGAAATTCTTATTATCAAGTATATGGATTTTGACCTTTCCCATTATATCTACAAGAAAGCACTATTTGTTTAACAAAAAATGAATAAATAGTAAATAATGAAAAAAAATTTATACTTTAATTGAAGTAGATTAGTTTATCATAGATCCTTCTATGATTTTTTTTGCGTTGGAGTAGCTATTAAATTCTAATAGACATATATTTGAAATACCATTTTATATAGGATTTAATAGCGATAAATCCCTAAAATAGTACATTTATTTGACTTCTATTGAATTTATAAGAAAATATAATATATTATTTATTTAATTTGAGATTATTATTAATTAAAATACTCTTTATTTTTGGAAATATGTTGTTTATATCGTTGTTAGTGATACATTCTTTGCTTGAATTATAGAGAAGAATGAATTTTAGATACACTTTCCCTGTTGGTACCAGTTGTTTTTCAAGTGTGCAAATGAGATTTTCATAAGTCTTTAAGTCGCCTTAGTAGTTTTCTTTTTCTTTTAGCAGCAATTCTAATGCTAATTGTGTCTTACCTTGCTTGTGGTAAACTGTAGCAAGATCTTTAAGAGCAGAGTCTCTTTTCTAATTAAACTCTAGACACTTAGTGTAATAATAAACTGCCTTATCTAAATCCTAATCATTCAGCTCACACTTCTTAGCTTCTAAGTAAAGATTGATGTTCTCGCTAGGATATTAGCAGGCATTGCCACTCTAATTATTTTGGTCTTTCTTGCTAAGATCTACCACTTCTTTAGGAGAAAGATTGGCCTTTTCATTAAATTCATTTGATAGTTGGCTGCTAAATAGATTGGTTGGGTTTATCTCAAGAAGTCCTTACATAGTTGCCTGACAAATAGGATTTATCTTCATCCTAATAGGAGTTTTATGAATCTAAGTCATAGAAGTATAAATATTTTCGTCTTGTTAAAAATCTTCTAACTCAGTATGAGCAGTATGTTCATTAACCAACCTGTCTTGTTTGATATAAGATGGATGCACAAATCCAGAGTATTTTATAGGATATCTAAAATTTTAGCATGTCTGAGAAGGACTTTTGTTCCCTTAGCTCATATATTAGTGGGTGATTTCTCTAAAGTAATTACTATACATTCCTCTACACCAATCCTGTAATTATTTATTTTTTATTTTTTATTATTTAATAATTTTCAATATTAAAATGATACAAATAATTTGTTGAAAATATTTAATATGTGATTATATGGTGAATCTAAAATTTCGAATTCAATATGAGTAAGTAACAAACAACCCTATATATACATTCATAAGAATACATTAATAAATAGATAGACGAATAATTTCTTACTAAAAATTAGTTAAACAAAATAATCATTTTTGATAATAAAGGAATGTATCTTCTTTTATTATTTTTTTGTTATTAGCTTGCTAAGTAGAACTATTTCAATTTTTTCTTTTTACTTTCAAAAGAGTTTTTACATAAGTTTTATTAAAATAATTTATTCTTTAAAATGTTTAATATTAAAAAAATGTATTCATTATTATTTTTAAGTTATTCTTAAAATTGTTTTATGATTATTTTTTTTACACTTTAAATGGGTGTGAACTTCTAACATTTGATAAGAATTTGGAAACCTTTTTTGATTCTTAAAATTGATAAATTATTTTTGTTTTTAATGAAATAAATGTAAATAATAGTTAAAATATTTAAAGACTTTTATTCAATATAAAATAGAAAAAAAAAGCAAATTTAATTTCTATTTTTTAGTGATGATTTTTTTAAAAGATGAAATGAAAATTCAAGAAATTAAGAAACATAAAAATGATTATTAAATTTTTATTTATTTCTTTGAATTGCTGTTTAATATGTAAATTCGAACTAATCATAATAAATTACTTAAATTAACATAATATTTTATTGAATTAATATAAAATTTTAATTTCTAAAAATATAAATTAGTCCAATAGTTTAATCCTTTTACCCAATATATTTTTTTATGGAAAAAATTTAATTTATTTATGGTTATTATTAATTTGTTAAATAAAAGAATCTTTTTAAATTGATAAAAAGCTCTATATAATATGAATAATGAAAAACTATTTATCAATCAATCGAATAATAGGTAAAGAAGATGATTGCAATTAATATTGCTGCTTGATTTTAAAAATAGATTTTAAATACCACATTCTTTCTTATAATCTTGAGGAATCAACAAACAAATACTTCTTTTTAACTAAATTTTTAATATTTATTGATATTTATTTTTATTCATATTATTTTCATGAATTTAATTATTTTATCCTTGTTCAAACTGAAATTAATTAGCTCTTTTGTTGTTGATTAGGAAAGTTTTACAAATCATTAATAAGGGTTTATAAGCTTAAATGAAGGTCTTTGAAATATTCTATAAGTAACTCTTTAAGATCTTCAGTCAAAGTTTCTTTTATTAATACGTCATGAATTAAGTTAAAATCACAATTATCTTATTTGAGATCTTTTGAAATTTACAGTAAATTTTCATAGTCTTCGTTATGATAAGAGTAATAAATAATTATAAATGCCTCATTAAAAATTAATTCGTTTAATTACTTGAAAAATTCATAAACTTGATCATTTAGCCAATCTAAGCTATCTTCTATTTTAAATATATTTTTTAAATAATTAAAATAATCTATCATTTATTCTTTTGTAAGCACTTAGCATGAAATTGTTTAATGATTTCTGCATAAGTACCCTTCAGTGAACATGACATTCTATAATACAGAAATAAAATTCTCATTTTAAAAGATATTTAAAATTTAATATTTTTCATCAATATCATCAATCATTTCAAAATCATCAGGCAAATCAGGTTCTTGAATGGCTTTAGGAGGTCTTCCTTTTGGGGGTTTTTTTTCATTTGATTTATTTTAATTACAAGATTTTATAGTTTTCTACAAAGCTTCTTTAGTTTCTTAATCATGAGCTAATTTCATATGTGTTTTGAGAGAAGATATTGAGGAGCATTTTCTATTGCATTGTTTGCATATGGGCTTTTCAGTAACTTATTAATTCTCTTAGATTGAATGATGAGAAAATTTAATATGAGTATATAAGGCAGGAAATGAAGCGTATTTCTTATCTTTGCACATTGGGCATACAATTTATTTTTCATCTTTTAACTCACTTACGCTTCTTCTTTTAGTCTTTTTGATGGTAAATATGTTTTATTTTTCCTTGCTCAAACTATCAGAAGATTCAACAGAATCTGTTTGGTGAATTTTTTGATTTTAATTTGAGTTCTTTGTTTATTTTACCATTTTTATCTATAATTTTAAAGAAGTAGTTTGGCAAATTAGTTAATCAATTATTAAATATTGCAATCTAGAAAATATATCAAACAAAAAGTTATCATAATCTTATCTATCTATCAATCTATCTATACTTCAAACCTTTTATATTTCACAAAGGAACTTTTTATACGAGTAAATAAAAATCTTATATAAAATTTAATAATATTTTTCTATTTTAAGTAGATTAAAGATCCCTGATGAGATCAACCTGATTAGCAAAATACCTCCTTAGTGATAGTTATTCTAATAAAATTTATTTTCTTGCTAACAAATTCTTTGTTGTTTATTTGATGAAAGTTAATAAATTACAAAAAGCAAATAAGTTTTTCATTTAACTTATTCAAAATAAACTAATAAAAAGCCCATATTAAATTATTTTATTATTTTAAGAAATAATTTCTAAATTCAATTTTAGATTTTTATTTTATAAATTTATTTTCTTGAATTTAATATTTATATATTTTATGGGCTTTTTTTGTTTAGCTTTTAAATAAATAATATTTATAATATTAAATATAATTTGATTAAACATAGATTCATTTAAAGAAATCAAATTCATTAAATTTATTTTATAATTAATAAAAAATAATTTCCTTCAACTTACTTTGAAAACCAAAATTATTTATTTGTTTATTTATTTTTTAAAAAAAATAATTTTTGGAATTAATCAATTTTTTAATAAATTTAATACTAAAATATTAAATATTTTTTTTCTGATGTTCAAAATAATTTTTATTTAGATTAAAACGGCTAGAAATTATATTTAAATTTATCAACTTAAACTCTTAAAATGTATTTATATGAATGAAAATTGTATTATTATTATTTTAAGAAACAATCTCTAAATTAAATTATATTTTAGGTTTTATTTTTATTTTAAAAATTTATTTTCTTGAATTTAATATTTAAATATTTTATGAGTTTTTTTTGTTTAGCTTTTAAATAAATAATATTTATAATATTAAATATAATTTGATTTATAATAGATAGATTCACTTAAGAAATCAAATTCATTTTATAATTAATCAAAAATAATTTCATTCAACTTACTTTGAAAACCAAAATTATTTATTTTTTTATTTTTTTTAAAAAATATTTTTTTGAATTAATCAATTTTTTTTTCTGATTTTCAAAATAATTTTTATTTAGATTAAAACGGCTAGAAATTATATTTAAATTTATCAACTTAAAATGTATTTATATGAATGAAAATTGTGTTTTTAATCTTTCTAATAAAAAGTGTATTAATACTTTAATTTAAATATAATTACATTATTTAATTTTGAAAAGATATTTTTTTTTAAATGATTGTTTTTTGATAAGCAAATATTAATAAAATCTTTGAATATTAAAGCAAATAGATAGGGATGTATGTATATGTATGTATAGTAATCATTTTATTATTTAAGGCTTATTTTAAATGGATTAAACATTTAGTTATGATAGAAATGTATTAATATATCATAATCCTACTTGTTTTGATATTATCCAAACCAATAACTCATTATTTGTTGCAGTTGCATGGCTCATAGGTATCTTTTCTAATTACTAATCCACATTCAGGACAAGTATATACTTTATCTTTGCATCTATTACAGCAAAAAGGAATTAGACCAGGAATTACTGCTACACAACACCAAATAAAACAACAAAGATAAGTACCAGTTCCTGTTTTGTAAGTAAGAACTGGAGCATTCTCCTCTTTTTTACAATGGGAGCAATAAGCGGAAACAGGCTGATAATCTTTATGATTATCATGTCTTGCGGTTTAGATTTCAGGAGCTTTTAGACTGTTATTAGGTTATGGTTCAGACATTTATTTAGGTTTGTTTTGACTTAGTTAGATATTATTAGTGTTCTGATGTAATAATTAATTTTTTTTACTTTATAAAAATCTGGTTTTAGACAAATAAACACATAAATAAATAAGCATTTCAAACTGTTTTTAAAAAGTAAATCTGATTAAAAACGGATATTAATGTCTATTCATTAGAATAGTATTCTTTATTTATTGTAAAAATTTTTATATTTCTTTCTAAAATATTTAAAATTTAAAAATTTACTATTTTATAATTTAAATATCAAATTTAAACATTTAAAAGCCTATTCATTACCTTCAATAGTAATTATTAAGATTTTATTAACGTGTCTTTAATGAATCTATTTTAATATTAAGCGTTAGAGCATATTTTATATTGGTTTTTTTTTGTACCTAATCTTTTTTATTTTTTATTTAAAATATTTTAACTAATAAAATTTAGAAATTTATTTATTAAGTTTATAATTTAAAATTTAATTGAAACAATTTATAATTATACAATTTATAATAAAGTATAGAAAATATATGCTCATAAAATATAATTATCCTCTAAAGTTAAGATTAATTATTAATTAGATAAATGGTTTATAAATATTAAAATTCATCAATAATTAAATTTTTGATAAATACATGTTCCTGCATTTGAAATATCCCTAATCTTTAATTATATCATTATTAATTAGTAATATTTCATAAAATTATTATAATATTAATTAAAATTTTTATGTTTTATATCTTAATTATTCATTTTCTAAATATTAATTTTTAAAAGTTTTCTAAAATTAACTAAAATACAAACCATATTTATCCATTTAAATCCTTGTATAATCTAAAAAATTTTTTAATTTAGATAAATTAGAGTCTATATTTAACCATGATATTATATTTTAATAAAAAATTATTATTGAAAAAATCAATTTTATTTACTTTATTTTTTAAATTATAAGATAAAATGTTTTCAATAATGTTGAAAAATAAAATTGGATAATTTAAATTAATTAATTTATTTCAAATTGTTTATTGGAAGAAATAGAAATAAAATTTAAAATATTGAAATTTACTATTATTGGTGGAGGTGTGAACTTCTTATAAAAGAATATATGTATGTGCTTTGTTAATAAATCTACTCTCTTTTAAATTATCAATATAAATTTACTTATTTTAATTTTATTTGCTTTTTAGCTTAAATTGTTCATGAAGTTATTTAATTGTAAAATAAATTAGTTTTTAAAATTTATTTATAACACATGCAAATCAAATGAATAAACTGAGAATTTATATATATTACAATAAATAATAGAATTGGATAGAGGTGGATATATAGATATATAGATAGATATATGGATGAATTTGTATTAATTGTTTAGAGAAGTTAAGATATTTTGTATTGCAGACCTGCTTTTTATTTATTTATTTATTATACTAAATGTTGGTAATTCCTAATTAATTTTTATATTTATTTGAGTTACTTTTTGAACTAGGAAATTAAGAATTGTATTACAATTATTTGTAAATAATTTTGGTAGGTTTTGGCTTACTTAAAATATTTACAAATAATTTATAAATTTCAATCATCATTGACTTTGAACTTTTTTAAAATTTTTATGCTATTTATCAAGCTCTATGTTTTAGAAGGTATTTGCTTATTCTATACTGTCTCAGATTCTAAGGAATTTAAAGAAGATTCAGCAGGGTTTTTAAAGTTTTAAGAAGATAACTAAGGAGGTTTTTTTATAATTTTCTTGGTTTCATTTCTTTTTTTCCAATTTAAAGTAACTTAGCTTTCATCTACAAACTTAATATTTTCCATTTACTAAGCTTCTTTATCAAGATATACACAAATTTAGATATACTTTTTTTTGATATCCAAAAATCTTCTGCTTTCAGCTACTTCTAGATTATCAAAATCATCATTAAATTCAAATCTAATAACATAATGGATAGTGTTTTCTGTAAAAGTTTAAATGCCTTTTTTGACAACATAAAAATCCTTGAGACTGTGTAAATATCTGCCTTCAAGATGTCCTCTAAAGAATATGTTTTTATATTCTACATAAATAAGATCTTCGTTTTTATTTATCCTCAATTTTTCTTTCTTAGCAACGATGAGCATGATCATTCCGCTAATAAGTGTTAATAAACTAATAATCATCTTTGTAAAATATGTCAAGCCATCTATTTCATCAAGAAAAATATGCTTGTGCATCATTACTAACCCAATTATAGTAATTCCAATAACACTAAAAAGAAAACCTAAAGACCACAATCCAAGTGGAAACCTTTAGCAAACTAAAAAGGAAGCTTTATTTAAATCCTTAATAGTCTAAGCTTAAAACTAACGCCAAAAAGTTTACTTTTCATTCTTTCCGCATTCAAGTTTTTTCTTAGCCATCATCAGCATAAAAACTTTGCCAATTATCATCTTGTTTTAAATACTATGTGCTAACTATTCTATTAAAAAATTGTATTTTGTTTGCTTTAAAATTTATGTATTCTTTTACTTAATTATTATCTGACTGTAAAAAGTAATTAATTGTTTAGTGCTTTTAATGCTCCTTTTAAAAATCAAATAGAACATTAAATTTGTTTTGAAAAATAGAACATTTGCTTAAATTTCTACAGAAAAATAAGTGATGTGTCATTATTATATAAAATATGAATGAATGCTTGAGACATTTTTATAAATTTTAAACTGCATTCAAATGTACAAAAAGATGCATCTTATATGATGCAAATGTAAGTTATAATTTATAGTACTTTTGATAAAATATAATTTATATTTACTAAAAATGATAAAAATAGTTATTAAAAATTCAATGTCTGAAATAAAAACTATTCATTACAAAATTTTTTTTAGTTATAGAAAAAATAAATTTAATATCAGCATTAAAAAGTTATATTGGAACTTTGTAAAGCCATCTAAATTTCTAATAAATAAATAAATAACTCCATCTGATAATCTAATGGACTACTTATTAAAAAATGGTATCTATTTGGTATACACATAATAAACTAAAGTACCATATCTTTTAAATATTACTAATTTGTAAATGAGTTTTCATGACTAGTTTACAATAATTAAATTATTATATTTATATTACGTATTAATATTACTATAAATAAAAATTCCTTCATATTTTGATTGTATTCATTCTAACTAATTAATGCAATAATTAATTAATTAATAATTAAGCATATTTTTATTTAATAAGCTTGATAAAAGTTTTGCTTTAAAATTATTTTATCAATAGCAACCTTCACTTTTGACAAAAAATTTAATCTTTGATATTTATTTTAAATAAAAATATAGCTACCTTAAGTACTCTTCTATAATGAGAGTCTAAAAATAAATAAATTGTTTCTAAATTTTACTTTTGAAATTTTTTCCACCTTATTCTCAAATTATTCTTATAGACGATTATAGACGAGAGCCTACAGTAAATAATTTAGAATAAATATTACTATAAATGAATATAATTTAGATAAATACTAAAATTTATTTCATTCTAATATACACAATTTTTAATAAAGTAAATTTCGTATAAATAAATTTATTAATATTATTTTTCAAATTATCAGCTTTTCTTTCATAGCTTTAAAATAAAATTGATGCTATTAGAATTTTTTATAATTATGATTGAAAAAATAAGGTCTTAATTAGCTAAATTTATTTGAATGAAAACAAACTATTATTAAAAATATTATTTTAAGAAAGTCAAATATTAATTTTTTTAACTTTTAAGGTGTTTTAACAAGCAAAAAAAATTTATAATAAAGATATTTCTCTTAATAAAATATATTAAATGCAAACATTGATTAAATATTTATGAAAGGTTGAGTAAAAAAGTACCTTTTAAATTTAGTTTTGGTTAGTATATTTAAAGTCTTTTATTGGATAAAGATTTTATGAAAGTTATTAGAATTTGAAAGCTGATATGATAAAAAATATTGTGCAAATACTTTCTGATATTGTTTCTTTGTAAGATATTTTTAATTAATTTTTTGATTGATTAATTAATTATTCATAAGATATTTATATTAAAAGGAGATATTTATAAAATGGAAATAGAGGCTTAAAGGTCTGACAGAAGCTTGAAGCTAATTTATGGTGAAGAAGTTTACAATAAAATTATCTAATCAAATGTTTTAATTGGAGGAGCAGGTGGTGTTGGATGTGAAATAATTAAATCATTAAGTAAAACAGGATTTAGGAAATTTACAATGATCGATTTAGATACAATAGAGCTAACCAATTTAAATAGGCAATTCTATTTCAGAAAACATCATGTAGGAAAAGCTAAATCTGCTTGCGCTAAAGAAGGAGTACTATTAATTGAACCAAATATCTTGTAAGTAGATGCTATTTTAGGAAATATTTATGATCCAAAGTTTGATGATTTATTTTATAAATAATTTGATATTGCATTTTGTGCTTTTGATAACTAAGGAGCTAGAAGGCACTTTGGTAAGATGTGTACAGTGAATAACATTCCTATGGTAGAGGCTGGAACTTCTGCATTTAATGGTAATAATTAATTTTAACAATAAATTGAAAATTATTGTATTTTTCAAAGTCTACTCAATATTTTAACCCTTAAAAATTTAAAGAATATATTTTTCAAGTAAATTAGGAGTAAAATATAATTTTATTGCTTTGAAAATTTCAAATAAAATAAGAATTTTAATGTTTTAAAAAATTTATTCAAACAGGATAGACATAGACTAGAATAAAAGATTTATTTGAATGCAGAAATTGCACTCCAGAAGTCAAACAATAAACTAGCTTTAATGTTTGCTCAATTAGAACTAGACCTTCTGAACCTATTCACTGCATAGTTTGGGCTTCTAATATGTTTAATTTGATATTTGGGAACCAAGATGATTCAAATTTGTTGGAAAACTATATTTAAGATATTTTCAAAGAGGGAATCAAGAATGTCTAAGACCCAAAAGAAAAAGCTCTTCAGTTATTTGAAAAGATTTTCAACGAAGACATTTAAAAATGTGATGAAAAAGAAAGATTCCCAATTTCTTTTGAGCAATCTTTATAAATTGACAACAAAGAAGATGCTGTTTACTTTGATGAAAGAAATAATCGCAAATTGTTAGAAGACGAAAAAATCTTCACTATTAAGGAGTATGCACAGAAATTTATTTAAGCGTTTTTAGATGTATTTCATCATAGAAAAGAAGCTTTAGGAGAACTAAAATTTGATAAAGATGATTAACTGGCTTTGAAATTTGTCGCTGCAATCACTAATTTGCGTACATTTAATTTCCTTAATAAGGAAAATGAAAAGAATAAGTTGAGATATCTCTCAGAGCATAAAATAAAATAAATGGTTGGAAATATTATCCCTGCAATAGGTATTTATTTAATTTAAAAATATAAATAAATTATTAAATATCAATTAAACTATAGCATCAACAAACGCTATCGTTTCTGCTATCCAAGTAAATGAAGCAATTAAAATAATGAAAGGTTATGCCAAAACTAAGCCTTAACTATTCAGCGAGTATTTAGTCCAAAATGGTGATCAAAGCAAAATAACTCCAGCACAGTTATCTGTAAATTATCCATATTAAATAAGCACATTTTTTTAAACTATAAATTTAATTTAAAAGCTTCCACAATTATCTTGTCCTGTTTGCTCTCCAGCTAATTGCTACATAAACATAAAAGCAAATTGCACTCAAATAACTTTTGGATAGCTCAAATAAATTTTTGAAGAATAGTACTTAGCATATAATTAAATTATCAAAATAGATGATAAAGTATATTATGACCCTCATTAGATTAGTTTGAGAAAGATATTTGACAACTTACTACTAAAGAAAATTAGCGAACTTCCAAATTATAATTAAGACTACACTAAATTTAAGCTATTTAGCATTGATAATTAGATCACTTGGGAGTTCAATTTAATGCATGATAGCTCTTTATAAGGATAACAAGTAGTTTGTGATCAAAATAGTGACCCTACTAGAATAAAGTAGCAACAAATTCAATATATAAAACTAAAGCATGAGCAAACTTTTAAAGAAAAAATAGATATATTTAAGAGATATAAGTATATTTGAATTCATTCAAAAAGCAAACACTAATTACTTTATATTTTTTCAATTAAAAAGTATTTTTAAATTTAAATAGTTTTATTAGTAAATAAAATCGTATTAATTTCAATTGTAAACAATATCCTCTATATATTTATTGATAATTTTATTAAATTAAAAATTTTTAATAAAATTCATTTTAATCTCAGCTTTTTTATTTTTTAAGTAAACATTTTTACTAATATTTGAGATAAATGGGTTAAATTAAAATATTGTTGTGACTAATATTATGAATCAATAAGGAGCTATTTAATAGTTAATTTAGTATCAGTTAATGTTTGAAAATGGTTTTTTAAATTATTGAAAATATTTGATGAAAACTGACAGAATTACTAATTTAATAAAAGTTTATTTATTTTTGTTTTATTCTGTTCTGTGATATTACTTTTTATTAATACAATTAATTGGAAAAGAGAGAAGAATATGAAATAAATTTGTATTATCCTTTAAGCGAGTATCTTATTTATTTTTATAAAGATAAATTAAAATTTTTATATTATTGGATTAAGAACTTTAATCAAACAAATTAAATATAAAATAATCAAACTTTTTTGATGATAATTTGAAATATTATTTAGTAAAAAAATTGATGAAACTGATAGAATTATTAATTTAAGACAAGTATATATTTATGAATGTATTTATTTATTTTATTTGCAATATTATTATTTAGATTTATTTATTTATAAACATAAATGGAATAGTAAATATTAAATAAATTTCTCTTTAAATTTGGAAATTTATTAGTTGATTTATTTATTTGGTTATAGTATAAATATTTATTTATTTAACGATTTTGTTTGTTTGTTTATTTATTTATTTTTAGTTAGTTACTATTTTTATACCTTAATTAATTAAGATTATTTTAAAATTTAATTTAGTTATTACAGATAAATAACCTTTAGGAAAATGCTACTTATTTATTAATTTCTATTTATTTTTCAATAAGGGTAGATTTCTTATTTAGATGCATCGTAGAAAATCTTTTCATCATCTTGTAATTCTATAATGGCTCTGTCTAAAATAGGCGAACTGGTAATAATCTTAGACAAGTCTTAATTACCTTAAATGTGTTTCCATAATTGATCCTTGGTAATACTTTTATCCTTAGCAAGCTTAGATACTATTTTGAAGATAGCCTTTTTCTATTCATCAGTAATTTTAATTGAAGCAATTATTTATTAGCTGAAAACCTTATCAACATCATCATCGTCATCGATTCTTATTTTCTTCATTTGATTTTTGATTTCTCTTTTATCTTGTTTTTCCTTTAAGGGGGTAGTAGATTTTTATGCTTGTTATTCAGCAGCAATAGCTTTAGAAGCACTTCTGCTTTCTCTTTTGTTTTCAGTGACCTGGACTGGAGGTTGAACAGTTGTGTTAGTCTACTTTTTAACTGATTTTGGTTAGGTTTCCTTTTTATTGCCATTTTGTCTTCTATCTTATTTGTAATCTTCGTCTTCTTCATAAAATTCTTCTTCCTCAGGTCTAATTGCATCTTCTTTATTGAAAAGAGCATAGTTAAGAAGAGAAGTAGCAAGTCTGCAATCAGAAATTTCAATATTTTTAGATAAACGAAGTTTAGCAGATGCAGTTGCCAATCTGATAACAGTTTCAAGAGTTCTTGTTGTTACTGGAAGAACCTTAACACCACCGTTAGTAGTAGAATCCTAGAAGTTCTTTTATCTCAATTAATTGTAATACAAGTTAATATATTCGATGGACTCATCAGATAATTTGGGAGAGTTAAATGTCTTTTTGGCATAAGCAATGTATTTTTTTAAGAAATTTTAGTTTAATATTTCTTTCTTTTTATCTCCATGTAAAACTTTGTTATATTTTTCAAAGATAGCTTTGTTTTCGTTGGCGTCTCCTGCTACAGTGGGTTCTATTATGTATTCATCATTTTCGTCACCTTAGAATTGGGATAGCTAGTTTATAATTTCGTAGTTTTCGGGACGATAACGATGGTTACGAGTAACACGTTCAGCAATAAGACGATCAATATCGGGATCCTTTTCATCAAGGACGATGAATAACAAATCAAAACGAGAAAGAAGAGAATCAGGTAAACCAATATTCTTAGTGGGAGTCTAGTCTCTATGATATTCTCCGTAAATGGGATTAGCAGCAGCAAGGACAGAACAACGAGCATTTAAACTGCAGTGAATACCTGCTTTTGCAATAGTAACAGTTTATTATTCCATAACTTCGTGGATAGCAACTCTATCTTCTTCACTCATCTTATCAAATTCATCAATACAGACAACACCCTTATCAGCTAACACCATTGCACCAGCTTCCAAATGTCTTTCGCCTATTTACAAAAATAATTTATTAACAAAAATATATTTTTGATTGATAATTTTTAAATAGAATTTTTTTGCAAATTTTTTTGAATCTTTGCTTTTTCCTTTTTATTCTATTTTAGATTTTTGATAAGAAATTTAAAGATGAATATATACCTGTTTCTCTATCGGTTTTAACAGCAGCAGTAAGACCAACACCTGAAGAACCACGACCAGTAGTGTTTAAAGCTAATGGGGCAGTAGCAAGCATGTAACGAAGAACTTGGGATTTTGCAGTTGAAGGATCACCAATCATCATGATATTTATATCACCTCTTAAGTGAGTACCTTGTCCAACAGTTTTTTCAGTACCACCAAGTAATTAGAGCAACAATGCCTTTTTGATTTATTGGTGTCCATAAATAGAAGGAGCAATTGAGTTAACAAAAATATCAACGAGATCTTTTCTCTTTGAGATTTTCTTAATATATTAAAGATCTTCAGTTGTCAATTAAACATCATCATTTTCTTATGAAAGTTAGCCAATGCTTGTGCAAACTAAGACACTTCTCATAATACCAGTTGATTTGGTTTATTCACTTTTAATGCATTTATAAACACCATAAATTCTAACTCTATCTCCAGGTTTAACTGATCCAACTAAATCTTCTTCAAGCACAACATCAATGCTACGAGGTAATAAACCCTTTTTATTTTAAGTACATGGTAAGCATATATATAAAATTCAAACAAATTCAAAACAAAATCTATCTTAAAATTTAAATTCAAATAAAAAATTACATTAGGGGCATTTTCAGGAAGTTCCTAAACAATAATAGTCTAGAAGTCTTTGAATTTAGAATAGCCATACTCTAAGCTTAAGGGATGTTGTTCATGACTTTTGGGAATTGTATTATTTGGATTAAGAGATGTTGTGGCACCTAAATCATAAACATCTTCGTAATCTTTAATAGGACCACCTTGCAATATTTCTTCACAATAATGGACACTTCTAATTAACTTTGATCTATTGACTGACATTCTAGTTACAATACCATCGATGCAAACTAATTTATTTATGAGTGAACAGTTCAAACCTCTAGGAGTTACATGGTTTCTACCCATATTTCCATTAAAAGCAATTTGATAAACTTTAACTTTTTCAGTGATATCTTACATCTTTTTCCTATTATGAACAAAAAAAAGTTAGAAATTCAGATTCATTATTTCTTTTTTGAATGCATCAAGGTTTAAAGAAAACAAAAATGAATAAATCAAATCTTCTATAAAATTAGTAAACACATTTAAAAGTAAATAAAAACTAATAAAATTACTTTTTCACAAGCCCGTCATGGTCAATATTATCGATAATTTTATTGAGAGTTCCTCTAAGGGCAGAGATTGCCTTTTAAGGGTAACTAATGATATCATCAGCTATTTAAGGGTTGTGATTCTAACGAATATCATCTAAATTGATCACTAAACGTGTCTCATTATTGGTTAACATTCTATTAATGGCATCTGTATTAGTGGAGTTTGCTAAATATTGTCCAAAGAAGTTCTGGTGCTCTTACCAGCGAGTGTCAATTTGATTAGTATTTTCTATTTCCATCTTTATTTATTACAATTTATATCTTGCTATTGATTTTATATGTCTTTAATAAGATATTTCTTTGTTTTTTCTTTTTAAAATCTTTAATTTTTTAATTAATTTATTGTCTAATTATTATCTTATTTATTAATTTAGATTTTTTGTGTGTGCTTTGTAACATACATATCTTTTTTAATTAAATGCAATCATTCTCCTTAATTTTATTATTGATAACTTACTATTTATTTTGGAGGCAAATGATGTCTATACGGCGGGTTTTTAACTAAATATTCTATATATTTGGAGGTAATTTATCAAAATTCAAATTATTTGAGGAAATATTAAATTTTTGAATTTGCAGTATTGTCACTAAATTATTACCAAATCCTACTTATCCTATTCATATTAATTAACGATAATCTTAATTTTAATTTAAATATCTTTTCTCCATTTCATAAGACTTTATCTTGTAAAGACACGATCTAACCTAGCAAAACATAAATTTAAATTATAATTTAAAATTTTTAAAAAAATTACATTTGAATACTACATTTATAGTTGATTTTCAAAATAAATTACTTTATTAAATATTAAAGCGCAAAATAATTAAATAATTAGTGTATTGTTAATTAATTTATACAAATTTTTAATTTTCAAAATACAAGATATTTTTATAATAAAATAATGAAATAATCTATTTTTTTTTATTTTTAATTGTATCTTTTTAGTGATTTTTTATTCAACCAAATTAAAAAAAATTTAATTCATTTAATCTTAATCTTAATTTTTAAGTTTATAAAATATATAGATTTGACAGCTAGTAGTTAGTTAGTATTTAGTAATGAGTAGATAAAATTAATCATAAGAAGAAATTTTGAGAACTTAGGCAGATGAGAGAATTAAAGAGTTTTCAAATATTCTAAAAGATATGGCTGAAGGCTCATCAAATGTAGCTAATAAGATTATAAGCATTTGTGAGTAGCTTTATTACTTGGAAAAGTTTTTCTAAAAAATAAAACAGCCAAAAAGTGATGAGATTAGCTGCTAATCTAATTTTACATTGTTTTAAAATTTTATGATGTAAAAGAGCAAAGAAAATGAAGAAAGAACATAAAATTGCAAAACTTTGTTTGAGCTCAAACTCGATTTCAGCTTTTCTAATATAACTGATAGCTCTTGTGAGGGTTTAGGGATAGCTCTTACTTACTTTAATAAACTTAAGTCTTTATAGCTAGGTTTTGAAAAATGCAAGATAAAAGATCTTGGTATAATTGGTATAGCTAAGGGAATATCATATTGTTAAAATATTTCTTAACTTTAATTGAATTTTTGCAAAAATAATATTGGTTAAATTGGCGCGATAGGTTTTTGCTAAGAGATATAGTAGTGTGAGAAGCTTATAAAATTACAATTGGATTTTAACCAAAATACTATTGGTGAAGAAGGAGGATTACAACTAGGTGCTTGCTTATCTAAATTAAATAATTTAATGATCTTAAATCTTGCATTAAGCAATAACAGTATAGGAGATATAGGTGTAGAGGGATTAGGAGAAGGAATTTAAACTCTTCAATAACTTCTGCTTTTGGAAGTAAATTTAGAAAATAATTAAATAGGAAATAATGGAGCCTTTAGTTTTGGTAAAGGATTAGAAAGCACCTCTTCAAAAATATAAAAATTATTACTTAATTTAAGTTAAAACTCTATTAGAGAGTAAGGAGCTGTTCAAATTGGAGTAGGAATATCAAACAGAAGTAACATCATATCTTGTATAGTTGATTTAAGTTATAATGAAATAGGAGATGAAGGAGCTATCTCTACTATCTAGTTTCTAGTTCAATCCAAAAACATTTAATTTTGTCAATTAGGATTAATTTCTAATAAAATTGGGGATAATTCAGCTATTGAAATTGGAAAGAGTTTATCAAATTTAGCTAGTTTAAAGCATCTGGACTTAGATTTATAAGGCAACAATATTTGCAACGAAGGATGCAAGTAAATTGGTATTGGGTTATCTAATTGTACTTCAATTTAAAGCTTAAAGCTAAACTTTTAGTCTAATTAAATAGAGGATAATGGGATTTCTGGTTTCGGATTAGGAATTTCCACAAGAAATAAGCTTTAAACAATTTATATTAATTTTTCTAATAATAGAATAACTTCGTAATCCCTGTCTGATTTGAAATTTAATAATTGCACTTAGCTTGTAAGTCTTACAATCAATATGGAATAAAATTAGATAGATAACTTAGAATCATTTATAATTAACATTCAAGATTGTGAATATTTATAAAATCTAAGTATTTTCTTCCAAAAAAACATGATTAATGGAATAGGTTTATAAATGTTAGGAGAATGTCTTTCTAATTTCTTAGATCTTTAATAATTAGCAATATCATTAGAAAATAATTAAATAGAAGACTAGTCTATGGAGGGCTTAGGAATTGGTTTAAAAACTCTTTAAAATATTAAAGAGTTATCTTTAGGGCTATCTTTTAATAAATGTGGTGACAAAATCTGTAGCTCATTAGCAAACGGAATAAAGAATATGAAGTAACTAAGTAAAATATAAATAGGAATGAGTTATAACTAAATTACAGATAGTGGTTATAGCTAAATAATTAGCTCTATCTCAAATTGCGAGCAACTGGAATCAGTTTCATTAGATTTTACTAATAATGATATAGGAAATAAAGGAATTGAATTATTTTCTTTTTATATTTCAAAATGCTAAATGATAAATAGTTTAGTTATTGCATTATCTAAAAATAAGATCAGTGATGAAGGTGTTATAAATTTTACAAACTACCTAAATTTATGCACTCATTTAGATAAAATTTATTTAAATTTCACTGATAATAAAATTACGAATCTAGGAGGATCTAAACTTATTATGCAGATTTCAAAATGTGAAAATATCAAAGAAGTAGACTTGCTTTTAGAGAACAATCAAATTGATAATATTGAAATAGGATATTTATATTTAAATATAAATGATCCAAGATCGATATCAGTAGATATAGCATCTGAAGAAAACTGGAAGTATTGGATTTAAAAGTCGAATCATTAACTTTTTAATTTCATTGCGTTTAATAAACTATTTAGCAAGATATTGCTGAATTCTTTTTAGCAATCTTATCTAGATTTGATTTAATGATAAATTAGTTATTATCTAAAATTCATAATCAATTTTGCAATAAGTTTTATTATTAACTTAGATAGAATTACAGTGAGGAATAAATGTAAAAATAGAAAATATTTAATAAAATTTAATGAAAATTTCAAAATAGATTATTTTAATTTTAAATTAGAATTAACAAGATAATTTATTTGAGTTAAAAAATAAATATTTTTTTCAATAAAATCAACTATTCTGCTTTAAAATATTATCTCCTTTTACAAATTAATATAAATTTATTTCTTTTCTTCTTTAATCAATTTAGTCTCTCTATTCTTGTGATTTCTAATTAAAATCTGTTAGTAGCTACTTTTACTATTTCATTCTTAATATTTTTAATTAAATTTAGTTGTATATTTAAGATTCTTTCATCTTCTCATTTATTTTACTAAGAATTCATTTATTTTAAAATTAATTTTAATTTAAAAAAAATATTAAATTTACCTTTTTATTTATTTGCTTTCATTTTGAATCTTTTAGCATTCCTCTAAAATATAGTTTATGTTGTCTCTAAACTTTTAATGATCTTTTTCTATAATGCTATCTGGTTATATTTACTGTTTTTGACTGAGAAAAGAGCCCTCAGTGTATAGTCTTTTACATTAATTAAAATAAACTGGATTCGTTTATTAAAATATTTTTTCAGAGTTTTTTCTGCTTAATTCCAATTTTTCCCTAAATAATTTTTAACAAATTCATTTAAATGGATATATGGAATTATTATACATATTTGTAGATGTGGTGTAAATGGAGTTAGTTCTACTATTTTTTAAGCTTTAAAAATATGGAGAAGACTTTGTTGATTACTCTAAAGAATTGTTTCTTGATGTTTCAAATCCTATTTTTTTTAAAGGCATTTATTTTTCATTGCTATTTCTTGTTGATTGTGATCCATCAATAAATTTCTTCTCATAAGATTTAAAAAAATTAGTGTTATTTAATTATAAATTAAATTCTTTTATCTTTTTTTTATTTTCTTGTGGCTAATTAAAATACTAGTTAGCTATTTGCAAATTTTATTGAGGTTTAACTTCTAATTTATTAATTTGTCTTAAATTTTAATCATTATAAAAATCATTGTCATAATTATTTTAAAAATCTTCATTTTATTCTTCTTTAAAGTCATTTTTAATTAAAAATTTATTTATTGAAGTAATTTAATTCATTCTTGGACTTTCTTCAACTTTTTAACAATCTTAAAATAACATTAATTATTTTTTGTCTTATAGAATTTCAATTTAACTATTTTATTATTCAACAACAATAGATTCTTAATGCTTAATCTTTTACTAAGGTTTTTTAAGATTGTTGCTAATAGTGTCTGCAATTTTCCTCTAAGTTTACAGCTAATTTTCATAATTCACTTGAGTTTTTATGTAATTTTTAAGTAGATCATCTTATTTCAATGATATTTTCTTTCTGCTAAACACTCCCTGGAATCGCGAATAATCTTCTTAAGGATCAGCAAGAGATTTAAAATATTCATCGAGTTTATTAACACTTTCTTAGACTGTTTGATATTTTTTTTCTGTTTTAATTTTATTTTCTATTTAATCCAACTAAGAGGTTTTGAGTATTTTTATATAATAAGGTTCACTCCACAGTTCATTAGTATACATCAATCCTCTTTTATTCTATTTTTTCTTTACATGTTAAATTTACCCTGAATTAGCCTTCAAGATATCAAAATCATTTTATTATTTTTGCTAATCATTTTAATGAAATGCTTAATATGTCATTTTTCTTTCTTGCATTTGAGGTTAAAGTCTTAGTAGCTAAACTTCTTTAAACATTTGTCCATAATAACGCATAATTTCTTATTTTTTGAGATGCTTAATGCGAGTTTAGTTATAATTAATTTGTTAAACATCTTTATTCTTGGGGCTAAGTGTTTATTATAGCAATTGGTTATTTATTTGTCTGTAAAGATTAGACTTTCTAGGACTGCTTTAGAGTGAGCTAAATTAGCAGCTTAGTTTTATCTATTAAGTGTGTTATTTTTGGGATAAATCATATTCTCTAGCTAAATTATTGTTAATAGTAGAAGTAATTGGCAAAAAACTATCTTAAGATAAATTTTGTTAAGCTAATTAGTGTTATTCTTTTTAGAAATCTTCTTATGTTTGTAAGCTCATGCTCGAGCTGAGTTAATCTTTATTTTGAGATTAACTCAGTCTTTATATTATCGGTTAGTTAGCTTCATGGTTAGACTCTTTCATATGATTATCAGTACAAATTAAGCCTGTTTTTAATTCACAGCTATCATGTCTTTTGCTAATACTTTCTAGAATACTTTTTCTTTGTGCAGGTATCATAAAATTCTAATTATTAACAGGACTGTTAATATATAAAGATTTCCTATGAATCGAAAATTTCCTATCAGCCATAATTTAGGTTAAATTAAATTCAAAATAGTCCTTGGTTGAGTAAAAGCTCTTAAAATTTAATAGAATATACCAATAAGAAATTCAATTAAATGCTTATAAAATTCTAATTTTTTTTAGCTTTTTGAATAATATGAAAAACTTCCAAAAATTATTCATTTAAATTAAATTTTTATTTTAAAAATCTAAAATTATTTTTTAACTGCAGTAACTTAAAAATAATAAATTTCAAGTAGTCATGTTTTAATCTTACAGGAAGGAAAAGGATATAATAAGAAAAAACATAATTTAATTCTTTAGACATATTATCTTGTTAAAATAAAATAAGCTCTTTAACACATATATTTTTAAAATAAATAATTAAATATGAATAAATTTTATTATTTTGTACATTTAAAGATTAAAGAAAGTAAAAATCTTTTCATTCAATCAATATTTTATAATATAAAAATATTTAAAAAGAATAGAATATTAGGTACTCGCTACTTTCTGTTTATAAGATTTTCAATGATAAAAATACTATTCTAAAGATTCATCTAATTAAAAAAAAATCTTTAATCCCAACAATTTAAATAAATAAATAAATAAATAAATAATTTTTTTGAAACTCTCTTTTTTATTTTTGTTTAATTTCATAAGAAAGAAACTTTTAAATTTTAAGTATTGATTTATTTTAATCATTTGAAATGCTAAAAGCATTTATAAAATGTATTTTTTTCTGTATTTAATGATTTTAAGGGTTTTTTATAATTTTTATTAAATCAAAAAAAATCAAAAATTTTTTCAAATATAAATCTATGTATGAACTTAAGATAATGTTAAAATGATTATTGATAGATATTTTTTTAAATATTTAAATGATTAAAAAGTAAATTTGCATATCTTAAATTAAAATTTCTGATGATAATATTTTATTTATTACTTACATTTTCAAAATAACTAAATTAAAAATTTTCAGAAATAATTTTAGAATTATTATGAAAGTAGAAATACTATTCAGTCAATTATATCATGCATGGCTTAATATATACTAAAAAGAAGGATATTTATTTAATTATTTTTTATAAAATTCTTATTTTTATTTAGATTAATTTTCAAAGAGTTGCAATTATAATAATCAATAGCAAAATTGTATTCAAAGTCTCTAAAAGAGAAGTTTTTTATTATTAGACTGTTCTCCAATCCAATTTTATTTATTATAAACACTATCCTTTAACAGGTTATGAACCATCTGAGCACTCATAACAAATTTTAAAACTTCCATTCATTGAGCACTTACTGCAGTTAGTTTAGCATTTAAAACACTATTAATATAAAATACCACTTTTTGAGTATGTCATTAAAGAATATCCTTAAAAGCATTCTTAGCACTAATTTTAATTGCTGCAGACTCTACAGTTTTCAAGTGTGCACTTTTAACATTAACCTAATTTATCAGGGTAAAACATATTTTTGTTCTTAAAATCACTAACGCAGTTGACACATTTTAGTTATTTTGTATCCGTTTAGCACGCTTACTCACAATTAGGAGGATTTTGAATACATTATTTATTACCATAATCATAAAAATATCCCTTATTACATTTATCACAAGTATCAGCTTTTGAACAATTTAAACAATTATTAATGCATTAAACACAATTTTAACTTGAATCTAAGAAAAAAGATGGTTTGCACATTTTACAAGTGCTTATTGTGTCTTATTAGCAGCAATTAGGAATACCATTACTCTAACAACTGTAGCATTAATTACTGTAAACAAAATAATCATTTTAGCACATAAGACAAGAATAAGCATCTTTACATTACAAGCAAAATTCGCCACATTATATACATTAGTTATTGATCGCATCTAAGTAATAACCAGGAGAACATTCTATGATAGTTAATTTATCTAATAATTTGCAGGTATGTACTGATTTGCCAAAAACTTCTTTACAATTTTTGCATTAGCCTGAATTAAGATAGAATCCATCCAAACAAGAAAGACATTAATCATTTTGGCACAATCTACAGCCATTAATTGAATACTTACAAAGAGGGCCTGTACCATCAATATCTGTAAATTGAGCATAGAATTTGCATTAGTCTTAATAAGGTTAATCAGCCGAAATCTAAGCTACTGCTAAAGCTAATAGTAAAATAATCATTTGCAATTTTATAATTTTTTTAATTAGTAAATTTATGATTAGAAAGCAATATACTAAATCAAGTTTGGTGAGATTTATAAAAATTGGAGACTATATTTTACTTGATAAAGATACTGATTACATTAATTTTTTTTTTTTCACTCAAATTTTTATCTGACCATTTTTTATCAAATGTTTCTTTCTTCTTTTAAATTTAAGTTGTCAAGTAAAATTTAACAATTATAAATTTATTTAATATTTTACTTAATTTCAATTAAAAAATATTTTTTCGATCTTTACAAAAATAATTTTTATTATAAAATGTTAATTTAATATTTTTATTTTTCTTTAAAAAATTTAAAAAAGTTAAGATGAATAAACTACAATTATTTGAACAAATTCTATCTTATAAAATATTAAAATTTGATTTCCTCCATTAAATTAATTTATTTTTAAGATTAATCTTTTCATAATTAAATTTATAGTAGAATAAAATATAATTTAAGTTCTACAACATTATTTATTAAGCTAATTTATTACTCTAAAAATTTTAAATAATTCTATTCAATTTCATTTTTAAAATAAATTTAATTGAAAGCTTTATAACTAAATATTAATATTTTAATAAATAATTTTACGACAACAACAATAATAATTTTGTTTCAAAATATTTATAATAATTTTATCTTTAATTATTAATATATTAAAATAGATTTATTAAATTTAATTGCAGACTGTATTTATTTGTTATCGTTTTTAAAAATTACATATTTTAAACATATAAGATATTTTTATATCCAAAAAAGTAAAAATCTTAACAGGTTAGTTGGCATAATTGCTTTAGAAATTTAACTCTACCTTATAAACTTCTATGAATAATTGAGAATTTGAACTTTCTTATCTTTATTAAAAATTTGAATAAAGAAATGAAAATTAGCAAAAAATATGCTTAGTAAATATCTTTTACTTTTGACTAAAATCTAAAACGAAGATTACTATTTATCAGAAATATTGAAAGAAAAAATTTTTAGATTTAATTAACTTAAAAAGTAGAAGTTAATGAACAGCCAATTATTTTATTTAAATATAAAAAAATCAAATGAAATTTATAAATGAGTGAATTTGAGCATTTCTTATATCAATACTTCAAAAAATTTATCTGTTTAAGTAATTTTATAAAAAATGAATTAAATTAATTAAAATATATCAAAATATCTAAGAAATAGTTAAAAAAACTAAAATAATTTATTTATATGATATCAAAATAATTCTAAAGTTTGAAATTTATCATTGAATAAATATATTCTTAAGAGGTAAATATATATTGATTGCATGCATTAAAAAAAATATTTTATATTTTAAATGACAAACAATGATAAAGAATAATAATCTAAGTTATAATTTATATCACATTTTTATAATTATATCTTGTTACTAAGCCTACTTATTAAATATATCAACTTTATTTAATTTTTTCTCTTTACTTTTCTGGCTATTATGTCTTTTATGTTAATAGTTGTTAGGAAATCCTCTTGCTTATGCTGATGCAGTTAATTAAAGGCACAAAAATCCAAAAGCCATTTGGAATAATGTATAAGAAAATAAATTCTACATAATTTTTTACAGGCAAGCAATGAGGTAATCCATATTAAAAGTAAAGAACTGTTTTCCAAAAAGTGAAAGCATTAACAAGAATAGCTAAGAAAGTACCACCAAGTTATGTTTTTTGGCATTTTGAAAAGAGCAGACATAAAGCAACCACATTTATGAAACATTCATAGAGATTAAGTATAGATTAATTAAAAACAAATTAGTCACTTAAATCAGAATAAAGCTTGTCAATCTCAATGTACAGTGCATATGGTTTCCAAAATACGTGGAGATCTCCTCCTGGGAATGTACGTGGTCTTAAGAGGACAAAAGAAGCATCCCATATACAGATAACTGTAGATAAAAAGAGCCAAAGCTTTGTGAAAGTTGGAACAAAGTTAAATGTAGTCATTTACTTCAAATTTTTGTTTTTTGCTAATTTAATTATTATTTTTTTAAGAAATTATTTAGGTCATCAAAAAAAGCATCTAATTTTTCAAATTAAATCTTTGATTTATAATAAAAAGATATTTTTTAGGTATCCTCTCTCTCTCATATAATATTATTTATTTTATGATTCCAACAAAAACTTACGTATAAGCTTTGACTGTATCCACTATTTTTCAATTTATTAATTAATCTTTATAATATTATTTTGACTGTATCTTTTTTAATTACCTCAATTTGATTAATAATTAATATTTGTAAACATGAATAGTATTTTTCTCATTTTTGTTAATAAGCTACTCTCTAAAAGGATCAAAACAAAATTGAGTAAAAAAGAATATTCAAGAAATTATTAATATTTTTTAACAAATTAAAATGATTAAACTTCTAAAATTAAACATTTATTTTATTTTTAGAAATATTTAGCTGCCTATCTTAGATATAAATAAAATACAAATCTTTTATCTTCATAGTTGTAAATTTCGAAGAAATTCACCAATTTATAAAAGAATTTTTAATAATATTATTTGATGAGAAGTAAGTAATCAAAATCGAATTTAGTTTTTATTTTGAAAGATTGTTAATTAAAAAAAATAATTACTTTAATATTAAATAAATTAAAGATAGAAAAAAACTGTTTAGAATAGATTATTTAATATAGAATGTAAAAATATTTAAATCATTAGATATTCTATCTATCTTTCTTTCATTAAAAAATTTTTAAAATATGAAAATGAAATTATTTTTATAAAATTTTTAAAATTATTAATTTAGAAAAATAATAGTTTATTTTAATAAATGAAATAGTTTTGAAATAATTAATTCTAAGCAAATAATAGAAAATTTAAAATGAGCATCTACTAATTTAATTTAAATTAATATTATTTTATTGAGCTAAAAATAAATTTACTTAAATAAACTAGAAAAATGTAAGATTCTAAAACTCAAATAAGGATATTTATTAGTATTGTTAATACGATTACTAAAAAGGTCGTTAAAATTTCTCCATTCTAAGGTTAAATAGGATTCCATGTAAATGATAATTATTACAAGCATTAGCCATTGACTGGCTAGGTTCCATCAGCACATTAATAGCAAACTTTTATATTTCCTTACATTTAGCATCTGCTGCAGTTTGTTTAGCATTTATAACATTATTAATAATTATTACCATTTAAAGTATATGACATCAAAGTATATCCTTAAATACACTATTGACATTAATATAGATTACTACAAATACTGCAATTCTACAATTAGCAAATTTAGCATTAGCCGTTTTTATTTGGGTAAAACATATTATTATGAACCATATCGCTTACACAGTTAACACATTTAAGTTGATTTGAAACTAGGTTTTAGGTTATACATGCTTGCTAGCAATTTAAAGGATTTGGAACGCATAAATTTTGATTTAAATCATAAAAATACCCATCTTTACATTAATCACATTAGTTTCCTCTGGAACATATTAAGCAATTTTGAATACATTATAAGCATTAATTGCTAGATGCCAAATAATAAGATTATATACACGTTTAGCAGTTGTTAGAAAAATCTTAATAGCAACAGCCTTAGATACTATTATTAGTCTAACATGGTATACATTAATACTAAAATAAATAATAATTACTTTAGCAGAGGTTGCAAGTATAACTATCTGTACATTACTAACAATTACTTCCACAAGGAGAACATTGTTAAGTTTATGTGTTTAAATAATAACCTGAAACACATGAATTAATATAAATTGCATTTTAGCCATTAAAAGTGCATGTTGCTACAGTTTATCCAAATATATCGCTGCAAGATTAACATTAATTTAAAGAATTCAAATAAAATCCGTCTAAACATTTAACGCAAGTTCCACCACTACACAATCTACAGCCGTTTAATGTATACTTACAAAGTTGACCTGTCCCATTGACATCAAGTGTATCAGCATACGCTTAACAATAACTGAAAACTGCTTAGGCTTATAGTATCTAAATTTGTAGTAAAATTGTTAAAAAAGCTATAATCATGATTTTATTGCTAATCTCTATTTTAATTATTACAATATATGTTAAGTTAGTTAATGCTTTGATATTACTTTGATATTAATTCAATATCTTAAATTTAATTTTAAAATTCAGGTAAAAAATTGATTCATTTATTAATTAAAGAATAGCTCCATTTATAAAAAAGTTTCCCTTTAAAAGTTTTTCATTTTAAGTGAATTTTTTATTTAAGAAAATATTTTACTAAATAGTTTTTTTAAAGTAATAATTTATTTTTAAATCATATTATTAATTTGTCTATTTAATATGCTTAATTTAGTTTAAAAAGAATAAAAATTAAAAAATTTTAACAATAATTTTAGACGAAAATGTAAAAATAAATAATTAGAAATAATTTAAGTATGAATTAAAATTTGTTTTAGAATATCTTTTTGATGTTTTTCTTAAGAGTTAAATGAAATATTAATTAAATACTTTATATTCATTCACTATTATCAAGTATTCATACAAAAAAATTAAAAATAAATTACTTTAATTATAATTTTATGTTTAATTAAAATTGAGTGATACCAGTTCAAATTTAATATATTGTTTTATATTTATATGATTCATTAATTGAATATATTTTCAAACTCTTTTTAAACTTTTTATTTTATCCATTTATATTATAGTTCCTACATCAGATTGACTTTCTCTTTTTAATAAGTAAGATTTATAGGGAAAAACTTGTTTCATTTTATTATTTTTAAAACTTATTTTAGATTATAATATTGAAATTTATAATGTGAGTAAAATGAAATGTTAATTAAATACTTTAGATTGATTATTAAAATGAAAAATTCATACAAAAAAAAAAATAAATAAATTACTTTAATTAAAATTTTGTATTAATTAATAACATTGATACTAGTTAAAATTTAATATATTGTTATATATTTATATGATTTATTGATTGCTTCTATTTTCAAACTCTTTTTAAACTTTCAGTTTTCTCCATTTATATTACAGTTCCTATATCAGATTGACTTTCTCTTTTTAGTAAGTAAGATTTATAAGGAAGAGCTTGTTTCCTTTTATAGTATAAATACCCTACAATAACTAAACCTATCAATAAGACAAAGCATACAACAAGTAAGCCAATTAAAATTGCTTAGTTATTCGATTCTTAAGTTATGTAAACAGCTGTTTTATATTTTTTAATTAAAATTTATATATAATAATAATAAAATTTTACCTTCCAAGCACTCAGAATCTAATGGTCCGACACATCCTTTTGTGCATGTAGGATTGCATGGCTTACATACTGATTGATCTGCTAATTATAAAGGATAAGCCATTTTAGGGCAAGTAGTAGAACAGACTCCGTTTCCAATATTGAAATGCTCTGGATAACATTTAGTGCAGTTAGTAGGTGATTCAGAACACTCCATACATACTCTCTTATCACATTCCTAGCACTTGTTTTCGTTTTTATTTAAGAAATAACCAACTGGGCATTCTTTAGTGCAAACTCCTTAATATTATATAAAACCTTCTTAGCATTAAACACAAAGTCCGATATTATCTCCACATACAGCACAATTAGGCTAAAGACAAACTAGACAGCTTTAAGTTACTAAATTTTTGTTTGTTCCTTTAGGGCAATCGCTCATACATTAATTTTTATATAAGAAATATCCTTCATTGCATGAAGTACATTTAGATTTATTGTCAATGCAATTTTAACATTTCTTTGTATCACAATCTAAGCACTTACTGATGCTCTAAACATAAGCTCCATATTTTCCAGGAGGGCATTCTTAAAGACATTTGTTACCTTCCAAAAACATTGGATATTCGCAGTCAGTGCAGTTTGTTGAAGAGCCAGAACATTTTTCACAATCCTCATGGCAAGGTAGGCATTTGTTATTTTGATCAAAATAGTATCCTTTATCAGGACACTCTTCTTCACAGCTATGGTTAATAAGATATAGATCTCCTTTGCATTTTGTACACTTAGTATCATATTAAATACACTCTTCACATTTATTCAGATCGCAAGGCTTACATACATTTTATTTGTCAGCAAAAAATCCTGGTTTACAGTCTTTGTAGCACTTCTCTTCAAACAGAACTTAACCCTATTTGCATTCTGTGCATTAAGTTGGGGAATTATAGCACTCTTTACAAAGTTCTTGATTGCATTATCTGCAAACTCTTTTCTCATCAGGATACCAACCACTTGGACATTTACTAAAACACTATTTATCATAGAGGAACTAACCTTCTGGGCAGTCAGTGCATTGTGTAGGTGATTCAGAGCACTCTTTGCATTTACTCAAATCGCAACTTAGACATTTGTTATTTTGTAAATGCTTGAAGTAACCTGCTTGACATTTTTAACACTAAAATACCGAAGGACCAAAACAAGAAAACTTGTTGTCACATAGTTAGCTACAAGATTGGCATGAATCACGTGAGGGTGAATATTCCCCTCCTTTGCATTTTTTGCAAGACGAACCAAAATAATCTTATGAATAAGATGTGGTACAGGTATAACATCTATTTGAATTGTTAGGTTCAGAGCATGTTAAGCAACCTTAAGAACACTATTAACAAGACCCATTTATAAAACTATATCCAATTTCACAACTTTACTAAGTTAATTAAGTATTTTTTTTCTTGCACTAACCAAAAATGAGTTCGTAGCCTTCATCACATTCAAAGCATTTAAAATTAGTATTATTATCAACACAAGATTTGCAATTTTTAGGACATTCATCACAGTATTCGTCTTAATTTTCTTTACACATTTTGCACTGAGCATTATAAACTGTGTATAATCCTTAACACACATTGCATTCTTCGCTTGAGTAACAAAAACCACAGTTATTTCCGCATTTTTAACAAGAATTTTTGTATGCAACCTAATTAATACCACAGTTATCTCTACATTTTTAGCCATCACTGAAATAAAAATCATAGCATTTCAAGCATACAGTATTATCTTTGCATTGTTTACATCCGAATGGGCATTTTAAGCAAATATTTGGATTGTTGATATCTTTATAGTATCCTTCCCCACAATCTTTAGAACAGAAAAACTCCATTTTTGAAGTATTACATTAAGTGACACAAGAAGCTCCATCAAATAATTCATTTTCCTCACAATATTCAAACTTAATTTTGTAAGTAGTAAATCCTTAAGTCAACCTTTTCCAAACTAAAGAAAACTGATTTAGACTCTAGCTCCAAAAGAAAATTGTACTATAACTGTATTGATAAGTATCGTCTATTTTATTTACTACTTTAACTTACTCTTCTTTTGAGTCATTTACTTAAAATACTGTTACTTTTTTTATAGCTTTTAGAGTAGAGGGGAAAATTAGACCAGTTTTATATCTGACTGTTTGAGTTGTACTTTAAACATTAAGCTGAATAGTGAACTCTTAAAGATCTAATTTTTTTCCAGTATTATCAATAAACTCTATATATTTAATTTAATCACCAAGCAGCTAAGAATATTAATTCAAGTTTAAGTCTTACTTTGCTTTACCATCAAATGAAATTTTAGCTAAAATGTTGCTATTATTATCAGTTGTAACAATGTTTTTTATTTGATAGTAAGTTGGAAGTGAATTTGTTTAGTAAACTTGAACGGGAGCCCATTTAATTTTTGAGTACATGATGTTTTGAGTTTCAGTGTTTAAATCATCAATTTCTACTATATTATATTCCTCTCTGCTCGAGTAAGTAACTAAATTCATCATAGGTAAGTTAAATAAAGGCAAGTAGTCAATAATCTTATTATTTATTTTGAAAAATTTAATATAAACATTAAATAGAGTTTCTGAGGAAATTCTAGCAAAATATTTAATTTAAGGCTACTTTAATTTATCAGAAGTAGTTAATAAAAAGCTATTAAATTTCACCGCAAGAGTATACTCAAGGTTAATGTCTTATTATTTTGAATTACTACTAAATATAGCTAAATGATCAACTTCATTATTTCCGTCAAAGAATGAATTTGAAATAGAAAATTTAGTATTTACAATCGATTTACTCAGATCGAGGGTTGTAGCAAAAAATATTGTATCGTCTTGATAAAATTTGTCTAAAGATTTAGAAACTTAAAAAACTTTATTTCTATAAACAATACTTTTATCTTTGATTTAAAGGTAAGAATTTTCTTAATTTAAGAATTAAATCTCTGTATTAAAAGATCTAAAGTTAGAAAGGGTTAAGTAGTTTACATCTTAAGCATTAATCACAATTTTACTATTTATGAAAGAATTCTTGTTAAATTGTCTGCTTTTCACACTGATTTAAAGATCCTTTGAGCTTACAATGTTATTATCCACAAAAGAATTTTGATCTGTGCTGTCTATTTGCACATTCAGCTGTTAACACTTATAAAAGATATTCCTTTGAAATCCGCCTTCTGTTTTAATAGTTCTAGTAATTGATTTATCTTGATTTTCTATTTTTATCAAAGAACTTTATATTTAACCACCCTTTAAAAAAAGACCTCTAGGATTCAGCAAAGTTACTCCTTAAAACTTCTCAACACTTCCAATCAAGCAAGAGCTATAATTAAAAATATAATAATAAAATTTAGTATTTTTATCTCAAATAAAATTATTTAAATTAATCAATGAAAAATATCAAACTCAGATCTAAAAAGCTAATTAAATTAAAAATAAAAAGCTTACTTTTTAAATATTACTCCTGATATCACAGGTAAATCACTGAAGAGAATAGGTCTAATCACTAGTTCTCTTTGTATTTCTACATTCAAGTTATCTTCTTAAATAGGTTCTCTAAGAATCAAAGTCTCCTCTAATACATCTTAGATATTTAACAGTTATTCTGTTTAGGAGAAACTATTAACTAATACATAATTTTATTTAGCAAGAATATCGACAGGCTTACCCTAAAATTAGATTTATGTTTAAGCCTTGTAAATATCAAACAAATTGTATGTCTACATAAATCTAGATTGAATGTTAATTTTCCCAATACTTTGAGTATTAGCTGGTTCTTAACATTCCTAAGTGCTAACATCTTCAAAAATAATTAAATTATTAATGATAGCCGCATCTTTTCCTATTTCTAAAGAACCTTTTTGACCTAATATAAGATCTTTATACTTAATGTTCATAGATAAACTGTCTTTGATAGAAAGAGTTCCTTCAATTATAATTGTGTTCAAGGTTATATTTTCAATAGAAGTATCTTCTAACAAGCAAGTTTATCCCAATGGAATAATTAAAGTTGCATCCGCCTTATTTAAAAACTAGCTGCACGCCTGAACAAAGACTGAAAAAGAAAAACCTTATTAATAAAATATTATTTATTTAAAAAAATAATTGAGAAGAAATAGAATTAAAAGCTTACAAATTAATGTGGAAAATAATATTTGATTCATACTCTCTTTTTGTTTTAGATTGAAACTATTTTTTTATTTAACTATTTTATTTATTATTAATATATTGATATATCAAAATCATGTTTTTAAAGTAGATATACATATCTAGTATTAACTTTGTTTGCGCTTTTTGCAGATATTATAATTGTAAATTATCAGATTTTATTAGAATTAATATTAATTTACTTAATTAAAGATATTCAAAGAAGTTTGATAAATTAAATATCAATTTTTTAATATTACTATTTATTAAAACTATCAAAATAAATGTATCATATCTGTTATAAAAAAATGAAGGAATTAGTTAATTAATAACGATTCCTTAGCTAATAATAAAATTCAATACTAATATATTAAAAATATAATAATAAAAATAAAAAAATAAGTTTAAAAATATGAGTATTCCTTAATTTTGGTAAAGTATTCTTTTAAACTTTAATTTTTGTAATTTTATTTATTTAGTAAACAAATAGATTTTATTAGAACTATTTCTTTTTTTAGATTAATATCAGCTGATTAGTAATATGTAAATAAATAAATATCTAGTAAATTGTAATAATTAATAAGAAGAAAGACTATATATTCTTGTTTACAAAAGATATATATTACCTTAATTTAATTATTATATTACTAAATATAATTACTTAAAATTTTCATAAATATATTTTTAATTGCTTCATGTAACTAATATCTGTAAATACTTATTTTTTCAATAGTAAAATACTATGATTCTAGAAAGATTTTAAATCTTTTATTGTTGTTGTTAAATGCACATAACAAATTAATCTAAATTTATATGCTGATTGATCAATGTATTTTTCTAAAATTAGTTTATTTATACTAATATAGTCTATTTTTATAATATAGAATACAAATTAAGAAGCATATTAAATGTTAAATAACTAATTCTTTCTCAGTAAAAATATTTGGAGCTTTTTATTTAATTTTTTAAATGTTTTTTTAATTTCATCTTAATTTTGAAGTTATATTTTAACATTATTTGAAATATAAACTTGATTAATTCTTATTTTTGGTGTAATGCATTCATAAATTTAGTTATAGTAATCTAAAATATTATATTATTATTGACAGGTTAGACCAAACTTACTTTTAATGATTAATACTAGTAAAGAGTAAAGTTTAAATCAAATTGTTTAAGAAAATTAAATGATGATTTATCTGTTTTTCTTGTTTTTCTGGAAATTATTTCTATTTAGATATTAGATAATATCATATTTTTCAAAAATAAAAATAGTAATTTTATAGAGCAAAATTTATAGTAATACTTAATAAATATTATTAAAGTATTTATATTTTTATACCTTTTTAAAAATTAGATATTCTTTATCTCATGTTATTTGTTCACGTTAAGCTGTTTTCTACTCATTTGTATTATTATAATATTAAATATATAATTTTCCTCCTTTAAAAAACTCTTGTTATTTTAATTATTATACATTAACAGCTAATTTTATATCTTGAGATCTATGGGATTTTTTTAATTTTCTCTTCTTTCAGCTACAAAATCTCAGAATAGAATATTATTTTTTCATACTTAGATTTGCATTCAAAATAACTACTCTTATTAACCTAAAATACAAATAATTTAGATTAAGATTTTATTTTTCAAAGATGCTCCATATCTAAAAATAAAAAGAAAAACAATTTCATTCACTACAATTTAAGAATTGATAAATTAATAAAATATTATATTATCTTTAGATTTAATATCTGGTTCTAATAATTTGAGAAGGTGTTTCAAACAACAAAATTAAAATTAATTGATGATTCAATTTGAAATAAATATTTATCATAATAAAACTTATAAAATTAAAAGTAAGCTATTTATTTTATTATTTATAAATTGAAATAAATTCATTTGTTGTTAATTATTTACTAAAATAATTAAAAATATTTGAAAACTAAAAAATAAATAACTTAAAAATCTTAACATAATGTAATTGTAAACTTTATTAATATTACCATATCTATCTATTCTTTTTTGTATTAAATTTATTTCATAATTTCTCAAAATAATTTTATCTATTATAAAATTCAATTTCAGAATAATAAATAGTAAAAAAAAAACAAATGATTTATTAATAAAAAATGGATTAAAAATTACTTTATTTTAAATAAATTAAAATTCGATGAGAGCTAGCAATCTACAAAAACTATTACCATAAATCAAGAACTAAATTATTTAATAATTTTAATTTTTGAAAATATTATACTAATGTCTACTATCAAGGATGAAGATATTATTTCCTAAAGGTATTAATTTATTATTGGGATAGTTAAATGATCTACTTAATTGTTAACTATTAAAATATGAATTTAAAATTGAAAATTAAGAATGAATAATTGATATACTTATATCAATATTAATAGCAAAAAAACTGTATCAACTAACTCAAATTTATCTAAAGATTTAGAAACTTAAAAAAATTTTTTTTTTCTTTATTTAAGAATGAAATAGCTGTATTATGTATCTAAAGTTAGAAATAATTTATATAGTAAACACTAATAATCTTAATATTATTAAAAGAATTCAATCTAAGCTATTTGCTTTTCACTGTTATGAAAAGATTTTCAGAATTTATAATAATATTTTTTTTCAAAAAAATCTTCATATTATAGCTGTCTATTTGAACATTTAATATAAACGATTGTAAAAGATATTTTTTTGAAATCCGCCTTCTATTTTAATAATTGTAGTATTTGATTTATTTTAATTGAATTGATTTTTGATTTTTATCAAAAATTTTTATATTTATCTTCCCTTTAACAAAAACTTCTAGTATTCAATAAAATCTCTTTATAAAGTCTCTCACTCAAAATTCCCTGTAAAACATGAACTATTTAAATAGAAAATTATTTTATTTAGTTAGTATTTTTAAGTAAATATATTTATTTAATAATTTTTAAGATTGTGTAGATCAATTTATGGTGAACTTAGTAATAGTAAAGTAAAATTTGAATAAAATTTAAAATAAAATGATTGATTACTTCTTAAATATTGCTATTCATAAATTAATTAAGTATTTAACTAAAATAAATAGGTTTAATTACTAATTCTCCTTATATTTATCTGGTAAGTTAGAATTATTTTTAAAAAATTTAGAGATAAATTAAATTAAAATTTATTTCAAACAAAACAAATAACTTATCAATTTATTTAGAAGAAGATTGTATGAAATTTAACATTCTATGGAGAAAACTTTAATTTTTTTTTAATTAAAAAATAAATGAGAGTATATTTTGAAAAATAATTTGAGAAAAATGTTAATTTTACTTTCAAACTTATGATTTTATTATCTCATTTTTGTGAAATTATTTAGTTAATTATGATAAATAAATAAAATTTAAGATATTAAATATATTATAACACAAAAGGTTCAAAAATGTTCACTACTTATATAAAAAACAACTTTCTATTAAATCAATTTAGTAATTAATAAAATTTTTATTATAAAATTAAAATAGAGATATAATTTAATTAGTTTTTAAGAAAACTTTATTGATTTGTTCTTTAATAAATATTAAACTTATTTCATATTCAATTAAAAAAATATTATTTATAAATAAATAATTTATTTTAGTTAATTGATCAAATTATTTATAAAATTAACTAAATAAAAAGGAATTAAAACATATTTAAATTCAAAATAAAAATATAAAACATATCATTTTAAAATAATTAAAAAAATATATAAATCTAGAATATTCAGATCTATTTATTTATTTTTGATCTACAATAAGGAATTATCTTTCATTTTTAAAACTTATTTCAATTTCATTCAAACTTATTATTTAATAAAAATATATTGTAATTTAAAAAAAAATATTTAAAAGGATTTATGTTAAATAGAATAAATATTACAATTTGAACTATAAAATCTAAATTGTCCAAACATTTATGAAAACTACTATTTTAGAGCTTCTTATTCATTATTGTAAATGCGAATACTATTCCTAATTACACAAATAAATATTCTTTATTTAAAAATTTTTTTAAATTAATTATTAATATTCTTTAGGTATTTTAATTATTGGTTTTTTTAAAAAGAAAAAATAAATATTAAGAAAGTTACTTTAAATCTAACTTAAATTCATAAATGCTTTGCATATTTTTGACAAAATTACAAATTATGTTAAATCCATAAGGAGTAATATAACTTCGCCTAATAAATTTAAAAAAAATAAATAGTGATTAGAATTGTAATAATATTTTCAAAATATAAATAATAAAATTTTTCTATAATAAAAACTATTCTGCTAGCTAAATAACTATTTTCAACAAATTATTTATTTATTTGTTTTTTAAATTAATTTAAACTAAAAAATAAATTACTCGATTTTTAGAATTAAATATTTTAATTGTTTTAGATTTTCTAGTTATGTTGCAAAAAAGACTAACATATCATCATAGATAGTATATCCCCTATTTAAATTTATTTTTGATATTTTAAAAACTAATTTAATAAATATATTTACGGTAAATTAAGTTCTAGTCTCTAAATATTTTAACATTTTTTTATGCTTTTTACAAAAAATTTAACTCCATCGCTTTTAATGTGATTGTTTCTTTTAAATAAATAAATAAGATAAATTTCGAAATATCCAATGAATATTGGCGAATTAATAAATAAAATCTATTTTTTTAATGGTGAAAGTGATTTTCTTTTCAAAATTACTCAAAGCTAAGACTTAGATTGATCAAACTTTTATATTTTTAAATTAAATTAGATAGTCTCATGAGTCCATTATTTTTTATCAAATTATTACTAAAAAATATAAAAATTTTTTTATTTATTTAATTAATCAATTTTAAAATTTACTCAAATTAAAGAGTAAGAGATTAAACATTTTAATATCCTTCCATTGCGTGTACAATACTTTTTAATCCAACAGTATTAATATTATTATTTCTTTTAATTATAAGAAGAATCTTAAAATATTAAATGGTTCAGTAATTAAGATTACTCTGCATTAAGATTGAATTCAATAATATGTTTGAAGTTTTTTATTGCTTATGCAATATATTTGATTCCTTCGTCACAAATGAAGTTTTTTCTTATAAAATTTTTAAAATAATATGTAAAAGAGAGTAAACTAATAAAAATTTTAGTAAATATCAAATTAAAAATACTCTAAACGAAGACTCAAGGAAGTAAGACTTTAGAAATTTTAAAGAACTTATGAAATACATTTAGTTCCTTCATAACTAATTATATTGTCGCTATTTAATATTTCATTTTAGATAAATTAAAAACTATTGAAAACTATTAAATGTAAAATTGATTAATTTTACCCAAAGCCTAGATGTAGATTAGTAACATTATACTATTTTATGGAATTTGTAAACATTTTAACTTCATTTAAACCAATTTAATTTCTAAGAAATATTAAAATTATTTGAAAAAAAAATGAATAAATAACTAAAAATTGTTAATTATTTTTAAATGAGTTATGTCAAATAAATTTAAAAGGTTTTACGTAACTTCAATTAGGAATTTATCAATTTTCTTTTGTTTTTCTAAAGTATTTGATAAATCTTTTATTGAGTCTAAATCGTAATTCTCATTACTATTATAATTAATATTCAAATAAATAAATAAACAAATGTTAAATAAAGGAAAAATAATAAAAAAATTAGCTACCATAAATAGAGGGATAAAAATTTAATTTATTTAATATTTTCAATCGATTTATAAATCATCTGATTTGCTCCTTGTTTTATTTAATTCTACCTTTTTTTAGTTTGAAACAATAATTGATCATTAATAGTATATCCAAAACATAATAATAAAAAAATAATTAATCAATTAATTAAATACAATAAATTTAGAAACAATTTAGAAATATTTTATTATTTTTCTAATGCCATCGAAATACTTTTAGGTACATCTAATCCAATAAGATTTTTTCTTTTGTAAATAATAAAATTAAATAATTAAAATTTTAAAATAAATAAATTAATTAATTAATTCAAAATAATATTTTAATAAAAAATTACTAAATTTATAAATATAATGTTGAAACATTTTATAATTTTTCTATAGAATTAGCAATAGCTGATGCTCCTAATGAACTAATATAATTATTGCTTTTAAATATATAAAATGTTAGTTAAAAAATATTTTTAAATTATTACAAATAAAAGTAAAAATATTACTTAAGATGAATTTTTATTGTATTTAGTTATGTATTATTTTCTAAAATGGTAGATATAATGAAAGCTGCAGAGTCATCAAGTTAGTTAAATCTATAAAATAACAATTTAATAAAATTTAATTTAAATTTTTTCCCACAATTTTATCACAACAAATTATATATTTATTACCTTAAATCGAGAGACAAAAATTTAAGATCTCTTTTTTTTTCTATCGCCTTTAAAATATTATTAGCTCCTTCAACTTGTATACTACTTGAGCTTATCGATTATTTAAAAAACGATAAAAATTAAAAAATCCCATTTTTAAGCAAATTTAGATAAGTAATATTTTAAAGATACTTTAAATGAAGAATTAACTCAATTAAATTTTATAAATTTTAGATAGCATTAGCTAGGTGATTAGCTCCTCTTTTACCGATATTACATTAACTAATTAAATATTTTAAAAATTAATTATAAAAATCTAAAAATTAGAAATTTCAAAGATTTTTACTTTAATTTTAGCTTTAAATAATTTAATTTGGTTAATTTATGCAATCCATCAGCAATACTTTAAGCTCCAGTTTCATTAATTAAATTACACCTAATTAATTTTTTTTACTTCAATATATAAATATATATTTTTTGAAAATACTAAAAATCAATATGTAAGCAACTTAAATTCTGAAAATTTTATATCGAATTCATTATTTCATGGACTCCATCAAATTAAGTATAGGTTACACTAATTATAATTTAATTAAATAAAAATAAAATGAATTAAACAAAATAGAATAAAATAAATGTTAAATATGGTACCATAAATTAAGATATAACTTCTGAAGATTTTCATATTAATAAATAGACTTTGCTATATATTATGCTCCTAAACATCTTATAATGTTATATCTAATTTATTATTCAAGCATAGATAATTTTATTTTAAGTCATTTTTTTTTTTAAAAAAAGATTACTTTAAGTTAAGATCTAATTTGACTAATTTCTTATAGTTTTTAATAGCTTTTTCAATTTTCTTTACGCCGCTACTACTAATTGAATTATGACTTATAATATAATAAAATTAATAAATTAAATAATAATTAAATATTTATAAATTTGGTATATATTACCATAAATTAAGGGAAAATTTAGTGATATTGTCATAAGCTTGTATACCTTTTGAAATTAAACCGATTCCATCATCATCAATTTTACAATTCCTAATTTTTATTTGGAATCATTAAACTAAAATAATATTAAAATTTAACAAAATTAAAAATATTATTAGAAAAATAGATAAAATTAATTTTTTTAATAAGTTAATATAAATACAATAAAATAATTTAAAGGAATTATTACATCAAATTTAGCTTTAATTTGTTCATATGTTTAAATATTTTCAAACTATCTGAAATTTCTTTAATTCCTTACAAACTAAACTTATTATTTCTTGAAAAAATAAGATATTTTTCTCAATAAATATTAATAAAATAATTTTAATATGCTATTTATAACAGTATGACCAAAGTCATTTATTTCCTAAATTAAAAATAAATTAATACTATAAGTTTAATTCTAAGACTTCTATTAATTCAATTTCAGATAATCCACTTGCAATAAAAGCCAAACCTTAATCACAAATCTAATTCTAGCTATTAAATTATTTTTAATTAAAGTTAAATATTCTTTAATTTAAATATTTTAAATAAAATAATTTATATGAAAGTTTAATTCAGATCAACTCAATATTTTATCTTTAAATAACTAAAAAATTACCTTAAATTTAGATACAAACACTATATTTTTTAACAATTTCTAAAAATTCTTGAAATTTGTTCACAACAAAGTACATCTAAACTATTTACGCTTTTATTATAAGAACTTAATAAATAAAGAAATAAAGAAATTAATAAATAAGTAAAGAAATAATATACCTCAAATTAAGATTAAGATCTTTTAGATTTTTCAAGTTCGATATAGATTGTGTAATATTTTTAATGTTTGAATTAGTAATACAGATATTTCTATTTTAAAAAATCTAATTAGTAAACGCTTATTCATAAACATTAAGAATAAATAACTATGAATTTATTTATTATTGTTAAAACTCTTTGAAATTGTTTAAAATTTATTATTTTATTATTTAATGATTAAATATTTGATAATTATTGATTTAATATGTAAGTATTTAAATTACTCGAAGTTAATATTAAGAGAAATAACATCTTTCATATGCTTTAAACTATCAGTTATTGACTTGAGTCCTATATTTCTTACCTTAGAAATTCTTATTTTTATAAAATTAAATTTTAAGAAAATATTAAATTTTTAATAAAAAAATACCTTAAATTAAGTTCTAAGCTAGTTACTCTTTAACAATTCATTAAAGCACTAGAAATTTTAAAAGCATCATCATCTGTTAAAAAGCACTTCCTGATAATATATATTTTTAGTTTCAATATAGAAATAAATTCTAAATAAATTATGATAAAAAAGTTATTTTTATGGTATGAAAGTTGAAAAATATTAATTAACCAAACTTGGTAAATAAAAAGTTGATGAAAAATTTTTTAAAAATTTTTTTAGTTTTTAAGCTATTGTTTCAAGAAATAGATAAATAGATAAAACTCTATTTATTTGAAGTACCATATAATATTTATATTCATTAAGGGTAGTTTGAATAATTAAAATTTTCTTTCTTTAGCATATTACTTAATTCAATAATTTTATTTTAAATTATTGAATGTGTTTGTTTCAATAAGTTAAAGTTTAAAAATATTCCTCTACCAATTTATCAATTTAATTTCTTATTAAAAAAAGATATTTTAATTTTACTTAAATTTGATTTAAATGTCTTTATAATTCTAACATATTGGAAGATGTTCTATTTTCTTCACTTTTATTCTATTGAAATTGTCTATTATTTAATATTATTTTTACTAAATTATAAAAATAAAAAAAAATTAAAATTAATTTTTACTGGTTTTATTATTTTATTTTTCTATCGCATTATCATCCTAAACATTTTAGCTCAAGTTCAAAGATTTGAATACTCCAAGCTCATTAATTAAACCAATTACATTGTTCATTACCTTTTAGTGATTATTCAAATCGATAACTTATTTTTGTGAGTTATCAATAGAATCTTTCATTCTTTAGTAATTTATTGAATATTTTTATTTATTTTCTTTTATTATCTGTTTTAGCATTTCATTTTGTTTTTCTTTGTCTTCATATTCGGTTTATAGAATTTGTTTCAGCTTTTATTTTTAAGAGATTACATTATAAGTATTTAAAGGTTATTCATAAACTTTTTATGCTTCCTCAAGGTTAGTTAAAATTTAATTTTCTTTTTCTTCCAATGCAAAAATGACTTGAGATTTGAAATTCTTGAAAAATGTTTAAACTTTTTATTAATTTTCTTTTAATTGTGAAGGTTTTTAAGATATTTCAATAAGCTTTGGGTAAAATAACTCATCATCAAATATTGGCCAATCTCTAAATATTGTTTCATTTTTGCTTTCTAGTAATGCTTCAAGAGGAATAAACTTTTTGAATATTTTTTAATCAAAACACTTGATACACTTAAGCACTTACTCATCCTCTTCATTATCTAACCTCATTAAAAGGAGCTCATGGTTTGGATGAATAGAACATTTGTTGTAACTATTATTTTTTAAATGTTTCATCTCTGAAATTCCAAGGATTCTATCAACTTAGTATTGAAAAGATTGATGTAAATTTATCTTCTATTTAAACGATATTTAAATAATGTTCTTACTATTTATTATAATAAATAAAAGTAGATCGAATTTTTAAAAATATATTTTTTGTTAATTTATATATAGGATGTTTAATTTTTATTGCCAAATGATACTATTTATTTAAAAAAAATAGATAAAAATGCAATAAAATAACTAAAATTTAAGTTTAAATATAATCATGAAAAATAACATTTTTGAAATAAAACAATTAGAATAGTTAACCTATAAAAATACAATTTTTAATTTTATTTTAAATTAATTCTTATTATTAAAGTCAACAAGTAAAATAAATTGTGTTCATAAAAAATTAAATGAATTATAAACCTTATTAATTTATCTGTAATTTATTATAATTTATATTTATAAAAAAATCTCTTTTGAATAATTTTTAATAATATTTCAAATCTGAAATACTATTGATTCCTAAAAAATATTAATTTGAACTCATAAATTTATGGAAGAAATAGAAAAATTAAATTTTATATTCAATTAATCAATCTTTTAATTTTTTTTTGCTTTGATACTAGTTTAGTAATTTTTTTAAAGCAATAAATTTTTAATTAAAAAAAAATTATATTAAAAAATAAAGATTGTTAAATAATATTCGAAATATAAAATTTATAAATTAAAGTTAAGCATATATATGTGAATAATAAATACACTTTTATGAGAGAATTTATAATAAGAGAATTTTAAGGCCAATAGGTTCAAAATCTAGACCTAGCATGCCAAACTGTTCTTATCCAATCATTTTAATTGGAGGGCAATATTTTCCAACATTTTTAAAAACTTTTTTACAAATTATTATTAATTTTAATTGATTTTTGATTTTTATCAAAAATCCTTATATTTATCCTCCCTTTAAAAAAAAACTTCAAGTATTCAATAAAGTCTCATATTAAAGTCTCTCAAAATTCTCTGTTAAGCAAGAAGTATTTAAATAGAAAATTATTTTATTTAGTATTTTTAAGTATTTATTTTTATTTAATAATTTTTAAGATTGCTTAGATCAATTTAAGGTGAATTTAGTAATAGTAAAGTAAAATTTGAATAAAATTAAAAATAAAATTATTGTTTAGTTTTTAAATATTGCTATTGATAAATTAAGTATATAACTAATATAAATAGGTTTAATTACTAATTTTCCTTATATTTATCTGGCTAAGTTAGAATTATTTTTTTTAAATTAGAAATTAAATGAAATTAAAATTTATTTCAAACAAAGTAAAAAAAATTATCAATTAATTTTTCAAGTAGAGAGAGATTGTATGAAAATTAACATTCTAAGGAGAAAACCTTAATTTTTTTAAATTAAAAAAAATTAATGAGAGTATGATATATTTTGAAAAATATTAATTTTAAATTGAAACTTATGATTTTACTATCTCACTTTTATAAAATTAATTAATTAAATATTTATTTATGATAAATAAATAAAAACTTAAGGTATTATTTATTTTATAATACAAAAGGTTTAAAAATTTATTTTTAAAAAACACTACTTATATTAAAAAAAAACTTTCTATTTAATAAATTTAGTAAATAATAAAAATTTTATATGATAATTAAAATATTGATATAATTTAATTAGGTTTTAATAGACCTTTATTTATTAGTTATTTTATAAATATTAAACTTATTTCATATTAATTTAGAAAAATATTATTTATAAATATAAAAATAATTTATTTTAGTAAGTTGATAAAATTATTTATAAAATTAACTAAATAAAAAGGAATTAAAATATATTTAAATTCAAAATAAAAATATAAAACAAATAATTTTTAACATAATTAATAAGAAATATAAGTCTAGAATAATCAGATTTATTTATTTATTTATTTTTGATCTACAATAAGGAATTATCTTTCATTTTTAAAACTTATTTCAATTTCATTCAAACTTATTATTTAATAAAAATATATTGTAATTTAAAAAAAAAATATTTAAAAGGATTTATGTTAAATAGAATAAATATTACAATTTTAACTATAAAATTTAAATTCTCCAAACATTTGTGAAAACAACTATTTTAGAGCTTCTTATTCATTATTATAAATGCGAACACTATTCCTAATTACACAAATAAATATTCTTTATTTAAAAAATTTTTTAAATTAATTATTAATATTCTTTAGGTATTTTAATTATTGGTTTTTTTAAAAAGAAAAAATAAATATTAAGAAAGTTACTTTAAATCTAACTTAAATTCATAAATGCTTTGCATATTTTTGACAAAATTACAAATCATGTTAAATCCATAAGGAGTAATATAACTTCGACTAATAAATTTAAAAAAAATAAATAGTGATTAGAATTGTAATAATATTTTCAAAATATAAATAATAAAATTTTTCTATAATAAAATCTATTATGCTAACTAAATAACTAACTATTTTGAATAAATTACTTGGATTTTAGAGTCAATTTTTTTAATTTTTTTAGATTTTCTAATGATGTTGCCAAACAAACTAACATATCATCATCAAAAATATATCCCCTATTTAAATTTATTTTTGATATTTTAAAAACTAATTTAATAAATAAATATATTTACGGTAAACAAAGGTCTAGTTTCTAAATATTTTAACTTTTTTGTATGCTTTTTACAATAAATTTAATTCCATAGTTTTAAATTTGATTCTTCCTATTAAATAGATAAGGTAAATTTCGAAATATCCAAAATATATTCATTAATTAATAAATATAAATTATTTTTTAATGGTGAAAGTGATTTTGTTTTAAAATTTACTCGAAGCTAAGAGTTAGACTGATCAAGCTTTTATATTTTTAAATTAAATTAGATAGGCTCATTAGTCCATTATCTTCTATCATATTTTAACTAAAAAATATAATAATTTATTTATTTAATTAATTAATCAATTTTAAAATTTACTCAAATTAAAGAGTAAGAGATTAAACATTTTAATATCCTCCCATTGCCTGTACAATGTTTATTAATCCAACAGTATTAATATAATTATTTCTTTTAATTATTAAAAAATCTTAAAATATTAAATAGTCCAGTAATTAAGATTACTCTGCAGTGAGATAGAATTCAATTATATGTTTGAATTTTTTTATTGCTTGTGCAATATATTTGATTCCTTCGTCACAAATCACGTTTTTTCTTAAAAATTTTTCAAAAAAATATGTAAAAAAGAGTAAACTAATAAAAAGCTTTAGTAAATATCAAATTAAAAGTAAAAAATACCCTAAACGAAGACTCAAAGAAGTAAGACTTTAGAAATTTTAAAGAACTTATGAAATATATTTAGTTCCTTCACTACCAATTATATTTTTGCTGTTTAATATTTCATTATATATAAATTAAAAACTACTGAAAACCATTAAATTTAAAATTGATTAATTTTACCCAAAGCCTAGATATAAATTAGTAAGATTATACTATTTTATGGAATTTGTAAACATTTTAACTTCATTAAAACCAATTTAATTTCTAAGAAAAATAAAAATAATTAGAAAGAAAAATGAAGAAATAGCTAAAAAATTATTAATTATTTATAAATGAGTTAAATCAAATAAATTGGAAAGGTTTTACGTAACTTCAATTAGGAAATTATCAATTTTCTTTTGTTTTTCTAAAATATTTGATAAAGCTATTATTGAGTCTAAATCGTAACTTTCATTACTATTATAATTAATATTTAAATAAATGCTAAATAAAGGAAAAATAATCAAAAAATTAGTTACCATAAATAGAGGGATAAATATTTAATTTTTTAAATATTTTTAATCGATTTATAGATAATCTGATTTGCTCCTAATTTTATTTAATTCTACCTTTTTTTAGTTTGAAACAATAATTGATAATTAATAGTATATCCAAAACATAATAATAAAAAAATAATTAAATACAATAAATTTAAAAACAATTCAGATATATTTTATTATTTTTCTAATGCCATAGAAATACTTTTAGCTGCATCAACTCCAATAACATTTTTTCTTTTGTAAATAATAAAATTAAATAATTAAAATTTTAAAATAAATAAATTAATTCAAAATAATATTTTTATAAAAAAATTACTAAATTTATAAATGTAATATTGAAACATTTTATAATTTTTCTATAGAATTAGCTATAGCTGATGCTCCTAATGAACTAATATTATTATTGCTTTTAAATATATAAAATGTTAATTAAAAAATATATTTTTAAATTATTACAAGTAAAATTAAAAAGTATTACTTAAGATAAATTTTTATTGAGTTTAGCTATGTATTTTTTTCTAAAATGGTAGATATAATGAAGGCTGCAGAGTCATCAAGTTAGTTTTAACTAGCAATTTAATAAAATTATATTCAATTTTAATTTTTTTCTCTCAATTTTTTAATAACAAATTAAATATTTATTACCATAAATTGAGAGACAAAAATTTAAGACCTCTTTTTATTTCTATCGCCTTTAAAATATTATTAGCTCCTTCAACTTGTATACTACTTGAGCTTATTGATTATTTAAAAATTGATAAAAATTAATAAGTCCCATTTTTAACCAAATTAAAAAAGTAATATTTTAAAGATAGATACCTTAAATGAAGAATTAACTCTATTAAATTTTATAAATTCTAGATAGCATTAGCTAGGTGATTAGCTCCTCTTTTACCGATTTTACATGAACTAATTAAATATTTTAATAATTAATTATAAAAATCTAAAAATTAGAAATTTTATAGATTTTTACTTTAATTTTAGCTTTAAATAAATTAGTTTGGTTAATTTATGCAATCCATCAGCAATACTTTAAGCTCCAGTTTCATCAATTGAATTATACCTAATTAATTATTTTACTTCAATATATATATATATATATATATAATTTTTTTGAAAATACTAAAATTCAATATGTAAGCAACTTAAATTCTGAAAATTTTATATTGAACTCATTATTTCATGGACTCCATATAATTAAGTATAGGTTACACTAATTATAATTTTATTAAAAAAATAAAATAAATTAAATAAAATAGAATAAAATAAATTTTAAATATGCTACTTTAAATTAAGATATAACTTCTGAAGATTTTCATATTAATAAATAGACTTTGCAATATAATATGCTCCTAAACATCTTATAATGTTTTATCTAATATGTTATTCAAGCATAGATATAAAAATTATTTTTTGTTTTAAGTGAGTTTTTATAAATATAAGATTACTCTAAGTTAAGATCTAATATGACTAATTTCTTATAGTTTTTTATAGCTTTTTCAATTTCCTTTACACCGCTACTGGTAATTTAATTTTAACTTATAATATAATAATATTTATAAATTCAATAAGAATTAAATATTTATAAATTTGGTATATATTACTATAAATTAAGGGAAAATTTAGTGATATTTTCATAAGTTTATATAGCTTTTGAAATAAAACCGATTGCATCGTCATCAATTTTACAATTCCTATTTTTTATTTGGAATCATTAATAAAATTAATATTTAAATTTAATATAATTAAAAAATATTATCTGAAAAATACATAAAATTATTTTATTTAATGAGTTAATATAAATACAATAAAATAATTTATAGGAATTATTACATCAAACTTAGCTTTAATTCACTGATATGTTTAAACATTTTCAAGCTATCTGAAATTTCTTTAATTCCTTACGAGCTAAACTTATTATTTCTTGAAAAAATAATATATTTTTCTCAATACAAATTATTAAAATAATTTTAATATTGCTATTTCTAGCAATAATACCAAAATCATTTTATTCCTAAATTAAAAATAAATTTATACTATAAGTTTAATTCTAAGACTTCTATTAATTCATTTTCAGATAATCCACTTGCAATAAAAGTCAAACCTTAATCACAAATCTAACTCTGACTATTAAATTATTTTTTATTAAAGTCAAATATTATTAAATTTAAATATTAAATAAAATAATTAATATTAAATTTTAATTCATATCAACTTAATATTTTATATATTTGAATAAATAAAAAATTACCTTAAATTTAGATACAAACGCTATATTTTTTAACAATTTCTAAAAATCCTTGAAATTTGTTCACAACATAGCACATCTAACCTATTTAAGCTTTTATATGATAATTTTTTAGTAATTTAATAAAAAATTATAAGAACTTTAAATCAATAAAAAATTATAAGAACTTAATAAATAAATAATATACCTCAAATTAAGATTAAGATCTTTTAGATTTTTCATATTTGATATAGATTGTGCAATATTTTTAATGTTTGAATTAGTAACACCAATATTCCTATTTTTAAAAATCTAATTAATAAACATTTATTCACCAATATTAAGATAAAATAATTATTAATTTATTTATTAATGATGTAGCTCTTTTAATTGTTTAAAATTTATTATTTTATTATTTAATAAATAAATATTTGATCATCATTGATCTAACATATAAGTATTTATATTACTCTAAGTTAATATTAAGAGAAACAACATCTTTCAGATGCTTTAAACTATCAGCTATTGATTTGAGTCCTATATTTCTCAACTTAGAAATTCTTATTTTATAAAATTAAATTTGAAGAAAATATTAAATTTTTAATAAAAAAATACTATAAATTAAGTTCTAAGTTAGTTACTCTTTAACAATTCATTAAAGCACTAGAAATTTTAAAAGCCTCATCATCTGTTAAAAAGCACTTCCTAATTAAATATATTTTTAGTTTCAATATAGAAATAAATTCTAAAATTATCTATGATAAAAAAGTTATTTTTATGGTATGAAAGTTGAAAAATATTGATTGATTTATTCAAACTTGATAAATAAAAAGTTGATGAAACCTTTTTAAAAATTTTTTAGTTTTTAATTTAATGTTTTAAGAGATAGATACACTATACTCTATTTATTTGTAGTACCATATAATATGTATTCAGAAAGTGTAGTTTGAATAATTAAAATTTTCTTACTTTGGCATATTACTTAATTCAATAATTTTTTATTTTAAATTTTTGTTTCAAAAAGTTAAAATTTAAAAATATTCCTGAATTAATTTATCAATTTAATTTCTTATTAAAATAAAGATATTTTAATTTTACTTAAATTTGATTTGAACGTTTTTATAATACAAGCATACTGGAAGATGTTCTATTTTCTTCACTTTTATTCTATTGTGATGGTCTATTTATTAATATTATTTTTACTAAATTATAAAAAAAAGAAAAATTAAAATTAATTTTTACTGGTTTTATTATTTTATTATTCTATCTCACCATTATCCTAAACATTTTAGCTCTAATTCAAAGAATTGAAAATATCAAGCTCTTTAATTAAACAAATTACATTGTTCATTACCTTTTAGTGATTATTCAAATCGAAAACATATTTTTGTGAGTTATCAATAGAATCTTTCATTCTTTAGTAATTTATTGAATATTTTTATTTATTTTCTTTTATTATCTCTTTAAGCATTTCATTTTGTTATTGTTTGTCTTCGTATTCAGTTTATAGAATTTGTTTCAGCTTTTCTTTTTAAGAGATTTCATTATAAGTATTTAAAGGTTATTCATAAACTTTTTAAGCTTCCTCGAGGTTAGTTAAAATTTAATTTTCTTTTTCCTCTAATTCAAACATAACTTGAGATTTGAAATTCTTGAAAAATGTTTTAACTTTTTATTAATTTTCTTTTAATTGTGAAGGTTTTTAAGATATTTCAATAAGCTTAGAGTAAAATAACTCATCGTCAAATATTGGCCAGCCTTTAAATATTGTTTCATTTTTGCTTTCTTGTAATGTTTCAAGAGGAATAAACTTTTTGAATTTTTTTGAATCAAAGCACTTGATACACTTAAGCACTTACTAATCCTCTTCATTATCTAATCTCATTAATAGGAGGTCATGGTTTGGATGAATAGAACATTTGTTGTAATTATTTTTTTTTAAATGTTCCATCTCTCAAACTCCAAGATTTCTTTCAACTTAATATTGATATGATTGATGTAACTTTATCTTCTATTTAAACAATATTTAAATAATTTTCTTAGCTATTAATTATAATAAATAAGAGTAGATTGAATTTTTTTAATAAATTGTTTATTAATTTATATATAGGATGTTTAATTTTTATTGCCAACTGTTTATATAAAAAAATAGATAATAATGAAATGGAATATTTAAATATAATCATGAAAAAAATAATTTTTTGAAATAAAGCAATTAGAATAGTTAACCTATAAAAATACAATTTTTTATTTAATTTTAAATTAATTCTTACTATTAAAGTCAACAGTTAAAATAAATTAAGTTCATAAAAAAATTAAATGAAATATAAACCTTATTAATTTATCTGTTATTTATTATAATATATTAGTAGATTAGAAGTTTTTCACTTATTAAAAGATATAATCTATTAATCAATGATATTTTATTTGCTAAATAAATAGTCTTATAAAACAAATAGAAAATAAAATAAATAAACAAATATGTAAAATATTATAAAATTAAGAATATTTAAAAGAGAGAGAAGCTAAATTTCATTTTCATTACTTTTTAAATCATTTTTAAAAATTAAAATCTATTTATTAATTTTTTCAGACTACAATTAGCATAGTCTTAATTTAAGAAAACCTTATATAAATTATCTAATTAATATGCAAATTAATTTGGTAATTTAAATAGATATATAAGATTATTTTCCTTTATTAAAATATGTAATTAATTAATCAATCTAAGTGATTGTATTTGTTAAAAATAAATCTTGCAAAACAATCAAGAAAATAAAATAAATGAGCATATTTTATAGTAATTTTAAATAATTAATATTTAAAAAAGAAATAACTTCTAATAGCCAAAATCTATTGATTGATATATATATATATATATACAGATGACAATTAGCATAGCTTTAATTTAATAAAATCAAAACCTTTTTTAAATTATATAATTAATATGCAAATTAATTTGGTAATTTAAATAAATATATAAGATTATTTTCCTTTATTAAAATATGTAATTAATTAATCAATCTAAGTGAATAACCAAAATCTATTCATTGATATATATATAAAGATTACAGTTAGCATAGCCTTAATTTCAGAAAATCTTATATAAATTGTTTAATCAATATGCAAATAAATTTGCTAATTTAAATAAATATTTAAGATAATTTTCCTTAGTTAAATGTGTAATCAATCAATCAATCTAAGTGAATTTATTTGTAAAAAATAAATTTTGGAAAATTAGCAAGAAAATATCATCAATAAGCACATTTTTTTAAACTTATAAAATGATAAATATTTAAAAGCGAAAGGACTATTAATAACTAAAATCTATTGATTAGTATATAAGAATAAATTGAGTAAATATTTGAATTAAAGACCACCTGATTGATATAAAACATCTGTTCATGATAAGCATTCATTATATTAACTTATATTAAAATATAAAAGGATTTTCTTTTAGCAAAATATGTAATTTTTTAGTTTCTTTAAGTCATTTCCCATCATTTTTTCATTATTAATTAGGAAAGACCACAACACATAGAAATTTTTGTAAATAATATTTGTATTTTTAATACTTTCATAAATTCTTTCTATTTCTTTTTCATTTATTAATATCTTTGAGTAACTCACATGGGGGTATTTTTATTAATTAATTTCTTAAATTTGGTCTTTTTTTTAATTATATTAAGATTAAATTATGAATTATAAAATTAATTTTTATGTGATATCTCTTCATAAAACCAAGTATATAAATTAATATTTGATCATTATTCTTTTTTATCTATTTATAATTAATTAAATTCCATAAATTACTAAACAAATCTTTTGAAAAAAAAAATAAATGATATAATAGATTAAATATCATAAAAAATTAGAAGAAGTAATTATTAATTAATTTTTTTATTAATATCCTTTAAATTTATATCATTTATTATAATAAAAAAAGCTTTCAAACTCTTCATTTTTATCTCATTAGGTTCTCCATATTAATCTATAGTATATTTTATTAATTATTATTATTATTATTATTTTTTGTATTATTTAACTTTCAATTTATTTAAATAAATAATTTTTCTTATAGAAATTATCATCATTATTTATTGATTTTTATTAAAATAAATATTGGTTAGCTATCTTAACTTAATTTTAATTTAAATTTTCAATTATTTAATATTCATTTTTTATTATTTTGATATTTTTTCTTCATTTTTTGCTATTAAAACTTACGCTTAATAAAAACGGCTTATTTGTTTTAGATTGTAATATTTTTAATAATAAAAGTTAATTTAAAACATTAAAGCTCTTTTAATTTATTTCATCTATTTTCATTTTTCTTTTTTTTGTGAATGCTTTTTTTTCATTCTTTGTTAATTTTAATCATTTTAATTAATCTTATTATTTCATTTTATTTCTTCATTTTTTCCCTATATTTTAACTACTTAATGAGATATTTTTTCTTCAATATTTAAAAAGTGAAAATGAAATTGGTGCAATGGGTGCATCATGCTTAGGTTCTTGTTTAGCAAATTGCATTAATCTCTCAAATTTGAGACTTGATCTTCGGTAAAAACAGTTTATAATTTTTGGATTGTGATTTTTTAATTCTAAAAGCAAATTAAAAACAATAAAACTCTTTTTTCTTTTTCTTTTTATTGTGCTTGCTTTTTTTTGTTCTTTCTTTGTTAATTTAAATCATCATTTTTTTTCAACTTTTGCTTTTATTATTAATTAATTTTATAATTTCATATTTTTTCTTCATTTTTTCCTTCTAATTAACTATTTAATGAGATATTTTTTCTTCAATATTTAAAAAGTAAAAATAAAATTGGCGATGAAGGTGCATCAGACCTAGGTTCTAGTTTAGTAAATTGCATTAATCTCTTAAATTTGAGACTTAATCTTGGGTAAAAACAGTTTATAATTTTTGGATTGTGATATTTTTAATTATAAAAGCAAATTAAAAACAATAAAACTCTTTTTTCTTTTTCTTTTTATTGTGCTTGCTTTTTTTTGTTCTTTCTTTGTTAATTTAAATCATCATTTTATTTTCAACTTTTGCTTTTATTATTAATTAATTTTATAATTTATTTCATATTTTTTATTCATTTTTTCCTACTATTTTAACTACTTAATGAGATATTTTTTCTTCAATATTTAAAAAGTGAAAATAAAATTGGTGCAATGGGTGCATCAGGCTTAGGTTCTAGTTTAGCAAGTTGCATTAATCTCTCAAATTTGAGACTTGATCTTGGGTAAAAACAGTTTATAATTTTTGGATTGTGATATTTTTAATTATAAAAGCAAATTAAAAACAATAAAACTCTTTTTTCTTTTTATTGTGCTTGCTTTTTTTGTTCTTTCTTTGTTAATTTAAATCATCATTTTTTTTCAACTTTTGCTTTTATTATTAATTAATTTTATAATTTCATATTTTTTATTCATTTTTTCCTTCTATTTTAACTACTTAATGAGATATTTTTTCTTCAATATTTAAAAAGTGAAAATAAAATTGGTGCAATGGGTGCATCAGGCTTAGGTTCTTGTTTAGCAAATTGCATTAATCTCTCAAATTTGACACTTAACCTTTAGTAAAAACAGTTTATTTATTCTGGAATGTGATATTTTTAATTATAAAAGCAAATTAAAAACAATAAAACTCTTTTTTCTTTTTCTTTTTCTTTTTATTGTGCTTACTTTTTTTTGTTCTTTCTTTGTTAATTTAAATCATCATTTTTTTACAAATTTTGCTTTTATTATTAATTAATTTTATAATTTCATATTTTTTCTTCATTTTTCCTTCTAATTAACTATTAAATGATATATTTTTCTTAAATATTTAAAAAGTTTGAATTAAATTGGTGATGAAGGTGCATCAGGCTTAGGTTCTGGTTTAGCAAATTGCATTAATCTCTCAAAATTGACACTTTATCTTCAGTAAAAACTGTTTATTTATTCTGGAATGTGATATTTTTAATTATAAAAAATAATTAAAAACAATAAAACTCTTCTTTCTTTTTCTTTTTATTGTGCTTGCTTTTTTTTGTTCTTTGTTAATTTAGCTCATCAATTTATTTTCAACTTTTGCTTTTATTAATTTCATATTTTTTCTTCATTTTTTCCTTCTAATTAACTATTAAATGATATATTTTTCTTAAATATTTAAAAAGTAGGAATTAAATTGGTGATACATACATACATACTCGCACATGGTTACATGCACTCGGGATAGGGGCCCTATATATAATTACTTATACATTATTATTATACGTATACCAATTTATTTATATATAATTGTGGGTAATATACTAGAAGGGAAGGGTCACCTACACCCTAATGGCATTTCTACTAATCTTCCATGATTTGACTACGCATTATGCTCGCTTCCCATTTGTATTCCAGATCTTCTGTTCAGAATGGGGCCTCCTCTTTACCTCCTATCAGATTTGGCCCTTCCCTCCTACCAAGGAGACCGCTGGTAACATTCACATTTTTACATGGAATTTTTCGAAATAAAGGGGGCGGTATAGGATTCGAACCCCCGATATCACTGCTAAGACCCTCCGACTCGCCCACTCGAGCCGCTTAGCCCTTCTTAAATTGGTGATGAAGGTGCATCAGGCTTAGGTTCTGGTTTAGCAAATTGCATTAATCTCTCAAAATTGGAACTTTATCTTCAGTAAAAACTGTTTATTTATTCTGGAATGTGATATTTTTATAAAAGCAAATTAAAAACAATAAAACTCTTCTTTCTTTTTCTTTTGCTTGCTTTTTTTTGTTCTTTCTTTGTTAATTTAAATAATCATTTTATTTTCAACTTTTGTTTTTATTACTAACTAATCTTTTTATTTCATATTTTTTTTCATTTTATCCTTATAATTAACTATTGAATGATATAAAAAAGTAATAATAAAATTGATGATTAAGGTGTATCAGGCTTAGGTTATGGTTTAGCAAATTGTATTAATCTCTCAAATTTAATACTTCATCTTGAGTAAAAATAGTTTATTTATTTTGGATTGAGATATTTTTAATTATAAAAACAAATTAAAAACAATAAACGTCTTTTTTCTTTTTTTTTATTGTGCTTTCTTTTTATTTGTTCTTTCTTTGTTAATTTAATTTATCATTTTATTTTTTACTATTGCTTTTATTATCAATTAATCTTGTTATTTAGTATTTTTTCCTTCTAATTAACTATTTAATGATATATCTTTTTTCAATAATTAAAAAGCGTAAATCAAATTGGTAATGATGGTGCATCAGGCTTAGGTTCTGGTTTAGCAAAATGCATTAATCTCTCAAATTTGACACTTTATCTTAGGTAAAAACAGATTATTTATTTTGCATTGAGATATTTTTAATTATAAAAACAAATTAAAAACAATAAAGCTCTTTTTTTATTTTTATTGTGATTGCTTTTTTTTGTTAATTTAATTCATCATTTTATTCTCAACTGTTGCTTTTATTATTAGTTAATCTTATTATTTCATATTTTTTCTTCATTTTTTCCTTCTAATTAACTATTTAATTATATATTTTTTTTCAATAATTAAAAAGCTAAAATCAAATTTCTGATGAAGGTGCATCAGGCTTAGGTTCTGGTTTAGCAAAATGCATTAATCTCTCAAATTTGACACTTGTCCTTTTGTAAAAACAGATTATTTATTTTTGATTGTGATATTTTTAATTATAAAAATAAATTAAAAACAATAAAGCTCTTTTTTATTTTTATTGTGATTGCTTTTTTTTTTCTTTGTTAATATAATTTATAATTTTATTTTTAATTGTTGCTTTTATTAATAATTAATCTTTTATTTCATATTTTTTCTTAATTTTTTTATTCTAATTAACTATTTAATGAGATATTTTTTCTTCAATATTTAAAAAGTGAAAATTCCATTGGTGATGACGGTGCATCAGGCTTATGTTCTGATTTATAATATTGCATTAATCTCTCAAATTTGACAATTGATCTTAGGTAAAAACAGTTTATAATTTTTGGATTGTAATATTTTTAATTCTAAAAGCAAATTAAAAACAATAAAACTCTTTTTTCATTTTCTTATTATTGTGCTTGCTTTTTGTTTTTTTTTATTTGTTAATTTAATTCATCATTTTCAACTTTTTCTTTTATTATTAATTAATATTTTTGTTTCATATTTTTTCTTCATTTTTTCCTTCTAATTAATGATTTAATGATATATTTTTTCTTCAATATTTAAAAAAGTTCCAATTATATTTATGAAACTGGTGCATCAAGCTTAGGTTCTGATTTAGCAAATTGCAATAATCTCTCAAATTTGACACTTGATCTTTGGTAAAATTTTTTCTTTTTAATTAACTATTTAATGATAAATTTTTTCTTCAATATTTAAAAAGTTGGAATTAAATTGGTGCAAAAGGTGCATCCGGCTTAAGTTCTGGTTTAGCAAAATGCATTGATCTCTAAAATTTGACACTTAAACTTAAGTAAAAAGAGATTATTTATTTTGGATTGAGATATTTTTAATTATAAAAAAAATTAAAAACAATAAAGCACTTTTTTCTTTTTATTTTGATTTCTTTTTTTTATTCTTTCTTTGTTAATTTAAATCATAATTTTATTTTTAACTGTTGTTTTTATTATTAATTAATCTTTTTATTTCATATTTTTTCTTCATTTTTTCCTTCTAATTAACTTTTTGATGATATATTTTTTCTTCAATATTTAAAAAGTCACAATTAAATTGATGATAAAGGTGCATCAGACTTAGGTTTTGGTTTAGCAAATTGCATTAATCTCACGCTTGATCTTAGGTAAAAGCAGATTATTTATTTTGGATTGAGATATTTTTAATTATAAAAACAATTAAAAACAATAAAGCACTATTTTCTTTTTATTGTGATTTCATTTTTTTATTCTTTCTTTGTTAATTTAATTCATAATTTTATTTTCAACTGTTGCTTTTATTATTAATTAATCTATCTTTTTATTTCATATTTTTTCTTCATTTTTTCCTTCTAATTAACTATTTGATGATATATTTTTTCTTCAATATTTAAAAAGTTACAATTAAATTGGTGATAAAGGTGCATCAGACTTAGGTTTTGGTTTAGCAAATTGCATTAATCTCACACTTGATCTTAGGTAAAAGCAGATTATTTATTTTGGATTGAGATATTTTTAATTATAAAAACAAATTCAAAAAATAAAGCTCATTTTTCTTTTTATTGTGATTGCTTGTTTTTATTCTTTCTTTGTTAATTTAATTCATCGTTTTATTTTCAATTGTTGCTTTTATTATTAACTAATCTTGATATTTCATATTTTTTCTTCATTAATTTCTTCTAATTAACTATTTAATGATATATTTTTCTTCAATATTTAAAAAGTGGCAATTAAATTGGTGATAGAATAGAATAGAAATACTCGCACATATAAATGCACTCAGAATAAATCTTAAAAAATATTAATTTATGTTAGATATATATAATTTTATTTAAGAATTTTAAAATAGTTTTATTTATTTTATTAATTTTTTTTCTTTTTTAACCTCTCATATTGCATTAATCTCTAAAATGTGGCACTTGTTATTAGGTAAAATTTTTTCCTTCTAATTAAATATTTAATGATAAATTTTTTCTTCAATATTTAAAAAGTAGCAATTAAATTGGTGCAATTGGTGTTTCAGTCTTAGGTTCTGCTTTAGTAAATTTAACCAATCTCTCAAATTTGACACTTGATCTTAGGTAAAAACAGCTTATTTATTTTGGATTGTGATATTTTTAAGAATAAAAATAAATAATAAACAATAAAGCTCCTTTTCTTTTTATTGTGCTTATTTTTTTTGTTCCTTTTTTGTTAATTTAATTCATTATTTTATTTTTAACTATTGCTTTTATTATTAATTAATTTTATAATTTATTTCATATTTTTTCTTCATTATTTTTTTCTAATTAAATATTTAATGATATATTTTTTCTTTAATATTAAAAAGTTACTATAAAATGGGTTCATTTAGTGTTTCAGGCTTAGGTTCTCAATTAGCAAATTGCATTAATCTCTCAAATTTGACACTTGTTCTAAAGTAAAATTTTTTCTTTCTAATTAACTATTTAATGATATATTTTTTCTTCAATATTTAAAGTGCCAATTAAATGGGTGATGAAGATGCATCATGCTTAGGTTCTAGTTTAGCAAATTGCATTAATCTCTCAAATTTGACACTTGATCTTCAGTAAAAACAGTTTATAATTTTTGGATTGTGATATTTTTAATTATAAAAACAAATTAAAAACAATAAAGCTCATTTTTCTTTTTATTTTTATTGTGCTTGCTTTTTTTTTCTTTCTTTGTTAATTTAATTCATAATTTTATTTTCAACTGTTGCTTTTATTATTAATTAATCTTTTTATTTCATATTTTTTATTCTAATTAACTATTTAATGAGATATATTTTATTCAATATTTAAAAAGTGAGAATAAAATTGGCGATGAAGGTGCATCAGGCCTAGGTTCTAGTTTAGCAAATTGCATTAATCTCTCAAATTTGACACTTAATCTTCGGTAAAAACAGTTTATAATTTTTGGATTGTGATATTTTTAATTCTAAAATCAAATTAAAAACAATAAAACTCTTTTTTTTTTTTCTTTTTATTGTGCTTGCTTTTATTTGTTCTTTCTTTGTTAATAATTCATCATTTTATTTTGAGTTTTTATTATTTAATCTTATTATTTCATTTTTTCCTTCTAACTAACTATTTAATGATATATTTTTTCTTCAATATTCAAAAAGAGGCAATTAAATTGGTGCAATTGGTTTATCAGGCTTAGGTTCTGCTATAGCAAATTGCAATAATCTCTTAAGATTGATACTTGAGGTTCGGTAAAAATAATTTATAATTATTGGATTGTGATATTTTAAACTATAAAAATGAAAATAAAATTAAAAAGCTCATTGAGTTTATTTGAAAGCTTTTATTTGATTTATTTTTTTATCATTTTTATTCCAATAATTTTATTAAATTTATTAATTTAGAAATAATTTTTAATTTAAAAGTTTATTCTATTTGATACTTATTTAAACAGAAATTTATTATAAAATTTTTAGAAGTTTTTGTTCTCCATTAAGATTGAAAGAAATAAACAAGTGTCTTAAATCAAAAAGATTAGTTGCCTTATAATTATGGTGATAAAAAATCGGCGAAAAAAGGATGGATAAATATTAAATGTTTGAATAATTGAATATTATATATTTTATTACAAAATATTTTGAAAAAGTTTTTTAACCTAAAATATAAATAAATTGATGGATTTTATTATTGTTTTTATGTTTATAAATATCATTCATATTTTGTAAGAAAAAAAAAAAAATAAATTTAAAAATTAAATTTACTTAAATATCTTGATTCTTCTTAAGTAAACCCTCCAGTTTATACAAAAACGATCAAATCATTTAAAACTTTTAATTCTTAGCACAAAAATAAAAATCCTGCATAAAATTTTACTGGAAATTGCTTTGAAATGGTTTATTAAAATCTAATTTAAAAAAAATATATTTAATAATATTTAATAAATATAATTGAACCAAATGTAAAATAAAAGCTAAGTAAATTATACTTTTTTAGTACATAATAAAAAAAAATATTTAATCTTTTAATTTTTATGTATCAATTTATATTTAATAGATTTTAAAAACTTTTGTTTTCTTTTATTAATAAATATTATTTTATTTTTAATTTTTTAAGTGAAATTAAACTAAAATCTAAAATAAATAAATATTTAAAATATAATAAAGTGAATTTATTTGATAAAATTAATGATCATTTAAATTATTCTATAAGCAATATAATAAATTTAATGTTGAGGTTTTTATGGAAAATCACAAATTATTTTTGTTTTGTTATTCTAAAAAAATAATAATTCTCTAATAATTTTATACTTTTTTAATTAACCAATTTTTATAATTTAATTAAGAAAAAAACAAAGAAAAGAAAGTAAAATAAAGGTAAATAAAAAAAGATTTCGTTATCAAATAAAATAAATTTAAATTAAAAAAAAAAATTTTACTTTCTTAGACATTAAATATTATAATAAATTTATATATTAGCGATTATTACTAATCATGCAATAATAGTAAGACATTGAACCTAAATATAAAGCACCTGTAGAGAAATTTTAACAAATGTTTGATGACTACGTAATGAAATATGATCAGAGTATGATATTTGATAAAGATGAACTAGAATTGATTTACAATGAGCTTCAAAAGAAGAAGATATACTTAACATCCTACATTTCACAAGGTGCTTATGGATGTGTTTTTGAGGCTAAGTATAATGATGAAATTGTAGCTATCAAATGCAGTAAAGCTAACTTTGAAAAAATCAATGAAGAAGAAAAAATACTGAATTTGTTAAAGGAGACTCCTTATGTTTTTAGATCTATCTAAGGGTTTTTAAATGAGAAAAAATCGAAATACTATCAGATTTCTAAAAGATATTCATGTATAAATTTTTATTTATTTCATATTAGTTTTTAAAAATTTTAAATTTTTAGGTAATCTTAAAGATATAATGCAAAGCCTCTTTGATTAGAAAAAAACACTACCACTCAACTAAATAATTGGTTTTGCTATTCAGATGTCAACAGTTTTTAATAAAATTTAGTAAAATAATTTTATTCATTCTGATGTTAAACTAGAGAATATTCTTTATGATAGCTAAGAAAAATGTTTTAATCTATGTAAATTTTTAATGTTATTTAACATTTTATTATTTTTTAAACCCTTTGATTAAGAAACTTTTCAAACAAACAAAAAATAATGTAAGTTAATTTAATCTTTCCCCCTTCTAAAAATGTTATTTTATATACTCTGTAATATAGTGATTTAAAGGCAAAAGAGTGAATTATTTTTTCATATATTTTTCCATTATAACTTATAAATTTGATTTAAAAAGGAAAAAAATATGCTGACTGCCATTTAGTTATTTATTAATAATATTTTTATAAATTCCAGGAACGGCTATTTTATAAATTTTTATTTATTTATTATTGATTAAAATAGGCTAATCAAAAAAACAATAGTGGTATTGAAACCACTAAGTTTTTAATTCATTTATTTATTTATTTTTATATTAAACAAATAACTAACTTTGCTCTATTTATTAAATTATATATTATAAAAAGTGGTATAAAAATATTAGAATTTTTACATTTTTACACTTATTTTAGCAATATTCATTATTTTAAAAATTATTTTTGATTATTCATTAATATACAAATAATTTATAAGATATGCTTTTATCTTATTGGGTTTATAGTTTTAATACATATTTTTTATCTAAATTCATATTTCAAAAAGGTGATTATGGAGATTCTAAATTATTTAAAGATGGATCATGTACCTAGAATGTAATTAATTAATTAATTTATTTTTCAAATTTATTCATTATTCAATTTTATTTCAGCACTTTTTATATTTATATTTTGAACACTTATTTTTAAAGAATTTAATTTACTCAAATTTGTCAAAGGTTTTCCATTTTTCTAAAATATTTTAAAAAATTCTTTTTACTCTAAAGTATTAGAAATTATTTTGATATAAATTTAATTTTATTTTACATTCTTACTATTTAAAAGCTCAAAGCCTTTACAAGAAGGTATGCAGCTCCTGAAATTACAGATTTAGAAAATGGTTCCTTCAATATCAAAGTAAATAATTTATTAAATTATTTTATTATTTATTTACTTATTTTTAATTGAATATTTTTATTTAAAGTATGATATTTATGGCTTAGGTATTATTCTCCTTGAATTAACCCTTGGATAGTTTCTAAAAGAAGAAGATTGTACTTTTATCAGAAATGGAAACTTACCAAATTATTTAAGAGAAAAGGATTTATTTAAAGATATTAACTAAATTATAATTAAAATGCTTGAAAAAGAGCCTTAAAAAAGAATTGATTCATTTGAACTAACTAAAGAATTAAATGAGTTAAGACTAAAACTGGAAAGTTAGTTTATTTGTGCAGTACAGGACAAGTTGGATTTTTTTGACTCCAATCTCATGATATCTAAATTCAAACAATCTTTTGTTAAATTTAACTACACATGCAAACAAAATGAAGTCAGGTTAGATGAATATGCTTTTAGCGATTATGAAAACTTCTCTAAAATCTATGATTTTATACAAAATAGGCATATTCGTCACCTAGATCTTAATTTAGAGCCACCACTTTTTTAGTAAATTATTTTAAATAAATAAAAAACTTCATATTAATAATTATTCTTTAAAATAAATCAAATATTATTATATTATTTTATAAACTGATATCTTCTCCCCTAAAATAAAATTTAAATTATTATTTTGTACTTATTTTTTAAGTATCTAAACAAAAATTTCAAAAAATTTATTTTTTTCCATAACTTTAATTAAATTAATATTTGCGACAGATTTTTATTCATAAGAAAATCTACTTATTTTCATTTAAATAAAGTTATATTTTATTTTAATTAGAATAAAACTAATTATTGTAAATTTTAATTATTATTTTATACTTTTTAGTATTCAAAATTTTAATGATTACTATATTAATTGACAATAGAATAAGAAAATTAATTTAAATTGAAAATGAAAAATATAAATTCAAATTTATAAAATAATATTTATTATTCTACTAAATAATTCAAGAATTATATATAATACATTATATTTTATTCTTCAATTATTTTCAAATCTATGCATTATTTATTCTATAAATTATTTTTTATTAAATTTAATAAAATATCAGAATTATCATAATCTTAATAAGTATAAATAGATAATATTTAATTTTAAAAAACATTATTTTTTTATTTTTAAATTTGATTAACAACACATAAATTGTTATTTGATTTTTTGTTAAATTTTTATGCATCTAAATTTATTTGTTTACGAATTGAAACAATGTCCCAAATAATTGCATCAAAATAGATAAGCACTTTTTAATCTGTTTAACAAAATAATTCATCAACCCATCTATTAATTATTTTTCTATTTTCTATTTTATTTTCATTTTTTTCAACATATTCATAATTTTTATTTTCACAGATATAATAACCTTAGTGCAAATGAAGCTAAGAAAATTGGAATGAGCTTGGAGAAGTGCAAAAATATAACATCTTTGAATCTGAATTTATAGTAAATTAACAAACTATCAATTTAAATAATTTGTTTTAATTAATATGTTTGTGAAATTTAAACTTAAAAATAAATGAGTTTGTAAAATTAATTGCTGAATCACAATAGATAAATTATTTTTTTATTTTTATGTATCTAAACTATGTGCTTATGAATTGAAATAACGTATCAATTAATTGCATCAAAATAAAAGAGCAATTTTTAATCTTATTAGCAAAATCATTGATTAAATCATTTATTAATTATTTTCTATTTTTTTTCATTATTTTCAACACATTCATAATTTATTATTTTCATAGGCGTAATAACCTTGGTGCAGATGGAGCTAAGAATATTGGAATGGGCTTAGAGAAGTGCCAAAATATAATATCTTTGATTCTAAATTTAAGGTAATTTAATGAATTTATTTGTTTATAAATTGAAACAAAGTCGCAAATAATTGCATCAAAATAAATGAGCACTTTTTAATCTGTTTAACAAAAAAATTCATCAATTTATTTTTTAATTATTTTTCTATTTTCTATTTTATTTTGATTTTTTTCTACACATTCAAAATATATTATTTTCATAGGGATAATAAGCTTGGTGCAGATGGAGCTAAGAACATTGGATTGAGCCTGGAGAAGTGCAAAAATATAACATCTTTGAATCTAGATTTATAGTAATTTAACAAACTATCAATTTATTTAGTTTGTGATAATTAATATATTAGTGAAATTTAAGCTTAAAAACAAATGGGTTTGGAAATTTAATTCGATTCAATCATAATAATAGATAAATTTTTTTTGGTTTTTATTTAATTTTTGTGTATTTAAATTTATTTGTTTACTAATTGAAACAATATCCCAAATAATTGCATCCAAATAAATGATAATATTTTAATCTATTTAGCAAAGTCATTCATTACCTCATTTATTAATTACTTTTCTATTTTCATAGGTATAATAACCTTGGTGAAATGGGAGCTAAGAAAATTGGAATGAGCTTGGAGAAGTGCCAAAATATAATATCTTTGAGTCTGGATTTATGGTATTTTAACTAACTATCAATTTATTTAGTTTATTTTAATAAATATATTAGTGAAATTTTAAACATAAAAACAAATAGATTTAGTAAATTAATTGATTGATTCATAATTAATATCTTCTTTCTTGATTTTTTGTTTAATTTTTGTGTATCTAAATTTATTTGTTTACGAATTTAAACAATGTTCCAATTAATTGCATCAAAACAAATGAGCACTTTTTAATATGTTTAGCAAAATAATTCATATACTCATTTTTTAATTATTTTTCTATTTTCTATTTTATTTTCATTTATTTAAACACATTCATAATTTATTATTTTCATAGGTATAATAACCTTGATGCAAATGGAGCTAAGAATATAGGAGTGAGCTTGGAGAAATGCCAAAATATAACATCTTTGAATCTAAATTTAAGGTAACTTAATGATTGATTCACAAATCATATTATTTTTTTATTTTTTGTTTAATTTTTGTGTATCTAAATTTATATTTTTATGAATTTGAAGCAGTTTCCCAATTAATTTCATCAAAATAAATGAGTACTTTTTAATCTGTTTAAAAAAATAATTCATCTATCCACTTTTCTAATTTCTATTTTATTTTCATTTTTTCAACACATTCATAATCTATTATTTTCATAGGTATAATAAACTTGGTGCAGATGGAGCTAAGAATATTGGAATGAGCTTGGAGAAGTGTAAAAATATAAAATCTTTGAATCTAGATTTATAGTAATTTAACAAACTATCAATTTATTTATTTACGAATTTAAATAATATCCCAATGAATTACATCAAAATAAATGAGAGCATTTTAATTTGTTTAGCAAAGTCATTGATTTACTCATTTTTTAACTACTTTTCTATTTTATTTTCATTATTTTAAACACATTCATAATTTATTATTTTCATAGGGATAATAACATTGGTGCTGATGGAGCTAAGAATATTGGAATGAACTTAGAGAAGTGCCAAAATATAACATCTTTGAATCTAAATTTAAGGTAATTTAATTAATATATTTAGGAAAATTAAAACCTAAAATAAATAAATGGGTTTGGAAAATTAATTGATTGATTCACAATTCAATATTATTTGTTTGTTTTTTGTATAATTTTTGTGAATCTAAATTTATTTTTTTACGAATTGAAATAATATCCCAATTAATCGCATTAAAATAAATGAACACTTTTTAATATTTTAAGCAAAGTCATTCATTAACTTATTAATTAATTATTTTCTATTTTATTTTCATTTTTTTCAACCCTTTCATAATTTATTATTTAATAGGGATAATAACCTTGGTGCAAATGGAACTAAGAATATTGGAACCAGCTTGGAGAAGTGCCAAAATATAACATCTTTGAATCTGTTTTTAGAGTAATTTAACTAACTATCAATTTATTAAGTTTGTTTTAATTAAATACTTGTGAAATTTAGCTTAAAAACAAATGGGTTTAGAATATTGTATGATTCACAACTCATATATTATTTTTTTATTTTTTGTTTAATTTTTGTGTATCTAAATTTATTTGTTTATGAATTGAAACAATGTCCCAATTAATTTCATCAAAAAAAATGAGCATTTTTTAATCTGTTTAGCAAAATAATTCATTAACTAACTCATTTATTAATTACTTTTCTATTTTCTATTTTATTTTCATTATTTTCAATACATTCATAATTTCTTATTTTCATAGGGATAATAACCTTGGTGAGGAAGGGGCTAAGAACATAAAAATGAGCTTGGAGAAATGCTAAAATATAACATCTTTGAATCTTAATTTAAAGTAATTTAACAAATTATCAATTTATTAAACTTGTCTTAATTATTATATTTGCGAAATTTAAACTTAAAAACAAATGGATTTAGAAAATTAATTTATTGATTCACAATTGATAAATAGTATTTGATTTTTTGTTTAATTTTTGTGCTTCTAAAATTATTTTTTTACTAATTGAAAAAACATCCTAATTAATTGCATCAAAATAAATGAGCATTTTTTAAACTGTTAAGTTAAATCATTAATTAATTTATTTATTAATAATTTTCATTTTTCTATATTATTTTCCTAATACTATATAAATAAATTATTAATAATTATTATAGGTGATATTGATTTTGTATACAAGTTAAAAATAAAATTGAACAACTAAAAAAAAATTTTTAATTAATATCTATTAATATTTTATTTAAAAATAAATATTAATAAATAAATCAATTTTAAACAGTATTCATTAAAAAATTTTTTTTGGTGTTAATTCATGTTAAATGTAATTAATAGTATTAAACTAATAGATAAATTATAAATGAAATAAGTATTCTTATGCATAAAATAAATATATATTAAAATTCACGAAAGTTATTATGTATTTAATTAAATTAAATTCAACTGTGTAAAATATTTTGATAATTATATTTTATACCATTTTAGCTGTATATTTTTTATTATAAACAAAGATAGACTTTAAAAACATAAATAAATTTAAATATTATTTTTCTATATTAATATAATATTACCACAACTATTAAGCTTGTAGTAAATAAACTCTGCTCATACTCTAAATAAAATTCATTATAAAAACAAACATTTTCATAATAATTATAAAATGAACTTTATATAAATGCATTATTTTTTTAATATATAAATTGAATATAAAAATGTGATGCATTTAAAATGTTTAAAAAAAATAATACCTTACGTATTACCTTTACACTCGATCCTCTGATTTCAAATTTTGTAATTTTTAAATAAGCTTTTAATACATTTTTTAATAAAATTTAATATATGATTTTTTATATAAGATTTATAAAAGATTTGTTTATAAAATTTGATCTTTTATGATATTTCAATGTTCTCTATTCATTTTTATAAATTTATGAAAATTTTGTTTACTTTTTTTTCTAATAAATAAAAAAAATTAATTTAATCAATTTTTATTATAAAATTCAAATTTAATAAGGTTTTAAGCAAGCTTTTTTTATTCGTTCATTAATAAATATATAACTTTTTTAATATTAATTAAGAAAAATATTATTTATAAATACATAATTTATTTTAATTAGTTGATATAATTATATTTAAAATTAATTAAATAGAAATAAATTTAAAAATATTTAAATTCATAATAAAAATATAAAATATATAATTTTTAACATAATTAACTAATAAATCTAGAATATTCTGATTTATTTATTTATTTATTTATTTATTTATTTTTGATCTACAATAAAGAATTCTCTTTAATTATCTAAACTTATTTCAATTTGATTCAGACTTATTATTAAATAAAAAATATTTTTGTAAGTTTAATAAAATATTTAAAAGTATTTATATTGAATAAAATATTACAATTTTAACTATAAAATCTAAATCCTCTAAACATTTTTGAAAAAAACTACTTCAAAGCTTCTTTTTCGTTCGAATTAATGCACAAACTAGACCTAATGATAAAAATAAACATTATTTATTATTATTTTTTAGGTATTTTCATCAAATGATTTTTTTTAAATAAAGAAAAGAAAAAAATTAAGAAAATTACTTTAAATCCAAGTTAAATTCATAAATACTTTGCATATTTTTGACAAAATTGCAAAAAATTTTAAATCCTTTCGAAGTAATATAACTTTGCCTAATAAATTTTCAAAAAATAAATAGTGATAAGAATTGTAATAAGATTTTCTAATTATAAATAATAAATTTTTTTCAATAATTAAAGCTATTCTGCTTATTAACTATTTTCAAAAAATTATTTATTTGTTTTTTTAATAAACTAAAAAATAAATTACATGAATTTTAGAGTCAATTTTTTTAATTTTTTTAGATTTTCTAATGATGTTGCAAAACAAACTAACATATCATCCTTGCAATTATTTGCCCTAATTAAATTGATATTTTATATTTTAAAAACTAATTTAAAATAAATTTACTATAAAGAAAGTTCTAGTTTCTAAATATTTTAACATTTTTTAATGCTTTGTGCAATATATTTAATTCCATCCTTTTAAATTTGATTCTATCTATTATATAAATATGATAAATTTAGAAATATCCAAAACATTTTCACAAATTAATAAACAAAAACTATTTTTTAAATGGTAAAAATGAAATTATTTTCAAATTTACTCGAAGCTAAGAGTTAGATTGATCAAGTTTTCTTATTTTTAAATTAAATCAGAAAGGCTCATCAGTCCATTATCTTCTATCAAATTTTAACTAAAAAACATAAAAATTTATTTATTTAATTAATTAATCAATTTTAAAATATACTCAAATTAAAGAGTAAGAGATTAAACATTTTAGTATCCTTCCATAGCGTGTACAATACTTATTAATCCAGCAGTTTTAATATAATTATTTCTTTTAATTATTACAAGAAAAATCTTAAAATATTAATGGTTCAGTAATTAAGATTACTCTGCATAAAGACGGAATTCAATCATATGTTTGAAGTTTTTTATTGCTTATGCAATATATTTGATTCCTTCGTCACAAATCAAGTTTTTTCTTATAAAATTTTCCAAATAATAAGTAGGGTAAAGTAAACTAATAATAATTTTATTAATAACAAATTAAAAGTAATAAATACGCTAAACGAAGACTTAAAGTAGTAAGACTTTAGAAATTTTAAATAACTTATGAAATACATTTAGCTCCTTCATAACTAATTGTATTTTGGCTGTTAAATATTTCATTTTAAATAAAAAATATTAAAAAACTATTAAATGATAAAATTGATCAATTTTACCTAAAACCTAGATGTAGATTAGTAAGGTTATACTAACTTATGGAATTTGTAATCATTTTAATTTCATTTAAACCAATTTATTTTTAGCTTTAAGAGATAAAAATCATTAGAAAAAAAATGAAGAAATAGCTTAAAAATTTTTAATTATTTTTAAATGAGTTTAATCAAATAAATTTAAAAGGTTGTACGTAATTAAAGTGTGGAAATTATCAATTTTCTTTTATTTTTCTAAAAAATTTGATAAAGCTTTTATTGAGTCTAAATCGCAATCTTCATAACTATTAAAACAAAAATTTAAATAAAAAAATGTTAAATAACTGAAAAACAGTAACAAAAAATATCTACCTTAAATAGAGGATTAGTTCTTTAATTTATTTAATATTCATTATAGATTTATAAATAATCTGATTTCCTCCTTATTATACTTAAGTATACCTTTTATTATTTTGAAAAAATATCAAAAAGCTAAATAATAAAAAAATAATAAATTATATACATTAAATTTAGATGCAATTCAGAAATATTTTATTATTTTTCTAATGCCATTGCAATACTTTTAGCTGCATCTAATCCTATTTGATTTTTTCTTTTGTAGATAATAAAATTAAATAATTAAAATTTTAAAATAAATAAATTAAAGCTTAATAATTTTAATTAAAAAAAATTACTAAATTTATAATTATATTTTTGAAACATTTTATAATTTTTCTATTGAATTAGCTATGGCTGATGCTCCTAATGAACTAATAACATAATTATTGCTTTTATTTATATATAAAATTTTAATAAATAAAATATATTTTTCAATTATAATAAAGAAAATTAAAAAATATTACTTAAGATAAATTTTTATTGTTTTTAGTTATGCATTATTTTCTAAAATGGTAGATATAATCATGGCTGCAGAATCATCAATTTAGTTTTAACTATTATAAATATGATTTTTTAATGTAAATATCAATTATATAAAATTTAATTTAAATTTTTTTCCTCTCAATTTTTTAATAACAAATTAGATATTTATTACCATAAATTGAGAATCAAATATTTAAGACCTCTTTGTTTTTCTATTGCCTTTAAAATATTATTTGTTCCTTCAACTCCTAAATTATTTGAGCTTATTGATTAAACAAAAAATAATAAAAATTAATAAGTCCCATTTTTAAGTAAATTTAGAAAAAGTAATATTTTAAAGATAGATAGATACCTTAAATAAAGATTTAATTCAATTAAATTTTATAAATTTTAGATAGCATTAGCAAGGCTATTAGCTCCATTTTTACCGATTTTACAAAAACTAATTAAATATTTTTAAAATTAATTCAAAAATTGAAAAATTTTAAAGATTTTTACTTTAATCCTAGCTTTAAATTAGTAAGTTTGTTTAATTTATACAATGCATCAGCTATACTTTAAGCTCCAATTTCATCAATTAAACCATATCTAATTTATTTTTTAACTTTAATATTTTTATATATTTCTTGAAATTACTAAAAATCAATAGTTAAGCAACTTAAATTCTGAAAATTTTATATCGAACTCATTATTTCATAGACTCCATCTAATTAAGTATTTGTTTAACTAATTATATTTTAATCAAATCAAAAAATAAAATTAAACAAAATAGCATAAAATAAATTTTAAATAAGGTACCTTAAATTAAGATTTAAACTCTAAAGATTTTCATAATAATAAATAGATCTTGCGATATAATATGCTCCTAAACATTTAATAATGTTTTATCTAATTTATTTTTCAATTATAGATATAAAAATTGAATTGTATTTTAAGTAAATATTTATAAATATAAAATTACTCTAATTTAAGTTCTAATTTGACTAATTTCTTATAGTTTTTTATAGCTTCTTCAATATCCTTTACACCACTACTAGTAATTGAATTTTAACTTATAAAACAACAAAATTTGTTCATTAAATAAAAAATAATAATTTATAAATTTGGTAAATATTACGATAAGTTAAGGTCTAAATTAGTGATATTTTCATAAGTTTGTATAGCTTTTGAAATTAAACCGACTTCATCATCACCAATTTTACAATTTCTAGTTTTTAATTGGATTATTAAACTAAAAGAAAGTATAAATTTAATATAAATAAAAAGTTATTTGAAAAATAAATAGATAAAAATTAGTTTTTTTTAATGAGTTAATATAATCATAATAAATTTAAATGAATCATTACATCAAATTTAGCTTTAATTTGTTCATGTGTTTAAATATTTTCAAACTATCTGAAATTTCTTTAATTCCTTACAGACTAAACTTATTATTTCTAAAAAAAATATAAAAATTATTAAAATAGAATTTTAATATTGCCATTTCTAACAATTTGCCAAAATTATATTAATCCCTAAATTAAAATTATACTTTAAGTTTAATTCTAAGCCTTCTATTAATTCATTTTCAGACAATCCATTTGCAATAAAAGTCAAACCTTAATCACATATCTAATTCTGGCTATTAAATTATTTTTAATTAAAGTCAAAAATTCAATATTTAGAGTAAAATAAAATAATTCAAATTTAATTCAAATGAATTTCATATTTTACATATTTAAATCAATAACTAAAAAAATTTACCATAAATTTAGATTCAAATGTTATATTTTTTAGCAATTTCTAAATATCCTCGAAATATGATCACAACATAGCACATCTAACCTATTAAAGCTTTTACATTAAAATATTTTATTAATAAATTACAAGAACTTAATAAATAAATAATATACCTCAAATTAAGATTAAGACCTTTTAGATTTTTTAAATTTGATATAGATTATGCAATATTTTTAATGTTTGAATTAGAAACAGAAGTATTCCTATTTATTTTAAAAAATCTAATTAATAAACATTTATCCATCAATATTAAGATTAAATATAAATGAAATTATTTATTTATTTACTTTTTTATTGTTTAAAATTTGTTATTTTATTATTTAATTAATAAATAAATATTTGATCATCATTTATTTAATATATAAATATTTAAATTACTCTAAGTTTATATAAAGACAAACAATATCTCTCATATGTTTTAAACTATCGGCTATTGATTTGAGTCCTATATTTCTTACCGTAGAATTTCTAATTTTAAAATATTAAATTTTAAAAATATGTTAAATTTTTAACAAAAAATACTGAAAATTAAGTTCTAAGTTAGTTACTCTTTAACAATTCATTAAAGCACTTGAAATTTTTAAAGCATCATCATTTGCTAGAAAGAACTTCCTAATTAAATATATTTTTAGTTTCAATTGTTATTGAAATAAATTCTAAAATGAATTATGATAAAAAAGTTAATTTTATTGTAAGAGTATCTATCTTAAAATAATGATTTGATTTAAACTAACTTTCAATAGTAATTTATTTTCTAATTTTAAAATTTTTTTTTTAAGTTGAAAAATATAATAAATAAATATTCATTAATTCAAACTTAGTTTATAAATAAATAATGGATAAATCCTTTTTAAAATTTTGTTTAGTTTTCAATTTAATGTTTTCAAAGATAGATAAATTATTTTCTATTTATTTAAAGTATCAAATAATATTTATATTCAGTGAGGGTAGTTTGAATAATTAACAATTTTTTTATTAGTTTTATAGCTTAATTCAATAATATTTTACTTTAAATTTTAAAATGTGTTTCAAAAAGTTAAAATTTAAAAATGTTCTTCAACTATTTTATCAATTTAATCTCTTGGTAAAATAAATATGTTTTAATTTTACTTAAATCTGATTTGAATGTTTTTATAATACTGACATACTGGAAGAAGTTCTATTTTCCTCACTTTTATAAAATTTTGATCGTCTATTGTTAAATATTATTTTATTAAATTATAAAAAATAAAGAAAATTATATTTAATTTTACTGATTTTATTATTTTATTTTTCTATCTAGTCATTATCCTAAACATTTTAGCTCAAATTCAAAGAATTGAATACTCCAAGCTCATTAATTAAACCAATTACGTTGTTCATTACCTTTTAGTGATTATTCAAATCGATAACATATTTTTGTGAGTTATCAATAGAATCTTGCATCCTTTAGTAATTAATTTCATATTTTTATTTATTTTCTTATATTATCTCTTTAAGCAATTCATTTTGTTTTTCTTTGTCTTCATGCTCGGTTTATAGAATTTATTTCAGCTTTTCTTTTTAAGAGATTTCATTATAAGTATTTAAAGGTTATTCATAAACTTTTTATGCTTCCTCGAGGTTAGTTAAAATTTCGTTTTCTTTTTCTTCTAATGCAAAGATGACTTGAGATTAGAAATTCTTGAAAAATGTTTTAACTTTTTATTAATTTTCTTTTAATTGTGAAGGTTTTTAAGATATTTCAATAAGCTTTGGGTAAAATAACTCATCATCAAATATTGGCCAACCTTTAAATATTGTTTCATTTTTGCTTTCTAGTAATGTTTCAAGAAGAATAAAATTTTTTAATTTCTTTTAATCAAAGCACTTGATACACTTAAGTACATACTCATCCTCTTCATTATCTAACCTCATTAAAAGGAGTTCATGGTTTGGATGAATAGAACATTTGCTGTAATTATTTTTTTTTTAATTTTCCATCTCTGAAATTCCAAGATTTCTATCAACTTAATTTTGATTCATTTGATTGATGTGATTTTCTCTTCTATTTAAAAGATATTAAATAATGTTCTTAACTATTAATTATAATAAATAAGAGTAGATCAATCTTTTAAAAAATATTGTTTGTTAATTTATACAGTATGTTTCAAAAAGTTGTCAAGTCCTGCCTACCTATGTTTAAACATTTCACCAAAATAAGCGAATTGAGTTAAAATAAAATCACAAAAAAATAATTTTTTGAAATAAAGCAATTAGAACAATTAACCTATAAAAATAAACTTTTTAGATTATTTTAAATTAATTCTTATTATTAAGACTAACAAGTAAATAAATTAAGTTCATAAAAAAATCAAATGAATTATAAACCTTATTAATGTATATATTATTTATTATAAACTATATTTATATATTTTAAATTATAGTATAATAATCTAGATTGAATAGTATTTATTTAATAATTTTTCAAATGTGAAATACTTTTGATTCCTAAAAAAAGTTTAATTTGAACTCATCAATTTATAGAAGAAATACAAAAGATTTCTTTATAAAATGATAATTTGTGAATTTTTTAATTTTTTTTGTTTCGATACATTTAATAGTTGTTTTATTTAATTAAAAATACCTTAATTTTTTAAATAAGTTTTAAAAGAATTAAAAATAATTTGAATAAATATAATTTTATAAAATATTTATTTTTTTTGCTATTTATATTATTTAAAGATAAAATGAATGATCGACATAATATATAAAATATAGTACTAGATAGTTGACATAGCAGAAATTTATTTATTAGTTTCTAAATAGAATTTATTTTTATTTATCCTTTAGATTTATTTCTCTTAGTGAAACAGTAGCTCAATCTTTATAATTAATTTTAAAAATAGATATTATTAAGTTGAAGTAAAATTTAAAAATTACCTTTCAATTCAAGTGAATATCCTTAAGGTTAAAATAACTATCTAATTTAAGGTCTTTAGCTCTAATTAATTGAATTTTGTCTATTTTAAAATAATAAATTGCAATATGATTAGGTTGAAATATTTTTTAAGTTATTTTTTATTTAGAAGAGATATGAAATTAGAAAAAATTAAATAAAAAATGTTAATTTTATCAATAAAAAAAGTATATGAAGATTACGTAACATCGATTTTTAATTGAGTTAATGATTTAATCTTTTGTAACTTAGAAATTTTTTTCACTCCATCAAAGCTAATTTAGTTTATCCTAAATATTTTTGTTAAATTTATTAAAGAAAACTATGATTAAAAAGAATTTATTATTTTTGTTTGATCTGAAATGTTAAGATAAATTTTAACTTTTTAATAAAATTATAAAATTGGATTTTCCATTCATATTAGAATGTAAAATTTATTAAAAACTAATAAAAAAATAAACAAGTTATTTAAGTAAATTACGGAAGATTTAAAGTTAAAGAGCTTATATTTTGTTTACTTTCTAAACAATTCAAAATTGGATCAAAAATAGCATCGTTGATCTAGCAAGACCTGTTTATAAATATACTTGTTAGTATTTAGGAAAAGTAAAGCTATAATGATACCCTAATGAGAGATTTAATTTGCTAATATTCTAGCATCTTCTAATTATTTTTGAAATAGTATTACATCCATATTTGTCAATAGGGTTTGAGCTAATTAAATTATAAGTTTTAAAATTAAATTTTTATTGAATTAATAATCTAAATTTTAGAACATATTTATAAACTGTGAATTATAATTTAAGAATTTACCTCAAGTTAAGTGACAATTTTTAGATTTTTTGGAGTTTTTGTATTGAATGTGAAATACTTGTAAATCCACTAATTTCTATTTAATTTATGCTTTCAAAATTAAAATTAAATTCTATTAAATAAAAAAATTAAAAAAATTACCTTAAATCAAGGTTTAATTATTTTATATTTTAATAATTTTCTATAGCTTCAGCAATAAATTTAGCTCCTTGACCAATTATTTAGTTATCTCTAATTATTTTTTACAATTAAAGTATAAAATGATCATACAAAACAATATCATTTAAAAAAAATTAAAAAAATATAAAATTACGCTAATAATAGAGTCAGTTATGTAATATTTTGATAATTACTAATAGCTTTAGCAATTGCTTATGTTCCTTCAAGTCCAATATTATTTTTACTAAACCGATGAGTTTATTAATTTAAAGCAAAATTTAAATTTAAAATAAAAATTTATTAAGTTTTAATTTACCTTAACTAGAGAGCCAATTAAATCAAAAATTTACATCTTTTTAAACCTTATGCAATACTTTTAGCTCCCTCCTAACCAATTTAACTTTCCCTAATAAAATAAATTTTGTAAAATCTAAAATCTGATTTAACAAGAAATATTTACTTTAAATAAAGAGATAACTTAGTGAAGTTACTATTATGAGTATTTAGAGTACTTGCAATACTTTAGACACAGCTTAAACCAATTTAATTATTACTTAAAATTAAAAAATAAAATTATTATTTACACTGAATTTTAAAATTTATATAAAACTGAATGAAAGAAAAAGTTATACTTAAAGTTAAGCTCTAAAATTTTAATTTTTTAATAAGAAGAAATAATATCTATAACACTCTTTGCTTCATCCCCAGTGATAAAGTTTTATCTTTATTTTTAAATAATAAAATAAGTTTAAAATATTTATTTACAAGAAAATTAATTTAAGAAATTAAAGAATTACTAAAAAGAGAGACTCAAAGATTTAATTTGTTTATTATTTTGTATGGCATTAGCAATGCCCATTGCACCGCCTATATAAACCTAATTTTCACTTAAAATTTTTAAATTTAATGAATTTTTTATTAAAAAATTAATTTAAAAATAAATATTAAATAATTTACCTTAAATCTAAATATAACTTAGATATATTTTAAAGCTTTTCTAATGCCTAAGAAATGCTTACAGATCCTTAACATCCTAAAGTATTTCCACTAATAAAATATTTAAATTTCAAATGAAATTTTACTAATTAATTTAGTTTAAAATAACAAAATTCTTAAAATGATTTTTAAAAATTACTTTAATATTAGCTTTAATTTAGAAATTTTTAATAAATTCTCTAATGAAGTCGCAAGTGCATTAGCTCCATCTTAAGTAATTTAGTTTTACCTGAATAATTATTTATTAATATTGTTAAGATTAATTTAAAATTTAAAATGTTGTTTTTATATAAAACTATGTTAAAATTTTTAATTTTACGAGAAGTTAATCAATAAGTAGGAGATATTTTAATTTTTAGCTAAAGCAGTAGATAATATTATAGTTCCTTCATCACCGATCTAATTATCACTAATTGTATATTTGAAATGAGTAAATCTTGAAGAAACTAATAAAAATGAGTAAGAAAATTCACTTCTAAAAAAACTAACTTAAAAACAACACCCAAAAAATAAATATAATAATAGTTAAAATCACCTTAAATCTAAAGATAATTCTTAAATGTTTTCATATTTTTCAATAGCTTTAGAAATGCTCTTAGTCCCATCTATCCCAATTTAATTTTTCCTAAAAATAAGTAAGATATTTTAACAAATTAATTATAAAATAAGCAAAAATTGTAATTTAAACTGCTAAATAGTAAATAAATTTTTATTATTAAAGAATTCACAGTAAAAAAAGATAAAAATACCTCAAAAAGAGAGTCAAATGAGTTAAATTCTGATAATCCTAAATAGCATTTGCAAGACTATTCACTCCATTTACCCCAATTTAGTTTTTCCTAATAAAATATTTTGAATTAAATAATTAACAATGATATTTAAAAAATTTAAAACTAATTACTTTAAATATAACCTCAATTTGGTTAAATTCTTATATTCTTGTAAAGTATTTGATATACAATAAGCACCTTCAACACCAATAGAATTGTTTCTATTATAATTTAAACAATATTATATTAAAGGTAGGGAAAAATTACTCTTAAAATAAAAGTTAATAACATATTCTTGAAAATTACCCAAAATCAAGAGATAAATCAGTTATGTGTTTATAATCTTAAATTTCACCAACAATTTTTTTAACTCCATTCATTCCAATTTAAGTTTAGCTATTTCAAATGTTAAATAAATTAAAATAAATAATTCCAATTAATTCAAATTCAAAATAAAATTACTTAAAAAATAGACCCAACTTAGAAATATTTTTTTATTTTTGTAGAGCATTCCCAATTTCTATTGCCCCATCAAGGCCAATATTGTTTTCGCTAGCAAATTATAATACATTTTAAGTAAAACAAATAAGAAACTAATACTTATTTTTTAAATTGACAATTAATTAATAAAATATTACCAAAAATCAAGATTTAAATCAATTAAGTTTTTATATTTTTCAATAGCTTTCGCTATATAAGCAACTCCTTCACTATAAATTGAATTAGACCTATTAAAAGTAAAGAGTAATAATTGAACAAATTACTATTTAATTTAAAGCAATTAAGAGCTTTTTTTTCAATAATATTGAATTACCTTAAATCCAATCTCAATTAAATTATGTTAAGATTCTTTTCAATAGATTTTGCAATAGTATTGGCTTAATCATCATTAAATTAATTTTGTCTAAAATTTTATAGTAACAATTAGAATATTTATTTTAAGAAACAATTATTTATTTTATTTAAAAAAATTATAATTTAAAAAGTTTATTTACAAAAAACGATAAAATTAAAATTTTATTTAAAAAAATCAAATATGAAATGATATAATAATAACAACCTTAATTTGACTTCTACATTAACTAGATCTTTAAGGACCTCCAAACATTCCGAAACCTATGCTATTCCTTCTAAACCAAACATGTTGCTCCTTTTTAAAAAAAATATTTGATTAAAATTAAATATTTTTATTTAAAATTTATTATTTTAGGCAAAACTTTTAATGTCTAACAAATATTTTAAATTTATTTAAAATATAAATCTTAATGCAATATATTTAGTTAAGCCTTTGTTTAAAATGATTTATTTTAAATTATTACGATAAATCTAAATTTAAAATTTTGATTGATTCACATTCAGACAACCCACTAGCTATATAAGACAAAGCTTTATCACAGATTTTATTGTTACTAATATTTTTTATTACAAAATGATTAAAATAATGATCTTCAAAATAATTAATGTAAAAAGCAAATATTTTTAACTTAAAATCTAGTAAAAATGATTACCTTAGATCAAGATGCAGGTTTTATAGTTTTTTGAAATTCTTTAAAATTGTTGATATGTGCTCAGATCCAAAAAATTCAATATTACTCTTACTTTTTTAATTTATAATATATTTAAATAAGTTAAATTATTAAAAAAGCTATCTTTTCAAATTGTATTAATAAATAAAAAGTTCATTTTAAAATCTAATGAAAAATATTTTACCTTAAATTGAGATTGAAGTCAGTACAATTTTTATAATCCGATAGAGACTCTGTTAAATTCTTAAGATTTGGGATACTCAATTAATTTCCTCTAATAATTATTTGAAAATAATATTTTTTATTAAAATTAAATAATAATCTTTCTCATTATAAAAATTAAAAATTTCTTGAATTGCAAATCATAAAATTTTGAATAACTAAATTTTTTTTACTGATTAATTAAGAATTCAAAATAAATTAATTTTACTCGAAGTTTAAAGTAAGAGAAATAATATCTTTAAAGTTTTTAAGACTATCAATTATTGCTTTTAGTCCTACACTTCCTAACTAATTGTTTCTAAATTATAATTTAAGTGATTGAATATAAGGTAGTTATTAAAAATAAATAATTAAAATTCAAAAAATACTTCAAATTAAGAGCCAAATGAGTTACACCATAAAAACTTTTGAAATTTTTAGCAATTTCAAAGCAGCCATCATCTCCGATTGAACAGTTGCTAAAAATATTTGATCAAATATTAAAATAAAAAATAGAGATTTAAGAAAAGTGATCAAAATATTCTTTTGATTTTTTTTAACTTCCTTTATCATAATAATTTAATTAATTATTTCAATATTTATTTATTATTTTGACTTATTCGCGATTAGAAACACAAGAATAAACTAAAATTTTTAATGATTTTAAGATAAAAAATTTATTTAGATTTACTTAAAATCGATTTATATCATTTTATGATGTAGACATTGTGGAAGATCTTCTAATTTGCTGATTTGTATTTAGCTAGAAACTAAATTAATGAATAAATAAATCAATAAAATATAAATAAATATATTTTAGTTAAATTTACTTAATCTATTTAACTAAATTTCAGTATCATTGTTTTCTCCATTTTAGTTATTATCAATTAACTCAAAAACATTAAATCTCTCTATCAAAGTCAAAATAAGGTTCATTATTTTTTAATGATTACTTAAATCAATAGCACATTTGAGAGATTTATCAAGTGAATCTTTAAGTTTTTTGTAGTTTGTTTCTCTATTTAGCTTACTTTCTTTTACTAAGTCTTTTAATGCCTAGTTTTACTATTCTTAGTCATTGTATTGAGTCTTTAGAATTTATTTCAGCTTTTCCTTTTAAGAGATTTCATTATAGTCTTTCAAAGGCTGCTCATAAACATTTTAGATTTTTTCAATGTTATCAAGAATTTTAACTTCTTTTTCTTCTATTTGAAATATTAATTAGGATTTCAAATCCTTGAAAAATGTTTAAACTTTTAGTTAATTTTCTTTTAACTGAGATGGATTTTAGGATAATTTCATAAGTTGTTCATAAATCGAATCATCATCAAAAACTGGCCAATCCTTAAATATGGTTTCATACTTGCTTTCAAGTAATTCTTCAAGAAGAATTGAGCTTCCAAATTTCTATTGATCTAAGCATTTAATACATTTAAGTACTTATTAATCTTATTCATCATCATCAGTTCTTAACAAAAGAAACTCTTTGCCAGGATGGGTTAAACATTTATTTTAGATATTAAACTATTACTCTTCTTTAATATCTAAACATTCTTTAGCCTCTGACTCAATCATTTATCTTTTTAACTCTTTTTTCCTTTTCCAATTTTTTTTTAATAATCTTTTATTAAAATTAATTTGATAAAAATAATACAAAAAAGTGATACTTATATATAGTGTTTAGCTAAATTAATTTAAAAATTTAGAATTTTTCATAAATTAATAAATAGATTTTATTAAACTATATATTAGAATCAAAGTGATTAATTACAAATTAGTTTTCATTTGTTTTCAAAAAATAAAATATTTAATTTTATTTATAAATTTTTTGTAATGAATTAATCCAAAAAATAATTAATTAAATATGATTTTAATATCATAAAAATTTCATAATTCATAAAATTTAACTTAAAATATATTCAATGACTATTGAAATATTCTCGCTCTACAAGTGATTATTAATACACTCTATATATAATACAAAAAAGATGGTTTTAGTTTTTCAGAAAAATAATAATATCTTTTTCTGAAGAAAACCAGTTTAATAAACTTAGCGCCTGTTAAAGTGGGCACAAGCTATAATCCTAAATCTAATTTTTTCATCTAAAATCCATCAATGTATATTTGGGCTAAATTATTGATCTCATGTTGCCCAATTTATATAAGTTTCATAGTAAGTATTAATTCTTTGAATTTTTCTAATCAGAGTACGTTTTTGATAGAAATTTGATTATTTATATTGGTAGTTATCTAATAAATTCACTATTGTTTTTAAACTTCTATTCAAGATTTATTAGAAAAAAATAATTTTTTTGATGATTAAAGGATTCTAGGGTGTAATGAATTGCAATATTTAATTCGAACTAAATTAACTTTTTATATTAAAAATGTATTAAAAAATCATATTAAATATCAGTTATTTTTGATATAATTCATATATTTCTTTATTATTTAATAAGAAAAGCTAAACAAAAAAGAGCTTTATTACTTCAGAATCAACCCATTAAAATATAAAATAAAAATGTTGCTAATTTATTAGGAAATAATTTCTCAAACTAATAAATAATATAGAAAAAACTTTTAAGCATTAAAATTAATTAAATTTTTTTTAATAAATAATTTTTTGAATATTTTCAGTCAGACTCTTTTTAAACTTTCTGTTTTTTCCATTTAAATTATAGTTCCAATATCAGATTAGCTTTCCCTCTTTAGTAAGTAAGACTTGATTGGCATAGCTTACTGTTTCTTTCTATAATACATATAAGCAACGATAACTAATCCTATCAATAAAATAAAGCATACTACAAGTAAACCAATTAAAATTGCTTAGTTATTTGCTTCTTATGTGATATAAACAGCTATTTTTAATTTAATTTTAAATTATATTTTTTAAGATTGAAATAAATAAATTTTACCTTCTAAGCATTCAGAATCCAAAGGACCAACGCAACCTTTAGTGCATTTTGGGTCACATGGCATGCATACCTGTTAATCTCCTTATTGGAATGGATAAGACATTTTAGGGCATGATGTAGAGCAAACACCGTTTCCAACATTGTAGTGCTCTGGGTAACATTTAGTGCAAACAGTAGGTGATTCAGAACACTCCATGCATACTCTCTTATCGCATTCTTAGCATTTTTTTTCGCTTTTATTTAAGAAATAACCGAAAGGACAATCTACTATACATATGCCTTAATGTTGTATAAACCCTTCACGGCATTAAATACAGACACCAACATTATCTCCACAGACAGCACAATTTGGTTATAGGCAGACTAAGCAGTTCTGAGTTACTAGATTCTTAATGGTTCCTTTGGGGCAATCACTCAAACATTAATTTTTATGCAAGAAATATCCATCATGGCATGAAGTACATTTAGATTTATTGTCAATACAAGTTTGACATTTTTATTTATCACATTATAAGCACATACTGATACTCTAAACATAAGCACCATATTTACCTTCTGGACATTCTTAAAGACATTTATTATTCTCCAAATACATAGGGTATTCACAATCAGTGCAATTGGTTGGAGAACCTGAACACTTCTCACAATCTTCATGGCAGGGTAAACATTTATTATTTTTATCAAAATAATAACCTTTATCTGGGCATGAATCTTCGCAGCTATGATTAACAAGGTATAAATTTCCTTTGCATTTAGTGCACTTAGTATCATATTAAATACATTCCTCGCATTTATTCATATCACATTTTCTACATACATTTTATATATCGGCAAAGTACCCTGGTTTGCAGTCTTTATAACACTTTTCTTCAAATAAGACTTAATCTTTCTTGCATTCTGTGCATTAAGTAGGAGAATTAGAGCATTCCTAACATAGGTCCTAGTTACATTATCTACAAACTCTCTTCTCATCAGGATACCACCCGCTTGGACATTTATCTAAGCATTTTTTCTCATATAAAACCTTGTCTTCAGGACAATCTGTACATTGTGTTGGAGATTCTGAACACTCTTTGCATTGACTCAAATCACATGCTAAACATTTGTTGGTTTGTAAATCTTTGAAGTATCCAGCCTAGCACTTTTAACATTAAAATGCAGAAGGACCATAACATGAAAACTCTTTGTCACATAATTGATTACATTATTAGCATACATCTCTCTAAACTGAGTATTCTCCTCCTCTACACTTTTTGCAAGAATAACCAAAATAGTCTAGCTTGTAAGAACTGATACAGCTATCACATCTGTTAGAATTATTAGGTGAAGAGCATGTTAAGCATCCTTAGAAGCACTATTAGCATGAACCATCTATAAAACTCTATCCATTTTCACAAATTTTTGAAGAGTCTTAAGTATTTATCTTTTTACATTAACCAAACACAAGCTCATAACCATCTTCACATTCTAAACAAGAATATTTACTATTATAAACACATTATTTACAATTTTAAGGACAATTATCACAATTTTCATCTTGGTTTTCTTTACATTTTTCACATTTTCCATCATCATCATCCATTGAATAATAATCTTGGCAGACAATACAATAGTCGTTTGATGAGCAAAGACCACAGCCTTCTGTGCATTTTTAGCATTAATTATTTTTCTAAAATGAGTTAATTCCGCAATTATCAATGCATTTCTGTCCATCTTAAAGATAGAATTCATGGCATTTAGTACATGTGTTACTATCTATACATTATTTACATCCAAAAGGGCATTTTAAGCAAGTACTAGGGTTGTTACTATCTTTATAATATCCTTCACTGCATTCATCTGAACAGAAAAATCCAGACTTTGAAGTATTGCATTAAGCAACGCATTTGTTACCATCAAATAATTCGTTTTCTTCACAATACTCAAATTTGACTTTGTAAACAGAAAAGCCAATTGCCATTTTTTTCCATGTAAAAGAAAATTAATTAAGACTTTAACTCCACAACGAAGTAACAATGTTACTACTATACGAATAATAACCATCTAATTTAGTGATGATTTTGACTTATTATTCTTTTGAGTCCTTCAGTTATACGACAGTTATTTTTTTTATTGCTCTTTTTGTGGATGTAAAAATAAGAGCGTTTTAGTAGATATCACTTTGACTTCCTTTTTAAGCATTAAATTCAATTGTGAGTTCTGAAGGATCCAAAATTTGACCATTACTATCAGTAAAATCAATGTTCTTAGATTATTAACCAATCAATTAAGTAAACTAGTTCAAATTTAATTCTTATTTAGGCTGATTGTTAAATGAAATTTATGCCTTTATATTACTATTACTGTCAGTTGTAATGATATCTTTTAATTAAAAGTAAGTTGGTAATGATCTTGTCTAATAAGTTTGAACAGGTGCCCATTTAATTTAGGATAACATAATGTTTTCATTGTTTATATTCACATCATCAATTTATACTATGTTGTATTCTTCTGATCCATCTTTTACAATACTCATCATAGGTAAATTAAACAAAGGTAGATAATCTTTGACCTTAATATTTACTTTAAATGAACTCAAATAAATAGTAAATAGATTTTCAGATGTTAACCTTGAGAAATATTTAACCTAAGGCTATTTTAATTTATCAGAGGTTGTGAATAAAAAACTATTATATTTCACTGCAACAGAATTTTCTATATTAATATTTTATTATTTTGAGTTACTGTTAAATATAGCTAAATGATCAACTTCATTATTTCCATCAAATAAGCAATATGAAATATAGAATTTAGTGCTAACTATTGCTTTGCTTAAATCAATAGGGGTAGCAAAAAAGATGGTTTAATCAAGTTAAAAATGTTTCATATCATTAGAAACTGTAAATATTTTATTTCTATAAATCAAACCTTTGTTAAATCTTATTGTAGAATCAGTTTAGCTATTAATCGATAGTTCTGAATTATAAGATTTAAATTGATTAAGATTAATATTTTTCTAATCCAAAGAATTAATAACAACCTTGCTTTTAATGAATTAATTATTGCTGAAATAGACGCTTTTAACATTTATTTAAATATTATCTGAATTAACTAATGAGTTATCAATAAATGAATTTTCATCTGAGCTACCTATTTGGAGGTTCAATTATGAGCACTTAAAAAAGATATTTTTTTGAAATCCTCCTTCTGATTTAATAATTCTACTAACTTTTTAATCTTAGCTTTCTACTTTTATCAATGAGCTTTGAATTAATCCACCCTTTAAATATAGACCTCTAGGATTAATTAATGTCACTCCTTAGAACTTATCTATATTACCAACTAAGCAAGTGCTATTTTAATAGAACAAAAAATTTTAATTAATAAAATCAAATAAAAATTAAAAAATCTTTATTTTGATAATTAACAAAAAATTTTTGAAGAAATTTGGTTTGATAATTGATATTTTAATATGATTGATAGAAGGATATTAGAATTTTGATAAAATTTGTTTATATTAAATCTGATTTATTTCTATTTAATGTAAAAAATTACTTTTTGAATATAACTCCAGATAAAGTAGGAACATCGCTAAATAGAATTGGATTTATAGTTTGATCATCATTAATTTTAACAACTAGGTTATCTTTTAGAATTGATTCTTTAAGAATTAAATTTTATTCTTAAACTTCTTATATGTTTATTAATTAATTTGATTCCGCAGAAGATAGACTGTCAACTAAAATGTAATTTTGTTTGGTAAGAATATTTACCGGCTTGCTTTACATCTTGATAAGATTTTATGATTTATAAATATCACCCAAGCTGTAGGTCTCAATATACCTTGATTGAATATTGATTTTTCCAACGCTTTGAGTGTTAGTTGGTTCTTAGCACTATGAAGTACTTACATCTTCAAAAATAATTAAATTATTTATTATAGTTGCATCTTTTCCTATTTCTAAAGAACCTTTTTAACCTAAAGTAAGATCTTTGTACTTTATTTTTAAAGATAGATTATCTTAAATTGAAAGTGTTCCTTCGATTATAATTCTATTCAAAACTAGATTATTAATTGAACTGTCTTCTAGCAAGCATGTTTATCCCAAAGGAATGATCAAAGTTGCTTCTGCCTTATTTAAAAACTAGGTACAAGCCTGAGCAATTACTGAAAAAGAAAAACCTGATAAAAAATTTAAATAAAGCTTAATATAAATGAAATTTAAAAATAATAAATGAAAAATCTACAAATTATTGAGGATATTAATATTTTATTCATAATTCTGAGTCTCTATCTTGATTTTAATATTTTAATAATTAAATATTTATAGGATTTTTTAATCAGAGCTAATTCTTTTAAATATGGCAACTGATTAGTTATAGGATATTATATTTGTATCATTTTAAAAAAAGAAGTAAATAATCAGATTTAATTAGTATAAAAAAATAATAAAAATCGCTAACATTCGATATATTAAGTAAATTTACTTAATTTAGAAAACTAACTAATTCATTCTAAAACAATACACATAAAATAAATAAATATCACCTCATTTTATTAAAATTAAAGCGATATAACTTTTTAAAATAAATTTTTATAAAAAAAATAAAATTATCATCATTTATTAGATAAAATTTATTATAAAGTATTTATATTTTTGAGGAATTAAAGGAATTACTAATCCCAGTAAATAGATAGAATTTATTAGAAAAAAGATTTTCTAGATAATAATCTGAGTACAATTAAAGTAATCAATCATAATTTAATAGTTAAATTTGTTTATTTTTGCTAAAAATAATATTAACTAATTAATAATTAGAAAATTTATTGAATTTATTTAGCAAATTGTGAATGTGAATAATCAAGTTTTACTTAATATTTATTTATATTACTAACTTTAGATTCTAGTAATTAACTAATTAATCTATGTTCTAGAAAAAGATCAAAAAAGTTCTAATAATATATATTTTTATTAAAAAATAAAGTACTAATTTATTTTTATATCATTCAAATTTAAGAGAGTAATTATTTTTATATCAATCTAATTTAATAGAAGAATTCATTCATATTTTACTTAATTCTATTTAAATTTGTAAATTTTGATTTTTTATTATAGTTTAGCTAATATACTATGATATATTTCTAATAAAAAGTATAATGATCACACAAAATTTAGTGTTTAACCTTAAAAATTAAATATAATCAAGTAAGATATCATTATAAATATTATTTATAATATAAAATTTTTGCTGTAGAAAATATTTTTTCTGTAATAGTTAAAATATTTATACATTTTTTTCACTCTACGGTAACAAAATTATAAAAAATTTTTCTACTTTTCTGCTTGTTTTATCATATTTGGTTAAATGAATTAAATTTTTTATTTTTGAAAATTTAAAAAATTAGTTATGATATTTTTATTTACAAAGATACTCAATAAGAAATTAATTTTCTAATATTTTTGTGTTTATTGTTATTTGCACAAAGATTTGAAGTGAAAAATTCAGTATTAAATTTATGTTTTTTTGTTTATCTAAATTATAAAATTAGCTGCACCTGAATAGTAATATTTTATTTCATGGGTTTTTTTTACATTCTTGTTTTTTTTTTAAAATCTTTCAACTTTTTTCAAAAGATAATTGATATTTTTTGATAAATTTATATTTTACAACATAAATACAAAATAAAACTATGATTTACAGTGTTATATTTATTTTGAATTATATCTCTCCGAATTTAATAAAATTAAAAAATGTAGTTGTTGTAAGAGGTTATTAAGGTTATTGTCAAAAAAAATAAAAAATATTTTTATTTCTGAAAAGTTAATAATTTTTCTCAAACTAATAAGCAAAACATTTTTACTATTAAATGAATAGAAATAATGAAATAAAAAAATAAAAAATTAATCGAATTTTGAAAAATATTCTTTTTTTTTTAATTTATTTATTAATACTTAGTTCAATTTTTTTAAAATAGATTTTTAAATTAAAATAAAATATAAAAATTTTCAAATTTTACTCCTTCTATTTATTAGAGGCAATTAATTATTCTCATGTTATATATTCTTTTTTTTATGTTTATTTAGGGCAGTTTTTAATTTAATAGATTTATTTAGTTGTCTTGTTGTCATTTTATCATAAAAATTATATTTTTAATTAATTAAAAAAAGTATTATTTTATTTAAAATTTCTTAAATGAATAAAATAAATAAATAAATTTGAGTCTTTTTATTATGGTATTTATTTATTTACAAAAGATGATATTAGATTATTAGATGTGTGTTCAATTTTATTTTATTTAAATATTACAAAAGTATATGAGATTTATAATTATTTAGGAAATATAAAGTAATAGAAATACATTTTTTAATGGATTATTAATTACTTTTGGTTTAAATATTTTAAATAATAATTATTCATTTTAAGGAAAACTAAAATAAATAAATAACCATAGAAATCTAAATTAATTAAAGAAAATAAGTAATTTATTTACAAAATATTTAATTAGTGGATAAGAATTATTTTTTAAGAGGAATAATGTGAAGTGACGATAGGTAGCAATTGAAAATCATTATAAAAGTTTACTTTTAAATTATTTTTAATGTTTATTGATTATTTGAATATGAATATGTGATTAAGGAATAACAATAATAAAGATATTTTAGTGGATAATATAAAAATTTAGAAAACACAAAGATTTAAGTATTCTCCTAGAGTTCCTGATTTCAATTAATAATAAGCAAAAAAGTAGCCATAAATCTCATAAAAATCATTACAATAAATAAACTAAAAGCAAATACAAAAAATACAAAATAAATTATATTTACAAGTTTTAAAAAGCTATTTTTTTAATATTTGTGTGTCATTAAATGAATCCTGTTAAAATAACAGTCCTTGGAGTCAAAAAAAAAGCTGTTCCTTCCAATTTAATTTCATCGAACATAAAAATACTTACTGATAATAGTGAAAATATCAAGACAGAGGAGAATATTTAAGAATTTTTAAATGCAAATTCTAATTGGAATATTTGTAATCTATCATAATCAGCTGGCACATATATTTCAAAAAGCTAACTAGAATCTGACCCAAAGGCAGTTGACCCATCCAAATTTGTAGATGTAAACAAGTACACAGATATTGCACATATGTGCAAGTAAGATTTATTAGATTAAAAAATAGATTTGCTCGAATATAATCTTTAAGTGCGATAAAATTGCTTACCAATTTAATCTAATTCAAATTAAGATACAGAAAAGTAAGAAAACAGTGGTAATAACATGCACAGCATGCCTTATTTTTAGAAGAATCCTAAGAAATAAATATCTTAAGAAGAAAAAGAAGAAATGAAATAGCGTCTAATTAGAAAATAGAAAATTTTGCAAATAAAAAATCAATAGCTAGTCTCATATTTTGCAGATAAAAAGAAAAGCATATATTCTTTTGATCCTACTCTTTTATAAGAATAAAAGAATAAAAAAGAAAAAATGTTTAGGAAGCCTAACTTTTTACAAGACCTTAAAAATGATCTTGTCAATGATGAAAAAACTGTTAAGTTTATTGAAAAGAATTGGTTTTTGTTTTCGTAATCTGCAGAAAACCCAAACGAGTACATTTAAGGGATTAAAAAGATAAAGGATGTATATGATGAGCTTAAATCTAGAATATAAAGGTAGTAGGAGAAGAATCTTGAATAAAAAGAAAGAGCCTTAATTCAGGAGATTTTAGAATAGTAAAGGAAATCCAATTATAGAAGAAGCTTAAGCACTAAAAAGAATTAAAAGAAAGATTAAACTTCAGATAAGATTTGCATGTTCAATGCAGCTACTGCAGCTAATACACCAAAGAAAAATAGTAAAAAATACAAAAAAAGTGGTACTTAATACAGTATTAAAATCAGATAAACACAAGACATCTAAGAAAAATAAAATTTAAGTTAGACAATTAAATATGAGGGCAATAATAATTATTTACATTTTTCATCTCAAAATAAGAGTTTGAGAATAAATAATGAAGATATTATTTCATCTCCTAGTAATTACTATTCAATCGAGGGAGACCCTAATGTAAATTAAAATTAATCGCTTTATGAAAACTAAATTAAATTAGAGAGACCTCCTCAGTTACATCTGTCTTCCAAGGCTAAATTTGACGAAAGAGTTAAATTTTCTTAAAATAACACTAATTCATCTGTTTCTACTAGAATTTTAGATTCGAGAATAAGGACAACAAGTGGGAGTAAAACCTCTATTTTGGGAACTCCTTCGACAAGAACTGCTTTCCATTCTCGTAAAAATACAGAAGTTGATCTAAATAGAAATTAGGAGAAGATATTGCAAATAAACGGTTTAAAGTTGAATCAGAGATAAAGAAGCGCAACAAATAACAGCAGATTGATTAGCAACAGTAACTACAATAATAAAAATAGAATTTAAATGGAAAACAATGATCAAATATTTAACTTTTGTCACTCTGCTATCAGCGAATCAGAAATTATAAATATCTAAGGTGAAGAGGATTATGAGAACGAATATGACTAAAACGAACTTAGAAATAAAATTAACAATTCCTTTATAGATAAATAAAATTCATAGCTTTCGAACAGAAGTTAATTAAATTCTTCAACTACTTTGCAAGAGTCTTCTCGTGGAACCAGTTTCTCACTTGATAATCCCTCATCTTACACCACAAATGTAAATTTTTTAAATAGAAAGAGGAAATACTTAAACATGAATGAAATCAAGATAACTACTTACACTGCAAAAGAGCTCTATCTGTAAGAGCATAATCCTTTAAAGTATGAGCTCTACGTTGTCCCTTAAGCAACGAAAGACTTAATTAGCAAGGCTAATAAATAGGGAACTTACCTCTATCAAAAGCAATTCACTCCTAAAAACTATGGATAAGTATCAAACATTAAGAGAGAGTTAATTATCTCTTGAAGAAACCTGTAAGCATAAAGCAAAATCTGAAAATTGTCAATTTTAATAAACGAAAAGTGAATTTAGTTAGATTTACTTGATCATAAAATTTTGTTATTACAAATAGACAAATAGATAAAAGTAACAATGACTTATATTTTATAGCTTACATTTCTTTTTATAGAAATGATTAAAATTAATAATTATAAAAGAATTATACAAAATCAGCAGAAAAAAGGAATTAATTAATGGATGAATGAGTGAGTGAAGGTTTCTATTAAATAACTTAATTAATAAAAATATAAATATTTAAAAAATAAATAAAAACTCCTTTAACAAATTTACAAAATAAATAACAAATAAATAGCAAAATGATTTTTAACAATTAAAAAAAATATATTTCAATGAAAATATTAAATAAAAACTATTAGAAAAAACAATTTTAAATCTCTTCTTCAGAATAAAATAAAAATGAAAAATGAGTAATTTACAAAAATAAAAACTAAGAATTCAATTACATCAGTAATAAATATCAAATCTATTTTATATTAATTAGTATCATCTTATTGTATATATTTAGAGTAACAAATTAAAATAAATGTTTTCATAAATTTAACCCTAAATAAATAATATATTGATTTTACGATTCTTAATTCAGAAACCTTTTTTTTAATATTTTTTTATGAATGAATGAATTAAAACAAGTTTAAACTACCAAAAAATGTGTATTTTTTACTAATTATAATTAAGATTCTGAATAGGAATACATTGAATTTTTTAGTTATTATATTTCTCATTATTAACCTAGTTCAGTTTGTATAAATTGACTTGCTTATTGTATGTGAATATTAGAATATTCTATGAACTGTTGGAAACATTATTAATAACATTCTGAAACTGGAGTATAAATATTAGTAGTACATAGTGAAGTACAATTTGTAATTCCTTCTTGATGGTTTTAAATGAAATCATATATTCTTTTTTCTAGTCTTTATTAGCTTATTTCATGTTGCTCGGAGCATTCATGAGCTTTTTGTAAATCATTTCTATTAGTTTTGAAACACTCAGCTATCTTTTTAATATTATTACGATGATGTTCAAAAATCAACTTTGAAAAAATATCCTAGATCATAAACTAAGTTTTTTCAGTGAATTCCTTTTCTAAATGCTTTACTTGATCTCTTTTTTGTCTTTCCTCCTACATTTTTCAAATACTGCCCTAAAAATTGCTAAATTTAAGTCGGTTTTTTACACAAAATATTTTTTAACAAAACTTATTTGATTTATTTATAAATAGATTTCAATATTGAAAAAGTTTAAATGCTCCTAGAATTTATTCAAAATCTTAGAACAATTTATTTCAAAATTTTACTTCAAATAAATAAAATATCATTAAATTTTTAGTTTAATTTAAAATAAGAGCGAGTTTTTTAGATTCTTGTAGATAAAATGAAAAAAGGTAGAAAGAAACCATTAGAAATAGCTGTTATTGATCAGCTTGAACAAAGTTAAAATTCAAAGATTGATAAAGAATACATGCATTTTAATAGGTCTGCCATTAGAGTTACAAGCAATGGAATTGAGAGATTGAGTACTAACAAAAAAAATGAGCAACCATATTAGTTTTACAATCTTAAATTAAGCGATATACAAAATTCTGGGAAAAGGATTGGAGAAGGTGCTGCAAGCGCTGTTGAAGAAGGAATAATTGTTCCACTTAATGTGAAAGTAGCAATAAAAGTAAAATAAAATAGAGATGACAGATTCTAATTATCAACAATTAAACTAAATATAGAAAATAACAGTTTATGATCAGAATAAAAGAAGACAAATTGAGAATGATTTGATTATATTACAAGAAAATAAAGAAGCATAACAAAATGGCTGTGATTTTTTCGTATTCATGTATGATGCGTTTTTCAACTAAGGACAAGTTTAAATTATTTTAGAATTAATGGATTTTGGTTCAATAAAAGATGTGATAAAAAAAATATAAATTTTATAAAAATAACATATAACAATAATGACTGAGCCAATCTTAGCTCGTATTTGTTAGCAAGTAATTTTTTTAATTTTAAAAATTTTCTAGAATTTAATTTTATAATAGATTTTATGTGGATTGATGCACTTGCATATAATTTACAAACAAGTGCATAGAGATATAAAGCCAGCTAATATCTTGGTTAACAGATAAGGTCAAGTAAAATTAACAGATTTTGGAGTCACAAAAGAGTTAGAGTAAACTGATTAAAAACTATTATCTTAAAGAGGAACAACTGCATATATGTCTCCAGAGAGAATAGACGGAGCTGAATATGGTTAACCCTCAGACATATGGAGTTTTGGTAAAATTTTATAAAATATATTTATCTAAAAAAATATTTAATATGTAAAGGCATGATAGTATATGAATTGTGTATTGGATAATATCCTTTCGGTAAAGAAAAATAAATTATAGAGCTTCACTACTTATTTGAAAGTCATTAGGAAAAAGATAAGTGTTTTAGACTACCAGAAAAATCAAATTTTTCAAATGAACTTAAAGATTTTGTATCTAAATGGTAAATACATTCAAAAAGAATAAATAACTTAGGCATTTTTAATCAAAAATTTATGTTTTTAATTATAAATTGTTTAATTTGAAATAGGATTACTATCTAATATTTATTTTAAAATAAATAGTTTATATATAGACCCTCTTAAAAGATCTAAAGCAGTAGAGCTTTTAGTAAAATTTATAGTTTAAATGCAAATAAATTTTAAGGAATTATTTATATTAAATAGGCCCATCCATTTATTTTAAATAATTTAATGTATGAAGCCAATTTAGCTTAATGGTTATAAGATTTGGATGATTAAAGTAAGTAATTCATTGAAGAAAAGACTATTATTGTTCCTTAACAAATTTTAGAAGGAGCGAATTGATACTAGAAATTTATTTGAATAAAAAAATGTCTTTTAGTAATTAAATAGTATTTATTTAAACAAAATAAATATATAAATAAATGAAATAAAAGCAAATAAATTATGACAAATAAATATCGTAATTTATTAAATGTTTAAAATCGAAATAGTAATTAAAAGTATAAAAAATTAAATTATTTTTTTGATATTGTTAAATAAATTAATTTTTTAATGAATTAATTAATTAATTAAATAAGTAAGTAAGTAAATAAATAAATAAATAAATAAATAGATAAATGGATTTTGTATTTATTTAATTCATTCGTTTTCTTTATCTGTAAAAGTTTATTTAGGCTTATTTGAATAATTATTCAAATTTAATTCCCATTTCAACTAATTTATTGGTTTGTCTCCATCTTTTTCATATTTTTTCAAAGGTGTCATCTCATTATAATTTTTACTTCTTACTATCTTATCAGTATATTGTGGATAGTTTTACTGCCCGTCACTTTTATCAAAAGATTTAGTTAGTTTATTTAACAATTATTATAATAATAATAATAAATACAAAGCATCTATTTCAAATTATTTCATATATTGTTTATATAAATGGATATTTCTTTTGGCTGGTCGTTTCAGGGTCTTTTTTAGTTTGATCTCTTACTAAATTGATGGCAAAAATACAGTTTTGTCTTTTTTTAATTTTAATTAAGAAATTCTATTATTTGTTAAAAAAAATACTTGAATTGTCTTTAAACTAAGTTGGATCCCACTCTCTTTCTTAAGACTGCTCTTTAGGTGATCTGCTATAATTTCTTAAGCCTACTTCAAAACCTAGCTATATGTGTCCTATAGTAGGACCTACTCTTTTCCTAATCAAGTGGTCAAACTTATTTAATAAATTTAAATTCTAAGAAAAGCGTTTAAAGTAATGCAATTACTTCTTATGGCTATTATTTTATTAAATAATATTTAACTTTGTATTAATAAAAAATTAGTGGTTTATTTCAATACAAAAATTTATTAATTAATTTAGAGAAAGGATAAATTTTAATGAAATAGATCTGAATAGATTTACTCTTTCACTTGGCAATTAAAAATCTGCATTTACAAATTTTTTGTTGATAGTTTCTTCATAGCATTTTGGAGGAGATGTTTCTTTTTTTTATGATCCTTATATTGTTTTCAGATTCATAGGATATCTCAGACTGAATGCGAAATCTCTACAGCTTGTAGGCGATTGATTTCTGGTAAACAAGTGCTAATAATTATTTGTATTTCTTTTTGATAAAGTTATTAAAGTATAAAAAGCAGTAAAGATAATTAAATACTTTTCATAATTATTCACATCTACTTCACTAGAGTTGTATGCTGAGTTACCTCTAGCTATATTTATTGATGTACTTCTTTTTGACTTTACAATTGAGTTCAATCTTTTTGATTGGGCTGAAATACTATCTAAAAATCAAAATGAGAAACATCATAATGTATTTATTTAATTTACTGGCCTGCGTTGATTCTTCCCTTTAAGTGTCAATCGAAGGCTAATACAAAGATCTTGGGCTATTCTTTAAAATATCTTGCTGTAAAAAATTTTATAATCCTATGCTATCCCCATATAAGCTTCTTCTCACAGATTTCTTTACAGACATCTAATTCTAATTTATTTATAGCTAGCTAATAAATTTTCTAACCAATTTTTAGTAAATAGATATGAATTTTAAACAATAATAAACCAATAAAATACATCACTAATTATTGAAATAAAAATAAGAAATAAATAAATACCAATGAAAATTAATTAATGAATTATTTAACAATATTTTAGCTTAATTTTCTAAGCTAATATAATTTTTTGTTTGAAATATGAAATAAATTAATTCACAAATAAAATATTATTTTAGATTTACAAATTTAAATGGCTTTATTTATTTATTCTTAAAGATTAATTATCTGATTTGATCTATTGTTTTATGTTGGATTTTTAATTGATTTTTTTTAAATTTATAAATATGGTTTAAAACAAATTATCAAATTTTGCTAACTATTTACAAATTATAATTATTTTAGTATTTTCATGATATATTTAATTTAAAATTAAAATTTTCAGGCAAAAATTGTGGATAAATTTTTTTATACATTTTTCAGTAACCTTGTTTAAAAAATAAAAAATCCCAACGAAAATATAAAATAGAGTAAAAATTTACTAATTTAAAAGGAAAAACTTGATTATTATTCCAACCATAATTTTATTTTTTAAGTAACTAAATTTGAATAAAATTATTTGAAGAATTTAGGTAAAACTAATTAATATCAAATTTACTCATATTTTTATTTTTAAATTAAGAAATTTTAACAATAGAATGAATGATAAATATTTTTAAATTATTTAAATTAATAACTTTGTTTTTTATAAAAAACAAAACATTTAGTAAATTTGGATAAATATGAATTTTTTTTATGTATAAAAACTAACAGCAGTAAATTATTAGAATTTGAAAGTAATTAGAATTATGTAAAAATATTATCTAATTGAAATAATAAGCAATTATTTGTATCAGATTTAAGTTAAAAAATTTAATTAAATTAGTTTAGTTTAGGCACAAATTAGTCAATATATAAAGCAACAATTAATCTTATTGATTTGAAAAATTATTATCAATGGAAGGCGATTTCTTTTAGCAAACATTTCTAAAATATATAAAGTATAGACCAAGCAAGAATATAAATGTGCATTAGTATTTATTGAAGAAATTAGAAGTTGAGTAATTAAGTTAAAGTTAATTATTAAGCTTAAAAAATAGTTTAGATGATTTTATTCGTAAATATAATTTTCATAATGATGAATGGATTCTAATTAGTCTAATTGAAAATTTAGCACATTCAGACTTATTATTTTCAAGCGATACTGAAAAATATATTTTAATTATTAAGAAAAGATTCTACCTCAATTTACTGAATAAACTTGAGAATAATATTTCAAGTAAATTTGATCTTTAGGAGCTCTAGAAGTGTTTAAAGTCATTTTACTTAAGCTATAAAAATAATGTTTATGATTTGTTTTTAAATGCTTCAAATGATATTTAAATAATAAAGTAGATAGATAGCAACCTAGGAGAAAAATTAAAAAAAATTGAAAAGCATGTATCTGAGATTTTAAAGAGGCTTAAAAGTAATGAATCGTAGTAAATGTCTATTAATTAGAATGAGTAGAACATCTAATAAAATAAAGAAAATATTAATGAAATAACCAGTAGCAATTAATTAGAAATTTTATTAAATTAAATTTATAAGTAAGAAAAGATCAGTATTTAGTTTAATGAAGAATTACTTAATCAAGAAGTCAATATGGTAAATTAAATTGTGAGTGAGATGAATTTAAATAAAATTATTGGGCTATAAAATGTGTATGTTCATCCGTATGGGTCAGTTGTTAGTGGGTTTGGTTAGAATGATAGTGACATTGATATAAGCATAAATACAGATTGCTATTTAGATGAAAGAGTATTTCTTTCTCTTATTTATGATTTCATGAAAAATTATTTGCATAAATATAAAATCAAATATTAAAAACTTGAATTAAAATTAGATGCGCGTATTCCTTTAATAACTCTTGTTAAACAGAAAGATAATGTTAATTTGAAAAGTAATACAGTTTCAATAGACATATGTATAAATAATCTACTAGGATGCGCAAATTCAAAAATGCTAAAAGTTATATCTTAGATTCATCCCTTAGTAAAGTAGCTAGGAATAATCATTAAATATTGGGCGAAGTAGAATGGTCTTATAAGCAAAAAAACTCTTAGTTCATATGCATTTATCCTCATAATGATCTGCTTTTTATAGAGAAAGAAGCTAATTGATCCTTATTTTTAAGAGAAAGTTTAAAAAAGATAAAGTGATCCAAAATATTCTACTTTGATTAAGAGGACAAAGGAAACTGATTAGGAATTTTAAACAAACCTTTATTATGTGCAAGATCCCTCGCATTTACAGAAATCTCTAAAAAAGTATAAAGAAAACAATCCAAACTAAAAAACTTTATTAGACATGAATCTTGCAAGCTTATTCAGTGAGTTTATTGAATATTACTCAGACACCACTGATGAGAATAGAAGATATATAGATATTATGAATAATTATATAGTAAAATCATATAATAAAAATTTATTCTTTTATATTATTGACCCATTTGATAATTATCATAACCCAGGAGAAAGAAGCAGAGTAGAGAATATAGATGATAACATATTTATAAATAGATTTAGGTTTGCTAAGTAAAAATTGCAAGACAAACAATATTCGCAAATATTTGAATTAAAATTTCAATGAAAACTATTTTTTCTTTTTATTTTCTTAGTTTGTTTATTTGATTTGTTGTTGTTTGAATTTAAAATTCTATCATATTTAAAATATATAAAGATTTTTGTAGAGTATTTTTCTTTTTTTATTTTTGTTACCATTTTTATTTAGAAGGCTCGATTTCATTAATATAATCTTTAATCATGTAGGTTAACTGCTGAAAAAAAAAAAATTAATTAATTAGAGTTCATTGATTAATTTACTGAAAAATTAATGAATCTAAGATACAACTAAATAAAAAGAAGGAAAAAATATTAATTTCCTTATATTTTATAAAGGAAAGGTTAAGAAATAGTAAATTTTAATTTTGTTATCCTGTCTAATATTTATTACAAACAATAAAAAGCTTAATTATTTGATAATCGCTTTCCTCTTTAAAATTATTTTAAATAATTTTAAATGGATAAATTATTTATATTTTCTGTAAATTTCATTCTTTCTTTGATTAGTTTGGCCATTATATTCTGACTCTTATACAAAATCTTGGCTTTTAGATTTACTTTTATCAATTCAGAGTTTATCTAACAAGAAGAAAAGAGCATTTTTTCAAAATAAAATTAAAGTTGATGCATTTTTAAAAACTTATACATCAAAATGAAAAGAATAAAAATTTTTACTTCAATTTTTATTCATAATTTTCACTTGATACTTCATTTATTTTAAGATTGTAATATAAAAAAAACCATTGTTGACTTTTCTAAAAAATTCAATAAAACTCTTATGAAATCGTAAAAATTTTGCTTTAAAAATGAATAAGAATTCGTAGTATCATAAATTAAATAACTACTTTATAACTTGAAGATGGGATAAGAAAGTTTATTATCTCTTTTTACATAGACTAAATCATATTTTTATTTGTCTAAAACAAGTTTTTTTCCTCGTTGAGTTGAGACACTTTTATAAAAGGGGTTTAATTTGAAACTATAATAGTCATGAGATTTCTTTCTTCCTAATAGATTAGAAGAAGATTATACCTAAATTAAATTTTAATAAGTGTAAAGCCACAGAAGGTGGCATTTGTATTTAGTAATAACTTATCACAAAAAATTTTATTTTCACCGATCATTCAGTCCGTCCGATAAAATAAAAAATATCTTACTTTTTTTCTTCAAATGATACTAATAAAAAATATCATCTCTCTCTGTCCTCAAAAAGAAAAATATACTTTTGAAAAATTTACCAACTGCAATTTATAAGCATTTTATTGAATTATATCAATAAAAGAAGAAAGTTTTAACAAGTTTCGTAAACAAAAGCTAAGTTAAAAACTTCTTTTAAAGTAAATGAAACGATATCTAAAAATCTATCAGCAAAAAGATCAATTCAAAAATAAGAAATAAATGAATCTGTTTAACAAAAAAAAAGATTTATTGTTTTATAGAGATAATTTAATAATACAAGTCAGCCAGCATACTTTTGTATGTAATTATTATTAAAGATTTTAAAAAATCAGTATCTCTAGAATAGTAATAATATATAAATTTATCATTTGTTTTTAATTTAATTTTAGTTTTTAGAAATAGGCTGTTCTATTTATCTTAATAAATTATCTTTGATAATAAATTAATAGGAAAAATCTTAAGAATTTCCCTTTATTTTTGATGTAAATTTTATATTTGTAAATTTTCTTTCAAGGTGTAATACTACTGTTCAAAGTAAGACACTGACTGATATAAAAACACTTAAAAATCTAAATAATCAAAAAACTCTCTATGTGAAACTTTAAAATCGAATTATACAGCCTCAAATTTATTTAAATCAAAAGTTATAAAATAGTGGAATTTAAATATATGAATAAAATTAATATAAATTAGATGGGTATACCAACCCTGAATGAACAAATGAACACAACAATATTTTATAATCAATAGCTGGTTATTTATTGATCCATTTATAAATACAAATTAAAAAATTAGAATTATAAATATATAATTTGAAATTTTAATTATAATTTCAAGCCACTCCTTGTATATTTACAAATTTAGATAGCTTGTCATACCACACATTTATTTATTTATTTATTATCCAGACTACCTTTTTAAATATTTTTTTAATCACCTCACCAAAATTATGCAGAGTCTATTTTACAGTAAATTAAAAAAAAACTTTTTTTATATTTTGCATACATTTTAGCAATTAAAAGTCAATGGAAATTTTGAAGAATTATGTATGATTTCCTTATGCCTAAATATTTAAATTATAGCTAATATTTAATTTTGTTAATTTAAAACTCCTATTCTTTATTGGCTCAAAGACTTTTTATAAAGCTACCCTTCTCACTTCATTTTTAATAGAACAAAGCAATTTTTTAAAAATAGAATAACATAATTTAGTAAAATGAAATATTCTGTATTATATTCCGATAACAATATTGAGAAGTATAATTGTTTATATGAGTTAGCTACCATAATTATTTTAGTTAAACTTCTGATTGTCTACCTCGGAAAAAAGTGCATATTTTTAACCATTTTTATTTTAAAGGAAAAAGCTTGACAAATTAAATGAGATAGAAATATGAAATTTTTTTTTTTTTGATATATGTCATTTATTTTAATTATTTTATGTAGACTACCAAATATAGTATCATATTTCGTAGAAGATAGGCAATATTCCATATTACTCTAAGATATAGATAATAGAATTATTATATATTGTTCCCTCAGGTTTTAAACTAGTAGGCAGGAAGCACTAAAGTTTAATTATAAATAATTAAAAATAGCAAAATTCATTTTAGAGATTTTATTATGAAATAGGTTAGTCCTTCAAGTGAGCATCTTAGTTAAAGCCGTATTCATTCATGGCATCAGTAGATTATCTGATACTATTTAATTATATTAATTGGCATATAATATATCTATCTAAAAGAATGATTAGAATTTGACACAATTATTTAAGGGCTTTATACATTTTTTTACTTTTTTTTTATTTTTGAAGAGAGAAGGTAGAATAGAAAATAGGCTTTTTAATGAATTTATTGAAAATAATTGTGTTTGGTCAAAAAATGGATTAAGAAACTAAACTAACCTTATATTCGATTACTTTTTAATTTCTTTCTTACTAGCTATCACATAAATTGAAGAAAAATTTTTAATTTATTTTTTAGCTTCTTTGTAAATTAAAGGAATGAATTAATGACACAGGTTTAAGGATAACAAAAATGCAAACTAAAGCTTTAGGAAAGATGAAATAGAAAATTGTTAGAAGGAAGGAAAGTTTGATAGTAGAAAATATAAAGTTAAAATAAATTGTTTAATATTCATTTTTAGCGATTAGTTAGGTTGATTAGTAGTTATTTATCATGAAAAGATTTTAAAAACAAGTCTGAAATCAATATATGAGACTCAATGTTTTATATATTTACATTGATAAGCCAGTTTCTGAAGAAGAACTGTAGATAATATTAAAAAATTTTGCTGAATGATTTGTGTTTGATGAGATGCTTGATAGTACAATTGTTGAACTACCTGTTGGTAAAATACCTTTTAAATTTATGAATAAATTCTTCCTTATTTTCATTTTTAGGCAGGTTATTGAAATCATTATTATATATTTATATCACTTCGTTTTGTATTTTCTCTGTTAATTAAATCACTTAGTCCTCTTACTGCTAATTAAAATAGACATGAAATTTTGTTTTTTGAAACAAATATTCTTTTTTTATTTTATTTTAGTTTGAAGTAATATCTGCAAAGGCACTATATATAAATCTTTAAAAGGAAGACATTATATTTTTCACAACATTCTTTTTATTTACTTTATAATTTAAATCGTTTTTAGCCAATTCAGCTTCAAAATTCATAAAATTAGACTCAAATTAATCTTTGTTTGATCCATCTAAATCTGTTTACGCTTGCTGCGTAGAAGAATTTAAATATTAGTCATTATCAGCATTCAACTAATTATCTTCAATCTAGTTTTCTAGCTATTAATTACAAAAAGACAATTCATTCTACAAAGCATTTTATTCATCAAGCAAATTTATTTAGTTAAAAGGTTAAAGTTGTTCTTGTTATTATTATTGCTGTTAGCAATTTTAAAATGAGGTCTTTGTTGCCTTATTTTATTCTTTATTTTAATGATATTCAAAATTACTTTATTATAATCCTTCATTGATTTGTTTATGATGCTCATTTAAAAAATTTTTTTCCTTTAAATCTATTTATTCTAATTATTTAAAATGACTTCTAAGGTCTCTTTTTGGGAGATTAGAGATTTGTTATTAAATTTTCTTTAACTTTTCTAATTTTTTTTGTTTCCTTTGCTGCTTAGCTTAAGCACATCTACTCGAGCTTTATATCAACTCTTCTATGGTATTTTATTTTGGTTGATGATTTTCCATATTCCCACTGGATTCTTTAACCTATTCATTAGATTATATTGGCATGGTGATAGTAGCTTACCTTTATTCATCACTTAAAAGTTTTTAATCACATTAATTTAATTAATTTAGTTAGTTATTGTATTCATTTTCACTTTCTTAAGCGCCAAAAGGAAAATTGTATTATTGTATAGAGATAAAATTTTCTGCATTTTCTTAATAAGAAGCATAGTATTAATTTTTGCAATAACTATTTGGCTCAAAACAAGCTCCAATATAATTATTTAATTCATTTTCGCAGTTATTTTAATTGTAAGGAAAATTCTGTTAAAAGGAAATATAAGATGGATCTCTTTGATTATTCAAGTTCAGTACACAAGAGTTATCATAATTCATGCTTTCATTAATTTAATTGCTTTTTTTATTGAAATTATTTTTATTTATTGATGGGGTTATTAAAATTACTTTTAAATGTTAGGTTAGCAGCATTGAAAGAATGAATCCTCAGGTAAGAATATAAAATTTTCTTAATTAGAGTTATTACAGTAGGGTTTTTGTTATTGAGCTTAGTCTGATATTTGTTCTTGCAAGTAACAGTTTTAATATTCTGCTTCAGCCTGAGAGACTTGATAAGTCAAAGACATTTCTTTCTTTCTTTCTTTCTTTCTTTTTTGCAAGGAGTGATCTATACTCTGGTATATAATAAATCAATCAATTGCTTTAATAATTGATAGTTAAACAAGTTAATTTCACTTAATCTAGAAATCACAGAATTACTTAACAAATAATTGAGTTCAGATCTTAATTAAATATATCTTGTAATAAATAATTATAAGGAAACGCTGAACGTGAGTTGGTTTATTAATTTAAATTTAAGTATTTAATTTATAAAATCTTATAATGTTAAATGAGATTTGGCTTTGAGCTTCTTAGATTCACAAGTTATTACTAATAATTATCCAAATTTTACTAAGTACCAGCTAAATTAATAAAAACTTATTTTTGAACCCTATCCTTTTAAAAATATAAAATTAGATATATAAAATGACTTTTACCTTTTTAAAAAAACTTTCAGCATACAGCACAGACATGATTCAATCATAATGATCTACTTTTGTGATTTATTCAACATGATTTTTTGGAAAAAAATACTTCAGTTTTAGTATAGAATAAAGTTAATTAGAAAATACTGTATAAACAATCACTTAATTATGAATCAGTCAAAGTTATTTCATTGCTAATATGAAATGCAGACAACAAAATTCTTACAAAAAATTAGAGTAAATTAAAAATAAAAATTTTATTATTTTCACAAAAACCAATCAATATTAGAAATGAAAGCAAGAAGCAAAATATGATTTCTACTTTCATTTATTATTTATATTTATATATTTGATGATATTTAGCTATCTTTAAAGAATCTGTTTATTCATAAATAAGTTGATTAACATTGCGATATATGCATCTGATTATTGGAATGCAACAGCCTTTTTCGAATAATATTTCTTCTTAAAAAAACTTTCCTACTTGGCTGATCTCTAGTAAGAAAATTACATTTTCGGTTGAAATTAAAATAATTTTTTTATAATATAGATATTAGTATACGTTCGCAATTATTTTTAAACTTTCATAAAATTATCAACCAATATTTATAGCAACTTCTATAATATTAAATAATCAAATAGCATACAGAAGCCAGAAAATAAGGGGAAAAATATTGATAAATCTTTTCATTTTTTTTCAAGCAAATTTTAAAAATTAGAGGAGAAAAACTTATTAATTTCAGAAAAATTGGTGCAAAGAAATACTTTTCTAAAAATAAAATTATATAAATCTACTTTTGGCATAATTTATTTAAGTGAATAAACAAATATGTAATATAATCTTTTATTGTTTATTCAATGATTAATTAAAGTACTTTAGCATTGAGCAAAAACTTAAAAAGTAATATCACATTAAATTAGATTAGAACATAAAGCAATACTATCTATTCGAACTATTTTTATTAAATTTCATTCAATATTTATGAATATATAGAAATAAAATTTCTTACAATTAAAGAATGATTCAAAATCTATCTGGCAACTAATGTTTTAATTAAGCCTTTTTCAATTATTATCATATCATATAATTTCTTTATACTTAAAAAATAGAATAGCTTTTTTGAATAAACTATTATCAAGAGATGCAAAAAAAGTTCTCAAAAAAGTATCAATGTCTATATACTGATTAGATTTTCTGATTTAGTCTAAGACCTTGAGGAGATATGTATTATTTTTTATAATGTTTATTATTACTTTATTATAAATTAAGATTTCTCACATTCAAAATTAAATTTTTAATTCAGTAACCTTTTATTTATTGATTTTTAATAAAGAAAAAAAGGAAATTAAGACAAAAAAAATATCCTACCCACCACCTTCAAATAATGCTAACAAGAATCAATAGTAAAGTAATCTATATAATGAAAATTTCAATTAATAAAAGATGCAATTGGTTATATTTATTAATTGACTCTTTAATTATCTTCATTAATTTGAAGTTTGATATTAATAATCATCACTTATTTCATAATAAATACTAAAATCATTAAAAATAAAACATTTTTTAATTTATTGTAGCCCTAAAGTACATTTGCCATAAAATATGTTAGTTTGAAGAGTTAGGAAATTTAAAAAAAATTTTCAATTTAAAATAATTTTTATCAGGTATTTAACATGATAATGGAGTTAGATAAAAAACCAAAAATCTCTTTAAATTACTACCAGAAATTTGCAATGTAAAAAAGATTTATTAAATGAAGGGAAAATTAAAATTTTGAATCAAATTTAATACCTAACCAAAGGATCAAAATGAGTGAAAGATAAAGTTATAATACAAGTGAAATCTAATTTTTATTAATTTCTCTATCATGTTAATTAATGAATGAAAGCAATCATTCAATTAAATAAAAAAGAATCTAACTCTAAAATTTTTAATATGAATTTTGACATACGATAAAAATCCATTTTAATTAATATAAATTACGTATTATGTGTTAAAAACACTATGAAAATATTTTTTGTTGAGAAAAGAAATGGCATCAAAAAGCGAATGAAAGTAACTTTGAAGGATTGCATAAGTTAATATTGCTTCTATATAGAATTATTTAAATGAAATTTTTAGAGTAACAAGTTTCTGTGATAAAATTTTTTTTTCTTTAATGAGAAGGAAGGAAAATTGGATAATTAGAAAACAAAATAATAGTTATGAAATTATAATACACAATAAATGAGAAAAAGCATGCAAATAGTCCCAAAATTTTGGAAACAATTCATATTTTTAAAAATCAAGTAAATAAATAATTACTTTACAATATGTTATAATAAAAAGCATTATGAAAATATTGTTTATTATTTTTTTTAATTATAGATTCCATCCAAAAAAGCTAGCAAATTATTAAAGCATCATATCAATTCAGAAAAGAGGGTTTAATAATAATAAATAAGATGAAATATTGTCCTTTTTAAGATAGCAAGAAGCTACCTCTTTACTTAATTATTTAGTTAAATTAAAATGTTTTATTTTGTTCAAATACTTTACTTTTGTATTTAAAACATGTAAACTTCATTCAGCCTCCTCGTGAAGTTATATAATTTAGTCTCTCATCTGCAGGTGAGTCTGAGAGTTCATAATTAGATTTTTTTCGAGCCAATTTGCAAAGAAGCTCCTAAGAAAATATACAAAGACAGGACCAAAATTTGAATGACCTAACAGCTAATGTAAGGTCGTATTATTAAATTGTTTTTTATCATAATATTTTTTAAAAGTATTAAAGAATTCTCTTTAATCATTAATTTTCTTTTCTTTCTCTTTAAGGTTGTATAATTCCATTAAATTTGTCAAAACCTTCTTTTTTGTTTCTTCAAAGCTAAAGATTTCTTACTGATTTAAGAAAATATCAAACTTTGTTTTTTGATATTAATAACTTTTTTGATTTTTACTACTATTTTCATCAAACAAGGATTCAATAAACCTTTTAAAAGACGCCATTATATTCCTAACAATATTCTTTTTTTCACTTCCATTTTAATGAGCTGGGTCTACTGAATGATTGCTCGTCCTATTTTGAGATCTTTGATTCTTCGAATATTCATTCAAGCTACTCGTATTATAGTAATAATTATTAGCCCCTTATTAGAGCTGTTCATTTGTTGCTGTTTAATTTGTGGAAGATTAAAAGGCAGTATTTTTAAGTTCAAACGAATATTGATTTGACAAAGACAAAACTTCATCTTGATAAAATTAGCTAGTTTGAGGCTAAAAAAATTGCTCGTTTAAATCATTATCGTCTATCTCATTTTAAAATTAGTAGCTAGTTGATATCATCGTTTCGTTGTTAAAGCTATTTACTTTTTGGTTATTTTCATAGTAGTTATTTTCCTTAGACAAAACAAACTCTTGAAATTTTAAACTTTCTCTTTCTTCGTTTTGAGTTTAAGACTTGTCTTAAATATCTATTTATTCTTAAAACACTTCATTTTCACCTTCACCGAGCTTAGTATTTTCTTGCTTACTGCTTCTTAATACTCTTTTTGGCAGAGATTGAAGTCTGGAAATTAAATATTCCTGTTTTTATCTTTTCTTAATTTACCTATATTCCCTTAACCTTTCTATGCTCGATTTGTTGCTTATTTTTTTATCTTCAATATTTTAATATTAATTTTCTTATGATTTGTAAGACGTGTTTTCATTTCTATTTATTTGCGTTTGTTAATTAATTTCACATTATTTTTCATATATTTATTCAGGCATCTACCCATATTCTCCGCATTTTATATTTTCCTAATAATCTTTTATATTATATTACCCCTCTTTTAAAGCAAATTGATTATTTAAATTCTAAATATAATAAGTTTTTTCTTAATTAAAAATACTGCTATTATTAAAATTATAGCTATTGATATTATCTGTATCAAAATTAGCATTCATATTATAATCAAAAACAGGATTAAAGGAATTATAAAGATTTTCATTTTAAGTCATATTTTAGATTTATTAAATATCGCAATTACCCAAAAATTCATTTTCGTTTTCATTTAAATTAGCTTGTAACAATAATGGATTGTTTAATTCATTTTAATAAAATATTTATGTGTCTTAGTTTTTATCGTTCTATAAATCAGAATTGTCACACCTTTTATTATAAATAAAAATATTAAGCACAACCATTTAAGCTCTTTACTTTTTAATACTTAAAAAAGGCAAAACTTTAAGGGCTCTTTTAGTCTTAAAATAATGATTAGCGTGTTCTAATATTTCTCAAATCTTTCATATCTGAAAGCTAGCTAATAATATGCTATTGAGAACCATTTGAGAGAGGTTCATATTTAAAATTTTAAAGATTGTTACAAGTATTTTTTTAAATATTATTCTCTCCAGGTTTGAGTGTAGTCGATTCAAAATTCTGCTTCTTATCAATGTTGAAGATTCTCTTAGTTTAGTAACTGATAAATTTCTGCAAATATAATTTTATTTTGGGTTAATTCGAATGATAAATGAAATAAATACGTCTTAAGAATGGTGTTGATGCATTTATCGTTCTCCTTCATCATCTTTTAATGAAACAAAGTTATTATTCATATTGTTAATATATAAATATAATAAAGAAATAGTTTTCCTTCTTTTTAATTATTTAACTAGTAAATTTATTATTTAATAGAGACATTATATCAAGTTAAATGATTTAAAATCTTAGAGATCGATATATATTTCCCCATCATATCATCTTGATGTAAAATATGATTGTTTAAAAAAAAATATAAGTAAATTTAATCAATCTATCAATGACTTTAAAATCTATCTCCATATTGAACATCAGCTAAGACGATTGTCAAAATGACTTTAAATCTCTTCAATAAAAGATTAAAACCCTTTTTGTAAAATTGTTAATTTACATTTTTTAAAAAGCAAACACTTTTACTGCAAAAAGTAAACAACCTTAAAGATTTATGTAAGCATTCAATTCAACTTACACTTCTGAATGTAATATTTTAAAATTATATATTTAGTTGGAATATGACTAATATAAGTATTTTTCTAATCATACAAATTTATTGCTAAAGATTAATTTATCCAATAGAAATTCTGTAATTTTACTAAGTAAGATTATTTAATAAGAAAATAAGGTGAGGATGATTAAAAAGTAGCAAAAATTTGTGCTTGAAAAGTGTAGAAAAATAAAATATTTTTTTATTACAAAACCTCTTTAAGATGATTTAACAAAATAGATATTTACTCAAGCATTAAAATATTTAAAAATATTATTTTTATTATGGTTTAATTTAAGAATGGAAAAAATGTAAATTTTAGTAAAAAATTATAATTAGATAGAGTTCATTTCTTTAAAAATTCAAGAATATTTTACTCTTTTTTGTCAGGTAACATAAAGAACTTAAAACAAAAAAAAATTATTCCTGATTTAAAAATATTTTAATTGAAAGCGCACAATTTAAATTTATACTTTAAACTAATGTTTTCTCTTTTCATTTTCTTCAATAAATTTAACTAGGAACAAATGTTCTATAATAACCTCACTTATTTTATTTATATTGATTACATTAAATTTTGTAAATAACATTGACTCTTTAATTTATCTGACCTGATTTTTATAAATAAATGAATGAAAATTCAAAGTATTCACGCAAGATAAAATACAAATTAAATCAAAAAATATTTTTTAACATTAATCAATATTTTCGTCACTTAATTTATCAAGTATATTTAATGACAAAAGAAAATCAAATTTCATTACTTCAGATTTTTACTAATCAGAAAATTTAATAAGTGGTAGGTAATTTTTTTAAAGCATAGAAAAATATTAACAATTTAAGTAAATATTTAACATTTGAACTATTTTTAATACCTATTTCATTTAAAGAGTAATAATTAATTAATTTACTAATTAAAACAAATAAATTTGTGTTTAATGGAATTTTAAATCTTTAGCAAACGCCATTTATTTATAACTAGCTAATTTTGTATGTTTTTTAAATTTAATAATTTCAAAAACTTAATAAATTAAGATTAATATAGCAGACTCTTACAAGAGAATGATCTTTGAAAAAAAGCAAATGTAGATTTAGATCACATTGTTAGTGCATAGAAAACTTCTGGCTAATTTAGGTAAAAATATAATAATAGAAAATTTTAAATTAGCGAAGGGGAAAAAAAAATTAATTAACCTTTAAGCAGGATTTTTGATAGTAGAAAAATAGTTATTATTATCAAATAGTAAAAAAATCAAACAAATTTTGGCGCTAAAGAAATACTGACTTAATTTTATAAATAAAGATTTATAAATAGAACTCTTTTTAAGAATTAATATATTTAATATAGTAATTAGATATCATAAAATTTGTCTTTTTAGAAGCATATGTTCAGAGAAAACTAGGGAATTCTTATTTATTTTTTTTTGATATCATTAATTAATGTAATTATTTATCTTTAGTAATTTATTAATTAATTATGATATTTTAATTACGTTTAAATATTTTTCACTAAAACCCTAGATTTATAGAATTTTATCAATATCAAATTACTCCATTAAAACCTTTATTACTTTTTTGAATATTATAAAATTAGCCAAAATCTCTGATTTATTTTCTCTTTTTTTAGTATAATAAAGTGAGAATTGCCAATAGATATTAATTGAAATATTTATGTTTGCTATTTATTTAAATTAAAATTTTAAATCATTTAAAATTACCTAAATTTATGTGGACTTACTTTTTTACTGTATAAATTAGCAAAGATTTTTGTATTGAATTTATGAGTTTTTTCCATATTGTCTCAAAAGACTTTTACAATTTATTAAGTTAAGATTTTACTGTTGAAAGAAAACTATAGTTTAGCTTATCAATCATTTTTTATACTTCAAAGAATTGAGTTAAGGAAATGATGAGTGAGATGATTCTAATCGCTTAATGGAGTATTACAATAAAATTTATTTTATTCAACTCTTTTACCTTATTTAGTCATTTATAATAAGTTTTAGTTTATCTTAATATCGATATTAATTGACTAAGAATAATATTTATACAATTTTTATCTACTTTTTTCTTTAGTTTTACCTGTTTGCTCGATAATACTTTTTGTAGAATTATTTTAAAAAATCCTACAAACATTGCTTAAATAAGAAGTAATATAAAATCTATATTTATATAGAATAGTATTTAACTGATACTGATTGAAATTTAAAAAAAAAAGGATTTACATTAATATATTCCTGCTTCACCTTTTTATTATCTAACACTCATCATAATTGCTTTATCATCTTCCATTAAACTAAAAAACAAATCTAATTAATCTGCTAAAATATTTATTTTATTTGCTCAAATATATTGATTACCTATTCCCTTAAAGTAGAAATAAAGCAATAACTATCAAATATTACTTCTTCAATATCTTTCATTTATGTAAAATTAATAAATTATTTAACTACAGATTTAATAATAAAGTAACTGCTAAGAAAAACTCAAGCTTAGGACATGCATGTAATATTTTTGAGTGAAAATTTTCAACCTTTAAAAAATGAGTATTTTTTATGAGAAGCAACTGTGCATATAAATTAATAATAATAATTTAAATGTAAACTAACTAATTCATAGGATTTAATATAAAATACTTCTTTTTAATTCACTTACTATATAGAATGAAAAGTTACTCTAAATTAAATATGGAAATAGAAAAATAATTTGCATTTCAAAATATTAATTAATTAATACCTTATTTTAGAAACAAAAAACTTTTAGTTTTAAATAACTTGCTTTTTGAATTATTGTAAATACCTTTATTAAAATCTAATATTTTTGATTTCTTTAATAGAATAAAAATTATAAAAGTAATTTATCCTCTTTAAAAATTTTAATTATCACTAAAATCAAGCAATTATTTTCATCTCACCCATTTTTAGATGTTTTTTGATATTTTTGTTAGGATTAAACTATTGTTTTTTTGAGAATTTAAAAAATGTATAAATAATTAAAATTCAAAGCAAGCAAAAAAATATATATAAAGCTTAAATCATTTTTTATTTATAAAATAAAACTCAATTGATATCTTTTTTAATTTATTTTTATTTGTATTTTAAAAGCTTTTAAAGATTGTTAACAAATTTAATAAAATATTTTTATTTTAATAATAATCTAATAGATAAATTTTTCTTTTAATTAAAAGTAAAATAATTGAATATCTAAATAAATAGATGATATTGATTGAAGCTTGCTTTTATTAATATTCTAATAAAATAAATTAAATTTTACTTTTTTGTGAGATTAGGAAAAGATATAATTAAAAAATTTGATACAAATAGATATTGTGTGAAGCATTTAATTTTAGATAAAAGCTTTATATAATACAAATAAAAAAACAATAGGCTGGAAGGAAAACCATTAAAAAGTATTTTTCTCTTTTTTAGACATACATATAGGCAGACACTCTATAGCTAATTATAAAGATAAGATTAGTAAACCATAATAAAGCATACAATTTAGAGAGAGATAAAAAAATAAGATGAATATTAATTTGACTGATAAGTAAAAAATATATAGCAATGTCATCAAAAATGCATTAGAAAAAATTTACAAAAATGATAAAGTAGATATTTTAAACTTAATTAATACAAGCTTGGGCTGTTAGACTATAGAAATTAAATACGATGTGGAATTCCACTAGTTACTTGCTCAATATTTTCAAAATATGCGTTATTAAGATACAAAGGATAAAGAAGATGTGCTTTAAAAACTGCTTGAGTAATGCCTCAGTCAAAATCTAATTTTAAATACTTAAAAAAGTAAACTTTCTAAACAAATCATCATTTTGAAGCGCCTAAGAAGAATTTAATAAAAGCTTAAGGATGACCCAAAAAATGCTTTGGATCATTTGATAGAAGAATACGACTAAGAGGAGGAAAATTGTGATGAAGAAGTGCTATTATAGCGTTTCGAATAGGATAAAACAGACTTAAGAATGCAAATAGAAGACAATGTTAAAGATTTAAAAAAAGAAAATATAAAATATCTGTTGTTGAAAAAATAAAATAATTAAGAAAAAAATATTTAAAATGAATAAAATTTAGAATAAATTCTTTTAGATGTATATAATCAGCAAAAAATTGAAGAGAGTTTCTCAAAAAGACTTCTATAAGAAGTTAATTTTATCAGAAAGATCATTAGTATGATGAGGCTTAAGGAGTTATTTGGCTTAGAGTATGTCACAGTATAGCCTTATGGTTCTATAGTTAGTGGATTTGCTTAAAAATCTAGCGATGTTGATATCAGTATTAATACTAACTGCTATATAGATGAGAGCTCATTTATATAACTTCTTCATAACTTCATAAAGCAGTATTGCAGTAATAAATCAATTAAGAATGTTGAAACTGAGCCAGTTCTTCAGGCCTAAACTCCGTTGCTCAAATACACAAGGAAAGATACAGTAGATCAATAATAAATAAAAATAGATATAGATATTTGTGTTAACAATATCTTGGGATGCACTAATTCATTAATGCTTTACACTCTTTCCTAACTGCATCCAAAAATTTAATAATTAGGAATTATCATTAAACACTGGGCTAAGTAAAGAGGTGTATCCAGTAAAAGTCACTTATCCTCCTATTCCTTTATTTTGATGATGTTTTCCTTCCTTTTCAGAGAAAAGATATTGAACTCAGAGTTTGTCAAAAAAAGTAAAAGTAAAGAAAATTAGTGTTAAGTCAAAATTAAAAGAAAAAAAAAGGATGGTGAATAAATATTTTAAACTAATTTATACTTTTATAGCAATGTAGAAGACTTAAAAATGAAATTAGCTATATGGAGAAAAGAAAAAAACTTGCCTTCCTTAGATGATGTATCACTAAGCTAACTTTTTATAGATTTTATAAAATTCTATTAATCTAGCTTTAATTTTAAAGACAAGAGGTTTATTTCCATTTTTAACTTTGATGTCAATTACAGCAATAACAATTTTAAATATGAACTTTATGATGAAAATTATTACTTCAATATTGAAGATCCATTTGATACTAAGCACAATCCTGGATAAAAAACTCAAAACAAATAAGAATAATATAAACAGGCCTTTGATGATGCTTTAAATTAAATTGAAAGTAAGTAATATAATCTGCTATTCTCATCTAAATGAAAAATGTTAATATCTAACTAATATGACAAGCTAGCTTAAACATTAATTTTCAATTCTAATATCTTAAATTAAAGAATTAAATATGCTTTAAATATTTTCATTACTGTATTTTTTCAATTTTTATGTAAAAATCATTTTTTAACTTATTTTAAATTTACTTTTAAAATATTAAATTAATTTTTGTTTCTTTTGATTTATTTCATGGCCTCAATCAGATTTATAGCACTTAAAAAATACTTTCATTAGATTTTTATCAAACTCAATAAATAAATGAAAATAAAATGTGATATAATATAAAAACTAATATTACACAAGATAGAATTTATATTTAAATTTACATAAATTAATGGAAATTCTAAGGTGAATTTTGCTATAATTACAATGTTTTATATTAAATTTATTTTTCATTAATATATCCTCCTATTTTTTCATTTATTTTTGTGATGGTCAAAAGATCTTAAAATTCCTATCACTTCTTTTAAATGTGCTTCATCAAGATTTTTATAGAATTGTAAAGAGTACGACAATCTCAGTTTAGCAAGTTTTTCCATCTCTTCGTGACATTAGTTTGTATTCATTTTGCATTAATAATGGTCTTTTACCCAATCACACATACAATATTTAATCCAATCTTTTTGTAGCTCTTTAAATTACTTGTATCTACAATCTGAATTATCTAGCTTGCAGCTTCTCTAAATGGTTTTTTTTTAATTTTATGTTAAAACATTCAAAAGATATACAAAACATTTAAATATCGCATAAAAATAAAATGAATAGTTTAAAATTTTACAAAAATTTCATCGTATGGCTTATTTAATTCCATTTGTTTGTAGTTTTTAAATGGCTACTTCAAAAAAAGGATAAAAATAACTCTAAATTAATTAATTAATTATTCCTACCAAAACTTAATTGATAAAATAAATAAATATATTAATTATTTTATTAGATTTCTTAAATTTCAAAATGTATTTATTTCTTTATTTATCTTTTTAAGATGTTTATTTTTATTTCTAAAAATCTAAAATTATTTTTTAAAATATTAATGAAATGTTTGATATTTCTTATTGTATTTATTAATAATCCAATTTAATTTTTTGTTATCATTTTCTTGTTAAAATATAATTTTTTTTTTAAGCAAATGTCTTTCTTGCAAAAATTTTATTTATTGTTTGAATATTTAATTTATTTAGAAATACTTTTAAATTTAAACAGTATTTGTTGATGCAAATGCGGTATTTAAAATGTAAACAAAATTATTGTTTCAGGAAATTTCTTAATTACAATTACTTCTTTTTGCACAAAGTATATCCAAAATTTTTAATTCAAAATAGTCAGAAAATACACAAATTTTACTAAATTGGTATTAAAAATAATAAAAAACTTTATCTTGAATGAATGAGTTGAGATAAATTTTGAGTATTTCTAAAAAGTATTTTTGCTAGCAGATATTATTACAAAAATATGTAAGAAAAAGTAGAATGCTTAAGCAACAATTGAAGAAATAATGATAAACGTTTATTAGGTTTTTTATAAGTAATAATAAAAGAAATAGTGTTAGAGGTTGTTTATTTATACATAAATAATTTATTATTAATTGTTAAAATATAATTTTTACAAAAATTACATAAATCAAATTAAATTAAGAGTAACTAAGAATTTATGAAGTTGATTATAGCTTTAGTATTATTAGGTCTTGTCTTCTGCAATCCTTCTTATCCTGAATGGCCTCAAAAGTTCGAGTAAGATTTTACTGAAGAGTTCATCTATGGTTTTTTGAAATCATCAACAAAGGGAACTTATAGTTATGATTACGCTAATAGAGCCTATAAGGTCTCTAGAGAGAATGGAAGAACTGATAGATATTGTGGTTTTAATGGTCTCTATTTCTTCAGAAACACCGCATGTGAATAAATTGTTGTTAACGGAGATAGATTCTTGTATTATCCTGAGAGAAATGACTGTTGTTACTGCTGTTCAAACGAACACGGATGCGGTGTCCTTAAACCTACTTGGTTACAAAATGCCATATTTGAAGGTGAAACAACATTCAACGGTATTCCTGCTTACAAATGGAACTAAAAGGGTCTCTAGAATAACTTTTATTATGAAACTATTGCTGAAAACCCTCTTGATAGAGTTATGTTATAAATCGATTAACAACCTAACGATATTTAGAACTTCTCCCAAGCAAGAAGAACTGAATTTTAACCTATCACCTTACCTTCTATCTGTAAGAAAGAAAATACTTGTTCTCTCTTATCAACATGCACTGGAGTTAGAAAGATGTGATGTAAAAAAAAAGTAAAAAAATCCAAAAGATAATTCATATAAAATTTATGATGATTTTATTATATATCAATTTGTAAAATTATCCATATAAATTAAATATAAAATTATTTACATCAAGCTTTCAATCAAACAATAAACTACCATTGGGATTCATTCATCTTTTACTATATACTTTTTAATCAATTATAACAATTTTAAATAAAATATTATTTTTTTAAACTTAATTAATTATTTTTATAAAATTTAAAAATATTGTTATTAAATTATCTAATGAAAGTAGATTTAGATGAAATAAATCAAAAATGCAAAAGAAAATGATATTAATTAATTTAACTTAAAATATATATAAATAGATAATCATAATTGTATCTATTTAAAAATATCAATTTCATAAATATTATTTGAATGAATTATTTACTTATTTAAAATGAATTCAAGTTAGCAAATCAATTTGTTAGCTGACTGAAATCAATCAATCATTCATTCATTCAATCAATCAATCAATCACAAATGCATGAGCAGTTATAAAATATATAATTTTTTGATTATGTATTTGAAAGGGCATAAATAATATAACAATAATAATTAAAAGTTATTGGATAGTTACCAAATTCAAAGCGAGAATATCAATACAAAATTTAAAGTAGTAAATAATATTTTCAAAGAAGATGGGTGATATTGTAAATAAATTAATTATAAAAAATATAAAATGAAGATATAGTAATTTGGATTAAAAATAATTTTATAATTTGCTAAATAAAATAGTACGAAGATATATCGTTTGGTTAGCAAGTCTTTGACCAGCTAGAAGCAGATTTTAGAAGAGTAATTTGCTATCATTAAATGCATTATTTTTTCAGAATTACTTTTGGAAATGTTTTAGAATTTGCTAAATTAATTTAAAATTGCAGATTATAGATGAATTAGCAGGCGAATAAAGTTTGGAAAGATTCAGAGTAGAATATGAAAAGCTTCACAGGGCTCTTAGAACATCTTACGAAAATGAAAAAAAGCAATTAGCAAGAATCAAAGAATTGAATGATGATATAGTTTAGCATGCAGCAAAATTGCAAATGGCTTTAAAGCTAACTCAAGAAGATACAGATACAATTTAAATGCTTAAAACAGAATTAGAAAAAGCTTATAAAGTTTTAGAAACTTCAAGAGATCGTGAAGAAAAATCAAAGGGAAAAATAGAGAAATTATAAACTGAAATTAAACATTTAACATAGCTTAATGAAACTTCAAATAATCCTAATATGTATAAAAACGAAACTGTTGAGAAATTAACAAAATAAAATGAAGAATTAAAAGCAGGTAAGTTGTTATTTACCAAAAATCTAACTTTTAAAATAATCTTAAAATCATGAATCTTTTTATTTTTTTTAGGAATTTAATAACAATTAAATACATTTTTTGTTAACATAATTTAAGAAATTTATAAATTGATTGAACTTGTTTAAAAATTTTTTTGGTATGAAAATAAAAAATAGCCTCAGAAGAGTTTTAGAAATAGCTTGCTTTATTGAGAAATGCATTAAATGATTCTACTGATAAGCTTAAACAAATACAGAATGAAACAAGTATAATTAAATCCAAGATAAAAGAAGAAACTAAATAGAAGCAGGAAATAGATGAAAAAGTAAATAAAGATAATGATCGTTGCAAAAAGATTGAAGGTAATTTATTTTTAAATGAAATTGGAAAAATGACTTAATGAGCTCTACAAAATTTATAATAAAGAGGAATTAAAGATTTTGAAAGATAACCATGAAAAAGAAGATGCCCTCAGAAAGAAGATGGAAGACGAAAATAAATAACTCGAAAATACTAAGGCTTCTAATTAAATTGAATACTAAGCTAGACTTGATGAAATAAAGAAGCTTGATTAAAATAAGAAGCAACTTGAAAATGATAAAATAAGTCTTGAAATTATAGAAAAAGAGTTGAAAAGAAAAAAGGAAGAATGTGAAATAGAATACAAATAGAGAGAAGTAGAGAAAAAGCAGAGAGAAAAGGAGCTCCACTAAAGACACACAGAATCTGATCAACTCAAGAAAGAAATTGATAAATTAGAAGCAAAAAAATAACAAGCAACTCAGCAAAAAGAAAATTCCATTCGTTCTAAATAAATGGTTATTCAAAGTGCAACCTAACTTGAGAGATAAGTTTTTGACACTAAAAAATTAAATGAGGAAGATCTTTAGTTAATTAAAGAGTTGAAGAATGCAAGAGAATTACTTGAGAGAAGTTTATAAAAGACAGACAAACAAAATAAGGAATAAGGTGATAAGATTAAGAAGCTTGATAGAGAAATTACTGAAAAAGAAAAAGAAATCAGAGAAAAGGGATGGGAACTTGATTAAATGAAAAGGTAATTGGGTGATTTAGAAAAAGAAAAGGAGAAGTTTGGCAAACAAGCTGCCTAAGCCAATGCTGAATATTTCAGAAGACTTGAAGAAATTAAGTTAAAAGACAATCTCATATCTGAATTCCAAAAGAAAAATGTAGAAACTGAAGCTAAATTAAAGCGCCAATAAACACTTTACGAAGCTGTGCGTAGTGCCAAAAATTTATATTCCAAGAATCTTTCAGAAACTTAAGATGAAATTGCTGAAATAAAAAGAAGATATAAAATTACTAATCATTAAATTTCTTAGCTGAAAGAAGAAATAGATGCTAAAGAAATAGCTCTTGCCAAAGAACACTTTGAACATAAAAAGAAAGATAAAACTATTGAAGAACATGCTCACATATTAGAAAAAAATAAAAAAGATATTGACAGAATGCAAGAAGAAATTAAAAATTTTGTAAATAAAATGAATAACTTTTAATTATTTAAAATAGAATTTATTTTTTCTGTTTTTTTATGATTTTAATAAATTATTTTTAATTAAATAGAAAGGTGAAATAAACAAACTCTAGTTCATTATCAAAGAAAGTGAGGGGAAAAGAGCTAAGCTAAAAGAAGAGTATGAAGTTGTTGTAAGTGAAAGAGATATTCTTGGTACTTAATTAATTAGGAGAAATGATGAGTCTGCATTGCTCTATGAATAAATCAAAATATAATAAAGAACCCTAGCTGAAGGTGAAAAAGCATACAGAGAAAGAGAAGGAGATATCTAATTGTTAGAATATAAGAAAAATGATTTAGTTAGGTCTTTGAGAATTTATAAGAAATAAGTGTCAGACATTCCTGACTTAAAAAATAATATTAAAAATTTAAGAAAAGAATTGATTGAAGAATAATTAAAAGTAAAAGCTCTTTCATAAGAGTTAGAAAGTCCTATGAATGAATCTAGATGCAGAAAATTAGAAGGAAGTGATCCTGATGTCTTTGAAATGAGATAAAAACTGTAAACATTGTAAAGAAGATTAATAAGCAAAACTGAATAGGTAGTTGAAAAAGAAGTTTTAATTCAATAAAAAGAAAAGTAAGTCTAGGAATTAAGAGAAATTATGTAAAAGTAACCTGGCCCAGAGGAAGCTAAGATGTTATCTAGTCTCCAACAAAACTTAAAACAAAGAACAAGACAGATGAAGGCATTAGCTGCTGAGTTGAATATGTATTAAGCATAGGTATTGATTACTATTTCGAATTAAATTTTAGTAAAAGTTTTAAATTACAATTTTAATATTAACAGGTAAACGAATACAAGTACGACATAGAAAAGCTTAACAAAGAAATCCAAGAAACAAAAAGAAAATATTTAGAATAACGTAAAAAGGAATAAATTCAAAAAGAATAAATGCAATATGCTTAATCAGTAAATTTAATTTAATTCTTTTAAAAATAAATATTTAAGATGAATTTTTTAAAATAAATAAAAGAAATGAAGAAATAAATTAATTTTCATACATTTATTATTAAAGGAAATTTAATCTTAAAATAAAGCACTATAAACCATTAAAATAAATTTATAATGTTTGTTTATTTCTTTAATCTGTTGATATTTTATCATATAACAACTAAATCAATTAATTTATTAAAAATTTTTTATTCTTCATTTATTAATTCTTAAAAAAAAAAAGATTGCTAAATTAATTTTAACAATAAAAAAAACTAAAACTTTAAAAATTCAAATTTTAATTTAATTAATTTCTATTGCTAATATGTTATATTATATCTTAGTAAAAATAATAAGTTTTTAAAAAACGTTCTTTTTATAATAAAATTATGAAAGTTCAAAAATTTAGTGTTTTTTTGTTTTTAATATGAATGAGTACTTACATTAAATTTAATATTCTTCATAAGTAAACCTAGTATTATCTACTAGATATTTCAACAATATAAAGTAAAGAATATTGTGTATTCTAGTGTTGGATCCAGAAAGATATCTTAAACCAAAGTATTAAGGGATAACGAATACATTAAAAATAAAAAAATAAATTTATAAATTTGATTTTTTTAAATGTTGTCTAAAATAATAAAAATAAATACATTTTGAAAGTTTTACAATCATCTAATTTTAAGTTAGATTATTTATACATATTACTCTTAAGATTTACTAAATCTAAATTGAAAAGTTCAATTAAATTTAGCTCTTTATTTAAGCAAAAATAAAATTTGAAAATTAATACATGAAATAGTAAATAATAAAATTTTTAAAATTATCAAATTTTACCAAGACTTTATATTTTTATATTAAAACTTAAAGCAATCTTTAAATGAATAAATTTTATATAATAGGTTTATTTATTTATATGTGTGAGTGATTCTTTAAATTTGCTTGTTAGATAACTAAATTTATAAGTAAATGTTTTTTTCCAGTAAATATAGAACTAAGTTGGAAAAAAGTTAAAAAAATGATAATAAAGATAAAATGGATGAAAAAATCAATATTTTTAAATAAAGTTTATTAATAATAATTAAAATTTGCAGATTTCAAAAAATTTATGATTGATTGATTGATTGATAAAAAATTAATTAAACAGAATATTTGGTTGCTGAATAAATTAATTATCTATTTAATAGATCAATTATTTTTATTCATTATATATATCAGTCAATTAATTTGTTTGTTTTTATTAAAAAATATGTAAATAAATTTATTATTTAATATAAATAAAATAGCATTTTCATAATTTATTTATTTTGTATATTAGTTGTTTTTTTAAGTTTCTTGATAAATTTTTGCTTCTATTTTATATTACTATCATTCATATTGATATTTGCTTGGACTAATAAGAATTGAATATTTTTTACTTGTAAAATATGTATGTTTTTTAGAAAGCGAATTTTTGAGAAGAAACAAAAGTATTAACCACAAAAAGAAAATATAAAGAAGAGAAAAAGTTTTAATATAAAAGCACAAATAAAAAAGTTTACCTAAAAAATTAAAAAAATAATAAGAGTCACTAAATTGATTACATAAATAATATAAATTACTCATAAAATAAGTAGTAGTTTCTTTATATATATTTCTTTATTCAAAGGCAACACCGAAGATGGGTCAATGTTGTGGCTTTGTTAAAACAGATAACGGAATAAATATGCATTAGGCATAGTTTAGTAGAGAAATAGAAGAGCACTTAGATAAATTAGAGAAGGACAGGATCATAGAAGCATAAGAGACCTCATCGTAATTAGAATATTATTTTATCTATTAAACTCAATAAAATAGGATAGTATCAATATTTATCTCCTATAGCATCTCTTTTACCAAAAAAGCTAAATAGTTTCAATAAAATTTATAAGCAAATAAGGTAGAAATTGTAACGCTTCTAATAAATAGATGTACATAATTTAGTTAATCAAATCAAATTGCATAAATACCCTATTTAAAATGTTAATATGAATTAATTAAGAGATTGAGATGATTTCATAAATTGTGTTATTTAGGTTAAATGATAAGCTAAATTAAACAAATTGCATATTTAACACATACAAATGAAGTTTCATGAGAGATAAATATAAGGAAATTCAAAATTATTGAAAGAAAATACAGTAGAAAGCAATATCTTGTCATAATTTTTGAGCATGATTTAAATGAGCAGTCATTAAATATTTAACAATAAATAGTTAGATTGCTTTTTAGATTTAAAAATTATAACTTTAAAATAGGTTAAAAAATATAAGTAATATTTTTACAATTAAGATAAATAGGAAATGTTGGTAATAATAATGGATCAACAGTGGGATATCATGATGGAAAGGATATTACACACCACTAATCGAATTTATCAAATGAAATATAGAAATAACGGAGTGCAGATAAACAATTACTTAAGAAAGAGTCGGCATATGAAGACTACGAAGTAAAGGTGATAGATAATTAAAATGCATAGAAAGAATAGAATTAGTATGTGGGATAAAATAGCACAGGGGAAAAAGTTGAAAAATATAATTCTCAGACATCAAAAGACTTAGTTAGAGTGAAATCTTCTGAAAAAAAGAATTCTGTGATTGCCAAATAAGAATCTATAAACAAATAAGGCACACTTTCTAATAATTTGACTGTTAATAACTAAGCACTTGGAATAGAAGATATACATTTAGAATAGCTATCTGTGAGTCCAAATAATTCATATAATTATGCAAGTAATGAAGAAAGTCTTAATAACAGCGTACATGATGAAGAAACAAAAAATGCTGAGAATTAAAATGCTAATACAGCTAATGGAGGTGTAAGTTTTGGTAATGATTTAAACAAGAAATCCTCTTTATCGGCTTAATTATAATCAAACATTATAAATATAAATGGTATTTCATAATCTAATCCTGCTTCTCCAAGCCTCAACTCTGGTATTTCCAATTCAAATGTAAGAGAATCATTTTAGAATAATGGAGGAAGAAAAAGCATTCTATTGAATACTCTAGCAAAAAAAGATGACCCTAACAGTGGTTCAAAATCTATATTATCTTCAGAAGACCAGCAAGAGAAGAAAAAAGAAAAAAGAGTCAAGCTTGTAACAACCTAATCAGAAAAAAGATTTGATACAGACACTAATAATGCAAGGGAAAATACAGAAAAAACAACTCCATCTAAGCCAAAGGGAGTTTTGAAAAAGTACGATCCTAATTCATCGTTTTCAGATGCTGACTCTCCTCGTACTAAAACTAAAAAGAAAGTTAAATTCAAAGAATCAACATTCAAAAAATAGTCAAAAAAGAAAAAAAGTAAATCAATTAATTGATTATTTCAAATTCAAATAGTATAATTTAACTTAAAAATTATTCAAAATTCTTCATTTTTTGAAATAAATATTAAAGCAAAAAAAATCTCAAAATTTATAAATTTTTTTAAACTGTTAAGACATAAAAAATAAAAGAAATTTATATTTAAGCAAGAAATATTTTAGAATAAAAAAGAGGTACTTCTCAATTTATACAAATTTTTGAATAAACATTGATGTCTTATTTTATCAATAATGGGAAAAAATACAAGATTCTAAATATCATTAGCACCATAAATTGAATTAATATTTATAGAGAGAATTCATTTCTTTTTAAAAAATAATTGTTAAATAAAATATTTATTTAGAATTTTACTAAAATTTGTTAATAAAATTATGTATTTATTTTAAAATAACTCTTAAAATTTTAAAATCGATTTTTAATTAATTAAAATAGAAGACTGAGTCACTCACTTTTAGATAAAATCTTTATTAAAAACTGTAAATAAATAAATAAATAAAGTAAGTAAACTGGTACTAAACAAGCTAATCTAAAAACTAACTATTGTCTTAAAAAATTGAAATTCTCAAAAAACAAACTAGTAATAATCAATCAACACCAAAGTTAATAAATTAAGAAACTAAAAAATAAATTCTTCCTTTTATATTTAAAAAGAATCAATCTTTCCTCAAATACAAATAAATAAAATTATTTCGTTTAATTATAATTTAACCAAATTGTATAGATTAATTATCAAATAACATACTTCTTACTACATTTACTCATTTGTTCATTCATTAGGGAACGAACAAATAATAACCATAATAACTACACAGAATACTCCTTTTTAAAATTAATCAAATAATAAATAAAATCAAAAATAAAAAAACTAATCATAAATCCATAATAGGTTTATATTAATCAATATAATATTCTGTTTTATACGTTTTATCATAAAAATTAGTAAATTTATTCTTATAATTTTTGTCTTAAAATATTTAAAAGCCTTAATTAATTTATTAAATTTCTCCTAACTAAATGTATTTAACATGATATAATTTAATTATTTATAAAATGTAATTTTAACAAACAAAACATTATTAAATACTTAATGATAAAATAAAAAATTAACACAATTAAATAATATTTTTTTTCCAACTTTAATAAGAAAATCTTACAAATTAAAAAAAAATTATCTTAAAATTATTTCATAACAATTATTATTTCAATTTATGAACATTTTTTTTGGGAAAATAAATCATAATTTTAAATAAAGTACAAGCAAATTTAATACAAATAGAATTATGATAATAAAATAAATGACAGTTCTATTGACTACGATTGTTCTATTCATTACAGACATAACTAAGTCTGCTTTCCTTAACTCATCTTATATATCCTTAGACTATTTTATGAATTATTATAAATTAAAACGTTTTATTATTTTGAATCAAATACTTTTTATTCAAAGATTAATAAAAATAATTTAATTTTCAAAACAATTTCTGCTAAAGTTGATTTAAAAACTTTAATTTTTGGTAAAATAAATTTATTTTAAATTTTATAAATAAATAAATAAATATGTATTTTAATTACTTTATCAATATTCTTTTTAATGACTTGCCTATCTCCAAGTAATCTCGTGGAAACTTCATCAACAATCTACTCTGTTTCACCAGCTAGCTACTCAATATCATTAAGCATTTAGCCTTACTCACAAATATTATTACCTTACTGAATTAATATACTTCTTTCTGTATTATTTTGCTGTTTTAATAATTAAGAGAAATTTATTTAATTTCATTAGTATTTTTTTCTAGCTTTTAAAATATTTACATAAATAGATTTTTCAACTTGTAATTAAGAATATTTCTTGAAAACATCATCATAATCTTATCTATATTTGCTAACTATTGTAGTATAATTCTTTTTAATGCTATTAGGAAGACAATTTATCTCGAATTCCATTTATTTTACCTAAATTCATAAACAATATTAAAGAAAGATTGATAAAAATTTCATCAAAAATTACACAATTCTCTGCTTCTTTAATAGAATTCTTAACATTTTACAAATCTTCCTCTATATTTTTAAATATTGCATGATATTAAGCATTTAAATTATCAATTTTAACATATATTATGCTTAATATTAAAATTTTCAATTAACCAATAATAAATGAATCAATGAATGAATGAATCAAAATCATTTACTAAAATCTAATTAGTTATTTTTAAACTGCTTATATCTCTAATTTAATGTCTATATTATATTTTAAAAATCTTCTTCGTAGCTAATAAATAGCTCAGAAATTTCTAATGGAGCTTAATCTGCCATTTCTAATTAATGTTCTAAATAAATAAAATTATCCTAAACTATTTCTTTTTAAAGCTTTTTTCTACTAAAAATTAATATTCTTATTCTGATAATAATTAAATTAAAAAAAAATTTAACTCTTTTTTTAATGGTACTAAAGATATTTTAAAACGCAAATTATCAAATTTCATCAATAAAAGCATCTTTCATTATGAATGATTATTGTTTTTTTATTTAAAATCAAAATTTTTTAAATACAATTTTAGAAAGTCATTATCATCAAAAAAAAAGTTTAGTTTTATAAAAATAAATTTTTGTGTTTTAATAAATAAATAAATAATTTAATTTGGAGTTTTTATTTCTTAGAAAAAATCATATTAAAATATTATTTTAGCTTATATAAAATTAAAAGCAAATATTTGCTAAAATCTTTTAACTTTTTTTTCTTAAAAAATTTAATATTAAAGTATTTATTATTGCTCATCTTAAGATACTTAAAATTAGGGAGATGTGCTACTTAAATTTTTGTTTTATGATTACCCATACATAAAACTCTAATTAATACTTAATCATTTTTGATTAACTGTAATGCTTTAGTAAATAAGTAACTATTATTGCCAATCAACAGAAGTTATAAATCAGGGAGGTATTACTTGCAAAATACAAAAATAATAAACATTTTTTACTTATTCATAAGTAAAATAACTAACATTCATCAAAAATCAAATATTAGGTATTTCCCTGGTAAATATCATAAAAATTGCAGGTTGAAGATATATAAATAATTAAATTTTAGAAGTTATATTTGTAAGCTTTGATTAAGATTTTTGTAATCTTTAATATAAAATAGATTTAATAGAGTACTTGCTGTCTTAATTATCGAAAGAAATAACTTTTAACTTACTAAGCTATTTCTAACACAAGAATTCTTACTCATAAATTAATATTTTCAAATCATTTCTTACATAAGAATTTATACAAGTAAAAATTAATTTCTATTTTCAATTCTGACACAAGAATTATTACTATTAAAAATTAATATGATCTACAAATCATTTCTTACATAAGAATTTATACAAGTAAAAATTAATTTCTATTTTCAATTCTGACACAAGAATTATTACTATTAAAAATTAATATGATCTACAAATCATTTCTATCATTATAATTATTGGATATGCTTATTGAATAATTTCTAACACAAGAATTATAAAAAAAAACTTAATTTAATTAGAAGAACACCTAGACAAACAGACAGATTATCATAAATTAACTTTAATAATTAATTATCCCATATTTTTTTTAACAAATAAAATTTCATCGAAAAAAGTTACTTTAAAAATAAATTTACTCATATTAAATAATAATAATTATTAAATTAATTTAAATAATTAATAATATAAAGAGTAAAAATGATTAAAAAAGCATAACAAGGATGTTTTAATTTATAATTTTACTCTTCTAAGTTTATATTATCTGATCTTAGTACTCAGTTAAGGATTGAAAGCGAAGATTTGTCTAACCTTGGCCCTACTTTAGAAAATTAGCCAAATATATTAATTTTGAATGTTAAAACATAAAACGAGGATGATAAGTATTTATTCTATTTAAGTACTGCTTTAGCGAAGCTGAATAATCTTAAATCGTTAAAAATAGATCTTGATGCACGATATGTAAGCTAAGAAAGTATATAAAATTTAATTTTTTCATTGACCAGTTGTTTGAAATTGTCAATTTTAGATCTTAGTTTTACAACTCTTGGCTATTGTAAGGGAATTTATAGTAATGGTAAAAGTTTAATAGATTTAGGTAGCAAATTAGCCACTCTGAATAAACTGTCAAATTTAACACTAAAGTTATAACATAATGCCTATGTTTCCAAGAATATTAAAGATTTAGGTAATAATTTAGTAAATTTTACCAATCTCACAGAATTAAATCTTATACTCCCTTAATAATCTTGCGACAATGATGAATATTCTGAACATTTCATCTCTAATTTAAGTACTGCATTGTCTAATTGCAAAAATCTCTTAACTTTGAAACTTGATATTTACTCAGTTTTAGGAAAACTGTCTAATTTAGGCTGTGCTCTTAGTAAGTGTACAAATCTCAAAACTTTAACTCTATGTTTTAGTTATCCAAATAATTTAAATGAATTGCCACATTTATGTTCTATTTTAGCCTAAAACTTATAAATAAATGCTTTTACATTGAATTTGGAAGAATTTAATTACCATCTTATGTTTTACTCTAAACTTGATACATAAAGTTTGTACTCTGCTTTGTCAAATTTCAAAAGTCTAAATTATTTGAACCTCGATTTTTCAAACAGAGAAAACTCTTTAGATAAAGGAGATTTTATAAATTTAGATTTAGCTATTTAAAACTGCTCAACTTTTTCATTTGCTTTAAATCACATAAAATTTGATGAAGATATTATTTCTTATTTAAACTAAGCTTTAATAAATAATATAAATCTTTCCAAATTGAAATTATATTTTGATAGATATGAAATAAAAACTGGTGATTTAAAAAATTTATATCCATCTTTAACAAGCATGGCAAATCTTTCAAATTTGACACTAAGTTTTAAATATAGCAAGTTCGATAATGAATAAGTTTAATTTTTAGGTGTTTCTTTAGAAAAAATTTATCTACTTTCCAATTTGACTCTAGATATTAGCTCTACTTATGTAAGTGACGAAGGTATTTCATTTTTAGGTTCTGCTTTAAAAAACTGCTCTAATTTATCAATTTTATCACTTTCTTTTGGGTAGAATGAAATTGAAGAGTTTGGAGTATTAAATCTATGTTCTAATTTAATAAAATGCAACAAAATCTCATTTTTAGAGCTTTTTTTATATAATACTATTTAAGAAGAAAGCATTTAAAGAAAAGTAATTGCAAAACTTCAAAAGGCTAAAAGATTCGTTTAAAAATATGTATTTTTTAAAGAAAATTATTTTTATTGATTTATTCATTCGTTTGTTAAATTTTTTTTAAAAATAATTAAATTAATAAAAAATAAAAATGAATTCAATTACAATTTTTTTTTGGGTTTAAGCTAAGCTTTATAAAATTTAAAAAATAAAATCCCTTTTATTGGTTAATATATCGATGGATATTGGCATCGAAAATAGAGTATTAAATTTTTTAAGGAACATATTTATGTTTTAGTGAAGTATATTTATTTATTTATTATTGAAAACCTAGCTTCTATGTTTTTCTAAAGTATATTTTTAAAAAAACAATGAAACTTCTGACTATATTTTAGTTAAACAAGAGCTGAGCAACAAATAAATAAATAAAACACTATGGTATATCTTAACTGTTATCTAATTTTAGTCAAAAAATAATCTGACAAATTACTAGTTTCATATGTTTTTATCTTATTAATAAAGTTTTTTATAATGCTAAAGGAATTTTTTATTAGAAATATAGCATAGAATGATTTTTTTCTAATAAAAAAATATCTGATAATTTAACCTCTTTGTTTTGTGTTTTAGGCCTTTTGCTTAAAACATTATTTATTATTTCTTTTACTTCAATTCCTAATTTCAGTTTAATATTTAAAGTTCCTACCAAAAATGAATTCTTTAAAGACTACTCCTAAAGAATAAACATCCTAAGTTTATAATTTAAATTAATATTTTATTATGAAAATTTGCTTAACTTAATAGTGAAACTTATTTTTTTATTATCATTTTCATTAAATTCAAAAATTTCTTTACCAGTGTATTTCATTATGCAAACTCTATTCTATACTATCATATAAACATTTTTAAATGCCAAAATTATTTATTTTATTAGTTAAAATTTAATACAAAATATTTAGTTTATTCTTTGTGGAACTAATGGATAGATCATTTGAAAAATATTATAGATTTTTAAAAATAGGGGACATATTTGATTTAAATTTGTAAAAAATACGAATTATTAATTTGCTCTTATTATTAGTTAATTATTATAAATCACTAGAGAATTAACTGTTGGAATAAATTTGATAATTGTTATAATAATTAGTATTTAGTAATTTTAAATATGATCTTATTAAACATTTTAAAAAATACTTTAGTAAATCAAGTTTTATATTAGCAATTTGCTATTTTAAAAATCGCAAATCACAGATAAATAATGATCAAGCAAAAAATTTTATTAATAAGAAAAATTAATTTTCTTTTTAATTTAAAATAGAATTTTAAATAAATAGTAATAAAAAAAAATAATGATTATTTATTTAAATTTTAAATAAATAGTCTGTGGATTCAAAAAAATTAATAAAATTTACAAAAACTCTGCTCAAAATATGAAATTCTCGGGATGAAAAAAAATTCGGAAAAAATATTTAAAATTTTAGTTTTATAAAATGTAAAAACCTGTATAAAAAACTCGCTTTTTCTTTTTCTTTTTATTGTGCTTGCTTTTTTTTGTTCTTTCTTTGTTTATTTAACTCATCATTTTATTTTCAACTTTTGCTTTTATTATTAATTAATTTATCTTATTATTTCATATTCTTTCTTCATTTTTTCCTTCTAATTAACTATTTAATTATATATTTTTTCTTCAATATTTAAAAAGTGAGAATAAAATTGGTGATGAAGGTGCATCAGGCTTAGGTTCTGGTTTAGCAAATTGCATTAATCTCTCAAATTTGACACTTGATCTTCGGTAAAAACAGTTTATTTGTTTTGGATTGTGATATTTTTAATTATAAAAACTAATTTAAAACAATAAAACTCTTTTTTCTTTTTCTTTTTATTGTGCTTGCTTTTTTTTTTGTTCTTTATTTGTTTATTTAACTCATCATTTTATTTTCAACTTTGGCTTTTATTATTAATTAATCTATCTTATTATTTCATATTCTTTCTTCATTTTTTCCTTCTAATTAACTATTTAAAGATATATTTTTTCTTGAATATTTAAAAAGTAAGAATAAAATTGGTGATGAAAGTACATCAGGCTTAGGTTCTGGTTTAGCAAATTGCATTAATCTCTCAAATTTGACACTTAACCTTTAGTAAAAACAGTTTATTTGTTTTGGATTGTGATATTTTAAATTATAAAAACTAATTTAAAACAATAAAACTCATTTTTCTTTTTCTTTTTATTGTGTTTGTTTTTTTTTGTTCTTTCTTTGTTTATTTAACTCATCATTTTATTTTCAACTTTTGCTTTTATTATTAATTAATTTATCTTATTATTTTTTATTCTTTCTTCATTTTTTCCTTCTAATTAAATATTTAATTATATATTTTTTCTTCAATATTTAAAAAGTGGGAATGAAATTGGTGATGAAGGTGCATCAGGCTTAGGTTCTGGTTTAGCAAACTGCATTAATCTCTCAAATTTGACACTTAACCTTTAGTAAAAACAGTTTATTTGTTTTGGATTGTGATATTTTAAATTATAAAAACTAATTTAAAACAATAAAGCTCTTTTTTCTTTTTCTTTTTATTGTGCTTGCTTTTTTTTTTTTTTTTGTTTATTTAACTCATCAATTTATTTTCAACTTTTGCTTTTATTATTAATTAATCTATCTTATTATTTCATATTCTTTCTTCATTTTTTCCTTCTAATTAACTATTTAATTATATATTTTTTCTTCAATATTTAAAAAGTGAGAATAAAATTGGTGATAGAATAGAATAGAAATACTCGCACATATAAATGCACTCAGAATACAACTTAAATTAAAAATTATTTATTTATTTATTATATTTATATGTATTATTGTTTGTTTTTTTTGTATTTATTAGGTCTTTAAATATATTATTTTTGATTTTTCTATGAAAACAAAAGAGGAACCGGTTAGAAAAAGTTGATTTCAGCAACTTTTTTTAGCTAAAACTTGGATGAAACAATTTTAAAGCATATAGATAGTATTTGTCATAGATTAATCTATGCAAACTACTCATCTTTGCTTAGTTTACGGTTCATCATAACCACTATTTTTATGAATTTATAACCTTTAGTAAAAACAGTTTATTTGTTTTGGATTGTGATATTTTAAATTATAAAAACTAATTTAAAACAATAAAGTTCTTTTTTCTTTTTCTTTTTATTGTGCTTGCATTTTTTTTTGTTCTTTCTTTGTTTATTTAACTCATCATTTTATTTTCAACTTTTGCTTTTATTATTAATTAATCTATCTTATTATTTCATATTCTTTCTTCATTTTTTCCTTCTAATTAACTATTTAATGATATATTTTTTCTTCAATATTTAAAAATTTACAGTAAAATTAGTGATGAAGATGCATCAGGCTTAGGTTCTGGTTTAGCAAATTGCATTAATCTCTCAAATTTGACACTTGATCTTGGGTAAAAACAGTTTATTTGTTTTGGATTGTGATATTTTTAATTATTAAAACTAATTTAAAACAATAAAGTTCTTTTTTGTTCTTTCTTTGTTTATTTAACTCATCATTTTATTTTCAACTTTTGCTTTTATTATTAATTAATTTATCTTATTATTGATATTCTTTCTACATTTTTTCCTTCTAATATACTATTTAATGATATATTTTTTCTTAAATATTTAAAAATTTACAGTAAAATTAGTGATGAAGGTGCATCAGGCTTAGGTTCTGGTTTAGCAAATTGCATTAATCTCTCAAATTTGACACTTAATCTTCGGTAAAAACAGTTTATTTGTTTTGGATTGTGATATTTTTAATTATTAAAACTAATTTAAAACAATAAAGCTCTTTGAATTTATTTGATTAATTTTTTATCTTTTTTATTCCTCTAATTTTATTTTATTTATTTATTTATTAATTTAAGAAATAATTTTTAATTTAAAGTTTATTATATTTGATATTTATTTAAAATTTACACTAATTTATTATAAAATTTTAGCTCAATGAATTAATCATAACAATTCAAATTAAAAAGCAAGTGTCTTAAATCAAAAAGATTAGTTGTCTTTTAAAAATATTCCTAGTGATAAGCAAATAACGAAAAAAGGACGAATAAATATTAAATGTTTTAATAATTGAATATTAAAGGTTTTTTTATTTTTTAATATTTTGAAAAAGTTTTTTTTAACCTAAAGTATATTAGATTTTATTATTGTTTTTTTATTTTTAATATCATTTATATTTTTGTAAGTTAATAAATTATTTGTAAAAATAAAAAAATTAAAAAATTAAATTTACTTAAAATAATTAATTCCTCTTAAACAAACCCTCCTGTTTCCAATAAACGATAAAATAATTAAAAATTTCAAAGTTATGAGGAGAAAGGAGGGGTAAGAAAAAGTATCTTTTGCATTTAATTGTAATTTAAATGAAAATTATTTTTTAATTATGGCATGTCAAATAATTTGTTTAAAAAAAGATACAACAGAGTAAACTCAAAAAAAAAAAATGAAACAAACAAGAGCTAAGTAGTACAAATTTACTTAAAATTAATCAAAAGCAAGTAATAATTAAAAAAGCTCATGAAAATTTTAAAAGCATAAAGACTAAATTTTTGAGAGAAATATTTTTACTTTTGGTTATAAAAAATGAATAAATAATTTTAATTGTAATTAAAAAATATTATTTTTTTAACACTTTAAAAAATTATAAAAAACTAAAATAATTTTTAGAAAGCTTAGAGTAGGAAAACTAGGAATGAGCGTGTCTCAACAAAAAATTTATTAATCATTGTATCTAAATCCATTTTGCCGCATATTTTTAATATGCCAATGAAAATCATATAAATTAAATAAAAATGCAAGATTAAATTTTTAAATACTAAACTTTATTTTTTTATAATTTATTTCTAAATGGAAAAACAATACAATAATTTACACTTCCTTTAGAGATTTAAAATTCATTATTATCAGCATCCATCGGCTATTTTATGAAAATTAAATAAAAGTCAAATTCTAACTATAAATTTAACATTTTTAAAATTTACTTTTGAAATTATAAAAACTGTAAATTTGTTCAGAGTTAGTCAATGATTTAGAAAATAAAATAACAAAATTTAAATTTACAGACTTTTGTAAAAGTAAAAAAATTTTTAATTGCCAAGCAAGAGTTTACACTAAGTTTAAAGATAAGTAAGAACATATTTATATTTATTTTTAAGCACAAAAAAATATTCTCTTGAATTAAAAATAAGTATATCTAAAAACTAGATGATAAATATTGAGTTCTGTTTTTTAAATATGGTTTTAATTTGTTAATTTATTTTGTTTGAAAGAAACAATGTTTTTTTAGTAAAGGTTATGAATTGCTTGAATTATGAAAATTGAATTTATTAAAATGCTTTGATTAAATTTTTTGTTTATTGGTGTAAAATATTCTTTTTGATCAAAATTTTGATTGAGTTTTTTTATAAGATGTGTAAAATAGTGAAGGTAGAAAGAAAGACAACCTTTAAGGCAACAAATAGGATTAAATTGAATTATTCAATTAATGTAAAATAGCCCTTTTAGCAACAATAATTTGCAATTTTTAAACATGATAACACATCTTTTTTAATAAAACTTCAATGTTTGAGTATTTATAGCCATACAAATTTAAATGTTATGCATTCTTTACCCAGTAAAATAAAAAAAAACTAAACAAATTAATAAGTAAAAATTAAATTATAAAAAATAGCAGTATAAAAGAAGTAAATAAACTAATAACTCAAATTAATACAAATGCTAACAAAATTGGACATTTTCGGTAGTTAAATTTAGCTAAGATTTAACAAGTATTCAACATATAAAACTAAATTTGGCTCGTTTGTCACTATTTTGATTATTGGGTTCATATTCTTTCGTTTGTTTTTCATAATTTAAGACGTTGTTTAAAGAGTTAATCCTTAAGTTATTTATAGTGAAAGATAAGTTGATGATCCAGCTCCTTTTTAGGTATCAAGTGAAACTTTTCCTATAGCTTTCGGTATGGAAGATACTGTTACATCTAATTATTATATTGATGAAAGCATTTATACTGTTTCCGCTTCATGGAATCAAAAGGTAAAAAAACTGAATGAAACTTCAAATCTATATGAATAAGAATGGTAGAAGGTGAATATAGAATTAAAACCTTGTACATAAGAAAATTTCAAAAACAAAGACAATCTTCATTATTATCTAAAATTGAATTACACAAATATGTATTGCCTGCCACCAGATTCAATTTTTTAAATCTAAGGAGATTATACATCTGACATTTATTCAGAAATTCAACTAAAAGTTAAAAAATGCACATAAAATTGCAAGCCAGATGATGTGATTAATAAATAACTGCTGAATTCTAATTTTGCAATGCAATTATCTGACTCTTATGTGGACCCAACTGTGAAAGATAATCCGTTTAAGGTCTATTCAAGAGATATGTTCTGGCCGACAAGCATTCTTATGCCAAAAATAGTGTATTTGTATCTGAGAAATAACTATGTCTACTCTGATTTTGGTTGGTTTTTTTCAGATTTTATTTCTTAAAGATTTCCAGCATACAGTTTTTACGAGTCTTCTGTAACTTATATTTTAGCCTTATTTATTTCCACTAATCAAAGAGATTAATTTTAAATAACCAATCAAATTTTGATTAAATTTATGTTTAATTTTTGCAAGTATTTTCTAATAAATTATTGTTTTCTTTTTCATTCATTAATTTTGTTTGTGGGATTGAATTAACATTTTGATATTTATAATAAAGATTTTTCCACCATAGTTCTAAGATTACTACTTGAGCATAGTGTTTAGGTTTGAAAAGCAAAAAGAGGGCTCCTTCAAAAGGTCATATTAAAGTTTTAACAATATAATATCTGAAATAGGTGGTTTTACTTAAAGTCTCTTAGCAATAGGATATTTGATATGTACAAAGGTTTCATAGCTAAAACTAAATCAAAGATTAATTAAGCAGGCATTTAATTTTGAAGACTCAGTTAAATCAGATAACAATACAAATGAAAAATAAATTGTTGTAAATGAGCTTAAAGAAAAACTGAGATTCAATAAATAAAATAATACTTAGCAAATGAATACTACTTAGTAACTCTAAGCAGAATACACACAAATAAATTAGAATTAATTCAGTCCTCATAGGAAATTAACTGATTTAAAAAAACGATTTGATATTTCTGTAAGTGGCTAGAATAGCAGAAAACATTCAGTTATTAATACTCCTACTTAATCATATCAAAGTGCTACTAATATTTAGATTGATCAATAATCGCAATTTTAATTTTTGCATAAAACAAAGTAAAAGAATGAAAATCAACTCTTTGATTTAAAATTTAGAGTTAGTGATTTGAACTAAAAAACAATCGAATCAAGCAATAAAGTGAATGAGCAAGGCATAAAAATACAGGATTTAGGCAAATAAATAAATTTGCAAGATTGTAAAACTAGTTCCCCAAATCGAAGATTTTCTAAAAAACAAAAAGACACAGAAAATAGAAATATAACATAAAATGAACAAAAGCAAATTTTAGGTTACCTTCTTTCAGAAAAGTGCGGGAGTTTCATTAGGAGTCCTTCAAAAAAAAATACTGAAATATTACAAAACTTAAGCTAAAAGTAAGCAAATAAATTGAAAAAAATAATTTAAAAGTAAGATGGCAAGCTTGTTGAAGATTATTTTTAAAAATTAATGAATGAATAAACAAACAGCATGAAAATGACTGTTTGGGACTACTTCAAATCCCTTATTTTTCCTTTTGGGAAGATGAAAAAAAAGCAAAAAATCATTGATTATAGTCTAGAAAAGCTCTATTAAAAACTTGACATCTTTTACATAGTAAAAAAGTTATTTGAAGTGGATAAATTAAAAAGACTTTTACTTGACTCTGATCAAATATAGCTATTTGAATATATGCCAAAACCAACAATAAATCCTGATATAGCTTAATATAAGAGTGGGAAAGATAAATAGCAGAGTGAATTAGATTTGCTTTATCAGGATAACCGATCTGAAATTGAAAAGGCAAAAGATGCTTATTTTGCATATAAGAATATATTAAATAAATAAGATCCTTCTATTTTAGATTACAAAATTATGAATTTACTGGATTCAAATTTGATTGGAATCTTTGGAGGTTTGTCAAGCGATGAAGATATCACCAATAATAATTCAATCAAGGATGAAGCTTCTTAAGAGAATGCTTCAGAATCATACTCCCCCTAATATAAAATGTAATAAACTAACAACACTAATTATTGCACTTAAGAATTTCAACAAATAAAATGTAAAGAAAAGTGTTTTAAAGTTGAGATTTTATCAAACTTAAGTGAATTAGAAAAAAGTTGTGACTAAGTCCCAATAGAAGAATTACTTTAATTACCTAAAGAATTTTATTCTAAATAAAACGAAACAGGTTTAATATAGTGAAGTTAAAAAAACAATTTATAATTATCATCACCAACATTACTCTTCATCATATCACGTCACTATCATCATTTCTTTATTGCCTATAATTTTATAGCTTTATTATATTTCTTCTGAAAACTGATAAATATATTAATTTTGTTAATTTATTTATTATTTTCATCAATTTTAAGGTTAATTAAATTTGTAATACATATTAAGTTATAATTTAATTATATTATTTTCTTTTAATGAATTTTTATTAATAAAATTAAAAAAAACTGGATTAAAATTATTTTTTTATTTATGATTTTTATTTATTAAATAAAAAACTTTATTTTTATGCAATGAAAAGCAATAAATTGTAATAAAATATAATTTTAGGATAATAAATAACAATTAAAATAATTAAACAAACAGTATTAGCATAATATCAAATAGCTTTAAAATAAAATTATTAATTTATATTGAACGAATATTTTTTATCTGTAAATAAATGTATGCATTATTATTGGTTAATTAGTTAATTTAGTAATCAAATTCATTTCTTTTTAAAAGAAAAATTTGCTTGTTTTTAATCATTTTTCAAACTCTAATACCTCTTTAATCATAACTCTAATATAAGATAACAAGTTTCAACTTGCTTTATTAAAATAACATTTTTCAAATCTTTTTACTATTTTTCTTTTCATAAGATCTAGAGCGGGAACGAGAAATTGATCTTCTTGGAGATAATCTTCTTCCCCTCATGTTAAATTTAGCTGCTTATCCTGTTGAAGCATCTGTGCTAGAAAATAATTGTTACTATTATAAAAGAGGATTTAATGGTACTCTTTTGTTTGTTGTGCTTTACTGTGTTTAAACTGAAGCTCCTTCTTTTGGTCTGGCTTCTTCAACTACAATTTTGGTACCAGCTAAACGAGCTCCATTCATTGAAGCTAAAGCTTTGGCTGCAGCATGAGTAGTTGTAAATTCAACAAAAGCATAATCATCTTTCATTAATATATCAACTAATTCACCATAACCTCCAAATGTAATTACAAGATCTTGCTTCTTAATTTAAGGACCTATTTTACCAATGTACAAACGAGTTGTTTTGATTTCTTTTGCTTCATCTTTGGGTCTAGCTCCTTCTACCACTATCTTTGTTCCATTGAGATTATATCCATTCATTTCTTTAACAGCTTAAGCAGCAAAAGAACTATCTCCAAATTCTATAAAAGCATAGTCTTCTTTTCTCATAATATCTGTAATTTCGCCATAACGTCCAAATAAGTTTAAAAGGTCTTCTCTTTGGACACTTTTTTAAAGTCTACCAACATATATTCTAGGATGTTGTGCTAAATCAACATTTTCACTTACTCCCTTTATCTTAGCTGGTTCTGCCATAATTCTGTGACCATTAATAAAACGTCCATCAAGCTCAATAACAGCTTTTTTTGCATCAATTTCATTTGAGTATTCTACAAAGGCATAAGTTTCCTTCATCATAAAATCACTAATGCTGCCGAATGTTTGACAAAGAGCAAAAAGATCTTCTTTGCTTACTCCTGCTGTCTTACCTATATAAACTCTATAGCTCATTTTAATACTGTTATTAGTGACCTAATATATTAATTCCTTTTAAAGATCTGTTTGACTTTTTAAAATTTTCTAAAAACTATGAAGTTTATCTTAGAAATAAATATCTGAAATTTTGTAAAATTGATTATTACTTAATTCTTTAAATTATTGATATAAATAATAAATAGATAGATAGATTCTTTAATTTATTTTCAATTTTTGATAATTTGAATTTATTTCAAAAATTGAATTAGGAGGGAGAGATATCCTCAAATTCTATAAGATTTTTAATATTTAAATGCTCTATCTTATCATTTTTTTAAGTCATTATTAAACACTTTATTATTAATTGAATTCAATGTTATCCAATACAAATTGTATTAATAGATATATTTAAAAACCATTTTATGTTTTCATTTAAAAAATTAAAATATAAAAAGTAAAAACTTTAATATTATAATATTTCTTTGCAAAATTTAAATTAGTTTTTTATAAAAATTAAGTATGTATAAAAAATAACAATATTTTAATTTTCATTACAATAAGAAAAACTAACTAATAAATTGTCTACCATTTGATACTAATATAAATTTATTAATTTAATTGCTACATTTTTGTAAAAAATTGACTAAGATAAGAATAAATTGTTAATATTTTTTATTATAGGGAATAAATTTGATATAATTATTTAATTTAAAGATGATAATAATATATTTATTTGTTTTATTTGATTATTTTTTATTTATAACTAATTCATTCATAATTATTTTTATTTTTGATAAAACATGTTGTTTTCAACTTGAATAAATCTCATCTTATCAACAAAAAAATGATGAATTAGGCTTTAAATATTCAACTATTATTTTGGTTTTATTATTGTTAATTGAGCTAATCTTTTTTAACCTATACTCTATGGAAATTTGCATCATATGTAAATCTTCTTCTATGACTTTGCTTTTCATCTTATTACAAAAGCTGATTTTATGCATTAGATTGGATGGGCTACTATACATTGTGGTGTTAAATTTATTAAGTAGGAGGTTAAATTATACTACCACCCCTCTTATGTACTTTAACCTGTATGATAACTTCTTTCTATGGGTTTTGATCTACCAGATTATTCAACGGTGATACCTAAGAAGAGTTTTTCTGGTTTATAAATTCATCAAATTAATTAAATGTATTGGAATTTGAAGGTATCTTCATTTATTTTTCTAAGTCAATAACTAACTTTTCATTGTAGAACTTTCTGTTTTAGATATATTTTACCACTTTTTTACCAAGTTAAAATTTTTTACATAAAATCTAAGCATTTTTTTATAATTCTAAATCTTTTTCATTTTAATTGTAATTGAAATTTAACTAAGAAGCTGGATGAGACCCATTTTCTGTCATATTTTACTAGCTTGCCATTTATATTCTAAGTTTTTTACCAAATTTAAGAGGACTATTTTCATCATCTTCTTCTAAAAGAGTGTCCAATTAATATAAAGTGGGTTAGTTGTTATTTATTTAAATTGAGGGTTGATTATGCAGCTAAATTGGTTTCTCTAAAGTTTATTACTGTTATAATTATTATTATTATTATTGAGATAAAGAAGGTAGTTAAAGCTAATCATTTCCTTAGACTTTAGTTGAGAAAAAATTCAATTGCATTTTTTAATTAGCCATTGAAGCAGGTACCACTACAACTCTATCAGTAATGTTAGTATTGCTACCATTTGGAGGAAAATAAGAAAAGCTGGCATATTACTAAACTCCATTGTTACTATTTATGCTATTTTTGCTTTCTGAATTTAAACTAAATATGTTATCATTCATTCCTTGAGCATCTAAAGGAATGAAAGTTTAGCTTTTAGCTTAAGAAATTTTGCTTGAACTTTAAATGTAGTTAAGACTTTATGATTACGAGTTTCTCATTGTTTTGGGTGTTGTTGGCAAAAATTAATTGTTCTATTTGCGTATTTTAAAATCTATTCTTTATTTATTTATTTCTGTGAGTCCATCAAGAGTTGGATTTTTAGATTTACTGATTTATTTTAAAATTTCTTGCTTAAGTTAAGTTTATTTTTTGAGCATTGACTCAAATTCATTATGGCTCGAATCAAAAAATAATCTTTCAGCTGAAGTTTCTCTACTGTTGTTAGTACTGGATTAAATTTTATTGTTTGACGAAGGATTACCAAAGGCATAAGTATTTTGAAAGCTTTGAATAGATAATTATGAACTTGTATTTGAATTTTATTAATTGTTTGTTTGTAGATTGAGTTAAATATCTTAGTTGGGATTTCTTTACTTGAATTGATAATTAAAAGATGGAGATTTTTATAATTTATTTTTTTCTTTTATATTATCGCCAAATCCATTGTAGGATTCTAAGATATCTTCCTTGCTCCCTTGTTTTTTAAAAATATTACTCTGAAAACTCTTACGGCCTGTGTAGTTAGTTTCTGGGGTCATTGTTTAATTTTAAGTTTTCATTTAAGAAGGTTAAGGACTTAAGTATGGCTACTGGCGTTTCAAACTTGAACTTTAACTAGAAAAACCATTTTAAATATGAAAATTATTATCTCTCTCTTAATTTTGAACCTAAAGGAAATTATTGTTTAATTCAAGTTTATTTTAATTCTTAGGACTAGACATGGTTTATATTTCCATATTGTAAGATAATTTTCTATACTTTTTGGAACTCATTGACATACCTTATCCTTCCATCTAAGAAGATGCATTATTTTCTAATTAATCATCACTGCCATTTGTGTATATAGGAATGCCACTTTAATTTACTCTGCCTTTAGGTAGACTACTTTCTAAAATGTATTTTGATAAATTTATCTCTTTGACTTTGTTCTAATTAAGAGTATTAATATTCTCCTCATTCTATTTTTGCACATTTTGTATATTTTAAGTGCGTTATTCCTCCCATTTTAATTTTAAATCATAATTTTATTTAAGCTTCTTAACAATATCATATAATTTTCCATAAGTTTGCAAGATCTAATTATTTTAATTTATATATAAAATTAAAACAACAATTTTTATTTTTAATATTTTTTTGTAAATTTTAAATTTATTAAAATTAAAAAATGTTAATTTTAAGATTTTTTACTTGAGTTTTAAAAAAAAAATTTTCGAAAAAAAATGAATTAAAATTGTGGAATAATTATAGAAATCTATGGTATGTAAAATTAATTTAATTAGAATTTAATAATGATTTATACATCTCTTGAAAGAAGGAATACTTAGCAAGTTTCACTAATACAAATAGCTTTTGAGTTTCTACTATGTTATCCTAAAATAATTTCTTCTTCTCCGAAGAAAGAATTTGTGGCTTTAATAATGACTTTTTCTGATTTTTTGATGTTTCTAAATCTTATTTTGAGTTTTTAACTTTCATCTTAGTTTTCTTCATCAATTTAAGTTATTTTTGTGGATATTTATACTTCTCCTTCTTTAATAAAGTAAATTCCACTAATACTTTAATTTTAATTATATATAACATTGTTTCTCTGGAATGTAAAGATTTTCATGAGCTAAATAATAGATAGCAATTTTGAACTAGGAATCTACTTTAAGAAAAAGAATTATTGCAAAAAAATTAATTTCTGCATTTGCATGAATTCGTGAAATTTTCCTAAAAGTTCATGAAAGGCTGACTTAGTTATAACCAAAGTGTAAGAATCTTCCCTTGCTATAATAGATCCAGTTCTATATTAAAATTATTTTAATCATAGTTTAATTTGAAAAAACTTTACCTTTGCTGGTTTGTCATTAATGCAATTTCACCAAATGCTTCACCAGGTAGAAATGTTTTAATATGTCCTAATCTAGGATATATTCTCTCCATGTATTATTCAAATGTTTCATCTGGTAATTCTTCAGGTGTGTTTCTAAACAACTTAACATAAATATCTAAGTTATTACATAAATATAATATTACTTGTATTCTTAGAAATAAGGAATTGAAGGTAAGCCTTTTTCCATTCTTAAGTTATTTTCTTCAATGCATTCACTTTTTGGCATCATAAGATCAAGCTTTCCTTAAATTTATAGTATTAATTAAGAATTAAATAGAGAGATTAAATATAATCTTAAAATTACCTTTGAGTAAAATGTAGTATTTATTACCGTATTCACCTGATTTTTAATAAAAACAAATAATATTTAGAAAAATCCTACTAAACTTTCATAAAAAATAAATTCGCTTAATAAAGCTTATGAATGTTTATGTATTTATTCATTTATTTGGAATGAATACACTGGAATATCTTAATCAAGATAAAAGTATAAGATAATTCATTTATTTTTCGAAACATTTAACATATTTTTCAGTATTTAATTAATTTTATAAAGCAATTTTTGCTACAAAAAGAACCAATTAAAAATTAATATTAATACCATAGTGAAAGATAACATTATTTTTTTCGTGAAACTCCACTTTCATTTATGTTAGCAAGTGATTTCCAAATCCTTGAGCTGTTAATAAATTTTTATGCTCTTTAAATAACTAAAGTCCTTAAATTGCATTTTTAATGAAGTTCTGCTCTTATTTATTCTTTTCTTATTTCATCAAAATATGGATAACAGCCTAATTATGTTAATAAAAAATGTTTAGCAAAAGAACAGCTATTGATTAGATATAAAACTTTACTGAACTATCTAATTCATTTGTTAAATCAACATATTCTTTGTTAAGGAGTTAATTGTACTTTTAGTTGATATCTTTTTGATTTGAATCAACGAAGATACAAGACTACCTTTTGAATCTATTTAGACTCTTAATCAATTTATTATTATTTTGCTCTATTTCTTTGATGTCATCTACCTAATCTACTAAATTAAACTAAGCTTCTAAGTTCTCCATCTCGAAGCTTGTTTATTATCTCAATTCTGTCATCTAAACGAATTTGTTTAGTTATAAAACTGCTACTAAATTTAAGTTTTCTTGTGAAAATTTGATATAATTTTTGCTAGCTTTTGATTCTTGAATATATTTTTTTTAGATTCTTATTGATAGAAATTATATTTATGTTATTTTTAATGTTTTTTTACTAATTATAAAGGAATGGAAGGAATTAGCCAGTCAGCAAAATAATATGTAATAGCTAATATATAGATTCTTTTTAAAAAGTATGTTAGTATCTATTTTTTGTTTGATAAATTGATGTATTTTTTTCGATCAATTAATAATTTAATAGAACAAACTAAACATTTATTTTCTAACTTCAGGTCTATTAGTTAGTTTCTTAAATACACTATAATCTACTAAGCAAATAGCTTAATTGTTAATAAAATAGTATTTTTCTTTAAGCATGCTCCTTCATAAACTAACTTATTTCTCCTATTTTAAATTAATTACATTGATATTATGCTATTTTAGTTGAGTTTAATGGTTTACAACAAGGAATTCAATCCAATATATTTTTCTTTATCTATTCTGATAGAAATGTTACAAAATTTCTATAAATATATTTGTGTTGGCAAAAACTGTCTATATATAGAATATTTTTAGATAAGAACCTGAAAATTTTAAAGTAAATTACCTATGTCATATCATCACTTAGATCACAAAAGATCTTTTTTTAATTCTTAGTTAATGTTTTCCATAAAGGTATTTTTATGTATTAAATTAAATCTCTATAATAAATAAAATTACTTCTCTGTAAATGAAAAGGTCAAAATATATTTTATAAAAGAAGATTTTAAGAAAAATAAATTAAATCTTCAAAAAAAAATTAGCAAAAATTTTATCTGCTTTTGTTTTGAAGATTAAATCAAAAATTAAAAAAATAAATGCATATCATAACTTTTTTTATCAATGATAAAAATTATTCATTTAGCTTATTTAAATATGAACTTTAAATGAAAATAGAAAGTAAAATTAAGGAGTTATTTGATGCAAATTTTATTTAAATAATTTCAAATGCTCGAAAGTAATTCCTAAAAAAATATAATTTTTTTTATAAAAAATATAAAAAGGAAAAACTGAAATAGACAATTAACATTAATTGATATTTTAGATACAAAAAAAGTTTCAAAGGCAAACGAAAAATGCATTTTAAGTAATAATTATTGATAACAATTTAAATATAAAACTTGCGTTTGTTTCTATTATAAAACTTGCCATATCCTCTTATTTGTTAAAGTTCTTTTGTTTTAGTATAGTTAATATGTGGTATAAAGTTAGTTAAAGTGTATATATTTAGTACATATTAATATAAATTGCTTAAGTAGATTGTTTTCTCTTGAGATAATTTAATGTTAATTTATTTAATTTATGAATCAAAAGGATTTTAATTATAAATAAATTTATTTATATTTTAGTAGAAAATAGTTTATGATTTAAAAGTTAAACATCTTAAACCATACTATTCAAATTTCTTCATATTCATTGTTTAAAAGCAGCACAAACATATGAATTTTCCTCTTATTCCTCATTTTTTATTGACTTTAAAAATTGATTGTCAGTATGTGTGTATTTATTTAGTTGTTTGTAAGAATACAAACAAAAACAACAATGAATATCTAATTTAGTTTAGGATTTATGTATTTATTTGGTAGTATTTTCCATATTAATGGACTAAAAAATTAATTAATTAATAATTGAAGATTTAATATTTTTTATATAAGTTGTATTATTAATTAAATTAAACTCAAAATTGATTATTATTATATTTTACTTATTATTTGCTTAGATGTGTAAAGGAGAATAAAGCATTCTTGATAAAAATTATTTTATTTTATTATCATTTTTGCAAATTTTAGAAATATTTTATATCTCATGATTTAGTTTCAAGATTTTAACTTGATTAAATCTTAGCTGAAGGAGCTGTGCTTAGTACTTAAAAGCTATTGCTTCTACCACCATTATCATTTTTATTCAAGAAATGTTGAAGGATAGTATTCAAAGCAGGATTTATTTAATTATTGAATAGCTTTTGGGCTTGGTTAAGGCGTGTGGAAGAAGTCATTTGAGGAGACATAAAAGCATTCATAGCTCCTGGTAATGATGCGCCTATATTATTACTGCTATTTATTTTGTAGGAGTTTTATTAGTTGCTTGAATAGTTTTCAGGATTTTCAATTTGTAGTTTTATCAAATTGGTTTATTGTTTTTATGATTAATTAATATTTTACTAAAAATTAATAACTCCTGTTTACACATCACCTTTGAATTTACTTTGGACGGGTAATGGACTTAAAGGCATGGTAGTATTCATTTAAAGACTATTGTTAAAAATAGAATTAAATTTAGCATCATGCATATTTATGTTATTTTAGGATTATTCAGTTGACAAGCTAGCATCAGTATTCATTTTAGTCCTAATTGACCTATCTTAGTCAAAATCGTGGTCAAAGCTTTGTTCATCTGCTTTTCCTTTTATTTTATACATATTTTCCTTGATCATGAATTTAAGCTTTTCGCTTGAAGGACAAACTTTGCTTGGAGGCGATTATAGAGTCATTCCCTTAATTAAAAGAGAATTTTAATCGCTCTGCAAACTGTTATTCTAAGCTTGGCTATTCACACTTTAAGGTTAGCTTTTGCTTATAGGATTTTAGATTTAATTCAATTCTAAATTATACATTTTGTTAGAGCTTATGTTTTCAGATTTCATAATTTTTTTTTATTTGTTAGTAGGGTTTTGAGAACAGGCAGCAATATGATCAGAAATGCTTGACTTGTAAAAACTTTGGTCACAAAAAGAACACTTAATAGAAGGATACATGCTGCAGTTTCCTATGTGTGTGTTAAATTACTCGTATGGTACATTAACAGAGCATTTCGAGCAAAAAATAGTTTTCGTGCAGCGATATTGAACATGGACGCTCAAATGAGAAGATGGAACTTCATTTTTACAAAATTGGCATGGGATTAACTTTAAAGGACATGAATTTTAGTGCTATTTATAATTTAAAGAGAAGAGATAAATATTTTAATTAAATATTTAATTTTGTATAAAATTATGTAAAAATATTTAAAGAGAGACATTTCAATCTAAGTAAAGCATGATCGAAGATTACCGATAAAAAATTAAATTAGTTTTCTATTATTCGAATGCATTAGTTTTAATTTACACTAATTAATTCAGATTCTAGTACTTTTAATTATATGAAGATAATTATTTATATACCAGTGGTTTTTAGTTGCGTATTTATTTATTTGTTTAATTATCTATATCTTTATCTCCTGGTAGTATTTATTTCATTTGCTCATATCCTCCAAATATATACATAGAAAGGTAGGTTAATATGATTGATATTAATACATGAGAAATAAAAATAAAGTATAAAAAAACAATACTGTTCATATTTTTATTTTTCCTCATACAATATCTTTTCACTAACCATTTAATTCAAATATTTAGCTTAAATTTAAAGCAAAAGATGAAGTATGAAAAGCTTGTTATGTAAAATTACTTTAGTTGGTTGCATTCCTTATTTAATAAAATTATTAATACTTTGTCTTAAAAATAATTTTTAACTATTAAAAATGAATTCATGATATTTTATGTGATTAATTTTGTCTTTTTAGAAATTGTTTATGTTTGAAATTATTCTCAGCATTTATTGTCAAACCTTAGGTTATTTATAGCTAGGTTATATAAAATCTTCAAAATAAATTATGTTGTCATTAATATTATTGGCTTTTCAGATAGCTGGAATTAATCAAATCATGCTTACTTATTTATTCTCTCTATTTTAACATTTTTAAATATATATTCATTACCTATTCAATTTGCTGTCTTAAAACATTTTTATAGCAATGGATACAGCTCACTAAGTCCTTCTTTTCTTTTTTAGTAGTAGGAAGTGCAGACATCGGAATTATTGGAGCTGATTCTCTCTTTTTGCTTTCTTGGGTAATTGGGGGTTTTACAAAATTTTCTGAACCTTTAGATTTCTTAAACCTGCAATCCTGCTAGTGCAATTCAAATGAATTGTAAGATAAGTAAGCTTAGCAGCCATTTAAGCTGTTTGGGCACATTAAATTAATTTTTTAAAGTTATTTCAAAATATTTTCTCCTGCACGAATGGTAATTAATATCTTTTAGCAAGTATTGCATTTTTTATTTTATTTTGTATAGTTTTTATTTGCGCATGAGTGACAATAGTAGGTAGGACACTCTGTGCATTTTACTGGATCCCATAATAAGTCTTTGCAGTGAGAACACAAATACTAACTTTCTTACTTATTTTTCTAAATCTCAATCAAAAACTGACTGAAATTTCGAATATATTTTGTAGTTAAATTCTATGGTCTAGGTTAGCCTATTGGTATTATCCTATTTAATTTAATATAATATATAATTTAAATAAACTGTATACTTTATTTTCTATTATTATTTCCTATTGATAATATTAAATATATAATAATTGTTTGTTTGTTTGCTTATTTATTCTTTTGAAGAGTAAGTAAAAATTTCTAACTAAAGTAATATACAATGCTATTACTAAATTATATCTAAAAAGCATAAAATCAAATACAAAAATATTTACTAATTGTTTTCACCGCTTGTAGGTGCCTATATAATTTTTTTAAAATAGGAGGGATCGTTTACGGTCTAAAACAAATTTAGTTTCGCTAATTAAGAAGGGTTAGCAACAACCAGAGGTGATATTTCTGCTGCCTTATTAGTAATTTTAACAGGGGAGCTGCTAAAATTTTATCTTTCATTTGTAGAAACTTGTTTGCGATGACTTATAAACTGAAAATTTGCTTGATTTGGCTGCACTGTATTTTAAATCAAGGCCTAATCTTTATTGAGCTGCATCGGAACGCTACTTAACATATTCTTTGAAATCTACTATTGTTGTTGCTGTTACTACTGTGCTACTGATTGGGTTATATTATTGGTTGCAGTACTCATTTTCAACCTCTTTAAATTTCAGTAAAATCTATGTTTTGTTTTGTATTTTAAATAGGATATATGAATTTATGTGCGTATGTATGTATGAATATCTTCTTCTATTTATTTTTTAATTATTTGATCACTAAAACTAATTCTCTTCAAGATATTTATAAATAAATAAATATATCAAATAATTCAGTCTTATTATCTTCTTTTTTGTGAGCAATTTTAATTATATAAATTATACTAATGGTGCTTTTTTTAATTTATTTTTTATTTGATTCACTCTTGTTTATAATATAGTCAATTTCGCTCTCTTTCTTAAAGTTTTTGTTTTTCTTTCTAAAAATAAATAATTATCATTTGCTTTCCTTAGTTATCCAAATAATTGAGCAGCAGATGAGCATAAATTCATAAATTTATATTCAAAGATAGTTGAATGGAAAAAATTAGTGAACATATTGTGAATGGTTTTCAAATTAATTTACCATTAAAATCATGCTATTTATGTTTGTAATTTTAAATTACTCTAAGTATTTAAAGCTTTTAATTATCACAATTTTGTGTTTTATATATATCTTTTTTAAGCAGTATTTGGTGTTATTTTTATCATTAACATTTCTCTAACTCATTTGAGATAGAAATTGTATATTTCCTATCTAAATTTATATTTGTGATATCTACAATTAAAAAATTAATCCAATTAAAAAAAATATCAACTCACTTTACACCTTTCACTTTTAAACAAAAGAATGTTTTGCTGATCTAAAAAATTAGCCTAATAATACTGTTTTATTTTTTGATGCTTTAAAAAAAAGCACTGGCATCTTATTAGATTCGAGTAAACCAATCAATTCTTAATATCTAAAAGCTTTTATAATTAAATATCTGGATCTTTAAAGTATTCTACTTAAGGTTATTAAGTAGGAATAATAAATTATTTATAATTAAATTTTTAATGATTGGATATTAAACAAAGTATTTGGTTGAATGATTTTATCAATAATTCTTCCTCACTACATTTTTTTTATTCTTTATTTCAAAAATATACAAATTTCTATATAAAAATGAACCTTAGATATTAAACTGAAATGTATTTTTTACTTTCCTAATTCACCTGTAACAAAATAAGAATTTAAATTAAGTATATTTTATAGCAGCAAGATTAATAAACAATTAAATTTGAAGTTATTTTTTATTTTGAAAATTAGTATTTATTAACAAATTATTATTAATCAAATATATCATAAACTATTATAAAAATTCAAAATATCCACATAGTGTATTATTTTTACAGATATAAAACATTTTTTTAAACAAATTTATAAACAATTTTTATTTAAAATAAATTTAGATTGTTCCTTTGTAAGACTAAAAATGAAAAAAAAAATTATTGATATTTCACTTTGATTTAGCTTTATTTGCAAAAGAATGCTAAACCAATTCAACTGAGCTTATTTACTAACTCAAATCTATCTATTTCATTAAAGAAAATTTATATTTTTGTAAGATTAAGAAAATATTAACAATTTGATATAATTGTAGTTTATATTAGCAATTTAACAAATATATAATTATGATCAAACAATCAATCACGCACAAATTAAAAATAAGATCAAATTTACAAACTATTTTATTTCATAGTAATTAGAATATACCTTATCTTCTAAGAAAAAAGCTCAGATTTGAAATTTAAAAAAGATAAAATGTTAAACATAATGAAAACCACCAAAATTTTGAAAAAATATTGAATATTGTATTTGAACGCTTTTTATACTATATATTTATATATTAAATACAATTTATGAATTTTATTGAATCTTGCCTTTACATACTTTTTCATAAATTCTTTTATTTATTTTTTAAATAATAAATTAAGAATAATCCAGGTATTAAAATATAATGCTATCCAGTTCATCATATTTTAATACCTGGATTAGCAATATAAATGAATTATAAGGAATATAAGTTCAATGTGTTTTGAATGGAATTAGTCATATTTTGAAAGACAAATCACATTATTATTTAAAAGCAAAAAAAAAAGAAAAAAAAGTTTAAATTAAAAAAATTCTGAATTTTTTAGTTTTTCTGCATCTTAATTTAACTATCACAACAAGTCACAAAGAATAATTAATACTTTAGTCCCATACATTTTCAGTAGATAGATTGACAACAAAAATGTCTCAAGAATAGATTGATGAAGTTAAAAAATATTTGAAAATTAAAGACTTTTATGAGTTACTTGGAGTCCCTAAAGATGCTAATCAAGAATAAATTAAAAAGGCATATAAAAAATTAGCATTAAAATTCCATCCAGATAAAAACAAAGCTGAAGGATCAAAGGAAGTATTCAAAAAAATTGCATAAGCTTATGATTGTTTAACAAATCCTGATAAAAGAGCTGTTTATGATAGGTATGGAGATGAAGAGCCTGAATAACATTATCATCATTATCGTTAGTAATTCCATGATGATATTTCCGCTGAAAATCTCTTTGAAAAGCTTTTTGGAAACAGGAATCCCTTTTTTTAATTTGATTAAGCAAGCTTTAGGGCAACAGGACCTGGAGGAGCATAAGTCTTTTACACATCATTTGGAGGAAATCCTATGAATGGAGGAATGCCAACAATATTTGAAATTTTCAATCAAATGGGCTAACAATAACAACGAAGAAATGTATAAGGTTTTCGCCAATCTAATAGAAATTCTCACCGTGAAAGTCATGTTAGTGATGAAAATGGTGAAGATTTAGGACATTAGTAATAGTAAGGATAATAATAAAATCAATAAAACAATCAATCTTAGCAACAAAATAAAAATAAATTATTTTCGCTTCTATAGCTTTTACCTCTCTTTTTGCTTTTCTTTAGCATATTTTTCAATAATTTAGCTTCTTAGAGTCCTCTTTATTCAATGGAATACTCTAAGTCATATGATATAAAGAGAGAAACTAAATTATTGCACGTAAATTATTATGTTGCATAAGCCTTTGTAGATAAAATGAGAGCAGAACCAACTTGGTTAAAAGAAATAGAAAGGTAAATCGAATCCGAAACAGTCTAAAAGTTAAAAGAATAGTGTTTCTAATATGAATAAACTAGAAAACAGCTAACTGTTTAGCTTTAGGCTGCCCGTAGTGATAACGATAAAACATATTACAATAACAAACTTAATTCTCTGAAAAACACAAGCTGCAGTTAATTAGACAAATTTAGAAAAGACTATCATATAGATTTAGAAGCAGTTTTTTCATGATAAAATATCATTTATTTATTTGTTTGACTGAAAAATTAAATAAACAAACGGATTTATTGATTTACTAATTAACCAACCAACCTACAATTAATTAATTAAATTAATTTTAGAAAAAACCAACTTAAAAATAAACGAACCAATAAACAAAAAAGACAAACATAATATGATGGATGGATAATATTTATAAACATGGTACAAAAGATTTAAATTGTTTGATATTAAATATATTACATTTAAACATTTATCAACTATACATACATATATATATATACACATATACACACTAAAAGTTACTCAATGTGTCTTAAAAACCTTACATTAAATTTATTATTATTTTTAACACTGTAAAAAAGTTATTTATATTTAACTTATGAATTCTTTGTTATATCTTGATGTTCAATTTTAAAACATTTCATTTAAAAAACTAATTATAAAAATCTAATTAAAATTTAAAACAAAATTATTTTTGTTTCCAGTTATTTTGTCAGACGAAAAGATAACTCTAAAGCAAATTTATCTATTTATAGATATGAACAAAGTAATAATATATTTTAATGTTAAAAATCAATAAAGATTAAATAAAATATTAAAATAATAACTTTAGAATATAGTATTTTTTAATTTAATATTTAAGAATATTAAATATTATTTGCAAAATTAAAAATTATTAAAGATTTTATTTTTGTATTATTTTTTCTTGTTTAAATAAAAATGTACTATCTTAGTGATAGTTTATATTATTAATTCTTTTAAGCTTACTTTGCTTTCATTAGGAAAAGATTAAATTTATTTAATTTTAGATTTTTGTAAATTTCAAATAAAAATAATTTAAAGTTAAGTAAATTTTTTTGTGCATTAATAAAATTTAATTTTAAAAATTAATTAAAATTCATTTTGTAGTATTTCCTTTTAATCTAAATTATTGAATTTATTCAATTTATCATAGATTATTTATGAGTAATTAATAACAAATTCATTTGTTAATATTTCCTAAAAAATAGTTTTTTTATTTTAAAAATTAATTTTGTCTTAAAACATATTTATTTTATTTGCATTTAGATATTACTTTAAATAATTTACAGAATAATCAGATAAAAAATATAAAATCCACCATTGATTTATTCACTAGATTTAACATTACTTATTTTAATTTGAAAAAAAGTAAAAGAAATACTTTCTTAAAGAGTTTTCCCAAGTATCTGTCTGTGTTTTTTTTTTAATTAAAATTAAATTTTATTAATATTAAAATTCATAAAACTAGTAAGTAATATTTAAGATTTGTATAATTTGATCTGATGTCTATTTAAAAGTTAGCCAGTAGTATTTATAATCAAAATTTATATGAAAAATTCAATATAAAGATATTAGATTTTTACTGACTCTACAATTATATTTGGAGTATTTTATATATTTTTAGTTCCTTTTATTTTAGATGTAACTTAGATTTCATCTCAATATAAAAATGAATAATAAATAGGCACTTTTAGTTTAAATTATTCGTAAACCCTTTTTCTAATAAAATAAATGGTTATAAATAATGTGCTTTTTGGAATACTTTTTTAATTTAAAAATACAAAATATTAAATATTTTTGTAATTCGTAAATTGTATTTACAGTAGTTAAAGATACCTCTTAAATTCCTATTTATTATTGGAAACGGATGGATAAAAGTAATTATTTTGTTGGCCTGAACTACCTAAAAGAATAAATAAGTGGGAGTAATAAAGTATTTAATGGACACCACTTTTTAAGAAGAAAATTTAAATATTAATAATAAATAAATTTTCATCATAAAAAAAGTAGAAAATCAGAATTTAAAATTTAACAAGGAAAATTTAAAATATAATTAAACTTTTAGGCAAGATATATTGATGAATAGTTAATAATGAATATTAATTCATTCTTTCATTTGTTTAGAAGGATACCATTCCAATTTTAATATAAGAATTAATATTTAATGAGAAATTAATTGAAGCCAATCACAAATAAAAAGAAGCCAATAAATAAAATTGTTTGTAAATAATTAGCAATAATTAAAAATAAGAAGAAGGAGAAGAAATTTAATAAGATTAAGAAATCGATCAGCTAAGAATATATCTATAAAATAAAAAGTGTAAAATCAACCAATATTTCATTTTTTTCAAAACAGAAATCTAATAATTGATCATCTGTATTACCCAAAATAGTATCATATATATTTGTTAATTTAGAAAAAAAATAAACAAACAATCATAATTGTTAAAAAACTACTAACTAATTCAAATATTAAAAAGAATCAAGGAGATATCATTCATTTTTTATTATACTTTAAAAAGATAAATAATAATAGGAAAAAGTAAGCAAATCAATTAATTTAATAATTAATTAATTAACAAATTAATAAGTAATTAATTATTCCAAGAAGCATAATAAATTATTCATATACAATTTCATTCATTCTTACACTCAAAGTGTTTATAAATAAACAAAGCGCTAGCAAAAAACAAACACAAAAAAGTAGGTCGATTCATTTAATTTAGGGAAAGCTATGTTTTCAAATTATGAAAGCTTATGGAAGGCATTCATCAGACCAACCAGATAAACTTATTCCGAGTTTGATTTAGGTAATTATTTAGCATTTTTTATTTTTAATGCAAAGAATTTTGTAATGGCATAGACTTTTTTAGGTAAAAAGCAAACTAGCAAATCATGTAGAAAGCGACACTCAAATATTTAAAAATAATTGAATTTAAATTTATTTAAAATTTAGATTTCCTAATTAGCATTAAAGCCAATAGAGAGCCAATCAAAAATTCTTTATATTAATGATATAAGATTATTTAAAGCTACATTTAAGTAATTCTTTTTGATGATATTTAAAAGGTCCTTCACGCCAGTAATTCAAAGAATATAGAGCATACAGACAAGATATAGAGTTAAAAAATAGAGATAACAAAATTATTAAGTGCTCTTTATTTGAGCCACTACATATAAGCAAAATAGTATCAAACGAAGCACCAGGTGATTCGAATAGATTTCCTTGCATCATTTATTGCCATGGAAATAGTGGATGTAGGCTAGATGCTGTGCCTTATCTAGATCACTTTATCTAAAGAGGTATTGGTCTCTTCTGTTTCGATTTTTATGGTAGCGGAATGAGCGAAGGAGAATACGTAACATTAGGATTCAGAGAGCAAAATGATTTAGCAGACATAGTCAAATACTTAAGAGATTAGCCAAAAATAACATCTTTAAGCTTATTTGGAAGAAGGTAAACATATTATTAGTTCATTAATTTTATAAAAAAAGCTTTAGTTATAATTTGAAAAACTTAAAAGCTTGATAGCTAGGTAGGCTTAAGCTGAGTTTTAAAATACCAAAACAAAAAAATTCTCAATTAACAAATTTTAGATCAAAATTTAAAATTTTTAAAGAATCCAAAAAAAGATAAATGAAAGTAGCAAAATGATCTTGAAAAATAAAATAAAATTTATTATCATATAATGTAAGATTAAATAACTAGCTAATTAAAAAGCATGCAAATAATAATTAATTTTATGCAAAGTAAATTAATTTAATAATCTGTTGTATTTTAATGAAAATTGCTATCAATCAATTTGATCTATTAAATAATTTATCAATAATTAAATTATCAAAAGAGATATCAGTTGAATTTCACTGATTCCTAAGATTTAGATTTGTCTTCAAATAGATTATTATAATTATGGTTTTAATCTTTTCCATTCAATTAGTAAATTGCCAATCAATTTAAACATAAAATTTAAATAAATATATTTAACAAGCTATCAAAACATAGAAATCAATAATTCTTTTATTTGGTTAGTGTAAACAAATAAATTTTTATCTCTAACGAGCGACTTAAATTCATAATATTTACTAGCTAAAAAATGCATCAAATTTTTCACTGATTAAAAACTAATTTTTTCTGTTTGTATTCTCTCACTGGCAATATTATGTTCTTAAGTGTTTTTTAGATATTTTTTTGAGTGGAGAAAGATTTCATCATTTAGAATTACTTAATATAGCTTTTTATGATATTTTAGCGAACCTAATTAATTTAGTGGATTATTTATTTGCTATATTTTCAAGTATTTTATAAATTATCGAAACACAAAAACAGCTTTAATTTACTCAAAATAATGTTTGGTACTGCAATATTAAATTTCTAAAAAATATTAATTTTCCTTCTCTATTTACCAAGCAGTTAATCTTTATTTTTAACTGATTAAGAGAATACAAAAATTTTTTACTAGCTCCATTTATATATTTAAATAAAATGGATCTAAAAATATAAGATGATAGAAAATTTAAAACAAATTTAATCCAATTTACTATATTTAGTGAATTTTTTTTATAAAAAGTATGGGAGCTGTCACTACTCTTCTTTATGCTTCAACAGATCAAGATTTTGCTGCATTGGTATTAGATAGTCCTTTTTCTAATTTAAAATAGCTGGCTTTGGAAGTCGCAGATTAAAAAATATCTCTTCCAAACTTTATAATTGAAGGCTTATTGAGTATTGTTAACAATTCAATTTAAGAAAGAGCAGGATTCAGGTTAGATTAGCTCGATCTAACAAAAATAGTAGGAAAAATAGAAATTCCAGCTATTTTTGTTACATCTGCTGAAGATAGATTAGTTAAGTAGGAGCATCCAAAAAAACTTTAATCTCTTTACAAAGGTCCTTCTTAAATTAAAATGATTACTGGTGATCACAACGAAGAAAGAAATGCCACTTATAAAAAATAAATTGCTGATTTTTTTGAAGAGCAAATTTCTAAATATCTTCAAAAGAAAGTATCTAGTGAATAAAAAGAAATTTAATAGTAGGATATTTAAAAATATGAGCAAATTAACATGTTTCAACAATAATCTTCTACTGCGCGCTAAGAAAGAAGTGTATCAAGCAATTCTATTCCTTTTAGCCAAAATACATTGTTGTAACAAAATACGAAATATATTGGATCTTAATAAATTCAATAAAACTAGAATTATAACACTGCAAATACATACAATAGATCAACTTCTGCTTTAGATTTAATTAATAACCCATAATTCAATGCAGCATAGAGTTTTAATGATAACTACAAAGATAACTATTCAGGTAATGATAGTAAATACCAAAATATTACATAATAAGCTTAAGAGTAACAAAAGAAAGAGCAGGCTAATAATCAACCTGCTTATGTTACAATAGACTTATTTGATAGGAATGTGTCAAATCGTTCTAATGAATAACCTAGTCAGAAGCCCAATTAAGATGCTCAATATCAGAATTAGCAATAACAAAGCTAATAAAACGATGGTAACATTTCAGCTAGAAGTATAAAAAGTTATCATTAGAAGAGTGTATCAATTAGCTCTAAAATACCAGATTACTATACTTTAAGCAACTTGAATAACAATAAATTAATTGATAACTCTTCAAGCAATACACTAAGATAGCAAGAAATAAATAGAATTAAAGGTAATGAGTAAAGACCTCATTCTGAAGCAAGATATCAACAAACAAGTACAAATAATCAATAGACTACAATATCATAATTATCTAATCAATCATAATAATAGCAAAGTAATAACAACAACTTAGCTTTTAATGTACAAAACTATATATAAAATGTCAGCTTTAATTAAGCTGAAGGAAGATATGAAGTATCTAACAAATCTCGCCCTTTAAATACTTAAAACAGCTCTTCTACTTCTACCCTTTGCAAATAAACAACAATTTATACTAATGAAATAAACACTAATTCAAATACTGATTTGTCTAAATTATTGTATATCAATTAAAATGACATATCTTCAATATATCAAAACACCCAATCAAGCACCGCTGGAGGAAATAACACAAATCAATAAAATAGCAACCAAGATAGACAAGCTGTCATCGACTCTAAAAATAAATTTGATGATTTTTAAAATAAACAATTTTTCAAAACATACGATAATGTTAGAAATTACAAATCCAGTAAATCTCCCACTAAAAAGATCTCTCCTAAAAACGAGCGTAGTGAAAATGGAAAAGTTATTAGTGAAAAATTAATCAAACCAAACGAGTATTCTTAGGGAGGAAATAAAGTACACAGTATTTCAAATCTAAATATGGATTCTTCTGAAAAAAATAACTTAAAGTAAGGTCCGAATAATAACAGTTTAAAACATACTTATAATTAAATTAAAAATAGCAACAAAATATCTGAGAATAATTTTGAAAAGAATTTAGAAGATAATATCAGAGCTCATTCAAAAAAATTGATATATTAAAAATATTAAAAGAAGAGAGAGTTTAATCCTTCTACACCTGAAAATAGACAAAGCACTATGCAATCGGTAAACGATGAATTCTAAGAATTTGAAGTAATCAACTTCAGTTAGGATCTGAAAGATGACTCAACTCCAGGTTCTAAACCTAGATCAAATAGGAATAAAGAATAATTTAGTCATTTCAAAAATTTTGCTTCATAAGCTCAAATAAATCTTAATAATAATTAAAATTAAAACACAAATGAGAAATAACAAAATATGAATGCTTAAAATGAAAACAACTAAGTTAAATCAGAAAATCAACTTTCTTATAATTAATTAAGTTTAAATTTTCTTCCAAAACAATAAACTTTAAATAATTTTGCAAATTAACCTCAGTATTTATTGAAATCTCCAAGAGTAGAAGAAAAATAAGTAGAATCTTTAGATTAAAATTAGAAAGATAGAGTTGAGAGCAGTGATGAATAATCTTCAGATGAGGGGATTGTTGATAAAACTGTTGCTGATAAAAATAAATTGAATTGCATTATTGAAACATTAGGAGATATCTCTAATGTAGAGCTAGATTAAGAGTTAGTAAAGAGAGTCTAGTTTAATCATATTGATGAATGCTCACAGAATTTTGGTTACGAAAAGAGCAGAGTTGCAGCTGCTTATTCACATAACACTACCTACATTTAAAATAAAACTGCAGATGATTTATATCATAACCAAACAGCTAATTCATTCTCAATTTCTTAAAATTAACTACCTTCTTTTAATGATGCTCAAGGACAAACCTCAACTTTCAATGAATTTGGAATGTCTCGTAAAAAGAATGTTATATTAGAGCAAATGAACACCTTGTTAGGTAAGCAAAATGAATTGTTAGGAATAAATAGTTACAACTAAATTGACAAAAACTAAAATAAGTATGAAGGGGTTAAAGCTTGTGCAAGTGAAGATAATGAAAACAAAAAGCTTATTGAAACATTACTCAGTTAAAATAGAAATAATTACATATCAAATGACTCTAATAAAACAACAAACTACATTCCAAGTATATCAGCTGTAGATTCTACCAGTCTCATACATACAGAAAATGATTAGATTTCAACAAATTAAAAATTGCAAGAATGTTAACAAAATAATAAAAATTTAACCTCTTAATAATAAATACATGAAAAAGAAATTTCATAGCTTTACTATTTACAAGGAAAGTCAAGACCTGATTAATAGAATTTTGAATTTTAATCCTAGGAACCTAAATCAGGGTTATAAATGTAGAAAAATACATCTTAAACACACATTTCAATTGAAAAACCCTTATAAAATTTAAATAATTAAGCCACTGTATCGACTTAAATTACCACAAGTAATAGTATTGCAAATATGAACAACAAAAATAATAACACTCATAATTCTTAATCAAATTTATTGTCTAACAATCCTTACAATTTGGATTTTGTAAAGCAATAATCTACTGAAAGTTAATACAACTACAAGTACGAAGTACCTTCTACAAACAACAATAATACAACTACAAACAACAATTATAACAGTAATTAAGATAACTATAATAGCAATTCAGCAATAGATAGCTCTTCTAATGCTCAAAAAGACCTTAATAAAATTAATTTTACTTCTTTCTCTAATGATCAAACTTTATCTTTTCAATCAACTTAAATGACTAATAATAATAAAATAATCACAGGTACTTAAACTCTAAGAAATTCAAAAGTAGAATAAACTGTAAAAGTTCCTAGATACTATTCTAGTCTTGATCCAAGCCCAACTAATTGTCTACAAAATAAAAACCCAAATAATCCCCAAATGTAAGAATATCCCTCTTTAGACGCAAATAAACCTGATGAAGTTATAGAAGGTGGTGATTCTCCAAATACTAAATAGTAAAAAGCTATAAGAGGTTATAGAGATTCTTCAGTTCCTCTTCCTGCTAAAACAAGCTACTAAAATGTTGATTTCTAAACCTAATATAATATTTCAAATACCTAAAATATTCTTTCTAACAATATCTTAGCTGGTTACAATATAAACAATCAAAGTACTTCAAATACAAACAATGTTACTAAAAATACTTCTTTAGCTTAGTAGTATTCTTTACCTATATAGTAGCTTGCTTAATTTCCTAATGCATCTTTTAATATTTAACAACAATAATAGCCAGCTATTTAAACGCAATAATATCACACTAGATAATAGAGTGCTCATTTACCTCCTAAATATTAAAATAAAGCTTAAAATGTAGATTCTAGTAATTAAGCTGGTAATGTGACGAATAGATAATTATAATCTAATTCAGCTCATCATAACCATCATCAACATAGTAACTCTTATGCTTATTCTCTGAATTCTAATTATAATCCTATTCTTAATAACACGATCAGCTAGTATCAAACAAATTCAACTGCACAATAAATCTACTAGACTTAACCAAACTCACTTTAATAACCTTAATAGTAATAAAATAATCCTCAGAGTTCAAACAACTCGTTGCATTCTAACTCTTCTTCAACTTCGAATATTTCTCTAGGAAAAAATACTCAAATTTAAAGTACTAGCAATTACCACTAACATATTTAACATAACAAGCCATAAAGTGTTGATTTTGGAATCCTTTAATAAAATGTAACATCATAGAGCACAAAAAATAATTAGGTTTAGTAAAAAAACAATCTTTTCAAAATAAGACCATAAAATGCCTCAATTGATGCAGATATTTAATACTATTAGGACATAATAAATGCAGTAAGAAATCAATATACCTACACTAATGATAAAAACTCAACAGAATAAAATTAAAATAATACTTAAACGACTTAAAATAACCTTACAGAAAAAAATTATGAATAATCAGAAGCTCTGTAAAAAGAGAAATATCCAATAATTGGCTCAAATAATGATAACTTCTAAAGAAAAAAGCCAACTTAAATAGAACTAGTAGATAAAGAATAATAATAAGCTTATCTAGTTAATTCACCTCTAAGTCAAAAAAAATAATAGCACGCTATGGCTGAATAGATCACAAATAGCAGATCAAATATGCTTAAACTGCAAATGAGTAAATAAATAAATGACTAGCTCTTTATTATGGACAACACTTAGAAATAGCAATAGGACTCAATTCTTTAATTCAAGCCCTCATCTTTTTAAAATCAGTATAGCTAAAACACTGATCTAGCTGTATCTCCTATAAGACCCTAAGTCTCAACTAAGCCTTCTGAAATTAAGTAAATGCAAGGGAATCATTTTAATAATTTTGATGTTTCAAGCTTCTAGGCCAAGACTAATAATTCAAATTCTTAACAGAATTTATCCACAAATACGTTGAATAACTTACCAAACCTAGAAGTAAAGCATAAAAATTAACTATAAATTGCTCCTTAACAATTAACTTCATAGCAAAACAGCTCCACTGGATAAACTGTTATATATACAACTCCAATATAAATAAAAAACTAACTACCAAATAATTAATCTATATAGTGCTAAACTAACTTCTAAAAATAATAACAATTTGTTTCCATTAATTAGCTTCTGAAAAATCAAACTCACTCAAATGAAGCTGGACAAAGCTAAAATTCAACTGAACTATAATAATAATAAAGTTAATAATAAGCATCAGGTAAAACGAATCTAGGATTGCCTCCTCAATATAATTCAAATTCATCAGGTCAGTTAAATAGCTAATTTTCATTTACACCTTCATACTCATAAAAAATAACTAATTATTCAGGTAATAACAGTACAACAGATGTTTTGAGTAAATTCAAACATTTCACAGCAAATAGTAGCTTAAGAAATTCTATAGAAAACTCAAAAATAAATTTAAACTTCTAATATTACCAAAATTAACAGCATAAAGATCAGTAAAATAAAAATGAATGAAATCGTTAATAATTTTTAAAAAAAATAAATTTAAAATTTGACATTTAACTTATTTGAGCAAATAAAGCATAAGTATTTAGATATTAGATAAATAAATCAATAAATAGATAAGTATTGTTAAATTAATAAATTTGTCATGAAATATTTTAAATAAAATGAATGAATAAGAAAAACAATCCTAAAATATTATATTTATAAATTAATTAATTAATAATTCTTCTTACCAAATCTTTAAATTATTAATAATATAATTCAACATTGTATAGACTAATTAATAATCCTTACTTTAAGTAAAAATAAACTATAATGTAAATTTATTTCTAATTAATATTTTCTATGTATTTTAAAACTTTTGACTTATTTGAATAAATATTTAATCTTTTATTATACATTCTCAAAATTCTTGTTTTAAGTAATAATTTTATTAAAGATTATATATATTTTTTGTATTCACAAAAATTTCCTTATTTCTATATAATAATTAAAAAAAATTATTTTATAATTAAGGTAGTCAAGTAGTAATTTTTCGGAAAAATAGATGATTAATTTATTAAAGGATTAAACTATGAATAATATATTTTTTTATAAATACACTAAATTCAAATTAAATTTTGTAAGACTTTACTTAAATATAAGCTATATTGCAACAATAAAAATATTAAATATATTGCATTTTATTTAATTTAAACAAACAATTAAAATCAAATATTTATAAATTCATTAATTTTTTATTTAAATTTAAAATATTTTTATTTTTTCTTCCATTTTCTTATTAATTTTAAAAAAAAATAGGTACATACGTTTTTTTCTCAATTTTTACTGTAAAAATAAATATGTTTTAAGTATAGATTTAAAATTTATTCAGTTTTAAAATATTGCTTTTAATATATTATATTTAAAATTATAACCAATATATTTTTATATTTCTTTTAATATTAATTTTAATTTTTGAATGAAAATAGCATTTTATTATATTTCTATTCTTACTTTTTATTAAATTAAATTTTATCTGAAAAATTTATTATATTTTAAATATAAATTAGATGCTGAACAGTTAAAAGTAAATCTTCTTTTGCAAATTTTTTTACTTATGAAAAAATATTTTATGTAAGTTGATATTAAATGAATGTTGGCTTTAACAGACGGATATAACCTATATATTTGTTTATAAATAAATTTAAACACATTGGATTAGATCTAAGCTTACAAATATTAAACAAGTAATTTAATTTGTATTGATTTTTTATAACCTTAAGGACGATGTAATTTTTTTACTTTAAAAATGTTGAAATTAAACAACTATCATTCGTTTATTACATATAAGATGTGCTTTTTGTTTGAATATTTTAGTTTTCATCAATTTCATTTAGTAATTAATAAATCAATAATTTAATTTACAGATTATTTATTAAAAAGATTATTTATTCTTGTATTTATTATTAGCATTCTCTTCAAATAAGCCAACAAAGTTATCAAACAAGAAGCACTACGTTAGATACTTAAGTGGATACAAATTTATTTAAAACTAAATGAAGAGAACTCTCAATATTAAAAAATTAAAAAAGAAAGGAAGCTAATGCAGAAAAGGCTAATATAGCAACGATGAGGAAAGTCCTTACATGTCAGGAAATGAAAAGGATAATACTTTTAATAACAAATTAGAAAATGATAATAAAAAAAATAATAATTTAGATGATATAAATTAAAACAATTTTGACTTTTAGAATTAATAGCTGTAAAATATAAAAGAGAACTCATATAAAAAAGAAATGACTACTTTAGAGTTATAGGATTTAAAAATATAGTAGGATTTGTTAGATATAGCTGATTCAGCTAGGAGTAAAGATTCATTTGGGCCTTGGCTACCGCCACCAAAGTAGTAGTTAAAAGTACGATCTCATTCAAAAAATGAAAGCAGAAATGCAAATAGAAACTAAAAATCTTCAATCTCATAGAGAAATTTATTAAAAAGACCTCTTTCTACTTAGCATTAATATACAGAAGATAATTTTCATGTATAATAAGGGTTTAATGTTGATTTGAATCCTATTTATTAAGATGATTAAAATAATGGAGATAAAAATGGTTTATGCATAATTCATTCACACACCTAAGACTAAAGTTTATTACAATAAAATACTTTATTAGGAAAAATGGGGAAAGACTAAAAAAAATAAATAGCTTCTGTTAAAAATATAAGTTTTAGCGATGTAGATGTAAATAATTTAAATATAGCAAAGTAAGGATTTATTAGCACTGAAAACGATTGCTAAGATGCTTGCCTCTCTTATAACAATAAAATTTTTAAAATGTCTCCTTAAAGAAAAGGAGGTGCTCCTATAAATCCTAAATAGCTATTAGAAAAGAGATCCTAGACTTGCTAAGAATCCAACTAGAGGTTGTTTACTTAGTAAAGTAACTATTAATAAGGACAATAGTAGCATAGTAAATTTAATAAAAAGAATAGTATAAGCGAATAAAATGATTCTATAATAGTTCCTTTATTTACTTAGAATTAGGTTTATAACCCTATTCAAAAGCAACCTGAAAGCAAAAAAAACTGCTATAACATGCCTTTGAGAAATACATTACCTAGGTTTTTAAAGAAAACTGCTTAGAAAATAAAGAATGATTATAATTAATATATTAAAGGACACTCTTAAAATATGTATAATAATATTAATGGAAAAACCATAGAAGATGGATAGAAAAAGAGCTAGGATATCTACTATTAAGAAATATCTGATTTATTAAATAAAACTATAAACACATTTAATTTTAATAATGTCATAGATACTAACGAGGCTGAATTTATGAGACTTAACCCTTAAAATTCTCAAATATCAAGATATTCTCCTGTCTTAAAATCTAAAAAATCTGCCTCTCCTACAAAAAAAATAAGTCTAGAAAATAACAACTCTTTCTAAAATGCACCTTAAATCAAAGTGGTTTCAAAATAATAATATAAAGCAAGTCACTCAGGAGCTGCTGGAACATCGAATATTGAAAGGATTAAAAGCAGATACTCTAATGAGGATATTAAAAATTAGATTGATCAATTAGAGGAAGGTTAGAGTCCAAACAATAATGAATAAAATGCAATTTATGAAGCAAAAACAGAATCAAATTCTCCTTCTTTCAGATAAGGAAAAATTATCAATAAGAAAGGTAACAATGTGAATAGGATTCTCCTAGAAATTTAACAAACAGCTACAACAGTAGATGAATTAAATCAAGTTACTTCTAATAATATATAAAATTTTAATCAAAAGCAGCAAGAAAAGATTCCTATTTTAATTAAATAAACTAACGGGAATTTATTGACTATTAACCCTCATGCTGTTCATCCCACTTAAACTAATGGTGAAGATATGCAGCGTGTTAGCCTTAATTTTCAACATTAAAGTCAGTTAACTGATAAAAAAGGTATGGTTATAGTTTAAAAGAATTCTTCTTAAAGTAGACCTAATTCGCAACAAAAAGGAAAAATAGCTCGTGAAAATTTGTCAAATGAAGGAAAAAATATTTCAATACAATTTAAGCTTTCATATCACAGAGGAAAGTCAATTATTAGTTAGCATCAAAATGAAAGACTAAATTTATCTTAAAGTGGAGTTTATACAAATAATGCCTTCCAAGTTCAAAATTATGCATTATTAGATAATAGAAGTAAAAATAACAGCACTTCAGCTGTATAAAGAAAAATAAGTTAAGCAATCAGTCAAATTGGTATTAACGATTAAATAAATTAATCAGGTTTTGAAAATTTACAATTTAAAGGCAAGCCGAATGGTATCCTAAAATAATTAAATACTTAAAATAGTGATGAAGAAATGGATGATTAACAAAGTAATTATAAGCTGAGTTAAATTGATTAGCTTAATCAAAATGATGTAGTTTTTTTAGATAAATAAAACAGCTAAAAAGGGGATTAGTATAATTCAAAACTGCTCAAAAATAGAAGAGTGCTTTCTGCATAATCTCATCACTAAGAAGAAAAAAAAAGATTCTCATTACAAACATATACTTAAGCTAGTTCTAATAATGATACAATAATATAAAATTTAAATAAAAAGAGTAATTTTAACAAAGAAAACAGTGATAATAATTATTAAAATAATGATTTTAATAACATAGCAGATAGTATACTCGCTCCTAGAACAGCTAAATCTCCTTTTTTAAACTATAGGAGATAAATGTCTGGAGTTCCAAGTAACAATAAAACAATCTATGAAAATATATCATCAAAAATAAGAAAAAACCTTTCATTTGACCAAGATTTAAATTCAAAAGAAATTGAATAAATAAAAGACAAAGATGATCCTCAAAATTTTATGAATAATGTTGACGCCTAGCTCTTATTTAATTCAAATGCCTTGGAATTTAATGGAAGAAATTCTTTGAAATCTTAAGATTATCATAAAAAAAGATCAAGTTATTTGAAGAATAGCATTAATCTAAACCAAAAATCATCAATACCAAAATCTTAATTTAAGCCTAAATAAATTTCTACAGAGTAAAAAACGATTTGTGATATAAAAAATATAATTCCGACAATTGATTGCAAAAAAATATTATGAATCAATCAATAATGATTTAACTATGAAGAATTAAAAACTGAAATTATTAAATTCAAAGAAATCAAATTAAACATTTTATAAAATTAATCTTAATATTTAAATTTAAAATATTTACTATTTATAATATTGACAATTTTCTTCTTGACTAATTATGTCTAATAATGTTTTTATAAATACTATGTTTAATAGTTTTTAAAAAAATAGATTTATTAAAAAAAAGGAACTAACAAATATTTATTCAATTTCTAAAATATTTTTGAATTTTGTAATGTTTATGATTGTCTTTTGACATTAATATAAATTATCCTCTTTATTAAAAAAATTATTTACCAGTAAAAAATCTAATTCTTACATTATCATCTAAAAAAAAGAGTAAACAAAATTTTTTTTTCGATTTTATAAAAATTTCATTTGAATGATATTAAAATTTTCGATTATCATCTCTCTAATTTTTAGTAATTAATAATTATCAAACTATTTAACAGATATCTTTCTGACAAGTTTAGAAAAAGTTTATGAAGAGCCTTATTCAGACCAATAAATATACAAATAAATTATAATTTTAATTTAGGAAAGTATTGTTTGATACAACCAATTAAGTTTATAAAATATAAAAGAACAAAATTTATAAAGTATAACTCATTAATTAAATTCATCTGACTCCAATATAGACTAAAATAAACTGTGCATAAAGTTAGGTGTATACCAAAAATTAATAGCCAAATTTCTTTCATTAGAAGACTTGACGTGATGCCACCAAAAAGCTGGAATAAAAAGAGCATCACCAGGATTTATTTCAACCTTCATTTTTCCTTTTATTTGAGAAAACAAAGGAAAATTTTATAAATTTGGATTAAAGAAATCAACTTAGCTGTAGTTTCTTATTTTATTTTTTCCATCTCCCACATATAGTTTTGATCTCTATGTTGGTGGAATTAATATTATTGTTTTTTTTCCAGTAATTTGACATAGGAAATTATCTTTATCATCAGTATGAGGAAGAGATTCAGTACCGCTTGCTCCCTATATATTATACATATTATTAATATATAATTAAATTTACATACTTTAATCATATTAAATTTTGAAATACATTTAGGATTTAATTTTAAAAATAATAAAAACTAATGTTTTAAAGAAAGATATTTAATTATTACTTGCCAGAAATTAGTATATTCTAAATTCATGAACAAACCTAATTCTATCTCTTCAATATCTTCAACTATCTCCTCAGGGATACCAAACTCAGCTAAATAATAATTAGCTTTTCTATTTGGATCTTTATATATCTATATGAATTCATTATATTTCATGCTGGATTTTACAAAATTTTTTTAAAAATATGCAAACTTGTTTTCTCCATCTTCTCTAACTTCAACTTAAACTTCTCTATCCCCAATTTTACTAACTAAATATTCATCACTCTACCATTTAAAAATTGCCTTCCAATGTTTTACTGCATTTCTTAAAACTATAGGCATATTATAGCTCTAGAAATCGTGATAGAACTTCTAAAAATCAATGAGCTTTTTTCCATTTTCTAAGACCTACATATCAACTTCAGCTATTTAGCTAAAATCTCCATCCAATTTTTCGTCTTTATCAAATCTATTATCATATGCTTCTATATATTACTCTATCTTTTTAGTTACTTCACCACTATTTATTTCAAATTCATCATTCAAATATTATTAATCCTCGCCTTACTAAACTTCATCTTAATAATATTCTATAGTAATATAAAATTATATAAAACTATGTTTTATCAAAAACAGAATTTAAATGAAAATAAATTTATCTTACAAGGTAATAACTGAATTCGCTTGGCTAGATGAGTAATATGAAGTACAAAAACTATATAACTTATAATTAGGATTTATGGTAATACAAATATAGTCAGATTTATACAACCCTTCTTACTAATCCCAGAAATTAAACACATTTCAAATAAATATAAATTTGTAAATATTTAATATGATTTTCAACTAAGTTATTTATAATAAGATTTATTTGCCTTTAATAATTTATTTCTGATTAAAATTTAAAATATCAGAAAAGACAAAAAAATTCTTTACTTTTGAATTTAAATGATCAAAATGATATTGACAATAAGCTTCTTAAGCTACTCAAATTTCATTTTATTTATTAGTAAAAATAATTTTATCAGGGAAAAAAGAAAAAAATAGTAAATAAACTATGCAAGAAAATTAAAACAAACAAATTTTTGTATTAAACTGCATTTTTTATAAAAAAATAAACACTATTTTATTGTAAAAGTACATTTAATTAGAATAAAAAATATATATAATTTATAGTAAAAGAACATTTAATAATAATAAAAAATATATTTTCATGTCATTAATTAATTAATTAGTTATTCTGTTTGTTTGGCAAATTTTCTAACTTTTTTGATGTTAATAAATCTATTGAGAATTGAGAGTAATTCAATTTTTAGCCATTTTTAATAAATTTTGCAATTTGTTTAATCTTTAATCAATTTCATCTATTCTATTAGGAGCAGAATCAACTTTAACATCTTGATATTCCTTAATTAAGTTATTGGTATTATTAGTGCCACTATTATTTCCTACTTTATTTCCTTGCATATCATCTATTTTTTTCATTAATTTTTAATCGTTTGAAGAAAGGTAGTTATTTATGCGAGTTCCTGGGCTTTGTTTATTATTACCTGTTTTATTGTTGTTATTAGTAAGATTGTATCTGGAAGCAGGGGATAGCCTAGAATTGCTGTTTGTCCTTTACATAGTAGGGTTTCCATTTAATCTCTAACTAGAAGGACTTTATCTGGTTGCATTAACAGCATTTGGTTTTGGTGATAAACCCTTGTTAGAGTTGGTTAATCTATTAGAAGTAGCTGTGTTATTTGTTTTATTTGTTCCAAATTACCTTTATGAGGCACTTGCAGTTGTTCCTGTTTATGTACCTGTTATTCCACTTATTCCTCCACTACCATTGTATCTATTTCTTGAGTTACTTTAAATATTTGTTGCAGAGTTAGTTTGATTAGTCTAAGACCCGTAACGATTAGAAGTATTTGTAGTTGATTATGTACCTCCTGAAGGTGAGTTTCTTCTATAATTGAGGCCTTAAGTGTTGCTTCCTGAACCATAGCGATTTCCTGTCACTCCTGGACTTCTATTTTAAATTTAAGTTGCTGATGTAGTAGTTGGTGTTTTCTTAGCATTAAACTAATATGATGGCGATATACCAGTTCTAGAACCTGCTGAATTACTTGCATTTCTCTAACCGTATTTATTTTAATTATTTGTTGTAGATGTAGGAGTGGTTCTGTTAGATGGAGAATATCCTTTAGTAGGAACACTTGTTGCTCTACGATTACTTGTATTAGAAGCGCTACTTCCAGGTGTGTTTCTTGTATATGGAGAATATAAGCGGTCTGTTGTACCTTTAGTGGAGACTCTTTTAATAGCAGATTCAAGTTCAATTTCTAATTATTTGATACGTTGTTTTTGCTTGCGATCATTTTACTTAAAGAAATCAATCTCACTAGCTGATTTTTCAATTTCCTTGGATTGCTTTTGAATCACTTTACGAGAGTTGAGAACTTCATTTTCAGTTTATTCTGTCAGTTTCACTATAAACTCTCTTAAGCGGCGAGTGCTTTCATCTGCTTCAGAGCCACCTTTTAGGATTTATGACTGGCTGAGAGTAATTTCTTTCTAAAAACTTAAAAACTATGTTCTACTTCTTAGAAGCTCTTCTTCCTTTTCTTCTAAAGACACTTTGAGGCGCTCAATTGTTTACTGGCTTTCCTTACGAACCATTTCGAGTTCTTCTTCTAACTCATATTTAGTCTTCACTATATTGTCTAACTCGACAGCACCTTTCTTTTACAAGCTACTTTCTTCTATTCTTTTAATTTTTGTTTTCAGCATTTCATTCTCACTTTTAAGCTAATCAACAACGCTTTACTGGGTGGTGTTGAGCGAGTTCTGAGTGCTGTTCTTTCGATCTAATCCTCCTAGATTTTAAGAATTGGTATTATTGTCAGTTAAGAAGAAGCCTCCAGGCATTATGTGTACATTTCCTTTGCTTGTACTAAAGCTTCCTTTTGAACTTTATGCACCATCCATTTCACTAAATCCTCTGATTGATTTTTCTTTTAGTTCTTCAACTTCAAGTTTCATTTTACGAATTTGTTGCTTTAGAACGTCAACATTATCTATGTCATCCAAGTTTAAGCTTAAGGGATAATGAACTCTTTCTCCATTGACTTCAGTTGTAACTATAATGTAACGCTTATTATTGGAGCTCTTTTTAGAAGCACTGCTTAATCCACTACTGCTTGAAGAAGTCAAAGAAGTATTTTTACCTCCTGATTGCTACTAGCTTTAAGAAGCAGTTGGGATACCATTTCTCATATTTTCTAAATCTTAGAAAGTCAAAATATCAACGTTGCTAGATTCTGTTCTTTTGGACAATCCATGAACTACTGCTTCTACAAACTCATTAAATTTTCTGCGAATTCCTGTTTTCTGAGTAAGATCTTCTAAATAGCTAGCAGTGAAAGTATTATTCCACCAAACAGGCTCGTATTTACTTTCTAAATGAATTTGCAGTTGTTCGTTGAATGCCTTTATAATAACAATATAATCCTATCCTTAAAAAGTACCTTCAGTACGAAAGTCAACAATATCTTCCATTTTACACTATTTCTTATTATTTTAGATGGCTTAATCTACTTTAGCAATTTTTATGATTCTTTCTTTACCTAATATAAAAGCTATTCTTTTAAGTTTCGTTGATAACCTTTTTCTTTAAGTTAAAATATTAATTTCGATATTATCTTTTTTTCTTTAATTATTTAATTCTTTCTTCTATTTAAAAATTTGAGAGTATTCATAAAAATACAAAAAACTAACAATCTAATCAGACAAATAAAATAACAACCAAACTACTAAAAAAGAGATTATCATTTCGTAGAATTGTTAATATTATTATTATTATAATTATAATTATCATTTAATAATCAACCAATCTTTTACTATATTAATTTTATAGCTAATCATTTTATTATTTATCTTTTTCTTTACTATTATCATTACCCTTAATTATCTGTTTAAAGGAGGGTTAATTTTCACTATATTTTATGATTCTGTTTAAACATCTTTATTGTTTATTTTTAAAGTATTTTATCTGCTATTTAGATTTTGCAAATAAAAGATTTATTTATTCAAAAAAGAAACAAGTAACAAATAAATAAAATAAATTTTCTTTTTATAGATTCTTGGGATGCTAATTTTATTTATATAATAATAAATTGAAATTTTATTACCATAAATATTTATTAACATGATGAGCAATTAATAATTTGGAGTTAAATGGTAAAAATTTATCATCTTTTTAACCCATAAAGTAAATTGAACTTTCAATAATTTATTACTGAAAATGAAAGTATATATGAATAGAAAAATAATAATGAGTAGACATAATTTTAAATTATATAGAATAAAAAATTTAAGTATTTTTAAGTGGTTACAAATTAGGCAACATATTTTTTTGATTAATTAAAAAATGATTAAAAAAACACATAAAAAGATTCATAAATCTTTATATTTATTAAAGTTAAAATGTAGCGATAATTTTAACAATAAATAATTGAATTTAGTTTATTATAAAAGAAATTATAAGCTAAGCCTAAATAGCAAAACAATACAATACAATTTTGGAAACAAATTCAATAAAGCAAATAAAAAAGTCTAAAAATTTAGCAAATATATAGAAGAAAACAATGAAAAAGTTAGCTTAGCTATTAGCATTTTTTTACTTTTTATTTCTATTTCTTTTTACTAACTCATCAAACGCCTCAAAGCTGAAAAGAGTGGATAATGTAAAAAGATAAATAGATAGAAATTTGAGAGATTTAAAAGTGAAAAATAAAACAAAATTCTCAAATAAATTACAATAATAAGTATCTGATGATGAAATAACATGTGAAGACACTGATTGCTATTTATTAACAATGAATTCAGATGAAACTGAATAATATTACTTTTATTTAGATAAATACTTCCCATTTAACAACTTTGCAGTAACTGATATTTAATCATTAGATAGTGAATGGGTTCAAGTTCCATGTGATTAAGAAACTCAATTTTGCTTTGCATACCCTTCTTTTTCAGAACCAGATAAGCGAATATAAAAACTTATTTTTACTCCTTCATCGCCTATTATAATTGACTAACAAATAAATATAACAAACATAAACAATAATAGTTTGGAATAAAAATCAGAGAAAGACGAGGATGATAGTTGTCCTGCTGAAGGTATCAATATTATTGCATCAAAAGCACCTGAAGATTAACCTGTTCATGTTTTTCTTAGCTCTGATAACTAGGTATATATAATAATATTTGATGATACTCAGCATCCTGTTTAAAAATAATCTATTTTTAAAGAAAATTTAAATTCATACATAAATGCTAATGAAAAGCTTGCTTGCTTTGATATTGAGGTCTATGACTTTGATGATTAATCTTCAAACGAATAAAGATTTTAAGATTTACCTGATAATTCATAAGACTGCTATTTATATGTAGATTGTAATATATAGGATAGCACTTAGCCAAATGAATAAATATTTGCTATGGTATTTATACCATTAAAAAAAGATCCAAATAATGATATAATAAATTCTGTTGGAGAGGTCAATGTCAATAGATATGGATTGAAAAATAAACTAGCATCAGAATATTTTTATACTTGTAAATAAAGAATCAGCAATACATACTCAAACACTTTGGTTATGTTCTGTCCGAATCCTTAAGATTTAGATATAAACTCAAATCTTCTATTTTTAAAGAGCTTAGAAAAAGGAGCTAATTTTCCAAGTGATGCAGATATTGTTTTCATTAACCTTGATCCCTTTTAGAATCCTTAATGTTAAAATGTGTCTTCTTTCTAAATCAAAGCAATGGTTACCAATCCACTATATAGCAATAATGATGTAAGTTAGAGTTATTGGTAATTCGCTATGCTTGTTTCTAAATAAGAAGATAACAAGTGCACATGCAGTAGTATTTGCAAGTGTGTTCTTTCAGAAGATGATATGAATATTGTTTGCTCATTTATCCAGTAATCATTATGATTAAACGCCCATTTTTAATTTTTATTTAACCTTTTAAAAGGCTTTCTGACTCATGCTATCATGAAATGACTTACATCTAAGAAGATAATGTCACTCTATTTGTAGGAAGTGATTCTTGTATTGATGAAATATAGGTATGAATCAGATTTTATTTATGATTTTGTGCAATTTTATCTTTGTGTGATAATACATATAAAAATTAATACTCTTTATAAAATAATAAATAGGTTGTTGATACTAAAAATGAAGATGGTTAAAATTTGATTGTTGGATCATTATCGATAGGAGAAGCTAATTTAATTTTAACAAAAGTAACTGTTAACTCTTAATATATCATGGCATAAATGAAAGATACATCATTTACAAATAAGTAAAATGGAAATATTGATGTTGTGATCAAGATATTTTCTAGAACTAATGATAATAGCTTTATGCATTATTATTAAAAACTAGAGTCTCCAGTTAATCTATTCTAAAATGATAACTTCTATGACATGGGAAATTATATAATGGTGTATATGCCAAATACTTGCATTCTATAAGTAACAAGGGTAACTCAGAAACCTCTTATAATTTCAACTTAGTAATTGTAAGAGAAATACAATTTGCCATAAATGAGTGTCATAAAATTTTAAGTTCAAGGTACATACCTTGCAATGAATGCTCAGCAGATATTTGAGACAAAAAGCTTATAAAATTTGTTAATTATATAGCTAGTTCCATACAATTAATAGGTTTTAGATCCAGAATAAACATTTTAAATAAACTCATATTGGGAACAATAAACTGTTAGCTTGCCAATTAAGAAAGGTGTTACAGGTATATTTAGTCTAAGTCAAATAAGTATTTAAATTAATTATTATTACTTTAAAAAGGCTCTCTATTATATTTTATCTATGAACCAAGTGTGTAAAACGATAAATTCTAAAGCTTGATAGATTTTAATTAAACAATATCAGTAACGACCAACTTTTTTGATAGCAAGACTATATTTTATCTCTAAATTAATGACAGTAATAAGCTATATAACCCTCCTAATTTTAGAGTTGTATTAGCAACCTACTCAACTCCTTGTGTGATAGAGTCATATTATTGCCCTATTACAAATAACAATAAGAAATATTTTACAGGAGACTCTTGTATCAGAAACTTCTTTAAAGACTTATCAGTGTAAAATTATTAAAGAAATAGTAAAAGTGTTAATAATGTATACATTAAAAAAGATAAGGATAGTAGTGTAATTTGGACACATATTCAGAGGGTAGAGAATCATCATTCGTTGCTGATAAAACTGAGAGATTAGGTTACGTATGTGAAATAGTAACTAATAAGTAAGAATAATCATATTCATGTATTAAAGTTGAAGGTGACTTTGTTAAAAATGATGAATTGTTAGACATTAATGGTTAGATACAAGGATATTCATAAGTTGATTTCTTTTCTTATTCATAACAATCGTATTATTTCATTAAAATTATTTGTTAAATTGATTTGATTTATTTTTTTAGATTTAAATATAAAATGATTTAAATTTTAATTTATTAATATTTTTTTACTAAAAATTGGTTCATAGAATACTTGTCACAGTTACGAAAGATAGCAAAAAATTAATATTATATTTATTAATTCCTAAATACAATGATTAGTTTGAGGTTATAGCTTACTGCTCTTAAATTTTCTTAGTGGTAGACAAATATAAATTAAGCTCTTTAGATGAAGGAAAAATAATTTAAGTTGATAATAATTTTCTAGTAGAAGATTTTATTTTTTTACTGACTTCTGATCTAAAGGTAAATTAAAGATATTTTATTACTTTTTATGCCTTTAATTTATATGTATTTTTAGGTCTAGATAAGATTTTTCTTCATTAATCATTTAATTAGATTTATTAGTCAAAAATATTATTAATAAATATTTTTCTATGCAAATATTTACATTGCAAAAATAGTTATATTTGCAAAGAACTTTTCAGTATAAGAAAAAATAAAAGTTTTCAAATTAAAAATCTAAATTATTAAAATATTTAACATTAGATTTATACATTGACAAGAATATAGTAGCTTTATATGTAAAAATAATCAGAATGTCCTGATGAAAACTATGAAAATTAAAAAAAAAATAATGAAAAAAATATAGAAAATTCAGATGATTAACTACCAAGTCTTGACAGATTAGTGCATGTATCTTATGTAATAGACTTAAAAAATTAGGTCTAATAAGTACAAGGATCGGGCTGTTTAAATTCTAAATACTAATAGATTTTCAGTTTATTTGGATTTGATGATAATACCATTTCTTTAGTTGTGTTATGCTATGGTAATTCTGTATAAATAATGCAAGAGTTCGTTTTTTAAAATCCTTTCTACTGTACTTGGAATAGATAATTCCCATTCTTTAATTATATTGTTGATTCTGAAGCTCCACATTTCACTGATGGGAAAATTATTTACATTTTTACAAATTATAAGTTAAGAATAGGTGAAATGAAAGCCTATTTAATGTTCAATATCTATGATTTTACTCCTAATAGTGTTATATTTGAAGTTATTACTTATTATCCGTAATAGTATCCAGATCAATTTTCATTTTGTGAATCATAAAATGAAGCCTCTAAAACAAAAAAATTGGCAAGAAGTAAAATCCCTTTTACTTACTTTTAATTTTAGAAATTTTACTAAGATAATCCTAATCCTTCGCTTTATGCGGCACCATTTACTAACAACGTTAAGAAATCAATAACAATGTGTCTCTTTTCTTTTGAAGGCTAAACAATTATTACCTATTTAAATTATATTCCTACATTATATGCAAATGCATTTTTAACTAATAATGATTAAATTAATTTGAATATGATAATATCTAAAATCAATCTCTATGATATCCATTTTAATCAATATACTCTCACATTTGATTTTACTGACTCATAAATTTAAATTAGTGATAATTAAAACTAAAATGAAATAGTAGTCTAAAATTCAAAGGTATTTTTTGATTTTTATCAATTAATTATATTCTAATTATTAAACATTTAATCTCATTTTTTATAAATTAATAACTATTACAGTTTTGAATTATTTAGCTAGCATTAATTGTCTTATTTTATTTTTATTAAATTACATTTTTAAATAAAATAGCAACAGTCAAATGTATACTCACAATAATCATTATTTCCACTTGATAATATAACTGGCCCAATAGAAAGTTACTAAGTTTAACTTTTCAACAATGGAAAAGTAACAAATACTAATGATTAACTGACTTCCTAAAATAGTTTTTTTGGAGACTATCTTTCTCTATAAAAATATTACTTCTCTTTCAGTGAAACTTATTTCAAATATAAGGATGTCTAAGACATTATAAACTTTTCATCTTATTAATTTTCGAATAATTCAATGAGTCTTTAAGATTCAAACTGCTAAGATTGTCAAAATCTAATTGTAGTGCTTTCCTCTTAATATCTCATTTTGATTGAGAAAAATTAATATAACTCAGGTTAACATATTCCAGTTTCAAGAATTATTAAAGAGTTTAACTTATCAGAATTAGATGTAATTTAAAAAAAATAATTTTAACTCAAATTTTAAAATAATTAAATAATTAAATTAGAAAGTCGGAAATGATAATTCCTCTTATTGCAGGATGACATTAAACAGTAATAGCTAGATACTTATTTATTGTGTTTCGAAGAAAAAATCCACAACATTTAAGCTTTATTAAGTTCAATATAGCAAAAATAATCCTTTTTCTGCTACTGTAGAACTTAGGTAAATAAGCTCTACTGGAGGTTATATAGGATATGTAGACTATATTATACCTTTTGAATATGACAATATAGTATACTTAGCTATATAAACACACTACATTTAGAATTAAAAAACAAGTATTTTCAAAATTGCAACTATTAATTGTACAGAACCAAATAAAAACAATCACAAAAATGAAGAAAATGGGTGCTCACTTTAAGTTACTTAAACATTCCCGACTGATAACTTCTAACTTACAGGCGCTTACATAGTTGATTATGATGTTTAATTAATAGTCAGTTAAGATGCTTAACAGTAAGTTAACTAACAAATATTTGGACTTTTCTTATCAGAAGCAGAATTAAACATAATCTATTTCTAATATGTTGATAAAACATTTTAGGCATATGACAACACAGTTTTTAATTCAAGCTAGATAAAACTCTTATTAAATCTTACTGCAAATTAAGAAGATAATCTGAGCCTCATATTTATAAAACTAATTAATGTAGTTTCATTTGATAACTTTACTTTCTTGATGGGAACCAATATTAACATGTACGAAATTTAATATTTAAATAATTAATACATATTGGTTTATACCTATGGCAAGTATTACTAGTGTGAATATATATCAGGTTATAAACCCGTTATATTCAATTTAAATGGAGCGCCTCTGAATTACAAAACTATTTTTGATTTAAATTTATAGTCTACTTCTGAAAACCCTTAATTCTAAATAAAATCAATAATGTCCTCATGCTCCAGATAGCCTACTTAAAACAGACCTGTTTTTGATCCTGAACCTTCAATTTTCTAAAAATAAACTGAAAGTATGTTTTACATTTAATATTTTGTCAAAAACAGAACAAGTAAGTCTTGGCCAGTCAGGATTCTTACTTTACCATAACAGTCAATAGCGACATCTTACATATTTGAGGGTTTTACAAACGATTTAGGTGAATCACGTGTCTTGGTTTCTAATTACTCTTATTTCCTTGTTGAGTTCTAGGCGCATTCAAACCTTAATTTAAATTTAACTCTTGCTTAAAATTAAGCTGATGAATTATCTATCATTCTATTAAATGGCTTCACTGATAAATAAATGAACTTTACAATTAAGTATGATGATACCCAATCAGAAAATAAAAACGAAATATGGTTCATTATACTAATTGTAGTTATTTCTTTAGTTGCAATTATTGCATTGGTATTTATTATACTGTGGATTAAAAAGTAAAGAAATGTAAAAGCTGAAAAGAAAAGAGAAAGAAAGAATATGATTTCCTCAGGATTAACTGATTTAACTGATCAATAATCAGAAAAAAATTATTAAGTCAGATAATATCCAGCCTAGTCAAAGTTAGCATAATAATAAAATTATCAACCCACTTATCAATAAGAAGAAAGGGATGTTCGTCCGAGTGGTATTTACTAACCTTCTGAAAGAAATAAGTCTTAAAAATATAACAGGCTAAGTATGCAACTAGATAATCTTTTGAGAAGTGTTAGTATGATGAATAGAAGAAATAATACAGGTGAACATAATAATTCAGAAATAAATGAAGAAAATAACCCTAACACCAATGATTATAACAATAAAGAAGAAGACAATTATTTTAATTGAACTAAAAATTTTTTTTTAAATAACAAATGTCAAATAAAAGTTAGAATTTTATTTTTCAAATATTGTTTTTCAATATATTCATTTCTTTAAAATTAAACAAAAATAAAGACTTTTTTATCATTTTAAAGATTTGTTTGATATTTCAAAATATAACTTAATAGAAGTTTATATAAAATTTTAATTCAAGAATCTTTATCTAATCTGATTGCTAATACTTTATATAAATCTGTTAGATAAAAAAATTAATTTTTATTGAATTTAATTAATCTTACAATATATTTTATCGCATTAATAATAAATAAATTTTGATTTCTCTCAATATAGAAAACTGTTATAATTATAAATATTTAAAAAAGATTGTTGATAAAAGATATTCATTTTAAATAAAAATGCTAATATTAAAAATTATTACAGATATTAATATTTTTAGTAAAAATAAATTTTAGAAAGATATTCTATTGTTTTTAATTACAGTATTTGTAGTTAACATTTAAAATGCATGTTAGAATTACTAAATTGACAAATAATAACTAATATAAATGAAATATGAGGCATAAAAATAATAAATTTAACTAACTTTAGAAGATATATTACTGCATCTTTAATATTTTAACTACTAAAGAAGTAGTAGGTAGAATGAATATTTTTTATTCCTAGTAGATTTAGATTATAATGAATAATTTACTAAATTATAGCTAAATAAATGCACAAAGGCTACAGAAGAGTGAGCTGAATTGATTTATTAATGTAAAAAATAATTATTAAATTTGTCTTTAAGTTAAAAAATAAAGAGCAATAAAAAAGATTTTTAAATAATAAAAACTTTTAAGTAGTAGAATACAAAATATATAGCTAACTAATATTAAAATATGTCAAATAAAACTTAAAAAATGAAGAAAAATATTGTCTTCACCAACGAAGGCATTCAACACGTATAGATTAAAAATCATTTTTTTATTTTAAATAAAAGTGTTCAAAGAACTAAGCAATTTTAGCCAATTTCATCATATTTACTAAATTAGAATCTTTAATGAAGTATTTAATCAGGAAATCTAAAAAATGATTTCTAAATTTGATGAATTAGAAAATGAATTAACAAATTTAATCAAATAAAAATTCTATATCAAATTTAAATGAGCTTAAACATATTTTATCTTATCAAAAGAGCTAGGAAATGAACTATAGCGCTGCTTTTACTAGTGAAGAAGATTTCAATACATTCAAGGAAAACATTAAAATAGAAGTTATTAGATATGATAATAAAAATAAAGAATTAGAATTTGATTTAATGGGTGTCGATGCTCCTATTGCTAACGCTTTGAGAAGAATTATGATTGCAGAAGTATATTATTTTTCTTTTTTTCAAATTTTTAGTTTTCTTGAGCGAAAATTATCATTAGTTTCTAAAATACTATTAAAAATTAATAGGTTCCTACAATGGCTATCCACAAGGTTTATATTTACTAAAATACTTCTATTATTCCTGATGAAGTTTTGGCTCACAGACTTGGTTTAATTCCTATTTATGCTGACCCTCGTCTTTTCGAAGAAAAGCAAGGTAAATTCATTTTATAAAATTAAAGAAGAAGATTTATTTATAAACAAGATTTTATAGCAATAAAAAAGTAAAGTGGATAGATAGCTAAATTAATTAATTCTTAATTTTTATATAAATTATTTTATTTACTGCTTTTGAATTTAATAATAATCAAATTTTAAATAATAAATTTAGAAGAAGACGAGTATAATGAAAAAAATTCTTTAAAGTTTACATTAAAGATTAAATGCTCTAAGAAAGAATAGTACAAAAATTACTCTGAAGCTGATTTAGAAAATTTAACACCTGAAACCTACTTAGAAAATGCTATTGTAAGATAAATTTTTTGATTTAGGAAGCGAATTTTTAAATGATCTAATACATTTTAATTAGGTCTATAGCGGTGATTTCAAATGGGTTTCTTAAGGAGAATAAAATAAAAAATTTGAAGAGAATCCAATCAGAATGGTCCATGATAATATTATTGTAGCTAAGTTAAGAGAAAACCAAGAAATTATTTGTGAAGTTATTTGTTAAAAGGGTATTGGAAAAACACATGCCAAATGGTCTCCTGTTTGTACTGCTTACTATCGTTTAATGCCTGAAATAAACATAAATAGTGATATCACCGGAGCTAAAGCTCAAGAATTGAAAGAACGTTGCCCTCTTAAAGTTTATGATGTTTAAAGTAATTTAAAATAATTAATATTAAATTAACATCAGCTAATATAAATAAAACTATCTATTTTAATAGATATTTAATATTTTTTATTATTCTGTAAACAAATACCAAACAAGTATCAAGTCAATTTCTGATAACTAAAAATTGATTTCTTGCTAAATTATAATTATCAAAAAATTACTTGTTTGTTAGATATAAATAAAAAGACACAGCTAATACAAATCAAATATTAATTATATTCTAAAATTTATTGGTCTAAAATTATGATCTAAAAAAAATATCTAAGACTTTATATAGCTTAAAAAATTTTTTGTTTACTTAAATTAAATTAATTTTTATAAATAGATAATAAGGCTATTGTTTCTAACGAAAGAGCTTGCACTATGTGCAGAGAATGCATAAGAGAAGATGAAGAATTCAATTCAAAGATTGAATTGGCCAAAAAGAAAGAGCATTTTATTTGTAAAATATTCATTATATTTAGATTAAATTGATAGGAATTTATATAAGAAATAATAATTTTACTGATCGGAAAGGGAAGATATAGAAAAATTAATTAATTTGGATTTAAGCTAATTTAATATATTTATTAGTTAAAATTACAATAATTACCTTATATTAATTTATATTTTTAATATGCAAATAGTTACTGTAGAAAGCGTTGGAATCTACGAACCTCACGAGATAGTAAAGGAAGCAATCTAGATATTAAAATAAAAAGCATCTAGTTTTATGCTAAACCTATGAGATAGATAGATAGATTTACAAATATTAGTTATATGATTTAATAATAAATCATTGAATATTCAACAAATATAAATCTTAATAAAAAAGAAATAAAATTAAATTAAATTTAACAATTTGATTGCTTCATTAGTTATGTTGATCAAATAAATACATCAAGAACAAATAAATTATAAATTTTTAATAAGTCTATAGATCAAATTCAATTAAAAAGAAAATTTTCTTATTTTTTGTTTATAGTTTTGAAATTAAGGCAAATTCTATTATCTTTTATTTGTGATAACGACATTGTTTATATATTTTATGTATACTTCTATGATATTACAAATAATCATTTATGATAATTACTTTTTTTTTTGATGTTTCGATAGCGTGAATTTATACTTTCAAATTTTTTCCTATTTATTTTCTGTCTTTTTTGAATATAGAGTTAAATTTGACACTAAGATGAATTGTATTTATTTATTTGCTTTGCGGGAGAATTATGCTTAAGAATTTATCAATTTTTATGAAGCTCATATTGTTATGAGTCAAATACCTCAAAATATACAAACAATTAGGAAAATTGTAAATTTGATGTTTTTGAAAATAAATTGATGGGTGATAATCAACGAGTGTTTTGAATAAAAAGTTTGGCAATTAACTAATTCGAATTCACTTTAAAAATTTATTTTTATCGAGTAAATAAATAAGATATTTATTGCAATATTTCAAGAAGTAATTAAATAATAGAAGGAGATGCTTTAAAGTAAGTTAAGGCAAAATGAAAAATCCATTTATTTTTGTCCTCTAAAAGTATCTATAAATTAGTTGGCAGATATATTTAATAAAAGTAGATTAATAAATTGTTTTTTTAGAAACTTTTAGAAAGAGGTTTAATTAAATAAAATGTGTCGTTGATAATCGACCTATCAGTATCCTTGTTTACAATTTTACTACAATATTACTTATCGTGAGTTGTGTTGTAAGGGAATAATTATAAAATTTAAACTTAAACATATGCTCATCAGCAAAGAAAAATAAAGTAAGTACGAAATTAATAGTTGAGAAATAAAATAAAATTCATTCTCATAAAGTTAATTAAAAATAGAAATCTCCATTCAAAAAAAATCTTTACAGAACAAATAGCAAATGTTTGCTGGTTTACAATAAATTTTTAACAAATTATAAGATGGGATTATTGAAATTAATAACAGATTACAAATTAAATAGAATTTTAATTAACAAATTTAACTTAAATTTAATTAAAATCTAGTATAGATAAAATATTTAGATATGTTAAGGATTAAAATAAGCAAAACCAGAGGAGGTTGAAGGAGTGCAGTTGATTCATTGTTTTATATTGACGGAAGAAGTTTTTGTGCTATTTTAAAGAAATTAAATTACCTAAGGAAAACAAAAGATATAATCCCCTATCTTTCTTTTTTTATCTTTTTGATTAGTGCAATTAAGATTTTAGTGAATTTTTATGATATAAAATTTAGTTTATTTTTGATTAGAAGAAAGATAATTCATATCTTGATTTGTCATCCCTAGTTTAATTTTATAAAAAATTGATTGCTTTACTTATTTATTAAAAAATTAAATGAGACCAAACAAAATTAATTCAAATATCAATCTATATTTAATGTGATTATAGTTTACCAAAATTTATAAATAACTAAATAAATCCTAACAAGACTTCAATTTTGATCAAAGATCTATAAACAATTTCAAAGCCAAGAAAAGTTAATAATCCTTTTTTTTTATAAAACAAATAATTAAGATAAAAACAATAGCAATATTAAAAAATATAAAAAAAGATTAATAAATAAATGAGCGACTAAACCGAATTAGCCAACGCTAAGCACGTCCTTATTAAACAAAGAATTGAATGGTTGGAAATCATTCCTTGCTATGAAGAAGAAAACTCGTACTTGATTACTTTATTCATTTATCAAATAACTTTTATTAAAATAATCATAATAATCAATACTATGTCCCTCATAAAATATCATCAAACATATTAGCCAGCACTTAAAATTTGTTTTTTACTGGGATTTTAACTAAAAAATTTATAATACCTGATATATTTTTAATAAAATGAAAGAATTATCTTCTAAATAAAATACTTTATAATAAAAAAGGTATGAAATCCACACTTGTGCCTCCGATTTCACTTCTCCATCTTAAAATCCTATTGCTACCGTCATTGAAAAGCGTGGAAGTCTTTGCTGTCTCTTCTGCTGCAAAGCTTTCAGAGAATACGAAAATGAATATCAACACTCAGGTCTCACTGTTGCTACCTCTCACCGTCCTTACAAGTAAAATATTTAATATGAGTTTATCTATTATTTTATAATATAATACTCTCTTACTTTAATTTTTAATAAAGACTTATCATCTAATACCATATTTTTTTTAACAAAATAGGATCCCTATCTGCCAATATGCTTTCATTCCTTTGTGCAAACCTGAAATTGATGTCCAAAGAGGTGGTTAACACATTGGTAAGGCTGAATGGCCTTGCTGGCATCCTTGCTGGCCTGGTAATTATTTAATTATATATTAATGAAAAATACTATTATAACAAAATACCAAATCAACTTACAATTAAACAAATAATCTTATCCAATATATGAATTTTTTAATTTGTCATTGCTTCTGAATAGAAGTTATCTCAGTTGATGTTATAATACCTTTTGCTACTGCAAAAGCTTACATTATTCTTAAAATAAAAAACATAAACTAAATTTAATTTATAATATAAATAGCTAGAGGTTTATTGAGTTGCCAAGAATTCGATATTAAGGACGCTTAAGGTAACATTATCTACAATATTACTGCTAACTGCCTCTAACTTGGTTTCATCTGCCCTGTTCTTGGTATCCTTGAACCATGCAAGACTAGGGAATATGAAATCAGAAATGCTGATAAGGTTGTTGTTGGTAAGATCGTAAATATCTACAATGGTATCCTTGAAGAATGCTGCACTAGAGCTGATTAGTTCGGTATTTAATTCCCTGATGACTGCACTGTTGAACAAAAGCTCCTTATCATTGAAACCGCTGTTTTCCTTGATTACCTCTAATATTGGGCTTGATCATGCATTTTTAGCTCTCATAAATTATCTTATCATTATTATTCACATGTTATATCAAAAGAGTATTTATTTTTAGCACTAAAATAAGTGAATTGCTGCTTTTAATTATTTGAATTATCTACAGTAATAAGTATTCTAAACCTAAACAACAAATGACTCTAGTAGATTAAATTCATTCACATACTAATAATAAATACAGTAAATACATGCATAATTATACCAAACTGCCTATTAAAATAATTATTATATTAAATATGTATTGAATTATATCTTTCTTATATATTTGCATCTAATTTTTTCCTATAGATTAATTAAAATTTCATGCAAAAAATTACATTTTTTACTTTCCTTACAAGACTTTAAAAATTAAAATCTAGATTTATTGGATCAATCAATCATTAAAATTTCAAATCAAATTAATAATCAGGATCTGATCACTCTAAAATCAAATAAAATTTCAACTTTTTTTTGAGGGAAACTCTATAAATAACTAAATTTATTTTTTTGTTCAAGCGATTCGTAAACTGCTTGCAAAATTTGAGTAATTAATTTTTTTATTTACAAAAAAAAAAAAATCAAATAAATAAATATACGGATGGTATTCATATGGTACTTTAACAATTTTTTATATTGATTACAGTGATTTATTTATTATAAAATATTTATAATGTTTAATAAAGTCTAATAATCAATAATCGATAAAATCTCTAGTATATAGAATAATATTAATATTTATTTTTTAATTTTAATGTAAGTATCAACTTTGTTATTTATCTTAAAGTAGAAATTTATAAAAGAAATTCTATTTTTATTAATATGATTATAAAAAATTGCTATATCCAGTTATTTGAGGAAACAAAAAACTTGTTTAATGAATGTAAAATAATTAAAATTGTTCACTCTTGCTTAAAGATATAAAGAAATGCATTTAGGTATAAATGAATAAATATAATCTAGAGGGTATTTATTTGGTATTTTTGAATATGTAATTAAATATAATAAGCAAAGCTGAAAAAATTTTAAATATCATAAGGAAATTTCTATTTTTTGTATTCATTTAGTTAATAAAAACTATAAAAAACAATCATTTTTCTTTTCAATAAATTTGAAAATATAAGCTAAGATGTTAAGCAAATTTATCTATAGACCATTTATCTTCAAACCTTCATAAATATTCCTTCATAATAATGTATGTTTCAAGTTCTCTTATGACAATTACAGCAGTAAATAATCTTTTTACTTGCTAATTATTTATCAATTACAAAGCCATTATTTATTTAATTACAAAAAAAAGATAAATATTTCGAGTTTTAAAACTAAAATCAAGATTCAAATTTGAGAGTATCTCCTTTGACAGTATCTGAAAATAGCTAATATATTTTAAAACTTGGTGCCAACAATGTAGATTAGCTATTTAAATTTTTTCTACTAGATAACATAATCTTAATTTCTACTATAAATTATTAAAAGCTTTATTTAAAATGAGCTTATAAAAAATTCTAAAATTAATCTACAGATCAAAGTGAAGCAAGTTGGCCAAGATTTAGCAAGCATGGTTTAAGCAAGTAATTTATATTTGACATTTCTACCTAAAAAAGTAAATTAAATATTATAAATTCTAAGCTTTAAAATTCAAAATATTAATAAAAACAGGGAAATAGAGTACAGTATGACCTTAGAAAAAGTTTCGTGATTTATCCAAAGCAATTACCAAAATTAATCTATTTAAAATTTACAGAAGAAAATGCCTAGATTTATAGTAAATCAAACATTTTTATTTGATTTTAGAAAAGTCATTTTTTTTTTAGATATTTAATATAGACTTAAATAAGCTGAATAAGTTAAAAGGCTGGTAATAGAGAAGACCAGCAACTCAAATAAAGTAAAGATCTCAATGGAAGTAAGAACTTTTCTATTAAAAAGTGAGAATAAAAATTGTAAAATATATTCTATAATAGGCAGATTAAACACATACAGAAAATGGATATTTTCACAGCATAGAAATTAGCTTGTACGAACTAAATTCGCTTTAGTACCTCTTACAAGTAATTATTAAAAAACAAACAACAAAATAATTATTTTTATAATTATAATTATTATAGTAAGTGTATTTCTAGTTAACTGGATTTTAGTAATCTTTAGAATGTATAGATCTTATAGAAGAAGGCACACATTGACAAATTGAATTAAGTTATTTAATAAATTTTTATATCAAAATTGTAAACAATCACATAAATATATCTTCAAGTACTTAAACTTTTTTTATATATTAAATATTTGCTTTCTTTATCTTTGGATCTATTAAGCTCACTCATTATAAATCATCTTAACAGTCATACCTATTTTAATAAAATTAATTTAAGATTTCGATATATTTTATAATTTTATTATGGCAATAAAGATAAATCAAAAGCTACTTTTTTTTTAAGATTAATAAAAAACTTCAATAAATTAAATACCTCCATCAATAACTAATGTTTATCCTGTAATAAATCCTGATTTAGAATCATCAGCTAAAAATAAACAAGCGTTTGCAATATCTTCTGGTTTTCCTACTCTCCCTACTGGATGCTAAGAATGGTCTTCTTCTCTGAGAGCTTAATAATCACCACATTCAATCCATCCTGGGCAAATTGAATTTACTCTTACCAAAGGACCTAAACTATTGGCTAATGCGTGTGTTAAACCATTCAAGCCACCTTTATTTTAATTTATTATAAATAAAACAATATATTTTAATAAAATTTTAGAATACTTTTTGTAGAAGTATATGCTTCATTGTTTGCCTCTGACATTAAAGATCTAGTTGAAGAAATGTTTATTATGCTTCCCTTTCCAGTTTTTTCAAATTTTGGAATTGCTAACTTAGATAAAATAAAAGGAGCTCTTAAATTAACAGCAAATATTTTATCAAATTCCTCAATCTAAATATTTCTTATGTCTGTCATTTTAATGAAAGCTGCATTATTTATGAGGACATCCAACTTTTCACCTATATTATTTAATTTTAAAACAATTTACAGCACACATTGTAAAGTAAAAAGTACCAATCTTATCCATCAAAGACTTAATTTAATTTTCATCTTCAAGATTAACTTTTTCATAATTTACGCCTTAAATTTTATTAACTGGATCAATTATATCAGCTGACCAAACCGTTGCACCTTAATTATGAAATGCACTAGCAATTGCATGTCCAATACCTCTGGCAGCACCAGTAACTAAAATTGTCTTATTCTAAAATAAGTTTGATATCATTTTGAAAAATAAAAATCTAAAAATTTAAACAGTATCTTTTGTAAAAACAAAATTTTAATTAAATTAGTTAAGAAAGATATATTTTTTAAAAACACTTTTTAAAGTATATTGTAAGTTGATCAAGTTCTACATTATAATTGATCTTTGTTTCTTCTAAAATTCTAAGTAGATATATTAAAAAGATCTTTCCTTACATAATTAAATTATTTGGAAAATTTATAGAATCAGCTTACAAATAACAAAATTGTTAAACTTAAACTCTTTATGTTATAAATTTTTTGAAATAGTCCAATTAATTTAAAAAAATGTATACTAAAATTCTTCAATAAAGTAATTATTTTATTTAATTATTCAATGAATAATTAAGAGTTAAAATTAGAAAGAATAAATCTTTATATTTGAAGTTAGATGCCCTTTTAATTTATTAAAGGAAGAATTTTAATCTTAATTAAATTATAATAATAAAATAAATATTCAAAGATATTTTTTATTTTTTAATTATTGATAATTTTCGATATAATTAATTGTAGATCTGAATATATAAAAATAAATAATAATTAATTAATTACTAGTTTATATAAATTTATATTTCTTTAATAGAAGGATAAACATAGAAAATTTTAATTAAATAAAAGCTTCTTCAAACTTTCAAATATTAATCTATGATATAATGACTAAATTTTTATTTGTGGAAGTACCCTAATATTTAAATGTTTTTATTTAATTTAACTAATAAAATATATAAAAAAGAGTAAGTTTATGCTACTAAAAATAATAAATTACCTTTTTTATTATTTTATATTTATATTTTTACTCTAAACAATAATAATAAGGGTCATTTAAAATAAACAATAATTTAATATCTTTAATAAGAAAAATATGAATAATTATTTATAGGATTAACTTATTTGCTTTTACGTAATTTTGATTTTCGAATAGCCTTACTTTTACACAATTTTTAATTTACCTAATGATAAAGATCATATTAGAATTATGTAATAGAAGAAATAGCAATAAAAATATGAAAATTAAGAAGATTTATTATTAAATTATTCTGATGAAATATTATAAAAATATCTTTTTATAGATTAGATCGTATTTAAAAACAATTTAAATTATTAAAATGTAAATAATATAATAAAAAATCAAATATAAACACTTTAAGTATGAGCATTAAAAATTCTTAACAAAATTTAAGTAGATGCATGCTATAGCAAGCTATTAACCTTTATTATGAATCTTAAATAGATGAAAGCTTAGAAGTTTTAAATAAGATTGAATAAAAGGATTTATAATTCATTGATTAAGTGATTTAAAAAAGATATTTACTTCTTAATCTTATAGCTTAAGGAGATTTGGGCTAAGCTAGAGATTTAAGAAATCAAATTTTAAATTAATACTTACGCTTAAAATGGTGTGAAGATGATACTCTAAAAACATATAAACTAAATTTAGAGGAAATCATTTTGATTATTTGCATTTGGTCCTATCATACTATTTTCCTGCAAGGTGGTGGAGCAGGAGCAGAAACCCAAGATTTACTTTATGTTTTTAAAAAAATTTTAGAAATATAGAATTCTTAGTTATCTGAACAAGAAAATTTATTATTTAAAATTTTTTTAGATGGAGAAGCAGATTAATAAGATAAGTTACTTCAATCTTTTTCAGGTAGATTACTAGAAGATTTATTAGTATATGCAACAGTAAACCATTTACACTTTGCTCCATCAAAAAAACCATTCTATGATTTATTAGTAGTATGTGGTGAATAAGCTTATTAAATAAATCCAAAACATCCTTTAATGTGTTATTTTTTAGGATTTCATTATTTTTACAGAGATATAGACAAATCTTTTGATTACTTTAATAAATAATTTGAACTCTACAACAAAAATATTTATTGCAACACTTATTATTTGAAGTTTTTAGTTTTAAACAAAAACCATATGAAATTTTTATAAGTTTACGATTAAGTTAAACTAATTAACAAAAATCACCATCGTGTTGCTTTAGCTTATGCAGAATATTTAGTAGACAATCATAAATCATTTGAGGCTTTTGAATGTATAATAAACTCTTTAAAAAATAAAGAAGTTAAGCAAGAAATAAATTAAGATTATTTTTAATGGTTTAGTATATAAGTAGATGAATTATTTGAAAATGATTTTTAAATTTAAATTTACGAATAGGCTATAGAATTGGATTTTGAAAACTATCGTTTTTATGATTAATTATCAAATGCTTATTTGAAATAAGGCTAATATGAAAGATTAATATAATTATATAATAGATATAAATTAAAAGAGGAAAAAGACTCTTCAATTGAATCTTAAATTTATGAATAAGTTTTGTAAATATATATCGAACAGAAAGATTATTAAAATTGGATAGAACTAAAAATGAAAAACAAAGATAAAATAGATTCGTTTGTTTTTGATAAATTTGATTTTAATTAGAAAAATTTAGAATTAACATTTATTGATCACTCGATCTATATTATAGATGAATTAGATTGCTTAATTTAACAATATGAAAAAAAATTATAGCAAAAGGAAAATAAATCTCGTTTTCGTATCTCTGAAAAAAAGAAAATAGAATTGAAGCAATATTCTACATTCTTTTAATTATTGCTTGAATAGCATTCAATTTACCTCTAACAATAAGCTTTAGCTAAATAATTTAAAGATATTGAAATTTATAAAAAATCTATTTTACTTTAAGACTTATATTATTGATAATATTTTGAATCTGATTCTTAACTAAATAACTTTAATTACTAATCAAATGAGTAAAATTTGTATATTTTAACTTGTAAAACAACTTTTAGACTAAAAATAGTAAATGCATGAATTCATTTCTAATTTTATTCTTTTAAAATTATTAAGATAAATATTTAAAAATTTTTAAATGATCAGAGTATTTAAAATTTGAGATATTTTCTATTTTTTATTTTAATACTTTGATTAGAAAAAAGCAGAATACGGTTATCAAAAAGATATTTTCTAAAATTCTCCAAATTTACAGAAATTTTTATAAAATATTTAATATTTATGTATTCAACTTATTAAACATACATATTATCTTTCAATTTTTTCATTTTAATATATTATCTTATTAAAATTAAACAAATAATATTTATATTTAAAATTCTAGATAATTTCTTAAGAAAGAAAAACTTATTTTTTAAGGCTAATCCAATAAGGTTAAAAATGACTATTATATAGGATTTGAGTAAATTTGGTAAATAAAATCTAATTATCTAAGATTCAAAATTTTTTACTAATATTAAAGAAATTTTATGATTTTCAAATATACTTTTTTAAATCAGTTTTAATTCGAAACTTCTAAGGAAATTAATTTATTTTAAATTCTTTTTTTTTAACTTATTAAATTAGATTTATATAAGGTTTGTTATTATTATACCTTTATAATTAAATTTATCCTTATCCAGATATCTATTTTTTATTGTTATCAAGTAATTTATAATTATCAAAAATTTGATAAAAGTTTTAATTCATTACATCACCATAGAATTCAGCAATCAAATATGAGCAAAAATCCTCTTTATAGTGAATTGAGTGCTTATTTTTCTAATAGCCAATCATACTTTCCATTTATTTTGATTGACTTTCTTGTTAATTTATTATGCTGGTATTATTTAAGGGCTATTTATTTAATTTCTATATTGGTTTTTAAAATTTTTATTAATTGTTATCTTGGTTTTGCTCTATTTTTTTTATTTCTTTTTATTGAAATTTATTTATTTCAGTATGTTACTTTAAATTTCTTTTCAAATTACAGTTCGTAATGCTAGTTCTTTATGCATACTATTTGACATCTCTTAAGCTTGGCACAAAATTCTAATTGTCTTAACTTTTTATTCTTCTAGATGAAGAATTTCCAATCCTAGTTTTGTATTATCTATGAAGCTATCCAAGCTGTTTTTCATCATCTAAAAAATCTAATTCGAAGCTTGAATCTAAAAAATTTAGTATATTCTCATTTTTATTTGGTATTTCTGAATAGATATCTTAATTTTGAAATAAAAAACCTTAATCTAAAAAATCTGTTTATTAATAATCGACATTATTTTATTATCTATTATAAATGTTATTGCTATTATTAAAGTTAAAATTATTAATTTAATTGTACGAAGTTGAGTATTTTTCATCATACATATTAAAGTTATTATCAGATATTAATTAATCAGGATTATATTGATAATTATTTAAATTATTATTTTAATGGCCTTATTAACTCATAAAAAAAAATGAGCTTTTATTCTATATTCTATTATTTTACAAAAAATTATTATTTTAATTTTAGACGGAAATCCTATCAACCACTTAAGTCTAATTATATTAATTAGATTAACAAATGCATTATTTGTAAGGTCCTCCACATTTATAACAAAACTCATAGCTGCATCTGCAAGTCATGTGATCACAACTGTTATTTAAAAAATAATTTTTTAAGATTTCAAATAACTCTTGAAATTTACCCTTCATTTTTTTCAACCCACATTTTACATTAATTGCATTGTTTAAATTTTTTACCTCTTACAAATGACTCAAATTATCTATCTTCGTCCTTTTTAAATTAAAAATTTAATTTCATCTTTATTTAACTTTAATTTAAGCATACTAATTTATTTTTTGAAGTTTAAAATTATTTGCAAGTGTAATTTTCATGGTACAGTACCTTACATGCCAAGCAATATACTTTTTTACAACAAGGGCAATTTAGTATAGTTTAATCGTCATCTAAAATAAATGCGAATTAGCAATCTGGAGTAGGACACCAAGAAGCCTTATTAAATAAATAATATGTAAAACTATAATAAGAATGAGTATATTTTACTTAATCTCCTAAACAGTCTATGTAATTTTTAAGTTAAAACTACTCAAATTTTTAGAAATCTAAATCATTAAGTATTTTTCTAATATCTTTTTAAGAAATCTCTGAAGAGCACTTCTAATTAAGACATTTTATAGGAAACCTTCTTCGCTCTACTTAGCTATTAAAGTACATTTTAAGACAAACTTTATGAAACATTTGACTGCAGCACTCAACTGGGTAATGTTCTTAAGTTTTTATTTGTTCTAAGCAGATGTCACAGTTTGATTGCACATAATTATTACAGATTTTTTATTCTTCTTTACACTCTTCACTCTCATAAATTTCAGAATTAGAAGTGCTAAGTTAGTTTTTCTAGTTAAATGTAATTTATTGCAATTCTTAATCCTTATTAAAAAAAATTTTTTAATTTTTTAAATATTTTAAAAAAATGCTAAAAAGAGTGTTTGATTTGAATAAAAATGTGAATTTCTAAAATAAAAAAAATATAAATAGCTTTTATTCCTTTATTTTTTATTTGTATTTTTAAAAATAATTTATTTTTCATTTATTATTTATATTTTAAAATCTTAATTTTTTCTAAACTTATTTTATTTAATAAATATTTTAAAAAGTAAGTTTACTTCTATTTTTTCTTTAGTTCTATTAGTTCTATTGGACAAATTTATTTATTTTTAAATATCATCTTATATTTTTTACAAATAAATTAATGGTTCTTGTTCTTAATCATTAAAAAGCTTAGAAAAAGCTTGCTCTAATATAATATAGTAATCCTAATTTAAGCACTGCCAATATAATTAGGTTATCGATGTGACAAATAAAATTAAATCGTCTCTTTATATTTTATTATACGCATACTGTGTTCCAACTAAAAAAGCATATAATTCTTTATCTTCTTATATAGAAGAGAGAAGAGTTAATAATTATTTAATTTCTGTTACTTCAATAGCTTTTTGACTCATAATATTATTCACTTTAAAAATTAGATTTGTATAATACTTGTTTTTTGATACTAATTTTTTTAAATCTTAGTGTATGTTTTATTATTTAATCAAAGATATTTCTAAAATTAATTTATTAAGATTTTTTTATAAATCATATTTTTATATCAATTTTTTGTTCTTTAAAATTTTCGATTAATTTAAATTTTAAATGATTTATTTATTATTTATGTATAATAAAATACTTTATTTTACCTACTTTTTTTAAAATTTAATTTTAAAGGATATAGAAAAGAGTAGTTTATATAATCAAATATTAGAAATAATTTATCAATTTTTAAAATCATAATAATTTACAATATCCTCCCTCATTTTAAAAAAAAATTATAAATATATCTAAAAAAATACTTATGATAACTTAAGGAAGGTATAAACGTAAAAAGAAAAAAAACAATTTTAAGTTTTTGATACTATAAATAGAGTTAATTATTCTGTAAATTATTATGGTAATTCTGTTTTAATAAGCTCGAATGCAAAAATTAAAAACAAAATTATAGTAAAAATACTACAAAAGTTGATTATAAAAATACTACAATTAAATAGAATTATATAAAGTTATTTTACATTATTTTTAAATAGTAAACTGAAAATTTAAAAGTTTAATTAGTAATTTAAATTAATTTATTCTTTCTTAAAATTTCTTCACAAAATCTATTTGCCTAATGTACATAAAAAAGATAATGATATAATAGCTTAATCTCAAAATTAGAAGAGCTATTATATTATTTAAATCATTTATCTTTTATAGTTTTATTACATAAAATAATAGGAATATTTGAAATTCAATTCTAAATTCATAAATTTTTAAAAAATAACTAGCTTTAAATAAAATTAAATTGTCATGATAATAAAATTATGAAATTTTTTCAACTTATCAATAGATTTAAATGTTATAAAAATTGATTTAAATTTTATTTAGTTTTAATAAATTATTAAAAAATACAAGAATTCTAGATTATAAAATAAAAATATTTTTTGATATTATTTGTAAATAATTGCTTTTCATTTTTCAATTATTAATATTTTAAAGAGTTTTTAATAGTGAGAAATAAATAACATAATAATCTTTAAAATGACTTTTACATTTTTATATTTTCTTATAGAATTATATTTTTAATAAATTAAAGTGTTTAATAGCTTTTTATTTTTATAAATTGATCTTTAAATACTTAATTTTATATTTGTTTTTTTTATTAATAATAATAATTGCTGTTTATATTTAGATTAAATTTACTTGAATAAATGTAATTTTAGAATTTTTATTATTAGTTTTACCAAATTTATATTTAAACTTTATACATAATATTAATACATAAGTTGTAAAATCTCTAAATTAGATTCTTTATTCTACCATACCAAATTTAAAATTAATTTATTTCTTATCGGAAAAAGTATTATATTCCGTCTATCCTTCTTAAAACACTCTAATTTTTTGCAAGCCCTTATCTTATTTATAGTCAAAAATAAATAAATAAAATAGATATATACAAAATTGAAAATATTCTGTAATAGTTCTAAACTGAAAAATTAAGAGATTTAATTTAAAGGCAGATATTTACTTTCAACTTTGTATTTTAATCTATAAAAAATCTTTTTATAATAAATGAATAAATATCTGATATATTGAAGTATATTTAATAATATTATTTCATAAAGTATAATGTTGCTACCCTACCAGAATAAGATTAAATGTTATAAAGCTAATCTTAAATTCAAAATAAAATAATTTTAATATTAATAATCATTTTAGATGATATTTGTTTAAAAATCTATTTTAATCAGATTAGTCTATTTTTTTTTTTATTCATTAATTTCTATAAAATAAAAAAAAATTATTTAGAATTAAAAAAATAATCAGATTTTTAAAAATATCAAAATCTCATCATCCACAATAAAATATTAATTTGCTTTGATAACTATGATTATTTGTTTAATTTTTTCTTAATTAATAAATATATATTATTCTATCTTGAGTAATATAGATGAACAATTAATAAACTTTTAGCAACATAAAGAAGTTTTTTTTATTCATTTGAATAATTTTGCCACAATATCATTATATAATCTTATCACAGTCTTGACTTATCCACTTGTTGCGATTCCTTAAAAAATTGCATCAGATAGAGAATCCATTTTTGGAAAAATGATATAGAGGCAAAAATATTTATCATATAAACCCATAGCATACTTTGAAAGAGAGTCACTAACATCTTGACAATTAGCTAATAATAAATTATAACTTACAGAATAATTATTCACATCCTTTATGATACTTTTCATCTCAGAATCACTTACCTTACTCTTTCCTCGATATTTCCAATCATAAGTTTCAGTTTCATTTTAAGATATTTCTTTTACCTAGATTTAATCCTATTTTTGATTTGTGATAGAATATGATATTCCATTTATTCTAACTGCCTAATGAATCATATCTGCATTAAACAATCTCAAGACGCCACTTGACAAACCAATATTACCTTCGTTCAAACCCCTTGTCCCAGTCCACACACCTTCATTAAAATCTCTTAAACAATCCATACCACTCTTTAAAATATCAGATATCCCAGTTATTGGATCTTTAAAAACAACCCCGTATTTTGTGAGATTAACTACTCCAAAAGTCACTGCTTTAAAAATTGCTTATCCATAACCAATTTTGATTGTATGCATCTTTATTAACTTGAATGTTCTTTTAATTTATTTTTTTAAACTTCAAAAAATATATTATTTAGGCTAATTTCTTTATATTTTATTTGTTAGTATATTCAAATATTAATAGATAGACTAATCTTTGTTTTTGAATCAATCCTTCAACTTCTTCTAAAAAGAAAATCAAAATAAAATATTCTAAATTCAATTAATCATTTAAAAGGTGTTAATCTCAAAAACTTTTTAGAATATTTTGATTTTAGAATAAAAATCTTCAAATTATAAAAAAATACTAATTAGCACATCTGAAAATTCTAAATTCATTTTTCCATATAATAAGTGATGAGGCTTTCTGATCTTAGACTTCTTATTAGTTTGTTTAAAAATCAGAAATTAATTCCTACTCTCCATATTGTGTCTTCTTTAAAATTAATGGTAATTATTTAATTAGTTATATTTTCAAAAGATTATCACAAATGATATCATCTATTTATCTATAGCTTCACTCTAAATACTAAATAATTTATTTAAAATGCTAGCTTTCACAACATAGATAGAGAGGTAGACTCACTTTAATCAGAAGTGCAATAAATTCATATAAAATAAATATATTTATATTAGCTTGTGGCTGTAAAATTACATTTTAGCTTTCAAATTAAATTGTTTAAAGAAGACTTACAATATATATTAACTGCATTAACATAGTTAAATAAATAAATTTTCAAAATTTAATCTAATTTTTTTTTTTAAGCTAAACATTTGCCTAAATTTCTTTTAATTAAATTTTCATTATTATAGCCTATCCAAAATTAAAAAGGCATTTAACTCTATTTTTTTTGCTTAAAAGACACTTTAAATTTTGAGATTGATTAGGCAGAATTTGAAAATTGATAACTGAAATAAATTTTACTTCAAAATATAAATATATTGAAAAAAATTAAATAAATTTAGCTGGCATATAAAATATAAATTGACAAAAATAAATTTTATCAACCTTAAATTAAGAAATCATTTTTATCAAGATTTATTTTTACTTTAGGATTATTCATATGTTAAATAATCAACATAACCTTTATCTCCTCCTCTATAAAACGTATTTTAATCTGCATCACTTAATTCCCAATTATTTTAAAATCTTTGTGGTAAATCTGGATTGCTTACAGCATATCTTCCAAAGCTAATAAAGTCTCCTTTGTTCTGTTATAAGAGTTTTAGTCCCTCTTCATAAGTAATTCCATCATTTAGAATGATGCAACCTTTATATAGTCCTCTTATCGAATCGAAAAAGTTAGGCATTTATAATTCAGGATCAACTAACCCATCATCAGCAGCTGATTATTAAATGTTTTTACGATTTGTTTTATCATGTCTTTTTAGTTCAACAAAACCAAGATTTCTCTTTTCAAATTGCTATTGATTAAAATTAATAATTGAAGATAAAATTAAAATTAAAAATAAATAATTACTTTTAAAAGATATTAAACTAATTCCAGAGGATTTGAATCATACATTTCATTGTATCTACCAGTTGGAGTAAGTCTTACACCTATTTTATCATATCCAAAAACTTAGCTTATAGAATCAATAACTTCAAGTAAGAATCTAGCTCTGTTTGGAATACTTCCTCCATAATCGTCAGTCCTTTTGTTAGTACCATCTCTTAAAAATTAATCAATTAAGTATCCATTTCCAGCATGTAATTGAATTCCATCAAAGTTAGCTTTTTTAGCATTAATAGCAGCATTCTTGAATTATTCAATGACATTCAATATATCTTATTTATTCATTTCTTTAGGAACTGGATAGCTCTGTTTGGTAAAAAAATGAGGGGTTGTTAAACCTATAGGACTCGGAGCTATAGGTAATTCTCCTCCTATAAATGAAGGTAGAGCAACTCTCCCACAATGAAAGAGCTAAATTATAATTTTACCTCCATTTTGATGTACTTTATCAACAACTTTCTTCCAACCCTCAACTTACTCCAAAGTGTAAATATTTCCAGAACCAGGAAAAGCATTTGAATTAGATGATATAGCACTACTTTCGGTGATGATAGCTCCAAAAGATGCCCTTTATGAGTAGTACTCAGCCATTAAATCATTTGGAATATTTGTTTTTGGATCTGCTCTTAGTCTTGACATTCCTGCCATAATTATTCTATTTTTTGTTTTTATAGAACCTAGGCTAGATGATTCAAAATATGGATTGATTGATGATTTTTTATTTTGTTAAATGCTAACGTCTTGTTATGAAGAACTACACCCCATCATTAGTTAAATATTAAGCAGAATTTTTAATTTTTATAATTATTTATTTTTTATATTTTTATTTTTTTATGATTATTTAGAAGGATTTGCTTTCAATTATATAAAGTATTAAGTTTGTAATAGAGGAGTTAAAAATCACCAGATTTATTGGTTATTTTGAAATAATATTTATTCTTAGTTAAATTTTTATAGTAATTGTTTTGATATTTGTAAATTACAGCTGGCACTTATATATTTTTTGATTATTTTCTCAATTTTTAAAGGAAATTCTTTTAAAATCTGATAAATTTTTATTGATAATAATTTAAATGAACTATAGATACTTTTATGGATGGATATAACAATTGTTGTATAAAATAAGAAAAAAATAAATTTATTTTTATTGAAGTATAATTGAAAATAATTATTAGATAAAGATAATAAAATAGTTTTTATTTAAAAAAGAAAAATTAAGCAAAATAATAATTTTCTTTTTGAAATAAACAAATTATGATGAAGAATATCATGGATTAATTTTTAAAAAATTATGTTTACAATTTAAAAGAAGCATAATATTTTTGGACACAAAAATAAAAAAAATTATATGATGATACTCTGTAAATCTAACTTTAAGAAAAAACTCTTTTTATTATGATTCATATTTCTAGAAGAATTAATTTAAGATTTTAATAAATTTACATATATCACTTATATTTTTCTTAATTATAAATTTAATTTTGCAAGGAAATTCTATTAAAATCTGATTTAATTTTTTATCTATTAGATTAAAAATTATAAAAAAAAGAATAATTTTGGAAACAGAACATTTAAAGATCTTTTAAATTTAAATCAATAAGTATTTTTAAATTTATCAACATAAAGCATAAAAATTATTATTATTAAATAATATTTTAAGTCTTTAAAATAAAAAAAATAATTTATAACTAAGATTAAGAATTTAAATAATACTTTAAAATGATCTATTTATTTAATTCAATTAGTGATTGGAGCAAACTCTAAAAATTTTAAAGTTAGTAAATTATTTAAAAAGGAAGGTGAAAAAAAAATTTAAAAAGTTTGCGAACAAAATATATTGTCTATTTTTTTTTAAATTTGCCCATGTTTTTGTGTGAAGTAAAAATTTAAAGTTTGCTCAAATGAACTATGAAATATCATTTATTTTAGAAAATTTTGTTTGATAAATTAAGCTTTTATATTATTCTAAGATAGGTAATTTTGTTGATATCTATTTTGAAAGATTTAACTAAAAATTTAAATCTATTTTTGAAAATAAAAAAGTAAACATAAACTTTTTTGATATTTTATTTACATAATTTATTGACTATGGAGTATTTTGCATAATCTTATTGTCATAGAATTTATTTTAATTTAGTTTCTTTTTAAAACTCTGACTTTGTTATATTACTTTCTGGTCCAGGTTCAAAAGGAATATCAGGGATAGTATCAAAATTTAAATTTTAGCTCTTATTTTCTATTTCGAAAAGCGATATATTTGCTGTTTATTATATTGATATTCTATTTAGAGAAGCATCATGATTGTTTGGTTTAGATTCAATATTTTAGTCATCTTATATTTATATTAATTAATGAGAAGGAAGCTCTTCTTTTGTTTTTAGTTAGTTATGACTATTAAACATGCTATTCAAATGTATATATTAATGAGGTTAATTATATTTTGATAATTATCTGTGGCGAGTTTATGAAGGATTAAAAGTTTATTAACTAATAGTTTTTCTCTTTTTCGATACATTAATTGAAGAATCTAGTATTGCTTATTTTTAAATTTCATCACCTTCTTTCACTACCTCTCTTGAAAGCTCAAATATTTCATTAATTTCAGCTCCAAGTTCTTTAATTAGCCTGTTATTTATACTATTTTTAAAATATTTTAATTGATTAAAGCCTATGAAAAGTTTAATTACATGTGCAGACCATTTTTATTTTCTTTTTTCTTTATTTTATCAAATGCTTAATAGAGTCTCTTTTTTAATAATAATAAGATTTAGTAAAAAATTATTATATTAAAATATGAAAGATAAAACTTAAAATAACAAATCAATTTTTTTTAATTTATTTTTAATAATTAAAAAACACTTTACTTAATATGATTCTACTTGTTCAAAATCATTATTTTTCACCAACAAATGATCATTTTATGTTTATGGATTTGATACTTCCTAAATAGCAGAAGTGTTAGGAATGTTAATATTTTATTCTATAGTTTTTTATTAAGAAGGTTGTGATATGTAGCTGATAACTGGTTTTGGGCAGAAGGAAAAGAGGGTATTTTAATCTTTATTAAAAAGGATTCTTTTTATTTTTTCTACTTCTTACAATTTTTAGAGGATAGTATAAATATCTAAATCCATACTAACACTATTTTAAGCTTTTAAGAGAACTACATTCTGCTGATGATTACATTTAAATGCTCTGAACAAGTAAGATAGGCTAAATTTAATTTTTTATTGTTATCTTTTAATTAATTTTTTAAAATTGCTAAACAAGAAATCTGCTTTGTTTGAAAACCCTAATTGCTTATAATTTTATATTTATTCTCTCAATTTGCTAATAGACTAATTGATATTTTTTTCTTTTTTATCAAGAACTTGCATCTATTCCTAATTAGGATTATTAATTAATTTTATTGCTCTCCAAATCTTTTATTTGATTTTATTTATTCTACTCTGTTTACTAATTTCATTTTTTTGCAATTAGCTAAACGAAGTCATTTAAACTGAAATATTATTTAATGTTTTATTTTTATTATCTATGGTTTGTTGAGAATTTTTAGGATTTTAAATAATACTTGCTTTTGCTATTTCATTTTAGGATGGTAAAATACATAAATTTGTTTGAGGCGATTCCACAAATTTAAAAACATCTTCAGTAACTATTTTACTTGATTTTCTACTCATCTTTGATGGAGAATCTAAACAAACAGCTGTAATATAATTATTATTGATGCCTGCAAGATTATTATTGGTTATTTTTGATTAAACAAGTTTTAAAGGTGTATCCTATTGAGGAGTAATCTAAAGAAGGTTAGAATTTTTAGAATCAGCTTGGTCTTTTAAGGTAGAATTACTTTTGCTCCTTTCAACTTCTAAGTCGAAGTTATATAATTTATTTGCTAAATCTATGGTAAATTAAAAGTAATTATATTTACGGATAAATATCCCAACAACTGTAATCAGAATATTGATAAAACCTCCCAAACTACTAAGAAATTATGTGAAATTTTCATGTTCTCTTGTATATATTTAAGTATAAGGACTTCTCCTCAAAAATACTTCGGTATAAATGTCGCCTTATTACCCTAATGTTGTACTTTCTGTATAATCCTTGTAGTCATACACTATGTATTATTCATAATTTGTTTAGGAAGTGAAAAATCCATAATTATTAGTCTTTATATTATAGTCCTTCAGAAAAACATCCACACTTTTAAACATCTAATTTGGGACAAATAGAAATGATAAATCTTGATTTAAGTAAGCTTAGGCATATTAAGTGTTTTTATCTGGACTTATCAAGTAATTATTATGGTATACGCTGACTCTAAAGTTCCCGTTTTAGTCTAAAAACTAACTTACAGAATCGCTTGGTGCACACTTGACCTTCCAATTAGGATTAATAGAGTTTAATTCGCTTTGTATGCATCTTTTTACTTATATTCGCACAAAATTAAAAACTGGAGACAAATATAAACCACTCAAATTAAATGATTAGTCTAATCTATAAATAATTTTTTAATTGATTTCAGATGGTTAAAAAAATTTAAGTTACTTTGGACAAAGAAAATTATTAATTATATTTTATTTATCTGTCTCTATATTTTCGCTAACATATTTTGCATTAAAATAAGCTTGGAAATGGGCTTCAGTGCAAGGTTCCAGCTCTACTGGAAGATACTTATAATTAAATGTAGTCCCTTTATTCTCAAACACTCTTTTTACATTAAATATTTATTTATTAGTTTTTTAATTAACTGAGCTAAGTGATTATATAATTATTTTTGATTGATTTTATTAAATTACTGTTAAATAAATTTAACTTGAAATCTTTTAGATTTTCCCATTTAATTAAATCAAACAAAAAAAAAGAAAAGTAAGATAAAAAAAGATTTGTTAAAATTTGTGAATAATAATTACCCTATGTTTAAAACAATATTAAAGAAAGGATTTGTAAGAAAGTCTAAGTTAGTTTAGTATATATTAATAGCGAACATCAAAGAGTTTTGTCCTAAAACAATATTTGAAGGATTAATATCGTATTCAATTTCACTAGTGACAGTCATTTTTTCTTAATTGATGAATATGATAAAGTCTAATATATTAAATATCTTAAATTTTGCTCATGAAAATCAATAATGTATTTTAATTATAATTAATGATTAATTGAATCATATTTACTTGTCCAAAAGTAATATGCTATAATTATTCCAACAACTATCGAGATGAATCCTCCAAATTTAGATTTATATATATTTTATTAGTTCATATTAAGACCTATCGCATTCCCGAAAATATCACATTTCTGTATGGCTTGCTTAACTAGCTCTGGCATTTTAAAAAATTCTATCTGGATTTTTTTACTTCTTATCTTCTTCGATGCTTTCTGAAAAAGAATATTTTGTTATATTTGTTAATATTAAATTTCCAAATTTATTATTCTTAATTAATTATCAATAAGATCTAATAATTCAATCAACTTTCAAAACATATATTTTACAAGAATTTGATGACTTTTTATTATCTAATTTTAAAACATAGAAAATAGTTAAGTAAGGCTGGTATATTTTATTTATTTAAATACTTTTAAATTGTAAATAAATTGATTTTTTTTGGGATATGTATCTTTTTGATTAATTTTATGCAATTATTAATATTGAACTTATATTAATTAACTATTAATATTGTCTATTTATATTTTATGAACCAATTAGATTTTTTTACTTCTTTAGATAATTTCAAAATTTTTTTGTTTGTAAAATTAAAAAGAACTCCAAATTGTTTGTTTTTGTAATTTCTTATGTATAATGAAGATAGTAAGCTTAAATTGTTTAATTAAGAAAGAATTAATTTAAAGAGTAACTGTATTCAGTATTTAATCTCTTTAACCTCAAACACTTGACTTGAGTATAAAAATTTACCTCAATTTTATGATATCGAAAATAATATAAAAAACTTAGTGATTAAAGAATAGATATAATAATAGATTTAATATCATTATAGTAGAAGTAAACTTTAGAAATACTTTTTATTAAATCAAAATTCAGGACTTATTATTTCAACTTATGGAGGGAAAAATATTCAGCTTATCTTTAGATATTTTATTTGATCACTTTGTAATTTATTTACACTTCTTCTCTATATTAATTACTTCTATCTACTCTAAATTGTGTTTTCTTTAAATATATTTTCTTTTAACCAACTTCCAGCTAAATTCAAATTATATTATGCTTTTTGGTAAAACAAATTTATTTATTCATTATATTTAAAATATTTCTTTTAAAAGTTAAAACAATAAATTTGCAATTATCATTTTTTAAACTCAAATTTATGAGAAAAATATTATTTTATAACTTTTTGCTTTAGTAATATTAATTTAAATATTCACTAAAACTCTTCAATTATCAAAATGCTCAAAATATTTAATTTTTAGCTTTTTTTTACTAATTTGCTTTTAAATTTTTAACTAAATTCTTTAGATGCAGAAAAAATCTTTTAACATATTCTTAAAATAATAAATTAGCTATTTTTAAATAAAAAATTGAGCTGTGTTTATCAAATGAAAATAAAAATATATGATTTGATAATTGATTACTTAAAAAAACTTAATTATCAAATTTTATTTGTTAAAATTTGATAAAATGACTGAATCAAAAAAAGTAATTAAAAATTAAGAAAAAGATGAGTAAAAGTAAGAAAATATTAATCAACTTTTGGAAGAAAGCAAAAGTATTTTATTAAAAGATGTTAGCGATAAAATAATTAACATGAAATATGAAAAAAGAGATATAAATTAGCATTGCATAATGAGAGCTGATTCATTAGATGATTTAATAATTACTTTAGATGGATGGAATTAGGGGCATAATAATTTAATTATTTGGTAAGGAAGTTTATATAAAGAAAAATAAAGAATATAATTTACAAAATCAAACAAAATGAGTGACTTGTGTTTCTTTAATCATAACAAGAATTTATTTTTTGTTGGAGGAGAAGATAAATATCTAAGAATGTATTTTAACTCACAGTTTAACGAAGTTAATTACAAATATTAAGAAATTTATTCTTTAAAACTATAAAATAAAATAAATTGTCTAAAATGCTTAAATGGTGAAACATTAATTGTTGCTACTAAAAGTGGGCCCATTCATATTATAAAATTTGCTAATTTTAGCTTATATTTAAACTCTAAATATTAAAATTCTAATATGTAAACTTTAAATAATAATGAAAAAGATGATAAAGATATATAATAATTAGATTTAAAAACTGAGCTATAATTGGTAGATTTACATGAAAGGAAGATTAATGATATTTATATTTATAAAGAAAGATTCCTTTTTTCAATAGGAGAAGATAAACAGTTTATATTATTTGACATTTTTGAAAGCAAAAAAATTTGCAATTATAAATAATAATCTTGTATCAGATGTGGATATTTAAACCCAACAAATGATAGTTTTTATACTGGGAACACAGCTGGAGAAATAACAATTTATAAATTTAAAAATATAGAAAATGAATTTTAATGCTAAGAGCTCAGAAAAATCAGTATAAATATTTATATTTACTAAATAGTTGCTTTCCAAGATACTTCATAAATTATGTATTCTACTAATAAAAAATAATGGTTTATTTATAATACTGAAAGTAATTAAGTAGTTTAATAAAGCTCTGTTTATCCTGATTATATCTCTGTCATACACTAGCTTCCTAATGAAGATATTTTCTTGGGGGAAGGAAAAAATTTATTTTAAATTTATTCATTATTCAACAGAATTTGATTTATTTTTTAGAAATAAAAAATTGAAATTAAATATTTTACAAAATATATAAAATGTTTGTTTAAATTTTTATATCAAAAAGTATTAAAAAAGAGAGAATAAAAATCGTTTTATTTAAATATATTTAATGTATTAATTGAATATTTATTATTGATTTTATAATTTTTTTTCGAAGAAGGTTCTTTTAAGATATGTTTATTTACATGATCTATCTTTTGTCTTTCTGAGCAAAAATCTAATAAAAATTAAATTTGTGTATCTCAGTTAATAGATTTAGATATATTTGAGTAGAATTAGAATAAATAAAGCAAAAAAAATAGTTTTTTTAAATAAAATAAATAATATAGCAAAAAGACAAATAGGGTAGTTAGTTATTTCTCATTAGTATTACATTTTAGAGCAGTTGTGACGATGAACATTATAAATAAATATAGAGCTTTGAAGAATTGGATAAAGACAAGCAAATATGGATCTAAATATATAGCATTCAAAGAGAAAATGTTGGATTAAAAGCTTAACAGAGAACTAGTTGGCGAAGATAGAATGGGAAATAAATACTATTAATACTACTCTCCTTGGGGTTTACCTACTCGTAGAGAGGTTATTTATTTATTCAATGATATTCTCAATTTTCTAAATTAAGATGTTCATTTCTTTGAATATTTTTTTAATCAAAAGATAGAATTTGCAAATAAAAAAAGTTACGAAATGAATGATTTAGCCTTTTACTTCTGGTTAAACAAAAGAGAAGAAATGCCTCCAACTGAAGAGCAAATAAAACAATAGTAATTTTACTATATTTGTTTTAATTTATTTATAAATTACTCTTGTTATTTTATTTTAGCTATTTGGAAGAAGCTGATAGAAAAATGAAAGGTATAGAATGGGATAATAAGGAGAGAAGAATGATGGAACAATTTTATCAGCAAAGATTTAAAATTATTTAACAAACAGAGGTAAATAGAAGATTAGGGTTAGAAGAAGATGAAAAGGATAGATTATTAAGACTAGAAGCTGAAAACTAAAAGAAAACCAGTGAAGAATAAACAAGCTAGCCTGATGCTGGAAAAGATTAATTCGAGCCTTAAAAGTGGAAACCCTAAGCAAAAGGGAGAAGAGGTTAATAAAACGAGGAATAGTGAAATAAATTAAGTTTAATTGTATAAACATATTTTAATAGTTTTGTTATGTTTCATAAATTATAAAAAAATATTATTTGAGTATATTTATTTATTTATAAATCTTTTCTTTTGAATATATTTCTAATCTTTTATAGCTAGTCATGATAAGCCTTAATAAATAAATAAATGAATATTTAGAAAAGCTTTTGAATTTTAATAATTAATATTTAATGAATATTGAAAAATGGCTGTTATGAGAAAAAATTAAATATTTATTTTCAAAAATAAAATATTAAAAAATGTGAATAGTCACAATTTTAATCATTTTAAGAGGGGAAAGTAAATGACCCAATTTTTGGGTAAAAAGAAAAATAATATTTAATTAAAAAGAAAGATAGTTACTAAATAAATAATAAGTGTAATCATATTTTTTAATATCAATCTATTTTTTATAATTAACTGATAATATTAATAGAAATTAATTAAATTTCAAGAATATTTCTATGCAAGATAACTTCCTTTCAATACAAATCACAAATACAAATATTAATATACAAAAGTATTATTTGAGAGCGAATATTTTTTGTAATGTATATTTACTGCTAAAAAATGTTGATATTTTGTTTGATATTATGATTTTTGATTACAATTTCTGAATTAGAATTTATTTAAAAATGCATAAAATATTTGCTATATGTAGTCAAAAGTATTTTTTAAATAAAACCTTTAGATTTTACAATAAGTTAGAACAAAAATCATTTGAAAACAGCTGAAGAAAAAATTAAACAAATAATATTTCTAAAAATCATAAAAAAATTTTACTCTATTTACTAACTGAAAATATTTTTTATTTTGAGAAAGAGAAAAATTATACTAATTGATAAAAAAGAAAATATAGATAAATTTTAATTTTCAATAATGTTTAATTAAGTTCAAGATTAACGCTTTATTAGTTCTTATATTGATAACTCTTTATTATTTTATTTTGAATATTTGAGATAGTTAATTTCAACAATTTAAAGTTTTAGAACTTTTTAGATATATTTTAAAAAATATCTATTATTAAATGAGTTTCTATTTAATTAATGATTACGAAACGCTTTGTAATAAATTTAATTTATTTTTAATTCCTAAAAACCTCAAAGTCTCAAAGTAACTATTATCTATAATTCATTTATGTAATGAAATAAATTTTCAAAATAACCCTAAATAATATGGCTAAAATTTATTTTATGCCTTAGGATTCGACTAAAAATAAATATTTTAGGTTTAAAACTGATTAAACTGAAAAAATAACAATTATTTTATCGCCGAAAATATTATATTTTGATTTTGTTACTCAGTTTGAGAAAGTAACATGCAGATAGTCTAAAAATATTAATTTCTAACAACTTTTTGTATGTTTTTAGTATTTTTAAAGCAAGATCAAAAATATTTTCTTGATACATATGAGTTAATATTTTTTGAACCGAATGAAAAAAAAACTTATAAATTAGTTGTTTGAAGTTGAAAGACAATACAAATTAATTTCTTAAGAATCCTTATCACTTATTCAGTTTTGTGATTTTATCGAATAAGTATGCGGATTTCATCAGTTAATTTTAGATTTCTGCTCATTTATTCAGTTTTATGAATTTATTTAGTAAACAAATAGATTTTATTAGTTAATTACTAAAAATTTTGTTCACCTTCACATAATACAAGAAGGCTTACAAATTAATTAATTTAATCTAAATTTAGAACTGTTTACATACAAATAATATCAAAAAGATAAATGAAGTCAAAATATTTCAAAATCAGTCAGCGTAATTTATAAAAACTATATAGAATATATACAAATTTTTTATAGGATAATAATTAACTTGAATTTTATTATTTAGTTATATATAAACTTAATTTGTTAATTATATTAATATAATGCTTTAAATAAATAGGATGATTTTAACTAATCGCTTTAGTAAAGGAAACTTTTATTCATTAATTCATTCAGTTATCATTTATTTATCATTACTCAGTAATATCTCTCACTTCACTCTCCGAGTATCTTTTTCTACTTTTTGTATACTTTTATATTGTCATCAAGGATATCGTATTCATGTGCTTTGAGTAGGAACTGGATAGATTATTTATACAAATCTTTGTTTTTTATTTTAGAATCATTTAGCCAGAGCTGTTCGTAATTTTATAGGAAATATACAAAAATTGTATTTAACTTGTTCTTAGACATTAAATTTTTTAATTTTAAGTTAAGTCTATTACATGATTTATAACTTTTTTAGACTCTTTTTTGAATGTATTTGAAAGTCCATTAATTTTTTATTAAAGATTCATACTTTTGTATTAGTTTTTCGTCTTTGCACTTATTAATGTGAGCGTAAAAACCATTAATAATATTTTTGTAAATATTAACTTTTTTTCCTTCCAAAAAGTTCACTATTTCATCTAAGTCTTCGTTTTTTGTTGATTATTCTTCCATAGAAATACTAGAGTCCTCTTTGAAATCTTTTTATTGTTCTCTTGTTTCTTCATCTTGAAATAAATGAACATATTCTTTGAAGTTATTCAAATTGCTTTGAAGTTCTTTTATGTCTGAGTCTATAGCCCTATAAGAGCAGGCTTTAGTTTGTAGTATTTAAAATGCATTTATATGCTAATTCTAGTTTATTATTCTAAAATTAGCTCTCTTTTTATTATTATTGACCTCAATCATTTTATTTTTTAGAATTTATTTATTTTTAATTATTTATATTTTATTTATGAATGATTTTTCAATTATTAAAATTTTGAAAAATCAGCCTATAATCCAGCTAGTAAAAAACATTGTAATTGCTTTGTCATTATGCAATCAAATAAAATCAAAACAAATTCACAAGAGTTAACTAATATAAAGGTTAAATAATTCCATAAAATTGAACAAATTATAATCCACATTAAAAAATTTATAAAATATCATAAATCAGCAGAAGTACTTATTTTTCGTTCTCTATTTGAGATATTTTAAGAGAAATTTATTATTTTGACCACTTTTTCTTTCATTTTTTGGGGTTTTATATTATAGATTGGATAAAATAAATAAAATAAGTAAATTAAACATATTTAAATCTATTTAAACTATTTCTTCAAAAGAAATTTTAATTAATTAGATTTTTTCTATTCTTTGAAGATACTTTGAAGATCTCAATTAAAGATTGAAGTTGTTTGTTTGTTTATTTGAATTTGGAAAAACATAAGTGAAATAGATTTTACAGATAAAAAGATACTTTTATGATCTATCAATCATTACAAATATTTTTCATAAAAGTTTGAAAGATTATTACTTATATGTATATTTATTAAATATAAGTATAATTAATTGAATTTTTTGAATAAAGATTTTCTCAATTCAAGAGTATTAATTTAGCTTAGTAATAATAATAATACTTAAAAAAAGAGATGCGAATATAAATGTTGAATTTACTACAATACTTTTTAACTAAACATAGAATATTATGTGATTATTTTTAGAATGTTCTTATTTTAACAAAAAGAGATTGTTTATCTGAAAATTTTATTGCCTTTATAAGATTGTTATGAAACTCAATAAAGTGATATACTTATGGATATGACTTCTTACTTATTCCTTTTTATCTTGAATCGTATTTTAAAACAAGCATCGAATGTAAATATATAAAGTCATTCTTTTGAATTTTATTGCTTGAGTAAGAAATTAAATTACTAAGAAATTTAAGTAATTGGCAATACTTTATTGATTTGTATAACAAAATCAAACCAGTATAAGTTATCTAAAGAGTTACTAAGTGAATTATTCGAATATAATTTCTTTACAATGAGCTAAAGGAATTTATTTGCTATTAGAAAAATAATTAGCAGAGCTTCTAAACCATCACTGGTATAGCTGCAACACCTGAAAAAATCTGAGGACCATTTAATTTATCGATTAAATTTTTAGCTATTTAAAATATGTCTATTATTTTTTATATTTTAAAATATGTTGATTTGTTCATTTTTCAAAATTTTTATTAATTGTTATAAATATCAATCTCAAAAATGAAAATAGGAGAACTATTTGCTTCTTAAACAAATATTTTAGGAACTTTTATATATGATTATTGATAAAGTCTTTAAATTTATCAAAATGTTATACCGATTAATTTAAAAATTAATTCATTCTTACTTGATGCTATCCTTGTACAATTTATTTTCATAGATATTCAATACAATAAAAAATTTTGCTTTTAAAATACCTTTTGAGCATTATTGAAGAGATAAAATGGTCAATATATATTAAATATTTCATCATAAGAAACTATAAATTTATTAGGAAATATAATTTTAAGCAATAAAATGAAGAAGATAGTTTAAATATTAATGCAGATATTTATTATTTTTTTAAAAAAGTCCTCAATTTTGAATTCATTTCTATTTCTACTGTAAGATTGATTCAAAAATTTTTTTTGTTGCATAAGAGGAAAAAATGAGTTTACAAATAAAATAACTAAATGAATATATTACTCTCTTATCCATCTCTTAAATAAACTTCCTAATTCGTAAGAATTCAAGCTAAATTTTAAAAAAAAATATTTTTAACAGTTATTAACTCAATCAATGAGTGGAATGAACGATATTCTTCCAAATTATATATGCAGAATTGAATAAAAAATACAAAAGGAAATTAATTTAGTTTTATTTTAAATTCGCTATTATTTAGAAAGGAATTAATTATTTTTAAAATATTATTTTACTTACAACTTGATATTTTTTTTTGTTGTTGTTAAGTAAAATTCTCGCTTTTTAAGCATTTGGCCTATAAAAATATGTGTAAATGTACATCTAATTTTTTTATCAAAATATGAATGAAAGAATTTAATGCGTAATATTGTGATTTACAATTTACAATTTATCACTTAGAAATGCATTTCAAATAAACAGTTATATCTTAAACTATACAATATCATTAACTTTACACATCAATCAGAATTAATAAGATTAATGTAAAAGCAATAATTTTAAAAAATAAATATATTAATATCTAAATATGTGAACATTTTCGATATTTTTGACTAATCAGCATTTTTACTTTTTTTTTTATAAAATTTAAATATTCATATGTGCATAATTACATCATAAATTTCAGTGTATCAATTCTAAAAAACATAAGAAGATTTTCATAAACATCTTTTCTTGTAAAGAACATAATCTAGAAAATATTGATTATAACAAAAGTTACTTTTAAGGATTATATTTTAAGTTTACTAAATAAGGTAGGATCCTATTTAACTTCTCCACTTTGCAGTCTTCTTAATGGAAATTTATAATTTATTTATACTTTTCTTATTGTTACAGTAGTTATTGTAACAAAATAAATTCTTGGTATTAAAATATAGAAAATTTACTTCTATATTACTAGAAAATAAATAGAGGCTGGTAAAAAAAAATACTTTGATCTGTTTTAATTACACCTCGCAATGATAAATTATGTAAAATAAATGATTGTCTCTTATTTTATTATAAAAACTTGAACTAACTCAAAGTGAGTCTAATCTTTATTTGTTTCAAGTAATTTTGTTTTATGTTGTATAAGCTATTAATGCTTTTTAATTAGTAACGACTACTAAAATTGAATGCATTACTTGAAAATAGCTTTTGATTGAAGCTAAAAATTAATAAATAGCTAATGTACTAAACTAATTTTTCAATTAAATAATACATAATTAATAAATATCATTAAATATTAACAACTTATTAATTCAGATACAAAACTTAAAAAACTCAAATTTAAATTAAAAATATTTGATTAGTTTTAAAGCAAAAAAAATATTTGGTATGATGATCCATTATATAAAATTTTAATATTGTAGTTTTCTCTTCAAAAATTTACTCCTTTCAAGTGATCATTTATCATTAAAAATTTTAGCCAGCTATATTTTTATTCAGTTAATAAAAAATATTTTCATTACTTGTGCCAAAAAAACCTTTACTTCTAAATTCAAAATTTTTAATAGTATTTTAAAATTTAGTATTTTTAATATTATTTTTTACTGTTTAACTTTTGTTGTAAAATAAAACATAGAAAAACGATTTTAAATAAACAAAAAATCAGTGTAAGTAAAGACAGTAATATTAGTAAGTAACAAAAGAATTAGCTTTTAAATGTTGATCAGTAAGCTTGAATTTATTTAATTTACAAAATCATAATATAATTTCACTTTTGATAATTATTAAATTTATTCACTTTTTTTAAAAAAAAGAAGGTTAATTACTTTAGAAACAAAGAATTATATTAAATTTGGATTTTATTTCAATACAAATTAAAAGCCTTTAAATTATTTAATATGTTTAAAATTTTTATTTTTTAAGAGAGAAATTATTCCTATGAAATTCTATTTCATCTAAAAGTAGTTTTTTAAAATATTTTCAATTCTTACAATCTATTTAAGCACAAATTAACAATTACATATAAACATCCTTTATTTTGAAAATTTTTTTTACTTATACGTGATATCACAGGAATTAAATCACAATAGTTAATAAATTCATTTAATAATTTAAATTCCAGCCACTAGAATTGTGTACAAACTATATAAAGTGAATTTTTTAAAGATTTTTACTGCGTTGAATTACAATTTCTAAATGTAATAACTGTTCTTAGAAATGATAACCTTAATTTCAAGTGTTTTATAATAAGTAACTTTATTTTTTTTTTTAGGAAGTAAATTAGAAAAATCAAAAATGGATAATTAAGATTTTTTCTTTTATTATTCTTAAATTTTTATTGATAATAATTTTTTAACTTGAAATTTTTGAAATGGAAATATAAATTCTTTATAACTTTACTAGTAAGTATCACACAACGCTGCAAATATTTTGTAATCATATTTTTTTTTTTCCTGATAATAATAATCGATAAATAAAGATTTATTATTAAATAATTAGTATTTTTTATTTAAAACACTTTTAAAAGGAAAAAAAAATAATTATTTTTTATTATCATTTTTGAAAAGTTACTTTATTAAAAACACTAAAATAAATAAATTCTTTATAAATTGAAAGTTAGTATCATACATACATATATTGCAAATATATTCTTACAACATTTTATCTAAAAATAAAAGTAGTTTTTTGTAATAAAAATAGATAAATATATAATTTTTATAAAATAATTAGAAAAATTTTATTTAAGATAACAAATTTTAAATAAAAGTAATATTTTAATTTGATATTATTTGAAATTTAATTTTTTAAAAGCTTAAACAAAAACTCTTTTTTATTTTAATAGTATCATTCATATATATGCTGCTAATATATTCCTACATATATTTTAGCAAATAATAAATGAATTTATAAGTTTTTTGTTATAATAATAATATTAGATATATATAAGGTTTTTATTAAATTAATTTTTATTTTTATATAACTTAATTCCTCAAATTTTTAGGAAATTTATTCAATTGATTCTATATTCATACATTATCTTATAAGGTATATACTTAATAATTCTCATTAATTCATAGGGCTATTAAATTTATAATTTTATAAATTTCCTTCTAATATTATAGTAATAGTCCTAAATATAATTCTTCCTTTTAATAATATTTCAATGGGATAAATTTTATTTCTCAAATTTTAAAGGCCATATCTATATGTATTTTAGATAGATTCGTCATAATACTTTTCAAAGTATTTTCTTTTTAACTTATATACCACTGTTTAGGCCTTGCGGCTCCTTTTACTAGCCTATAATGTAATTTTTTTTTACTTCTGAAAATTTATTGAAATTAGCGGAGTATAATAGACCAATTAAGCCTATATCTATTATAGTGATGTTAGGAGCTGAAAAAATTAAAAGCTTGGCTTGACAAAAAATTTTTTTGGGATTGAGTTATATTAAATAATAAATTATTTTTATTAAAAGAAAATAAAATTTAATATTTAACAAAAATGATACAAATATAAAAATAATTATTTATTATCGTTCTCCTTTAAAACTAATAGGTAGTTAATATGTTTTGATTCCAAATTCTATCTAAAATAATTATTAATCAATCCAGCCTTTGAAAAAGCACGATCAGAGGGAACTGTTGGATTGAAAAGAAATTATAAGCTTGAACTTTTAAGAATTAGTATTTTTATATTTTTTGATTCTAGCTCTCTAGATGACAAAAATTCATTGGGATATATTCTCTTATGTAGAATTTAATATCAGACTCATAATCATTTTTATTATTTGGCTAATTTTATGGACAATTATCTTTCAAAAATTATTATAAAATTATCATATTTTTATCCTATTAATCAGAAAAATTACCAATTTTAGTCTCTTCTTTCTTCCAATCGTTGTAATATATAGTTATTAGTTTTATAAATTATTCTAATTAAACCAATTTGTCTTGGTAAAATGAAAATTAAAATCTAGGATCTAAAAAAGTATTTTTTTGGAGAATCTGTAAAATTTTTTGATATTTCTTTTATCTATTTTAAAAATCATTAAGCAATATTCGAATTACCTATTAAGTAAATTTTGAGTCAGATTAAGAGCTATTTTTCTTATTATAAATAATTAAAGAAAAAAATTAATTAAAACAAATTTCTGAAAAGTAAAACAAAAATTCCCCTTCCTTCAGCATGCTGCTAAAATCCTTTAATAACCACCCCAAGTAGTTTCAGGGTAAGTAAATAAAAATAATATTATAAATATCACTGCATTGCTAAACATTTTGCAATAGAATAAAAATTAAAATAAAAACGGTAATTTAATCAATTATGGAGGGGGCTTTAAAATAAAAAGGGTACTTGCAAATGCCTGGTGTAGTTAACTTTAAATCGATTTCAAGAGTACCATCGATAGAAACACCATTTGAATAGTGCTTTTTTTAAAAAAAGATTTTTTCTCTATAGCAATAAAACTTAATAAGTCATATGACTTAATTTAAATTAAATTACTGATAATGCAATATTTGTGCATAATAATACTCTTTTAAATAAAATAGGTTTCATATACCATCATTGTACTTCTGCTAAATTTAGCGTGCAATTAAAATTTATATAAAATGGGATTACCCTCAAATATGGTAGTAAGATATATTAACATCGATAAAAAGTGCTGCTTAATTCCTAGAAAAAATAAAATGGAGCGATGCCTAACTATATTTAATATGCTTGGTTTAATGTGGCCTTGAAAAATTAGGCAGTACCATTGAGTATTATATATTTAATTGGTTATTTTATCAAATTATTTAAAAATAGATTACAATTTTACTAACTTTATCCACTCCGAATTTTGAAGCTCATTTTTTTTAAAATCCTTAAAATAGAGAATATAAAAATTAAATGAAATATCACGATCTGTACCTACACAGTTCGTGATATTTTAATTACGGGATTAGCTATATATATATATATAAATAAAATGTAAATATTGAGTTTTATTTTTTAAACATAATAATAACTGGATGAATATATTTTATCTTAAGATAATTAAATTGACATAGTTTTTTAATATTTTAGTTATTTGGTTAAAAAATACAAATAAGTTAATTTAATCTAAAACAGTTGATCGTTTCTATTGAATACTTCTTCACTTAAAAATTTATAAACTAATTATGAAAAAGTAATTTTAAATTTTAATAAATATTAAAAAATGATATTTAAAATTATTAATATTAATAGAATTCTATTTAAATTTATTAGATAATAAAATTTGCAAATTTTTTGAATGTAGTAGATTATTAAAACCAAATTAAAAATCATCTAAATATATTCAATAATTAAATTCCATTTTTATTTATATTAATCTATCATAAAAAATATTCTGAATTTATTAAATAATTAAATGAAACACTTTTCTTTTACTTTTAAATACTATTAATAGTTATCAGCTAGCTGATCAATTTTTTTGATTAAAAATATTATTTTTTTCTATCATAATAACATAATTTCAAAGACTATTTATATCATTATATTTTATATTTAGTAAAAAATATAATCAAATTATATATGATTTAGTTATAGCTTATTTATTTGATAGATAGTATTAAATGAATGCAAAAAAAATTTTAAGGAAAAATAAAAATAGGAGGCTATAATATAAATAAATTACTTAAATAAATAATAACAATTATTAAAGTTCTCGCAAAGCTTAATAAGATAGAAACATAGATTAAATTTGGATATTAAAAATAACTAACTATTTTATTAAAAGGATATGAAATAAAATTAAAACCCATAGCCATATAAAATTGTAGATGATTATGTCATCTATTAGGATAAGATGTTAGGTAATGGATCATATGGCCAAGTTTTTGAGGGCATCAATAAAAATACAAAAGAAAATGTTGCAATCAAAGTTATTCCTATTAAAAAAATAGAAGCAGAAAGTTAAAACCCATAAGTTATTTTCTAACAAATCAAAAATGAAATTACAAACATGCAACTAATTGAAGGCTAGCATATAGTTAAACTTATTGATAAAAAAAAGTAATCATATTTACAGTCTTTTATTCAATTTTAATTTTCATTAAAAGAAATTTCAATTTCTGTATGATTTTATCTATTGTCTCTACATAAATTAATTTTTTAGCTGATAAATGGCAAATATTATTTACTAATTTAACAAAATTTACTCATTATATTTAAGATTAAAAATATAATATAAATAGATCATCTAATAGCATATATCTAATACTTGAATATTGCAATGGCGGAAATCTTTAATCTATATTAAAGCATAATTAAGGAAGTTTGTCAGAAAGTTAAGCAGTTAATATTATTTATTAGATTACTGAAGGATATAAATGTCTTTTAGCAAAAAATATGGCTCACAGAGATTTAAAACCCGCCAATATTCTATTTAAAGACGGAATAGCAAAGATAGCAGATTTTGGTTTTTCAAAAGTTGTTGGATTGAATGATGATACTAAATTAAGACATTCTATTTTGGGTTCTCCTTAATATATGTCACCCCAATTACTTTCGTAATAAGAGTATTGCCCAAAAAAAGCTGATATGTGGTCATTAGGGTAAAATAAAATTTATTTATATGCTTTGTATTTCAATATGCTCATAAAAAAACCATCAAATCTTATTTAAAGAGAAATAATAAACTAAACATATTTTTGACTACTTTCATGAAAAAAAGCATGTATTACTTTAAAATCAATAAAGTATGATCATAAAAAGTAATATAAAAATAATTATTTTTATAACTTTAAAATCCAAAATCTAAATGTGGGTCCCTATCATTTAAAAATATCTGATTTAATTCCAATAAAATTATTAATTATTAAAATTTTTTATAAAATTTATCATAAATTATTTTGATACCCAGTAAAATAAAAATCTTTTATTTTTTAAAATTAAATTAGCATTTATTTTAAGCATGATTTTATATCATTTTTATTTACAAAATTTATTTTACTTAATTTATTAGTATGATTTTCTATGAGATGCTTTATAGAAAAGTACCATGGAGAGCAGATTCACCTTAAGATCTTTTATTCTAAATTTAATAAAAACCTCTTGAGTTTCCTGCTGTTCCTTAAGTGAGTCTAATAGTAAAAAAAGTTATTTCTTATATGCTTAAAATTGAAGAATCAGATCGTATTTCTTGGGAAGAGCTAATTAATGAACCCTTGTTTGAAAGCTAAACTAAATTAGATGTATTATTGTAATCCCTAAATTCAGTAGAAATGAGATTTGTAAATGATTCTTTTATGAAAATGAAAGAATATTGTCGTCTTTACATAGAATAAAATCGTGTTTTCCATAACCTATTTGAGTGTCACTAAAAAGAAACATTCAATAAGCATATTATTGATTGTAATTTGAATTTATAAAATTTTAGCTCCTTCTCTGATAATAGCATTGACTCTAACAATAATTCAAACTAATAATTACTAAACATTTCAAATTATAACAATTAATAAATGATAAATATTCCAAACTATAATAGTGGTTTCAATAATATTAATTCTTAAACAAGCGTTTAAAGCAACAATTCTAATGGTGCAGACGGATCAGGATCTCATCATCAAGAAATATAAAATTTATATGATTACACTCTTTAGTTACAAAAGCGCTAATTTACAATAAATAAAATGACAGATTACTATTTAAAGAAGCGTAATAAAGGTATATTTTTTGCTCACTTAGCTATTTTGCTGTCAGATATTTTCGATATTAGATAAAACAGCCAAGAAGTTTAAAATAGCGTGACTGAGGCATTTATGCTTCGACACGCTATAACCCTTTTTAAGAAAGGCTATCTTAAGATATATAAAGCCTTACGTAGAATAAAAACTAATGAACCTGATCAATGTACTAAATTTACATTGGATGACTATAAAACCTTTGAGTTAAGTAATGAACGTACTTAATTACGTAAGTATTTTAGCTTTGATTTGAAAATGCTCAAATGCTTATTTGATGAACTTCTATAAAAAATTATGGCTTTTATTAAAAAGACTCTTCCTAACTACCCGCCTTAAGAAAAAGCTCTATATGAAACCTTCTAACCAATCTTTAATAATATAATGACTGAAAAAGAAAAGTTTAATCCTCTTTTCAAACAGTCCTTATCAGAATAAAATAAATTATATCGCATAATCTTAAAAAACATTACACCTTAATAATTAGGAACAGAATAGGAATAAATGGACAATAACAATATATACAAAAAATTAAGTTCCTTGGCATTTTATATTAATTGTGTTGATCAACAATACAAAATGTTCAAATAAGATACTAATTTAGATTATTGTAAGTTTTATGAAACTCATGAGCGTTCAACCTCTAAAGCACTCATTACTTTAGTTCTAAACTTAGTTTGACCAACATTATTTGTTAAATTAATTTTTAATATTTAAAACTGTTTATTTTTTTATCTTTAAAAATTGATATTTATATTAATGAAATTGATTAAATAATTTTAGTGATTTTTTAATTTGTTATTTTTAATCATATTTTATTTTCACTTTTAAACTTTTTTGGAAATCTTTTAATTTATTGAAATAAGCTCTTGAATTTATTTTATTATTATTATTTTATTTGATATTTTAATTATAGAAAACCTCTATTCAAAAAAAGTAGATTTATATATAAAAATTTATAATATCTGTATTTATTTTTAATTAGATCTCTTAATTTATTTAGTTAGTTAAAGCTAGTTTATTATTCAAAAAAAAAAACTATGAATAGTTTTTTCACTTTAATTATTAAGATTTTAAAAATAAAAAGTAAATATTTTATTACTGGGGTTGGGGTTGGGGTTGGGGTTGGGGTTGGGGTTGGGGTTGGGGTTGGGGTTGGGGTTGGGG